>NC_044561.1:106693896-107337264 GCF_007565055.1 Rhinopithecus roxellana | reverse complement strand
CTGTGATGTTCACGTGGAGAGGAGTTAAACATCACTGCAAGTCTTAACAGCCGCCCGCCCAAGACACGGGGGACAGGGCAGGGGGTGAAGGGCAGGGCTGTAGGCTGCCAAGAGTGAGGGTCTACCTGGGGCCCAGATGGGGCCTCACCTTGTGCAGCTGGGACACCGTCTGGAACGATGCTGCCTTCTTACGCTTCTCTTTCACCCCAGACTTGGGGGGCTCGGCTAATAGAGATAAGGGGCCTGGTCACTCCAGGGAATGTCACTCTGTGGACCCCTGTCAGAGCAGAGATCTTGTCCCTCAGTACTCACTGGAGCAGGAGCCTGCATAGTTCTCATAGAGAGTCGCCAGGAGCCTATTCTGTGACTTCTGGAAGATGGGGACCACTGTCTCATTCAGGGGATCCTTGTTTTTCTCCAGCCAGCCCACGATGCTGTAAGGCACCTGCAGAGACCAGACAGGTGCTGAGCCCAGGTGGGGGACTTGGAGCAGGGAGGGAGGAGCCTGGCTGAGGGCTGGGGCTCCAGCAAGCACCTACCACGCCCGCGTAGTGGACCACCTCGAAGTGGGCCTGGTACTTGCGCTTCTTGTCAGGCCGAGGCTGCTGGAAATTGGGTGACTTCCCCGCGTGGTTGTCGTAGAGCTTGGCCCGGAAGCTGGCGTCTGAGGCCTTGGGGAACATGCATTCCTCCTCCAGGATGGACAGGATGCCCAGTGGCTGGGAACAGAGAACGAGCTTGAAAAGCCACCATCAAGCCAGTCCATCCTGGAAGGGCTAAACCCCTGTTCCCCAGGCCACCTCCCTTCTGGGAGCCTTCCCAGATCCCCAGCCTCAGCCATCTGCCCAGTCAGACACCAGACCCACTCCAAGAACCCATCTCCTAAGAGAAAAGTTTGTGGCTTGGCTCCAACCCCTCCTGCAAAATCTGCAGCACCAAGTTGTCATCTTCACTTCTAACAACGGCAAACCCAAGCTGGCATCGCTGTACCCACTCTCACCCCCGCCACAGCCATGGCTCTCACACACAAACACAGGGTAAGTCCAAAAAAGCCATTAAGGTCACATTTTGGCTTCCTCACTCACTAGCTGTGGGGCCCTCCGACATCACTAAGCCTCAGTCTTCTAACCTGCAGAGTGGGAAGATGCATGTCTTCAGTGCTGATACAATATTTAAAAAGCTGTCAGTCACCTAAATGCCCAGCCATAGGGGACTGCAGAAATGCATCACATGAAACTCATCCACTGCATGAACTACTCTTGCCATCAGCAACATTCAAAATACATTTTCAGAGAAAAGGTATGATATGAAATGAAATCTGTGTCTATAAAAGAAAATGGGCCGGGCACGGTGGCTCAAGCCTGTAATCCCAGCACTTTGGGAGGCCGAGACGGGCGGATCACCAGGTCAGGAGATCGAGACCATCCTGGCGAACACGGTGAAACCCCGTCTCTACTAAAAACTACAAAAAACTAGCCGGGCGAGGTGGCGGCGTCTGTAGTCCCAGCTACCCGGGAGGCTGAGGCAGGAGAATAGCGTGAAGCCGGGAGGCGGAGCTTGCAGTGAGCTGAGATCCGGCCACAGCACTCCAGCCTGGGTGACAGAACGAGACTCCGTCTCAAAAAAAAAAAAAAAAGAAAAAGAAAATGGATAGGCCGGGCGCAGTGGCTCATGCCTGTAATCCAAGCACTTTGGGAGGCCGAGGCAGGTGGATCACTTGAGGTCAGGAGTTCAAGACCAGCCTGGCCAAAATGGCGAAACCCTGTCTCTATTAAAAATACAAAAATTAGCTAGGTGTGGTGGCACATGCCTGTAATCCCAGCTACTTGGGAGGTTGAGGCAGGAGAATTGCTTAAACCCTAGAGGTGGAGGTTGCAGTGAGCTGAGATGGTGCCACTGTACTCCAGCCTAGGCAACAGAGTGAGACTCCATCTCAAAAAAAAAAAAAAAAAAGAAAAAAAGGATAAAGGATTTTGAGGAAATGAACCTAAGTGTCGTGTGACTGACTGTGGTAGGAATGGGGAGAAACGTTTTTTCCCCTGCCAGTTTTTCAAATTTTATTTCTTCCATTCTTTGTACAATGGGTAAATATACATAAGGTTCCACAATCACAAAAACAAGGAAACATACCCTGCCCTGCACCCAGGGCTGTTCTAGGGATCCAGTGAAATTGTGGCTGCAAACAGGGCCTTGTGAGCTGCAGAATTCTGAGCACCCAGGAGGAGCTGTTGTCCACAGTACTGGGATGCATGCATTCGCATTGCTCACATGCTCAACTCCAACACACCCTTTCACACACATGCCCTTTCACACACAAGCACATAAACACGCTGTCACTACTACACTCACATATGTATGCTTACTGCAGCACAATCACGTGCTTCCATGCACACTTGCACAGGCTTCCATGCAAGCCATGGTCATCCATCCCTGCTTGCTCACCACACACACCCTCCCTTCCTCGAAGTGACCTTGCCCCGGCCCCCACCTTCTCGATGAGGTCGATGCAAGGCTGCAGGTCGAGGCCGAAGTCGATGAAGACCCAGTCAATGCCCTCCCGCTTGTACTCCTCCTGCTCCAGCACAAACATGTGCTGGTTGAAGAACTGCTGCAGTTTCTCATTGGTGAAGTTGATGCACAGCTGTTCGAAGCTGTTGAACTACAAGAGGGAGGGGCCTGGCTCAGCACATAGGGAAAGGGAGGCCCAAGGAGGGGCATGAGTTCACCCCCAACTTCCAGGCAGAAGGCCAGGGCTTCTGCCCCCACACCGGCCCATGTCCTCTACCTTGGAGAGAACAGAGCCCAAGGTGAGGGTCTGCCCTCACCTCAAAGATCTCAAACCCAGCGATGTCCAGAACCCCGATGAAGAACTGCCGGGGCAGCTTTGTGTCCAGGGTCTGGTTGATCCGAGACACCAGCCACCTGAACAGCCGGTCATAGGTGGCCTTGGCCAGAGCCCCTACAGCAAACACCACCTGGAGGTGGAGGGAGGCTGGGCTGGGACCTGGCAAGGAGGGGACCCTGCCCGGCTGTCCCCCATGGGCTTAGCCTGCAGGCAGCTTACCTGCTCCACACTCTGGCCCTTGGTTACATACTCATTCCCTACACGCACCCGGGGGTGCAAAAGGCCTTTGAGGAGGTCCCCACTGCTGACCCCCATCAGGTAGGCAGCCTTGTCAGCACCTGGCAGGGCACACGAGTAGGGTAAGGGAGGAGGACACCACCATGGGCACTCAGGGGCTCTACTGCCTCAGGCTGGGGCTAGGAGAGGGAAGTTAAGAGGCGTCAAGTTCAGGGCTAGCAAACAAAGCCTCAGGCGGGTAAGGGTTTGGAGCTGAGGCAGGGCCAGGTAAGGCTGAGGTTAAAGGTTGTGGACAAGAGTTGGGGTTAACCATCATGGACAGGATGCTTGAGGTCTGGGTCAAGGTGAAGGCCAGGTCAGGGCCCCTCACTCTCAGTGCCATCGGCCTCCGCCTGCTCCTCCCGCTGCTTCTGCTTGAACTTCATGTTGCCAAAGTGCAGGAGGGCACCCACGATCTTATAGCAGGCACACTTCTCATCCACACTGAAGCCCAGGATGTCCATAGCATGCTGGGGTGAGGGAAGAGAGTTCAGAGAGGTCTGGGCTCTTCCAGGGTCCAGCCAGGCACTGCCCCTGGACCATTCATGCAGCTGGGGGCACCGGCAGTGCTCTCCAATCCCACCACAGGCACCCACACAGCTCCCCTCCCACCAGAGCCCGTACATCAGTGGCGATGAGTTCCTCCCCATCATTCATGTTGTCCACCGTGATGACGCCCTGGCTGCAGAAGTGGTAGTCATAGGGATTCATAGACAGAAGCAGCATGTCTGGGCACGTGGGGCAGAGAAAGGCAGGTCAGGCGGTGCTTACTGGCTCTTCTCCCCGCAACACCTACAGCATAGGGGATCCTGGGGCGCAAGCTCAGCAGGAGTCTAGGGCCCTCCCAGAGGACCTCATCTCCCAGTCTGGGGCCTAAGTTTCTCATCATCACCTCCGCCAAGGCTGAGGGCACTGAGAGTGAGGGGCCCTGACCTGGCCTTCACTTTGACCCTGGCTTCTCTTTGTTTCTGGTTCTCTGAGGAATGAACCACAGTCCCCACGTATCACTTATCTTTTGGCTGTTGCTCATGGCCCACTCTGGCCCAGATCCCATGCTAGATGCTGGGGCACAGGGAGGACCAGACTCTGCCCTCAAGGAGCTTGCCAGAGAGGAGAGCTGGGCCTAGACAGTCATCAGTCTGCCTTGGGTACTGGGCAGGACCTCTCCAGTCTCAGGACAGCAGGTGGGGTTTAGGGCTTAGGTTTCTGGAGGAAGCAATAACACGCTGGCAGGTTGCTGGAGCTAAGACGACTGTGCCCTAGCAGGAAAGTAACCAGAAGTCCCAAGAAAGAAGAGAGGCCACAGACCCCAGGACAGGGAGGGAACGACCGCCAGGGCCTGACCTGATGGGGGCCGGGAAGCGCCAGGCAGCCCTCCGGGTTCTCACTCCCACCCCCTTCGTCGTGCTGCCCCTCACCCTGCAGCTCTGGCTTCTTCCCTGAGAGGATCTGGTAGTAGACGTGGTAGCTGCGCTCACCGGGCAACTGGAAGATCACCCGCGACTTCTCCAGGAGATCTGGGGAGAAGGGGCGCCGGCCTGCCATCTCCCACACCTCCCCTGAGTGGACGGACGTCCCAAGCGGGTGACGCGGAGGGAGAGAGGGTGGCAGGGAGTGTGTAGGGGGCTGCGTCTGCACCCGCCAGTGTGCAGGGAGGGCGTCTCTCCTGTGCCTGCGTCATCACATGAGCCGTATTGTCTGTACCTGTGTGCGTCTCTGGCCAGATGGGTCAGTGTGTGTCCTCGTGTGTGTGGGGTGAGTGTGGTGTCTGCGTGTGCAGGTTTCTATCTGTTGGTGTGTCAGCGTGTGTGCATGTGTGGCCGAGCCTCCGTGTGTGTCTGTGTGTGTCTGTTTAGGGGTCAGGATGTGAATTACAGCCTATCCCTATCCCTGTCACTGCCTGTCTGTGCTTACCTGTCAGGACCTAGCCATGCAGCCCAACGTGGGGAGTGGCTAATGTGGGGGCCCCTCTGTGTCCCTGGCCCCCTTGAGTGTGGCCTAGGTGCCTGGGGTCCGTGCAGCTGGGTGATACTGGGGCACTTCCCAGCGGGGCGCCTGGAAGGATGGGGCACTCTGAGTGTAGCTGTGCAGCTGGGGCAGGAGGGGCGTGGGCCAGGTCTGCCCTCTTGGTGACCAGAGAGAAGACTGGGGATGGGCTAGGGGTGCAGTCACAGAAGCCTGACTGGCCAAATGAGGATTTGAGTCTCCATCCTCAGGTGACAGGATCTAGAGAAAGCTTTCAAGCAGAAACAGGATATGACCAGCAAAACTATGGCCGTGTAGAGGAGAAGAGGATGGAGACCAGGCAGAGGCTGGGGTGATGTTCTGGTGATAGGTGAGGTGGCCTGAGCTGGGTAGCAGCCAGGGAGTAGAGAGAAGTGCCTAGAGCAGGCGGGAGCCCAGAAGTCGTGATGACGGAGGCTGAGTTGCTGTGGCTGGGCTCAGGCCCTGCCCGGGGCCTCCTTCCCCTGCACCACCCACAGTGGGCTGACTCACAGCTGTCAATATCCGCAGATGCCAGCTTCCCAGAGGGACCAAAGTGAATGCGGATGAACTTGCCCTGTGGGCAGAGGGGAGCCCTCAGCCAAGGGGCACAGCCAGCGCTGTCCCCACCTGTACCCAACCTGCTGCTGGTGGCCTGCCGCATCCCCGCCGCCCCTCCCACCTCAGCCACTCACAAAGCGGGAGGAGTTATCATTCCTCAGGGTCTTGGCGTTGCCAAAGGCCTCCATGGCAGGGTTGGCCTCGATGATTTGATCCTCAAGGGTGCCCTGGGGCGGTGGGGGTGAGGGTCCATCAGCTCTGATGCCTACCCACTGGGAGGCCAGAGTCCCCCGTGGCCCCTCTGTTGTGCAGAGGAAGGGGGCACCCCCAGGCCTGCCCCGTCCACTTTGGCCCCATACTCACCCCAGTCTTTGTTGCCAGAAATTGCTGGCGGAAGAAGACAGACAACATTAGAGGGCGAGGCTTCCGGGGCGGGGCAGGGCGGGATGGGGCGGGGTGTCAGCGGAAGGCAGCGGGCAGCAGGACAGGGGGGTGGACGTTAGTCACCCGAATGCGTGGCCCCCACCCTCCGCCCCTCGGCCTGACCCTCCTCCAGCTGTTAGGAGGCAAAATGCTGGAAAGTGGGAGTGGCACGGCCCCAGCCAGAGTCTCCACCTGCAGCCTCCTCTGCCCCAGCCTGGCCTCTGGCCTCCCTTCATTTTCCAGTCTCCATGCAGTGGCCCTGCTCCAAGCCCCAGGGGCCTCCCGATTAAAATATAGGGTCCTCCAGAGCCCAGTCCACGTGCCCCCTCCTGTAGGAAGGCCTCCTGGCTGCTCCAAAGCTGGAATAGACCTCTTCCTGGTCTGAACCTTCCTGCCCTAAACTCCCGCTATGACCTTACACACCTCTCCTTTGTAATGCAATTGGGTGTGTCTTCATTGTATGTCTGTCTGTATACCTACCAATGCTCACAATGGCCCTGCCAGCTGCCAATTATTAGCCCTAATTTGCAAATGAGGAAACTAAGCTTGGAGCAGGGAGTGGATCTGCTCAAGGCCACACACCAAGTCAGGAGCGGCAGGGCAGGTACCCAGCATCCTGCCTCCCAGACACTACAGCTGTCCTGTGTGTCACCCAGAGGGACTAACTGAATTGAGCAGATCCTCCCTCTCCCCATCCTAACCTCATCCTCACCTTCCCTTCCTTTTCCTTTCCTTCTTTTCCCTACCCCGGATGCTGGGAGCCAAGGAAGAAAGGGAGAGAAGGGAAGGAATGGATTCTGGAGGGAACAGATACGCTACCAGGGACTTTGTGGTCATTCATTCACCTCCAGGAAGCCCAAGAGTTAACAGAGACATTGGGCAGGGGAGGTGGGACCCCCGCCCAATACACTGCCATCCAGTGCTTTTGTGCAGGGCTCTCTCTGGCCCGTTTGGCCAAATTTGGGGCCAAGGTAAGGGGAGTTGATCAACCTTTTAAGGTCCTGCAGTCATGGCTCCTGCGGGCAGCCTCTCCCACCCCTCCCTTGCCTGACCCTCTCCCCTAGGCTCCACTGTCCCAGCTCCTTTCTGCCCAGGTGCTCCTCTGCCCTTCCAGCTGTGTCCCTGCCAGCTCTGACCTCTCCCTGACATCTCTTCCTGTCACTCAACCAACCCAACTTTCTGTTACATCCCCAGAGACCTTTTTCAGGGTTTGGAAGACAGGGCAGGAAAGGGAAGGAGGAAAAAGGACCAAAAAGTCAACAGCAAAAACAAAACAAAACAAAACTGAAATGAAAATCAAAAATCAAGACAATCAAACGGGTAAAAAGGAAAACGCAAAAAAAAAAAAAAAAAAAAAAAAAAAAAAAAAAAAAAAAAAAGATAGAAAGAAAAGAAAGAAAACAAGAAAGAAAGAAAATAGGGGAAAAAAAGAAAAAAGAAAAACACCCAGAATAAAGCAAGGCTCAACAGGACCAGGAGCAGGGACTGGACAGGGAGGGAGGCCTCAGGCTTCTGGAAAGAAAAGGCCGCCTATCTGGGGGTAGCCACAGAGCTCTGAACAACTGGCCCCAAGGCTAGGGATGAAATGTTAGGCCTTAAAAACAAAAACCAAAAAACTGGGCCCTATTGTTTCAGAAATTTCCAAAACCTGTACAGAAATCACAAGGCACAAAATTGCCCTGCCAACCCCGGCTGTTGGGAACGCCCAGTGCCCTCCATGCCAGCCAACCTCTGTGTCTAACATGTCAGTGGTAGGTAACTGTCAGGGAAACCAAGACAACAACACTTAGTAAAAGCAGCCCATCTAGTAAACTCTTTCAATATATGAAGGTCACAATGGAAGATAAAAATTACACAAATTTAGAAACGGCAATGTGATCCCACCCCTCTGTGTTATCAATGGAAATGCAAAGGCAGGCGTGTCAGGTGGCCACAGCCTTTCTGGTCAAGCCTTGCTCAGGCCAGAGTCCCCCACCAGGGTGGGAGGCTCAGGCAGGGCTCAGGGTTCTGGAGAGCAAAGTTTTTAAAAAGGAAAAAAAAAAAAAAAAAACAAGGAGAGGAAGAAAGAAGAAAAAGAGCGAGAAGCAACAGGGATCACGCCCGAGTGGGCAAGTCTTACGGCCTTCTTGCCCGGCCCGTCTCCCAGGGCAGCGACGATGGCAAAGTACTGAATGACCCGCTTGGTGTTAACCGTCTTACCGGCCCCCGACTCTCCGCTTGGACGACACAAACATAAGTCACCAATGCCCATCTTGCCTAATTCTCCCCCACCCCCAATGCCTCATCCCTCAAGCAGAGGCCCCCACATCTCCTTCCCCCCAACCTGAAACCCCCAAGGATGGATCAACCCTCAGAGGTGTACAAAGCAAGCCAGTGTAGACCATCCCTGTGAGATGACAATACACGATTATGCCACCGTCCACTAAGCACTAACTCAGTGCCAGGCACTTTACTGCATCGGCTCAGTTTCGGCTCAGAAAACCCTGGAAGGCAGGCTCCATTATCACCCCCATTTTAGGAACAAGGAACTGGGCATCAGGAGTTCTGTGGCTATCCCTACTGTGTGCCAGGCACATATATCAACTCACTGAGTCGTAACTCTCTGTGATAGGTAGGGTTTTTTATTTAACTTTTTAATTTTTTTTTTAAAGATGGGGTCTCGCTATGTTGCCCAGCTGGTCTCAAACCCCTGGCCTCAGGCAATCCTCCCGCCTTAGCCTCCCCAAGTGCTAGGATTACAGGTGTGAGCTACTGCACTCAGCCAAGCCCGTCTGGGTTAAAGGCACTTGCTTTTTTTTTTTCTTCTTTTGTTTTTGAGATGGATCCCAGGCCGGAGTGCAGTGGCACGATCTTGGCTCACTGCAACCTCCACCTCCTGGGTTCAAGCAATTCTCCTGCCTCAGCCTCCTGAGTAGCTGGGATTACAGGCGCCTGCCACCATGCCCGGCTAATTTTTTGTATTTTTAGCAGAGATGGGGTTTCACCATGTTGGCTAGGCTGTTCTCAAACTCCTGACCTCAAGTGATCCACCCACCTCAGCCTCCCAAAGTGCAGAAATTACAGGCTTGAGCCACTGTGCCCAGCCAAGGCCCTTGCTCTTAACTGCATGCGTGCATGCACATTCCCACTAAACATTGTCCATACTGGCCTGACTGGTCAAGAACCTGGCATGTAAGAAGAATTCTACCGTTTTCCCACAGAGGCAACAGAAGGATCAGAGGTAAGATTCAAACATAAGTAGATGGTGAAAAGGAAGACGGGCAGAGGAATTTTCCTGCTGCCCCTCAGCCAGAATTAGAACCCCAGAAGATCGAGGTGGGAGATTCCAGGCCCCAGGGAGAGGAGGTATGGGGCTGGTGGTCACTCCATTTGTGGGTGTACCCTCCCTATCCACCATCAAGAACACATCTGTTCAGAATGGCGGCAGGCAATGTGCTCAGGCCTAATTTAGCTTCAGCTGGGACACTAGCTCCAGGTGGTAAAAGCCCTGCCCTAAGCACTTTGGATTCAACCCTGGGAAATGACTGTGGTACCGCCCTCTTTCTGCCAGATGGCCAGCATTTCCCACCCCACCCCCAGAGCCCCACACTCACGTGATCAGCATGGACTGGTTGTCGCGGTCTGGAGGAAAGGGAAGGGGATAGAGAAGTCGGCCAAGGTGCCGGGCCAGCCACAGGTCAAACACCTTGGGTATCCATAGCCCTGGGGCAGACCCCACCACCCAGAGCCAGGAATGGGAAGGAGCAGGTGGGCCTGTCCCTAGTGGAGGTCAGCTCCCATGCGGAGGGACAGAACGGCTGGGCGACCATGTCCAGCAGCGTCAAAAGGGGGGCAGTGCCAGTGGGGGAAGGAGGTCCTTTACAGAGGCCTCCGGGGACCCAGGTCAGGGTCTGGGGTTGGGGGGAGTCCAGGCGGCCCTTACTGCGCAGCATGTCATTGTAGGCGTTGTCTGCCACCGCATATATATGGGGCGGTGCCTCCGAGCGGCGCTTTCCTTTGTAAGCGGCCACCACGGAGGCCGTGTAGACTGGGAGCCATTTGTAGGGGTTGATGGTGACACAGAAGAGGCCGGAGTAGGTCTGAGGAGAGAGTATAGGTAGTGTGTTTGTTCAGGCTGGAGTGCAATGGCATGATCTCGGCTCACTGCAACCTCCACCTCCCGGGTTCAAGCAGTTCTCCTGCCTCAGCCTCCCAGGGTAGCTAGGACTACAAGCGCACACCACCACGCCTGGCTAATTTTTGTATTTTTAGTAGAGATGGGGTTTCACCATGTTGGCCTGGTTGGTGTCGAACTCCTGACCTCAGGTGATCCGCCTGCCTCAACCTCCCAAAGTGCTCGGATTACAGGCATTGGCCACCACGTCTGGCCTACTGGTAGGGTTTTGGGAGGGATAACCTAAGTTCCCATCCCCAGGCCCCAGTCTTCAGAAGACCGTGACCCCTGCGATATTCCTCAAGGAGCCACTTGACTTGCCACACCACACCCTCTGTGGCTGTCCTGGCCTCGCCCCTGACTCGTGCTCACAGCCCTGCCCTAGCCCATGCGCACGGCCTCCACAGTCAGCAGCTGAGTTCTAGACACGCCCAGCGCCAGTCCGCCAGAGCAGCAGGGGAACAGCTGCTCCCCTAAGGTTCCAAGGCGCAACCTCCAGCCCCGCCCCCAATGCGCACAGCCCCGCCTCATCGCTCACAGCCCTACCCCACTGCTATGGACCCGCGCTATCATTCAGCCCCGCCCCACCGCTATGGACCCGCCCCATCGCTCACAGTCCTACCCCACCGCTAAGGACCCGCGCTATCATTCACAGCCCCGCCCCACCGCTATGGACCCGCCCCATCGCTCACAGCCCCGCCCCACCGCTATGGGCCCACCCCTAGGGCCTCACCTCCAGCCCCGCCCCACACACAACCCCCGCCCCGCCCATGGCCTGGGCCTGGGGCTCACATAGATCATCCAGCGGGCATAGCGCTGGCGCAGGTTGTGCAGCACAGAGGCCTCGTTCAGGTGCGTCATCATGGCCATGTCCTCCAGTAAGTCGAAGCGGGGCGGGTTCATGGGCTGCAGCTCGGCCTCACGCACAGTCAGCACCTACCAGGCAGACCGTGTCAGAGGTAAGGGGACCGGAAGGCACGGACCGACCTCACCTGTCACCCCCACCCACATACCCAGAGTGCAGATCCTGCTGGCCAGGAGGCCTAGGGACAGAGAGGCTAATCTCAGGGAAGGGGGAACGGAACCTTCTGGTCTTTGGTCTCCACGGTGACTCTGCCCCCAGTAGCCTCCGACTTGACCTCGGCCTCCACGTAGGCGTCCTGTTCATCAGGCACCCAGACTCGCTTCTTCCCTGGGTTGCAGAGAGAGCACTGGACTCGGAGAGGGGCTGAGGCACCTCCAGGGTTCTAGCTAGAGTTCCCAAGCCATGGTATCCATAGACCTGTGACCCTCCCCAAAGCCCTTCTGCCAGGACACAGGAGTTCCAGTGAAGAACCCTCCAAACCCAGGCTCAGGAAGGGCGGAGCTGGGAGGGTCCCTAGAGATCCTCTTATTAGAGGATGAGTCTGGGTAACAATGCTTGGGTTCCAATCCCTGCTTCCACCATGTTTGCCCTCTGACTTCAGGAAAATCCCTGATTTTCTCTGGGCCAGTTCCCCCATATGGAAAATGTTATGGGGATCTCCTTAGGTCTCTCAATATCAGGCATATAACTCTTGGGGAGGCGTCCTGCCTTCCCTATTTCACTGAAGACTCAAATCCAGGCCTCCTAACTCTGTAACCTGTGCTCTCCTGTCTGGCCAGCTGTCCCCAGAACTTTGAGGACCCCAGATTTCATGGTGGTTAGAAGCAGGCTGCAAACCAGAGTTTGTGTTCCCTGCTCTGCCAAGTGCGTAGGTCAGGACCATCTGGGACCATCTACATAACCTACAGACCCCAGTACAAGATGACGACGTGGGTCCCCTTGTTGAAAACTATTAAAACTTTCAAGATGGCAACGGCAGAGTGTTGAATCAAGCACAAGGTCCCTCTGAGCCTGGTGCCCTGGCGCTGGTCCCCATCTCCCTAGGTTGTTGAGATGATGCATGGAAAGTCATCTGCTCTGGACCTGACACACAATAAGCACTCGGTACACACTGCCTATTGTTAGTATTGTCCTATGAGCAAACCAGGTCATAAATAGTACAGCCTTTATTCCTGTCCCTAATCAAGGGTGGCTTTGGCTCTGCAGAAAGCACTAAAAATAACCCCAGCACAAGTTTTGTGGACATGTGGAGGCAGCCTGCACACATGCCGATCAGTCTCATCTCAGAGGCTCGGGCTCCAGCCCGAGTCTTCATAAACTGCAGCTCCGGAAGGTAGGTGCTATTATCCCATTTCACAGGGGAACAAACCAAGGCTTGCTCACAGACACACAGTGATATATACAGTGTCCATGGGGTTTTAATTTCCAGGCCCCAGACTCTGCGAGAAAGGTCCAGGGCTCCAGCTGTCAGGCCCCAATGCGCCTTCAGCCCTGAGCTGGTGCCACCCCTCCCAATTCCTGGTCTGAGTCCATAAGGGCATCTCTGTGGCTGTGTCCCCTGCCCCTCTGCCTCCACTTACCATCCCATGGGATAGCATGCACCTTCGTCATCTCCTGGTAGCCCTGGCGGAGGTAGCGAGCAGACTCCCCAAGTTCAGTCACATCCATCATGGCAGTGGCACTGGGGTGAAGGAGGAGGAGCTGAAACCTTGCAGGTTCAAGGCAGCCCAAGGCAGCAGGCACTGGAAGATGGCAGTGACGAGGGAGCTGAACCCACAAGACCAGATACTAGGAGACTCCCTCTGGCTCCCAATCCAGCCTTTTTGGGTGAGTGCCCAGCGTACATGCACACCCTCAAACACCAGGGCTTCCTCCACTCCAGATTCAGAAGACTCACAGCCACCCATGGACACCCTCACCCACCCACCCACCTACCCTCCTGCCCTCCCTTCGGCTCCAACCCCAGTCCTGATCACCCACCTCAGCACCACGGTGAGGGCAGGAAGCTCTGCTACCCCTTTTATTGCCACTGTCAAGGTCAGAGGAGGAGAGCTATGTCAGCAATCTCCACGTGTCACAGCCCCCCCAGCCTGGCCACAGGACACAAAAGGCAAATTCCCTTTTATCTCTACCAGCGCGGCCCCTGGGCTATTTTTACCTCCCATTGTCAGGGGATCACAAAGGCGGAGAGAGACACTCCACTGAGAGACAGGGAGGCTGGGTGCAGAGACTGACTGGGACAGGGACAAGGCAGTAAGAGGTTCGGGAGACTGAGGAGCTCATGGGGAGAAACCGAGTCACAGAGAGTCTGACACGCCCAGAAAAATACTCCCACCTCCAGATACAGAGAGCAAGGACACTCAGAAAGGAAACCACAGAATGCCCACTGAGGTTGGACCATCTAGTCAACCCTTTTGATACATCCAGGGAAACTGAGGCCCAGAGAAAGGAAAGCATTGGCCAAGTCTCACAGATGAGCAATGGCCAAGAACAGATTAAAAAGAGAAGGAGAGAGAAGGAGACCAGATCAAAAAGAGAAGGAAAGAGAGGGAGAAGGGAAGGGAGAGAGGGAAGGGGAGGGGGACATCCCTCGCCAGCATCTGCAAAGCACAAACACCTGTGTCACCTCAGCTCTACTCAGGGTATAGGGCATTGCCTGCCTCCCAGAGGCTCTCTGGTGCCTCCACTCATTACCCTACCTCAGAGGCCCACTCTGCCATTTCTATCACCATAGGCGAGTTTTGCCTGTTTTGAATGTATATGGTTGAAAATGTAGCTTTGCATTTATTTCTCTATATTTTATCTGGCACACCTGTGCATTTGGAATTGGGAGCGCATCAATACCCTCTTTCCCCCTTCCTCCCTCCCCATCCTCTTTCTGGGGACCCCCTGGGGAAACCATACACGAAGAAAACCAGCCCTGGAACTTACAGAATCAAGGAATTGTTTGGCTGAAGTGGAAGAATCAAGGAAATGTAACCTAGTTAGGAGCCCCTTCAGATTCCCGCATTCAAGGTTCACAGGAAGCCACCTTCCCGTGGCTCACTCTCTAGGGGTTCAGGGCGCTGGCAGTCCATCCGCCTGATACAGTCTTTGGAATGTTTCAGGGCACCTCCAGGCTCTCCTGTCCATCACCCCATTCAGGGCTCCGTGACGCCACAGGGTTTTACAATCGAGAATGAAAGGATCTGAGAACCTTAGATGCCAGACACATGGAACAATGGAGTTCCAGAGCCAGGGTTCCAGCCAGAGGCCAGACCAGGCTCACACGGGAAGTCCTCTGACCGATCCGCTCCCATTCTAAATGCACAGGTGTGCCAGATGAAATATAAAGAAATAATTTCCAAGCTACATTTTCAACCATATACATTCAAAACAGGCAAAACTTGCCTATGGTGACAGAAATGGCACAGTGGTCCTCTGAGGGAGGGTAATGGCTGGAGGCACCAGGGAGCCTCTGGGAGACAGGAAATGCTCTATACGCCGAGCAGAACCATGGGACACAGGTGTGTGCACTTTCCAAAACAAATCAAGCTGTACATCTAAGATGTATGCACTTTACTGGGTGCATATTACAGGAACACACTTAAAACTTACAGTGCCCGTTGGGCGTGTGGCTCACATCTGTAATCCCAGCACTTTGGGAGGCCAACGCGGGTGGATCACGAGGTCAGAAGATCGAGACCATCCTGGCTAACACAGTGAAACCCCATTTCTAGTAAAAATACAAAAAAAATTAGGCGGGCAAGGTGGCGGGCACCTGTAGTCCCAGCTACTTGGGAAGCTGAGGCAGGAGAATGGTGTGAACTCGAGAGGCGGAGCTTGCAGTGAGTGACAATCACGCCACTGCACTCCAGCCTGGGTGACAGTGCGAGACTCCATCTCAAAAAAAAAAAAAAAAAGAAAAATTACAGTGCCAAACTTGGCAATATTTATCAAAATTACAACTGCCCAGACCCTATTAGGAATTAGTCCTACAGCATGTCCCCATTAGGAAATGATGCGGGTCGCCTCTGGGTAGACATTTCGATTGTTTTCAGTCTTTCGCCATTACAGTCAAGGCTGCAGTGAACGATCTTATAAAGTTTGATGAATTTTCTCAAAGTAAACATACCCTGGGCCAGGTCCAGTACCGCACATCTGTAATTCCAGCTCTTTGGGAGGCCCAAGCAGACAGATCACTTAAGCTCAGGAGTTCAAGACCAGCCTGGGCAACACATCAAAACCCCATCTCTACAACAAACAAACAAACAAAAATTAGCCAGGCATGGTGGTGTGCACCTGTAGTCTCAGCTACTCAGGTGACTGAGGTGGGAGGATCGCCTGAACCCAGGAGGTAGAGGTTACAGTGCACCAAGATCACACCATTACACTCCAGCTGGGCAACAGACCCAGTCTCAAAAGCAACAACAAAACAGTACCCTGTTCAAAAACAGAAATTATGAAAAATTATCCCCCTTGGACCACCCCTCACTAAGGGTAATGCAATACTGACTTTTTTTATTTTTATTTTTTAATACCCACTCTTGCTTGATCCACAATATAATATGACTTCTAACTTCACAGATTAGTGTTGTCTATTTTCAAAATTTGTTTGAATGGAATCGTACATTATGTATTCCTTTCTTCTTTCTCTCCACACTGTCTCTGTAAGAACCTCACTGTTTCAATTCTCTGTGTAGAGCTTAGGTTGTACCTTGCCTACCTCCTGCCACTAGAAAAGACCTGCACAAGGACAGGAGCTTGGTCTGTGTCCCCAGCACCTTGCCAAGTGCCTGCATATCATAGAAAGTCAATAAATACCTAGTAAGTAAGTGAATGAACCAAACCTGATAGATTATAGGATTTTAATCTCTATATGGCGTCAGAGGCTGGAGAGCTGGGCTGGGGCAATTTATAGAAAGCCCAGAAAGTGGGAAAAATTCTTTTCATTGTTCAAGGATACTCAGAAGGCAGGACTTCTTGCCCAGGGACCAACAGAATTAGCCTGGAGAATCAGAACCTCTAGTAAGTCTAACTTACACCTATCATGTGGGTCTGAATCCTAGAATTACCTACTCAGTGTATGAACCTGGGGCTGAGAAACCAAGCCCCAAAATGGGTCTAGATCTTCCCTGTAGGTTTCCTTCCACTACCCAGGGTACATCTTCCTGCTGAGATAAGCTCACACACAAACATGACAACGCAAAGAGGAAACCCAATGCTCTGAGTGATTTGCAACAAATACTATAACCCGCAAGGGCTTAAGGTACTGACTTTCAATACCTGAAGAGCTTGTAATCCCAGCACTTTGGGAGGCTGAGGCAAGCGGATCATTTGAGGTCATGAGTTTGAGACCAGCCTGGCCAACATGATGAAACCCTGTTTCTACTAAAAAAATTTAAAAAATAAAAAAAAATAAGGCCGGGCATAGTGGCTCATGCCTGTCATCCCAACACTTTGGGAAGCCAAGGTGGGTGGATTACCTGAGGTCAGGGGTTTGAGACCAGCCTGACCAACATGGTGAAACTACGTCTCTACTAAAAATACAAAAAAATTAGCTGGGCGTGGTGGCAGGTGCCTGTAATCCCAGCTACTTGGGAGGCTGAGGCAGAAGAATCACTTGAACCCGGGAGGCGGAGGTTGCAGTGAGCCGAGATCACACCATTGCACTCCAGTCTGGCAACAGAACAAGACTCCGTCTCAAAAAAAAAAAAAAAAAAAAAAAAAAAAAAAAAAAATTAGCTGGGCATGGTGGCAAGCGCCTGTAATCCCACCTACTTGGGGAGGCTGAGGCAGGAGGATCACTTGAACCTGGGAGCTGGAAGTGGCAGTGAGCTGAAATTGTGCCACTGCATTCCAGCCTGGGCGACAGAGCAAGACTCCATCTCAAAAAACAAAAAATCAAAAAATCTTGAAGAGCTGTCCCAGAGCAGAGGGAGCTGATGTGACTTGTGTAGCCTCAAAAGTAGACCCATGGGCAGTGACAGGAAGCAGGATGTGGATACACACAAAGGGGGACTTTTCACCCTCTGAGCCCGTCAGCAGAGGGAGAGGCTGTCTTGCAGGAAAGTGAGCCTGCCAGCACCAAGGAAGACTCAGGCAGAGGTTGACCAGGGCTGAGGTCTCTGAACTGGATGACCTTTAAAGTTCCTTCTTTCAGGAGTCTGAGACTCCAGGAGTTTAGATCCCAGCCCAAAATGTATCTGCCACCAATGTAGCCCAATGCCTGAAATTTCTTCTTTGGGTAAAGACATTGAAAGACTCCATGAATAATGCTTCTACAGCTGGGAGGGACACATGAATTCAATTCAACATGCATCTGACAGCTTCTGACCCACATATCCAGGATTGGAACAAAAGACACACATTGTCTAGGAAAGGAAAGATATTCAAGAAAGACATCAACATAGAGGAGTCTGAAGGAGAAAAGCTAGTTTGAAGGCTGGGTGCTGTGGCTCATGCCCGTAATCCCTGCACTTTTGGAGGCCAAGGTGGGAGAATCACTTGAGGCCAGGAGTTTGAGACCAGCTGGGCCACCGGGGCATAAAGGGGAGTGTGGCAGGACTGAGCAGTTGGGACTGGACTGTGAAGGGCTTCAAAGGCTAGATTCAGATCTGGAGCTTTATCTTGCAGGAGTTGGGGCGCCATCAAAGGCATTTTTATTTATTTTTTGCATCAAAGAGCTCTGAGCAAGAGAATTTGACAGTGTGTTCAGATTTATGTGTTCATAAGCTCCCTGTGACATCTCCACAAAAACTATTTTTAAAATTAACCAGGCATGATGGCTCACACCTATGATAATCCTGGTAACTTGGAAGGCTTGAGGCAGGAGGATCACTTGAGCCAAGGAGTTCAAGACATGCCTAGGCTGATGTAGGAAGACCCTGTCTCTACAAAAAATTAAAAAATTGGCTGGGCATGATGGTACACATCTACACTCTCAGCTACTCAGGAGGCTGAGAGGCAAAAGTATTGCTTGATCCCAGGAGTTCAAGACTGCAGTGAGCCGAGATCATGCCACTGCACTCCAGCCTGGGTAACAGGAACAAGACCCTGTCTCTAAACAAACAAGTGTGACACCCAGACTGCCAGGAAGAGGGGTATGGCAACAAGGTTCCTACCCTCATAGAGCTGACACTCCCCTGGAGAAGCAAAAAATAAAAATAAAAATAAATAAAATAAAACAAGCAAACACATTTTTAAGGTAATTAAAGATTATGGCAATGGTGAGCATGAAACAAGCAGTATGGCCTGGAGGGTAATGGGGGTGTACCTCGCTCTGGTGGGTGAGGGAGGGCCTCTCTGAAGAGGCAACACTGAAGGTGAGACCAGAGAGTGCCAAGAAGCCAGTGAAGCAGGGAGCCCTTGGAACAGTATTCCAAGCAGAAGGAATAGCAAATACAAGAGCCATGAGGCAGAAAACAGCTTGGGATGTTTAAGGTGCCATCCTAGTGGTCAACAAGGGGAGAGCTTTCCAAGGTGAGGGTGGACAGGCAGATCATTCAGAGCCTTGAAGGACTTGGAAGGGACCCAGGGTTGTATCACAAGTGCAAAGGGAGCCTGCGAGAGCAGAAACGTGAGTGAGCTGAAGTTTCATGGTGACCACGCGAATGACTTGGAAGCGGCAGGGGAGGCAGTGGGGCGAGCTGCTGCTATCACCCGGGTGAGAGCGGATGGGTCTGGCGTGGAGGTGGCAAGAGGGGACAGGAAATGGACAGCATGACCTAGAACTCCAAGGCAGGGTAGGGGGGTGAAGATGGGCCCGAGCAGCCCCACCAGCTGCAGCTGGGCCACCAGGGGCATAAAGGGGAGTGGGGCAGGACTGGGCAGTGAGACTGGACTGTGAAGGGCTTCAAAGGCCAGATTCAGATCTGGAGCTTTATTCTGCAGGAGTTGGGGCGCCATCAAAGGCATTTTTATTTATTTATTTTTGCATCAAAGAGCTCTGAGCAACGGAATTTGACAGTGTGGTCAAATTTATGTGTTCCTAAGCTCCCTGTGGCAGCTGGTGTGGAGGATGCACTGAAGGGGTGAGGCCAGTGGCAGGAAGATGGACTCAGGAGGAGGCTGCCATAATGGTCCCAGTGAAAGGTGGTGAGGTCCAGAGAGGGGCTCGCGACCCTGGCACCCTGGGGGTGGTTGGGCCCCTGCTTGTCCCAGGTTTGTCCCCCTCCTGGGGCCCTGGGCAGCTGCAGAGGGCCCGAGTGGGCCCCAGCTCTGATGCTTCAAGCAAAAAATAGGACGAGGGCAGCCAAAAGGCATCAGGGCTGTTTATCCGGAGGAGAGACGCCTCAGCATGGATTTATGGCTGAAAGGTTACTGGGGGGAGCGGGTGGGGAACCAGCTGTCCCCCATCCTCACAAAGGACAAAGAAAGGAGGGGACTGCAACCTCAGCCACAGCAAGAGGAGGGAGTTAGACACATAAAATGTCCTGACATCACTGGAGGATGAGGGGGCCCTTCGGCCATCACGCCAACCAGCTCTCATTGGACAGCTGGGGAAACTAAGGCACAAAGGGAGAAGCAGGTCTTTGCTTGATGTCATACAGTGAATTCAAACCATGACCAGGCCTGAGAGCACAACCTGTCACTTCGGAAGACCTAGAGGCTTCCCCCAGCACACACAAGGGTACCTCAGACTGGCTGCCCCCGAGAGTGATCAACATGCACAGCTGTTCTGGAGGGATGAACAGAAAGACCTGAGCTGGGCCAAGGTGCTCCAGACCCCAGCACCCGCTCTGGTCCAGGTCTCTGACGTGCCGTGTCCTTGAGTTCAACCTGTGGCTCAGGCCTTGTCTCTGCCCTCCCACCCCCAGCCCGTCTGGTATTGTCGATATTTGATGGGAGTCCATTGTATCTCTCAAGGGTCTTGTTCTTTTGGTGTTGCCCTGTCCCGCTCTCTGCCCTACAAGACTCTGTATTTCTGTCTTGGCCTCTGACTCTGTATCTCCAGAGCTGAGCTGAGCTGAGCTGTTCTGGGCCAACCTCCCACCCCCAGGAGTGGGCCTCACTGCTTAGAGTGCCCCTCTGTAGACAATGCTCAGGCCCAGTGCCCAGGCTGGGACAAGTAACAGCAGCTGTGGATCTATCTATAGCTCCCTTGTCCTTCAATTGTTCCCAACTTCAAACAATGGTTGGGCCCTGGATTAAAGTCACCCCCAACCCACCCTGCTGAAATGGATCCCGGGAGGCAGGGGATGAGTCTCGCAAGGGCCACCTGGTGCTCTCGTGTCCACCTCTGTTTGGGCCCCCATGTTCCCATCTGTAACTCTGGGCTCTAAGGCCTTCCAGCTCAGAGGTGGTGTGACTACAGGACTAGTGGACATGGGACCAGGGTGTGTCTGAACAGTAGACCTATACAAGGGCACATGGGTATGAGACAAGTGGGTTTCCCTCCTCCTGCCTTAGCTGGCAGACACTCATGGGCACTGGGATGCCAGTTCCATGAGGACAGAGGCCTGGTCTTCCTTACACTGCAGTAGCCCAGCCTCAGCCTGGTACGTGGTAAGTGTTCACTGTACGTGGCTTACCTTGGCCCTTAGGAAGAGGAAGGGCACGCTGTGAGTCTCAACATGTCTCACACTTGGGAGGCAGCACAGAGCATTGAGGAAGGAGCACCTTATCTAAAGTGAGGCTGCCTGGGTTTTAGTCCTGGCTCTGCCAGTTACCAGGCACAAAGTCTTGGAGAATGACTTCACCTCTTAACGGTGGAGATTCACAAACAGGACCTACCTCCTAGTGCTGTGATGAGCATTATATGAGTTCAAACATCTAAAGTGCTTAGAATAGTACCCGACACTAGAGGAGACTCAATACATTATTGCTGTTATTTCCAAGATAGATCATTAGGTTAAAAAAAAAAAAGTTGTGGCTGGGTACAGTGGCTCACACCTGTAATCCCAGCACTTTGGGAGGCCGAGGTGGGCAGAACCCCTGAGGTCAGGAGTTCAAGACCAGCCTGGCCAACGTGATGAAACCCTGTCTCTACTAAAAATACAAAAAACTAGCTGGGCGTGGTGGCAGATGCCTGTAATCTAGCTACTCAGGAAGCTGAGGCAGGAGGATCGCTTGAGCCCAGAAGGCGGAGGTTGCAGTGAGCTGGGATAGAGCCACTGCACTCCAGCCTAGGCGACAGAGCTAGACTCCGTCTCACACACACAAAAAAGGAGCAGAAGGATGTACGGGCAATGCCATCTCCTGCGTAAAAATCGGGGGAGAGAGACATTTGTGCATCTGTATGCTTATGTATGGATGGACTGCCTTTGGAAGTCACCCAAGAAAGCTGGTAACAGTGTTTGGTAGCTGGGGGCCAGGGAAGGGAGGGACAGTGATTTTTTTTTTTTCCCTTGTATACCCTTTGAACTTTAAATCGTGTATGTATAACCTATTTTTAAAGTGTTTGCTAAATGAATAAGGGTCACTTCCAACACGATCCTTGAAAAAAACAAACCCCTACTCTGTGCCAGTTGGGAGGGGCCTGGGTGAGGGCTGGTCCTCAGAGAGTGGGCCCACTGCCTTCAGCCTGAGGTCAAGCAGCCTAGGTCTGAGTCCCAGGGGTACCCTCTTTCCTTCAGCCCAGTGGTGGACAAGATGTGTCCATGCAAAACCATCCCAGAGCAAATGGTGAGCCAGGAGGCAGGCTTCCCAGCTTCCAGGCCAAGCAGCAGGAGGGGGCGGTAGGAACAGGCTCCTGTCCTCTTCCCTGGCCTCAACCTCTGACTCTTCATCCTAAGCTATTCTTAGAGCCTAGATAATGCCAGCAGTTGCTGCTGCTCATATCGGCTTCCAGAACCACTCAACTCTGAGAAGCGCAGTCCCGCCCCCAGCCCCTTTGTGCTGGCCTCCCTGGCAGGTAAGGGCATTAAGGGTGTCCTGCAGGCTCCATCCTCTATGCTGTGTGGGCTGCACACACTCAGGTAGGCTGCTGCAGGCAGGTAAGGGCCTGGGTAGTGGGCCCCTCTAATACTCCCCTTGCTGCACAGCTGGAAGAGACAGGAAGGGCTAAAGGACACCCTGGGGTAGAAGGTGCACCCCAGGCTCACCGTCCAGACAGTGTGGCCCCACTGCAGGCTCCAAACTATCCTAAGAAGAGAAATGAAAGGGACAGGGGCCATGGACAAGGCTTAGCTGAGTGGAGGGGAGAAGGGGTGTGCAGACCAGGAGCAGGGAGGGGCCTGGGATGCCAGCCTGGAGGAGGGAGGAAGCTAACAAGAGGTCAGACTTTCCAGCTCGCTATGTGACCTTGAATAGGTCTCTCTTCCTCACGGAGCTTCAATTTCCATCATCAAATAGGCATAACCTTATTCCACTGGGTTGTGGTGTGGATTCAATGGAATAACACATGCAAGGAGCTTAGCCTGTGCCTGCCCCATCATACGCACTATGGAAATGTCTGGTGATATTCTCACTAGCTCCTTCAGAGCAGGCAATGTTTCTCTTTCTGCTTTGCATCTGCAGGGACTAGGTCAGGCCTGGCACATGTCAGGACTGCCTCTTGAAATCCTTGCCCTGCCATTTACAAGCTGAGTGACCCTGTGCAAGTTACATAACCTCTCTGAGCCCTGGGTTCCTTCTCTGCAAAATAAATACACAAAGAAGACCTGCCTTGTAATGTGGTTGAGAGAAATAAATGAAACGAAGTGCTCAGCCCATGGGAAGATGTCAACAATTTGAGGATGCGGCTGTGGTTCTGTGTATGGTGGGGTACTATGGCAGGAAGCCTTGGGTCTGCCACTCTGTGGATGGAATCTGAGACAGTGCCCAAGGCAGCCAACATTCTGGAAGAGAGGTCTTAGTGGCACCCACATATGAAATCCCAGGATGTTGTAAAACCACCCCACAAATCCTGGACCAAAGCCGAGGCCCTGCCTGGGGTCTCAGGATGGGTTTGCCCCAGCCTCAGTCAGTTTCCCATGTAGTTCAGTGCCTCAAACAAACACTATCCCATGCCCTTCAGGTTGGGATTGGGATCAGGTTTGCTCTGAAGGTTCAGGAGTCTTAGGCTGCTGGGGGACACACAGGCACAGACAGTTAATCATAGTTGACATGGGGCCTCCCCAGGAAGGGTCCTTAGCCTAACCTGGTAGAGTGGGGATCAGGAGAATGCCTGTTTTCTATGAAAGACCAAACAGTGGTGGAGGGCAGGGGGTGCTGTGGCTCTGCTCTTACCCTTGTGATCATGGTCGATCAGCTTGAGGGCTGAGGGGCAGAGGGAGGCCCAAAAGGCTAAGCTGGGCAACCTACCCAGAGGGTCTGAGGGTACCACCGCTCTATCTTGAGTGTCCTGAGGGTGACCCTGCTTGCTCCCACACCTGAGGGCACACTGCCTACCTCTCTGTGACTTTGCTAACTCAAGGACAAGAGACCTCCTTGAGCAGAGCCTTCAGATTTTTTATTCCATTAGCTGAAAATTTTATTAGTACAAATAACTTTATCATTCTATTATCTAATGCTTTGGGCCTTAAATTTCTTTTTTTTTTTTTTCTTCTTTTTTAGATGGAGTCTCGGTCTGTTTCCCAGGCTGGAGTGCAGTGGTATGATCTCGGCTCACTACAACCTCCGCCTCCTGGGTTCAAGCGATTCTCCTGCCTCAGCCTCCAGAGTAGCTGGAACTACAGGTGCGTGCCACCATGCCTGGCTAATTTTCGTATTTCTAGTAGAGACGGGTTTTCACTATGTTGGCCAGGCTGATCTCGAACTCCTGACCTCATGAATCACCCGCCTCGGCCTCCCAAAGTGCTGGCTCACAGGTGTGAGCCACCGCGCCTGGCTCCCATTTTTAAAAAAAAAATTTTTAAAGACAAGGTATCACTGTTACCCAAGTTGGAGTGCAGTGGCATAATCATAGCTCGCTGCAGCCTTGAACTCCTGGCTCAAGCAATCTCCCTCTGTCAGCCTCCCAAGTAGCTGGGACTACAGGCATGTACCACCATGCCTAGCCAAATTTCATTTCTTAATTAAAATTTCTATTGAGATAATTGTATATGCTCATGCAATTGTAAGCAATACCACAGTAACTCTGTAGTATTGACATTGATATAATGTACCGATCTTATTTGGATTTTCCCAGTTTTACATATACTAGTGTGAGTGTGTGTGTGTGTACACACGCACATCTGCATCTATTAAGTTCTATACAACTTCATCATCTGTGTCAATTCACGGATCTTCTACCGCCACCAAGATACTGAACAGTTCTAACAATAAAAAGGTATTGCCCTTATATAACCACACTAACTTCCCTCCCATCTTTAACCCCTAGCAACCACCAGTCTGTCCTCTGTTTCTAAAACAGTCATTCCAAAATGTTACATAAATGAAATCATATAGTGTATGTACTCTTTTGAGACTGGCTTTTTTCACTCCACATAATTCCCTGGAGATGCTTCGAAGGTGTTGCTCATTTCATGTTTGCGTCTTTATTGCTGAGTGGTACTCCATGGTATGTATGGATGCACCACAGTTTGATGGACCGTTTGCCTGTGGAAGGACATCTGGACAGCTGTCAGTGTGAGGTGCCACCTTATCACCTGGGCCCTGGGGGCTGAGGCCACCCACCCTCCAACCCACCTGGGAGTCAGTGGGATGCAGCCTCCCAAATTCTTGTTCCAGCTTTCTAGGACCAGAGGCCAAGAAAGCTCCCCACCCTCCCCACTCTCTTTCCCAGCCTAGGCATCAGGATTCAGTCACTCCCAAATTTGCAAACACCCAGTTCTCAGGGACAGCAAGAAGACAGTCTTATGGGCCTTGTTTAAACATGTTGGCTATAGACCTATATGTTGACCCTGGCCTGGAGACCCAGCCTGACCTGGCCCTGCCAACTGACCAGCCCCATCTACAGCAGCCCCACCCTCTCACTCATACCACTTCAGATACAGTGGCCTTCTGAGAGCTTAGAACTAAACCAGCTCCTTTCCGTCTCAGGGACTCTGCATCTGCCACTTACTCTTTCCCCAGACTGGGGAGTAGCTGCTTCCTTCTTCTCGAGTCTCCACTCAAATGCCACCTCCTCAAAGGGGCTTCCTTTGACTCATTAGCTAAACTAGGTCCTTTCTAAAAAGGTTCTCTCTTCACCCTCTGTATCACATGTCTCCATTTCTGAATGTATTACATTTACGGGTAAGTCTGCTTATTATCATCTGTCTACCCCATAAGACAGGTCTTTCTTGAGACCCAGGAGCAGGCAGATGCCATTCTGGGTTCCCAGCAGCCAGCATGCCCAGAAGAGGCACCCCTGTGCTTGCTGATGGGCCATGTTCCCGGGGGTGAGGCTTCTGCTTTTGAGAACCATCTTTCCCAGTGGCCTCTCGCTCTGCTCCCTGCTGCTCCCTCATGCCAGGCCCAGTGAATATTCTGACTCCTGTTTCCCACCCAAGCCTGGGCAAGCCTCTCTTTTCTTTGCTCTCCTGGATTTGGCTGAGCCAGGTTAACCATACGGCACGATGCCTAAGAGTTCTGGAGTCCAACTGCCTGTGTGCAAACCCTCAGTTGCTCTGTCTCTTTGATCTTCTGATTCCTCATCTATAAAACAGGAATAAGCCAGGCACGGTGGCTCATGCCTGTAATCCCAGTACTTTGGGAGGCCAAGGTAGGAGGGTCACTTGAGGCCAGGAGTATGAGACTAGCCTAGACAACACAGTGAGACCCATCCCTATTTTAAAAATAAAATAAAATGGGAACACTATTAGTACTTGTCCCATAAGGAATTGAATGAGATAATATCTATTTTTAAAAAGAAAAAGCATAAGTGCCTGGCACATAAGAGTTCAACATACAATCATTACTATTCATTTTCTTATTATCATTAAGATCATCTCCAAACTCAGTAGATTAAACAAGGAAAATTCATGTCACACCAATATAGAGATCATGAAAAAGTCCCAGAAAAGGGGTCATTCCAAGGGTCACTTGGGCCCCTGTGACCTCTCATCCTTAGGCAATTCCCTTGTTTTTTAATTTTACAAAAAATTTTTGTAGAGGAGGGATCTCACTGTGTTGCCCAGGCTGGTCTCTATCTCCTGGTCTCAAGTGATCCTCCTGCCTTGGCCTCCCGAAGTACTGGGATTACAGGCATGAGCCACCATGCCCAGTCCCAGGAATTCTCTTTTGGCCTCACTCTCTCTCCACTCCCTCCCTTCTTGGAAAATTCAAGGAGATGGAAGGGCAGGATGATAGCCTCTCCCTGGGGAGAGAGAGGCTACCATCACTAGTTTCAAGGTGACAACCGTCCTCTCCCACACCTAGAGTTGTCAGCCTGCCCCAACATTCTCTAGCTCCACTGTGTCCCTACAGAGAGCCACACAGTCTAGGCCCAGAGCCCTGCCATCCTCCAACCACAGGCAGAGTAAAGGGTTATTGCCTCCCCAAAGAGCTGTACCCTGTCTGCTTCCATGCATTCATCCATCCAACCATGTAAACACTGAAAAACAAATCTTGTTATTAATCTGGAAAATCACAATGAGACACTGTTTCACAATCACTAGACTGACAAAAGCTAGAAACCAGTGACTGACAAAAGCTAGAAACCTTGACAATTCTGCCTTGGTGAGGATGCAGAATGAGGGCAATTCTAATACATTGCTAGCAGGACTGCACATTTGCAAAACCATTTGGGAGAGAAACTTTGTATTACCTCATAAGTCTGAATATGCTCACGACCTTCAACACACTGCACAGGAGGCATCTATTAGTCTTTTTACCATGTATCGCAATAAAATACTAGAGAACCCAAGTGACGATTCACAGGAGAATAAACAAACAAAATGTGGTATTTTTATGCAATGAAACCTATAGAGCAGTGAAAATGAACTAGTTGCCCTTAAAACATGGATAACTCTCCTGACATAACACTGAAAGAGAAAAGCAAGCTGCAAAAGAATCAAACAATTTACCACTTAAAAGTGCAAATACCATGAAAAACTGTCATATATTGTTCAGAAATATACCTAATAAAAGGATTAAAATGCATAAGACCTACCTCACACCCTATATAAAAATTAACTCAAAATGAATCAAAGACTTAAATGTAAGAGCCAAAACATAAAACTTGTAGAAAAAAATAAGTGTAAATCTTTGTGACCTATGAATTAGGCAATGGTTTCATAGATATGACACTCAAAGCACAAGCAAAGAAAAAAATAAATTGGACTTCGTCAAAATTTTAAAATATGTGCTTCAAAAGATACTATCAAAAAGCAGAAAAGACCATCCACAGAATGGGACAACTTATTGGCAAATCACAAATAAGGAAGGGTCTACTATCCTGAATATATAAAGAATTCCTACAACCCAACAATAAAAAGACAAATAACTTACAAATAAGCAAAACATTTAAGTAGACTCTTCTCCACAGAAGATATACAAACTGCCAATAAGCACATGAAAAGACACGCAGCATTATTAGTAATTAGGAAAATGCAAATCAAAACCACAATGACCAACTAGGACGGCCATAATCAGACAAGTACAGTGGGACCTCCATATCCATGGGTTCCACATCTGTGGATTCAACCAACTGCAAATTGAAAATATTTGAAAAAATGTTTCATCTGTACTGAACATCTACAGACTTTTTTCCTTGTCATTATTCCCTAAACAACACAGTATAACAATTTATATAGCATTTACATTGTATTAGTTATTGCCAGTAGCATAGAGATGACTTTTTTTTTGAGATGGAGTCTCGCTCTGTTACCCAGGCTGGAGTGCAGTGACGCGATCTCAGCTCACTGTAACCTCTGCCTCTGGGAGTCAAGCGATTCTCCCCCTCAGCCTCCCTGAATAGCTGGGACTACAGGCGCATTTTCGCCATGTTGGCCAGGCTGGTCTCAAACTCCCGACCTCAGGTGATCTACTAGCCTCAGCCTCCTAAGGTTCTGGGATGACAGGTGTGAGCCACTGCATCCGGCCGAGATGACTTAAAGTACATGGAAAGGACAGTGTGGTGGCTTTCGCTTGTAGTCTCAGCTACTTGCGAAGCTGAAACAGGAGGATCCCTCGAACCCAGAAGTTCCAGGCTGCAGTGAGCTATGATTGCACCATGGCACTCCAGCCTGACAGAGTGAGACCTTGTCTCAAAATAAACAAATAAAAATAAATTTAAATTTAAAATAAAACAAAATTAAAGAGTATACGAGAGGATGCACATAGTTTATATGAAACACTACACCATTTTATATAAGGGACTTAAACATATATGAGACACTACATCATTTTATATAAGGGACTTAAGTATCCTTGGATATTGGTATCCATGGGAGGTCCTGGAACCAATTCCCCACAGATACAGAAGAATGACTGTATTGGTGAGGATGTAAAAATTGGAACTGTCACACAATTGCTGCCACTTTGGAAAACAGCAGTTCCTCAAAAAGTTAAACATATACTTACCATATGACCCGGCAATTCCACTCCTAGGTATCTACCCAGAAGAACAGAAAACATTCACACAAAAACCTGTACATGACTGTTCATACCAGCATAGTTATAATTATTTTTGAGACAGGGTCTCACTCTGTCACCCAGGCTGAAGTGCAGTGGCGCGACCATAGGTCCCTGCAGCCTTGACCTCCTAGGCTCAAGTGATCCTCCCACTTCAGCCTCCCTAGTAGCTGGGACAACAGGCACATGCCACCACGCCCGACTGATTTTTAAATTTTTTTTGTAGAGAGCCCTATGTTGCCCAGGCTGGCCTTGAATTCCTCAGCTCAAGTGATCCTCTTACCTCAACCTCACAAAGTGTTGGGATTACAGGCATGAGCCACCACTCCTGGCTATAGCAGCATTATTCTTAATAAATAATAAAGTGGAAACAACCCAAATGCCTATCAACTGATGAGTGGAGGAACAGAGTGTGGTGTATCCATACAATGGAAGACTATTCAGCCATGTGAAGGAATAAAGTTCTGATCCACGCTACAACATGGGTGAACCTTGCAAACATCATGCTAAACGAAAGACACTAGTCACAAAAGGCCACAGATTGTAGGATTCCATTTACATGAAATGTCCAGAATAGGCAAATACATAGAGAAAGAAAGTAAATTACTGGTTTCCAGGGGCTGGGGAGGAGGAGAATTGAGGAGTAACTACTAAGAGGGATGAGGTTTCTTTCTGCGGTGATGAAAACATTCTGGAATCAGACAGTGGTAATGGTTGTACAATCTTGTAAATATACCAAAAACCACTGAATTGTACACTTTAAAGCGGGAATTTTATGGTGCCTGAATCTCAATAAACACTGCATAGGAATAATAAACACCAAATCAGGAGAGTCTTTATTTCTTGGGCTTGGGGGTCAGTCATAGAGGGAAACGAAAAGGTCTTTATCTACATTAGCAGTGTTTCATTTTGCAAGCTGGATGGTAGGTACATAGGTATTTGTTCTATTAATTTTTATACATTTCTCAGTGTTTTCATAATAAATAAAATGTGAAAGTATTTACTGGGCATCAACCTGGATCAGGCACTGGGTTACATGGGTGGTGCAATGGTGAATCAAAACAGACCCATCCTGCCAAAATTAAGTGGATACGTAAGTATATAACAAGTGGAGAAGAGGGTCTATAAGTAAGTTATCTCCCCTTTCTAGGCTTCTGTGTCCTCATGGATGAAATCAGAGCCAAACTAGGAACCTGTTAGTAGAAGGTTTCTGAGGATCCCGGGGGCCTTGAAGTGTGTCTCCCCTTTTTCAGCCCACACACCTCAAACACGACCAGGGTACTGACCCTAGAGTTGGCCCTGGTGCCATCAATCATCACAAGTGGGCCTAAGGCAAAGCCCAACTTCAATCAGTCTGTTTCTTCTCAGTAAAATAGGGTAACTTCTCCCTCCCAGGATGACTGTGGGGGTGTAAATGAGGTAACACATATAAAGTGTCAGGGACAGGCCTAGCACACAGTAAATCCTCAACACCTGGGACAGTCCTCACTTTGATTCCACAGGCATTTCCTGACCAGCAATGCTGGCCCAGGCCCGTGCTAGAGGCTGGAAGACAAAGGAATTCCACTCTGAATGGCCAAAGCAGTGGCCCCCAGCCAGGTGGGGAGACGGCCTCATAAACAACAGTACCAGGCGGGGTGATGTCACTGCTAAAAAGAGACAGTAGCCATGTGCACAGACGCAGACCACGTGTGATGCAGACCCTGGGGCTGACAGAGATGTTCCAATTAAAAGGCACAGTCCAGACTTGGAGAGAGGCCCTCGCAGGGACAAAGGCAAGACACAAAGTTAAGGGATTGGCCTCCATTCACAGTGAAGTACATCCCTGCATACCTTTCTTCACCTAATTCAGACTCAAATGTTCCCACAAACCCCAAGAACAGAGGATGCAATGGATTCAACAGTTAGTGTTGGGAAGTCTGAGCCCATGGCATGTCCCAAGGTACATGTGTGGGAACACCACGGCTGACACTACTGCTGTGATCTCGGGTAAGTCAGGATACCTCTTCAAGCCTTCCTTTCCCCAGCTGTAAAATGGAGGCTATAAAGATACTGATGTCATAGGGAGGTAAGGGAAAGTGAGATAAGCACTGTAAAGTCATCAGCCAAGTACCTGGCGCTTAGTGACCAGATCAACAAAGGGTAGTTATTGTTAGGAAAAAAACAGATTTCACTTTGAAAGTGAGGAAAGCCAGACGTGGTGGCTCACACCTGTAATCCCAGCACTCTGGGAGGCCAAGGCAGGCGGATCACGAGGTCAGGAGTTCGAGACCAGCCTGGACAGCAAGGTGAAACCCTGTCTCTATTAAAAATAAAAAAAAAATTAGCTGGGCGTGGTGGCGTGTGCCTGTAATCGTAGCTACTCGGGAGGCTGAGGCAGGAGAATTGCTTGAACCCGGGAGGCAGAGGTTCCAGTGAGCCAAGATCACACCACTGCACTGCAGTCTGGGTAAGAGAGAGAGAGACCCCATCTCAAAAAAAAAAAAAAAAAAAAAAAAGAAAGAAAGAAAGAAAAAAAAAAAGAAAAGAAAAGAAAGAAAAAAGAAAAAGAGAAAAAAAAAAGAACAAGAAAGAAAAAAATAAAATGAGGAAAGTGGGATTTGGAGAGGTGAGATGACTTCTCCACAGTCAGGATTCAAACTTAGGTTTGAGACACCAGAGGCTCAGTGCAAATCATCTCCCTCTGCTCCGGAATCTTCATCAGGTTCCCTATAGTCCACTACATGGACTCCATCCTTGCCAGAGAGTGAGGATCCAGGAAAGGCCTGGGGCCAAAAAGACCCTGGGCAAGTTCCCCAATCCTAGGTTTCTTGATCTGAGATCCCCAAGTGAGCCTGAGAAGGTCTGTGAATTCCTCCACGTAGTTGATGCAAAATTTTATGCCTAATAGATCTCACACGAGTCTATAGCCTCAAAGTGACCAACCATGGACTTGACCTGGCTTAGCATGGTTTCTTATTCACCCAATGGAGATAGGATTTCTACCTTGAAAGGCTGTGAAGGGATCAAATGAGGCAATTTGTGAGAAGTACTTGAAACATCCTCAGCTTTCCTTAAATGGTTTCCTTCTCTTTCTCTCTCCCCTGCCTATTTCCATTGGTTAGCAAATATTATTGAGCATCTGCCATGTGGCAGGCACTAATCAGTCCAGGTCCTGGGGGTAAAGTGGTAAACAAGACAGACATGGTCCCTATTTTCATGGGGCTCACATTCTAGCAGAGGGAAACAGCAGACAAAAGCAACAATTTCAGATATGAGTAACTGCTATGAAGAAAATACAAGGCCAAGTGCAGTGGCTCACGCCTGTAATCCCAGCACTTTGAAAGGCAGAGGCAGGCAGATCACAAGGTCAGGAGTTCGAGACCAGCCTGATCAACATGGTGAAACCTTGTCTCTACTAACAATACAAAAATTAGCCAGGCATGGTAGCACATGCCTGTAATCCCAGCTACTCAGGAGGCTGAGGCAGGAGAATCGTTTGAACTCGGGAGGTTACAGTAAGCCGAGATTGTGCCACTGCATTTCAGCCTGGGCAACAGAGTGAGACTCCATCTAGGAAGAGAAAAGAAAAGACAAAGGATAACGTGATCTTATAGGGTGGGGCAGCCTCCAGGGATGAAACATTTGAATGACCAAAGGAGCCAGTCATGCCAGGGTTTTGGAGGAGAGCACCCAGGCAGAGGGTGCAGAAAGGGCAAACGCTCCCTGGAAAGATTCTTAGTCAAGAGTCCTTCATTCCCAGTCTTACCACGAACTGGGTCACACTGAACAAGTCACGTAACTTCTGAGGCTCAGATGCCACATCTACAAAATGGGAATAAAGACATCTTACCTGCCACATTGTGAGAGGATTCAACCAAAGGGCTGTTAAGGTCTGGGATCCTCCCCAAATCTTGCCATAGACACCTGATACTCGTCATTTGGCACCCATCTTGGAAGAGGGGAACCTGCACAGAGAACCCTGGGTCATGCTTTTGATTTTCAATTTCATGTTGCACTAGAAATAGCTTCTTTTGTTCCTGGTTGACCCAGTAACCTCTTCCTGCCACCTGGGGCCTATTCTAGTTAATAGCTGCTTATCCCCTCAGGTACAAAAGCCAATAAGGAAAGGACATCAGGAAACACTGTTCTGGGAATAACCAGACACCTATCTACCACCATCTCCCCCCATCCGGCGACCACACACGGGAGACTGGAGGACTCAGCCAGTCCTGTAGTCAGATAATGTACACGCTTTATTTAAAGAGTCAAAACGGGCCGGGCACAGTGGTTAACGCCTGTAATCTCAGCACTTTGGGAGGCTGAGGTCAGTGGATCACCTGAGCTCAAGTGTTCGAGACCAGCCTGGCCAACATGATGAAACCCTGTCTCTACTAAAAATACAAAAATTAGCCGGGTGTGGTGGTGGGCGCCTGTAATCCCAGCTACTTGGGAGGCTGAGGCAGGAGAATTGCTTGAACCTGGGAAGTGGAGGTTGCAGTAAGCTGAGATCGCACTATTGTACTCCAGCCTGGGCAACAAGAACGAAAACTCCATCTCAAAAAAAAAAAAAAGAGTCGAAAAGATCTTGGTCCCTGGGTTGGGCCACTGATTTACCATCACCAGGAGTTCTCACTCCTAAATTTCTTTGATCTGTTCTCTTCACTGCATCTCCACAGCTGCTGCACTGGCTACAGCCTCATTATCTCACATCTTAACTCTCTCTGCTCTTTCTCTAGCCCATCTCCCCACTTCCAAACCATTTGTCACGCTGTAACCAGTGCCTAACACACAAAACTAACCATGTCTTTCCCCTGCTTAAAGCCCTTAGCTCCTGTTGCTCAGTGGAACTGGCATCTGAGGCTACCTCTCCAAGCCTAAGCGCCTAAAGTCCTGTTGCAACCCTTAGGCCCTTCGTTATTATCCACACCAAACTCCTCCGTGTCTGTAAAACAAGCCAAGCAACGCTCAGAATTATATGCCTTCGCTGCTCATTTTTTTTTAGGACAGGGTCTCACTCTGTCACCCAGGTAGAAGTGCAGCGGCACGATCTCAGCTTCCGGCAGCCTCCGCCTTTGGGGCTCAAGGATTCTCACGCCACAGCCTCCCGAGTAGTTGGAATTACAGGCACGGGCCAACATACCCGGCTAATTCTTGTATTTTTAGTAGAGACGGGGTTTCGCCACGTTGCCCAGCCTGGTCTCCAACTCCTGAGCTCAAGTGATCCACCTGCCTATAGGCCTCTCAAAGTGCTAGGATTATAGGCCTGAGCCACTGCGCCCAGCCAGCCTTCGCTGCTTTTGTTCCTGCAACTTGGAACACTGTCCCCATCCCAGCCTCTCACCTCTACCCCTACCTCCTTCACTACCTACACCTTCCTATCCATCCTTCAAGACCCCAAAAGCCATACCTGATTCCTTCAGAAAAGCAGTTTATTGCCTACCTTATCAGATTGAAAGCAGTGGCTGTGTCTTATTCATGGTTAATTCCCTAGAAACTGGACTGATACATTCATTTAACTAAAATTCTTATCAGGTGCTTCGGACTGCAGACAAGCCTATCACAACCCAGAAGGAAGAAACAGGGAAGGCACCTGTGGGCTGCCAAGCAGTGAGGTGGGGGTAGCAATCATGAATCTGCATATTTTTAAAAGCTGCCCCAGATCCTGATGTAAACGGTACTGGAGTCTGACAAACACAGGGTTCCCCTCAAACAGTCCTGACTTCAGCATTCCTGGAAAAATGAAAATCCTTTCCTTTTGCCTCTAATGCTTTCCCTGCTGCTATCCCAGGTTAAAAAAAATAAATAGATAACATCAGGGGGATTTTTCTGGGACCTGGCTGCGCTGGGAAACAAGCCTGGGTTCTAATACAGGTTCAGCCCCTGACGTACTACGGGCCCCTGACCCTCCCTGGGGCCTCCATTACCACAGACACCCCACCCTTATCAACTGTGTGCCCCTGAGGTAGTGAGTGTCCCGCTCTGAACATTAGTTTCCCCATCTTCCACTAGACGTCGCCAGCTCTGACGCTCTAAGAGCTATGCATACCCGTAGCTCCCCGCCGACCCCGACGGTCCCCTCCCCTCCTTCCCAAGGTCCGTCCGCCAGGGTGCAGCCGACGCACTCCTAACGCCAAGGCCGCCCTCTCAACGACTGCCCCTTCCTAGCCGAGACTCAGCTCCAAAGGTATGGGTCTCTGTCCCCGCCCTACTCTTTAAGCCGGCCCGGGGCGGTCCGCGCAAGCGCACTGCGTCGCATAGAGGCCCCGCCCCCCGAGCCTGGGTAGCGGCGCGAGTGCCGAGAGAACCGTGCGCGGAGAGAAGGCGAACGAGTAGGTTGGCGCGGCCACGGCGGCCGGCACGGGTCACGTTTCCTCGGGAGGGACGATGTGAGGGAGGGGTCTGGCGAGGGATTGAACTCCGGAGGCCGGGAGATCTTGTAGCTGAAACCCTTCGCATGCGCGGGGAAACTAGTGTCTCTTGAGGGGGTTGGGCTGGCGCGCGTTGATCCCATACTTTCCGGATCTCCTGCCGTTAGATCGGGCCGGTGTCGGGGCCAGTGGACCAGTGAGACTGGAGCCAGTTAGAACTACAACGGGGAGCGATTAGGGACAAACTTTGTCTAGGGTGAAAGCGAGCGGGCCCGTGTAGTGGGGCCAGCCTGGGCAGCAGACCGTGTCATTGCCTCGGGGCCTTTCTAGGCTCTGATCTAGTCCTGGGGATAAAGTCCGACCCATTTCCTTGTGGGCGTTTTGAGGCTTTCGGTGATCTGGCCCGTCTGTCATTCTTTCTTCATTCATTCATGTAATGAATGAATACAGTACTAAGCGCGGCTAACACTGGATAGAAAAGTGATCAAGACAAACACTGTTCCCGCGGTACCGGGAAAAGTGATGGGCTGTAGAATATAGAATCCCAGGGCGGCTTCTGGAACTAAATCGCTAACCCTGATCAGAAGTGGTGGGGAGAGTTCCGCAGAGAAGACAGCACGTGCCAAGGCCTGGAAGGGGAACAGAGGCCGACGTATCCTGGTCACTGAAGATACCTCACTCTGAATCGGTTTCGTGCCCAGGGAAGAGATGACAGTGGCCGGGGCTAGGCTACAAACACTGGAAATGGAGATAAATAACGGAAATCAAAGTATTATATACTTAGGCAGCAAAATCCACAAGATTTGGGGAGAGTGAGATGTAGGAAAGAAGTACTCAAGGCTTGGGTACCTGGGTGGGGTTCATCAGAGGAGAAGCAGATTTGTGGGAGACAACAACAAATTCTATTCTGGTTGTGTGGAGACTCGCAGGAAGTAATTGGATATTCTAGTTTGAAGGTAAGAAAGTATTGCTGTGAAGATGTAGATTTGAATGTCATCAGCAAAACAAATAAAGCCAAGGGAGGGTTGAAGCTGTAGAATGAGAAAAACAAAGGGCCCACTTAGCACCTTCATCGTGATTTCTTTTTTTCTTTCTTTTTTTCTTTCTTTTTTTTTTTTTTTTTTTTTTTTTTGACAGAGTTTTGCTCTTGTTGCCCAGGCTGGAGTGCAATGGCAAGATCTCGGCTCACCGCAACCTCCACCTCCCGGGTTCAAGCTATTCTCCTGCCTTAGCCTCCCGAGTAGCTGGGATTACAGGCATGCGCCACCACGGCGGGCTAATTTTGTATTTTGAGTAGAGATGGGGTTTCTCCATGTTGGTCAGGCTGGTCTAGAACTCCCAACTTCAGGTGATCCGCCTGCCTCGGCCTCCCAAAGTGCTGGGATTACAGATGTGAGCCACCACGCCTAGCCCATGGTGATTATTTTTATGTCTTATCCTTCTCCATGTCCCTAGTACCTAGTCAAGGGACTGGCATTAAATGCAAATCAGTGTTTGCCAACTAAATAAAAGCCCAACAGCAAACAGATGTTGGAATTCCAGAGTTGTGGAATGATGGGGGCTCATGGAGGGTTTCATTACTCTAATGTCAAAGTAATGGGTTCTTGTCCTGGCTCTGCCACTAGGTTTCTGTGTGACCTCTGACAAGTCTCCTCCTACCTGTAAAGAGAGTACAGGCAAAAAATGGTCTCATGTATAGAGCTTCTTTTGAGAAATTTCACACTGATTTTTCTCTTAATCCACACAGCAATCTTACTTGAAAGGGAAGTCGGCCCGGCACGGTGGCTCACGCCTGTAATCCCAGCACTTTGGGAGGCCGAGGGCAGGGGTCACGAGATCAGATCCAGACCATCCTGGCTAACACGGTGAAACCCCGTCTCTACTAAAAATACAAAAAATCAGCCGGGCGTGGTGGCGGGCGCCTGTAGTCCCAGCTACTTGGGAGGCTGAGGCAGGAGAATAGCGTGAACCCAGGAGGTGGAGCTTGCAGTGTGAGCCGAGATCTGCGCCACTGCACCCCAGCCACAGAGCAAGACACCGTCAAAAAAAAAAAAAAAAAAAAAAAAAGAGAGAGAGAGAAAGAAAGAAGTCATATTATTATGGACTCAAACCCAGGTCTGTCTGTCTGTCTGACTTGAGCCTTGTTCGTTACTATGCCTGCCCTCATCTATGTCTCACTCAGCAGAGGTATTATCAGGACACTCTTGAGATTACGTGCACATTCTTTCAAAGCGTTGTGCTGAGGCCGGCAGACCTTCATAATTGGCCTAGCACTAGCTCTGTCATGGGGACAGGGGGATAGAGCTGAATGTGATGGAGGTTTCCTATTATTCTCTAACTTCCTTCCTGGGGACCACTGAGTTGGGCAGCCATGTTCTGTTAAATGACAATAGGGCAGAACAAAAGTAATGACTGTGTTTCCAGATTTTTACCCAGATCTTAAACTCCCGAGGCCTGCTGAAAAATGAATGAGTACCAGGGTGTGAGCTTGTACACCTCTGTATGTCTCTGGGCAACCAATCAGACAACTCCTATTACATTGGACACTTGGCTTTCAGCGATTTCCATCTTGCTAATGTGATTTCTCAAAAATATTTTCTGTCTTTTGGTGCTTTGATAATAAATGTCCATACATGGAATGTAATCATTTTCTGCTACTAAGATTCCTTCTGGTTAGTATAAGGGAGTTCACCTTATTTGCATTTCATGATATTCCACGAAGAGCTCCCTCCCCCTTCCCATGTAATTTATTTGAGATCTGCTGACATGAGTTGTTGGAGCTTGAAGGGAATTAATAGTGTACTGCAGTGACTCCTATCCCAGGAAAACTTGTTAAAAATACAAAGCCTCGGCTGGGCGTGGTGGCTCACGCCTGTAATCCCAGCATTTTGGGAGGCCGAGGGGGGTGTATCACAAGGTCAGGAGATCAAGACCATCCTGGCTAACACGGTGAAACCCCGTCTCTACTAAAATACAAAAAATTAGCCAGGCGTGGTGGCGCATGCCTGTAATCTCAGCTACTCGGGGAGGCTGAGGCAGGAGAATCACTTGAACCCAGGAGGCAGAGGTTGCAGTGAGCCAAGAGCAAGCCACTGACCTCCAGCCTGGGCGACTAAGTCTCCATCTCAAAAAAAAAAAATAATGATAATAAAAATAAATACAAAGCCTCAACCCATCCTTCCCTTCAGACCTCTTGAATCAGTCTCTGGGATGGGACCCAGGAATCTGTATTCTTTCCCAAGCTCCCCAGAATGTTCAGCCAGGTTTGGAAACTACTGGTCTACCCCATTCTTCTTGTTTCACAATTAGGGAATCTGTAGCTCTGGGAGGGGAAGGAACTTGCCCCAGTCACATCTGTGATATTAGTGCTTCTTTCTCCAATGAAGAGCATTAGGCTGGGAGTCCAGAAACATGGGTTCAAGTCCAGGTTATACCAGTCATCACCTCGGCAAGTCATTTCACCTCTCCAAGCCTCTGCTTCCTTACTGTGAGAATAATGCCATTGTGTTAGGAATCAAAAGAGAGAGTGGCAATGGAAATGCTTTGTCAGGCTTTCTATTTCGTGCACATGGAAGTTGTTAAGAGCTAGAACCAGCCAGTGTTCATTCCTGTATACCATGCTGTTCCCTTCCAACAGAGGTCAGGGTCCTGCTGTGTTGGGGGTGGCCACCAGCCAGTTTCCGTGGTTGCTGGGCTTCAGGCCATCTGTCACCAACTCTCTTCTCTCCATCTTTTGCAGGTGTTGGGATGGCCACCAACTGGGGGAGCCTCTTGCAGGATGAACAGCAGCTAGAGGAGCTGGCACGGCAGGCCGTGGACCGCGCCCTGGCTGAGGGAGTGTTGCTGAGGACCTCACAGGAGCCCACTTCCTCAGAGGTAAGCCCCTAGCTCCTCCCCACAGCATTCACCATGGCCCACTGTCTGGCCCCAGCCAGGCTGAGGGTCTTTCCTTTGCATCAGGGACCGTATCTCTTTTGCCTTATTTTTTTCAGTAACTGAAATTGATCTGTAGAAGTAGAAAGTAAAAAAGCAGCATGCTGTAGTAATCAAATTTAAATATGGGGTTTGAAGTGTGACTTAGGCAAATTACTCTCAGTTGCAGTTTCTTCAGGTGTAAAAATGGGATAATAATAGGACCTACCTCACTGGTTTGGTAAGAGAATTAGAGGGTGATTCGTGTGAAGCACTTTGCCCAGTGAGCTATGACTGAAGATCCCATAATCACTCTACCTTCTCTGTAACTGGTTTGTGATATATCTTTTCAAGCCTTTCTCTGTGCATTTATATATGTAGATATGTGTATAGAGAAATATGTCTTTTTAAAAAAACAAACTATTATTTGATAATTATCAAATATTATTTGATATCTATCATAGAATAAATTATATTATTCTATGATATATTTTTGGTTTTTTATTTAATAGTCTGTCTTAGAACTTTCTAATGCCTTCCATTAGGGTCAACTTCAATCTGAGGCATAGTATTCCAGATGTGGGTATATCACAGTTTAGCTTCCCTCTACTCATGTCTATTTAGGTGATTTCTCTCATGATTTTATGACCATAAATAGCATTATAGGGAACATCCATGTGTATGTCTATTGGGGCACCTTTGTGAGTGTTTCTCTGGGGTCAATACGTAAAAGTAGAACTGCTGAGTCCAAACCACACCTTTTTAAAATCTCATCCTTAGGGGGGAAAAAATAAAGCTTTTTTAATGTGCTGACTAGGCAAGACATTTTCATGGTTCAAATTCAAAGGGTACAAGAGTTTACCCTAATGCAGCCTGTGTTTTGGTTTCTTGTTGATCTCTTCAGATGACTGATTCGTAACAGGTAACTAGTAACAAGTAAATATATTCCTTGGGGCTTTGCTCTGTTGCCCAGGCTGGAGCGTAGAGCGTAATGGCACAATCTCGGCTCACTGCAACCTCCGCCTCCTGGGTTCAAGCAATTCTCCCACCTCAGCCTCCCAAGTAGCTGGGACTACAGGCATGTGCCACCATGCCTGACTAATTTTTTTTTTTTTTTTTTTGTATTTTTGGTAGAGACGGGGTTTCACCATGTTGTCCAGGCTGGTCTCAAACTCCTGACTTCAACTGATCCACTGGCCTCTGCCCCTGCAAAATTGCTGGGATTATAGGTGTGAGCCAGCGTGCCCAGCCTCCTTTTGCCCACTTTTTTTTTTTTAAAAACTTAACAGTACACCTTAAGATCATATTGGTGACTAAAGAGCTACCAACATCTTTTCTTTTTTTTTTTTTTTTTTTTTTTTTTGAGGCAGAGTCTCGCTCTGTCGCCCAGACTGGAGTGCAGTGGCCAGATCTCAGCTCACTGCAAGCTCCGCCTCCTGGGTTTACGCCATTCTCCTGCCTCAGCCTCCCGAGTAACTGGGACTACAGGCGCCCGCCACCTCGCCCAGCTAGTTTTTGTATTTTTAGTAGAGACGGGGTTTCACCGTGTTAGCCAGGATGGTCTCGATCTCCTGACCTCGTGATCCGCCCGTCTCAGCCTCCCAAAGTGCTGGGATTACAGGCTTGAGCCACCGCGCCCGGCCAACATCTTTTCTTTTTTTAACCAGCCCCCTTCTTTTTTGTCTCTGTGTGCCCAGAACCTAATACAGGCCTGGTGGAGTCCACACTCAGTAATTGTTTGCTAAGGCCCGAGTAAATGACAATGTCTGTCACCTAAGGCAGGCTGACGGTATGGAGTAGAATTGCTTGGGCTGTGAACCTAGATTTTGTGAATTACTTGTATGAATCTAAGATGAAGCATTTTCCCTTCCAAGCTTTTGTTTCTTCTGCTAATCAATAGGTACCATGTGAAGATTGGTCTTTCTGGGAGTTAATGGAGCCTAGAAAAGACACAATCCACAGTGAGATTTGTAATCCAGAAAAAAAGTCAGAAAATGTACGTGTGTGTGTGTGTGTGTGTGTGTGTGTGTGTGTGTGTGAGATTTTACTCCAAATCTTTACTAAATGCCTGCTGTAGGCTATGCCATTCTAGGCACTGAGGACAAAGAGTGAGTCAGCCAGAGTCCTAGCCTCTGGAGCTCCTGGACTAGTTAGAGAACATACCACTAAACAAAATGAAATAATGTCAGCTCTATGAGGAAACACAGGCAGTCTGCTACACAATGTTAACTATCATTTATTGAGTATTTACTATGTGCCAGGCATTATTCTAAACACTTTGGAATCACTGACTCCTCACCACAACAGAGGTAAGGAAACCGAACCCCAGAGAGGCTAAGTAACCTACCTGAAGTCATTTAAATGGTAAAATAATTGGCAGAGCCAGGATGTAAACCCAAGGAATTTGGATCCTGAGTCCATGCTCTGAACATCCATGCTTTTTTTCCTTTCCTGAGATACTATATAGGACAGCTGGAAAAAAGAGTAATTCATTATGATTAGATGATTGAGTTGAGGGGTGGTATTTGAACTAGACCTTAAAAGACAAACAGGGAAAAGGAACTGCATAGCAAGGACCTAAAAGTAGGAAAAGCCAAAAAAAAAAAAAGTGTTCAAGAGAATGCAGCTGAAATGCGGGGCGCATAAGTGGATATAGTGGGAAAGAAGGCAGGCCAGCATCAGACAGCCAAGGGGCCTTAGCTACTGGGTGAAGGAGGAGTGTGAACTTTATCCTGTAGATTAGAGCTGCAAACTAGCCATATCCAGCCTGAATATTTGGCTCCTGTAGTGTTTGGGGAGTTAATTTGTTTTTTACAATAAGTAATACATTCAAATGCATTGGAACAGGGTGCAAAATTCAGAGTAAGTCCCCTTCCTCCAGCCAGTGTTTCCCTGACCAGGGGCAAGCATTGTTAACAGTTTTTTTCACTAGAATATTTTTAAAATGTCAGAGCCAACATTTAAAAAAAAAAAAAAATCATGAAATAAAAAAAACATCTAGCAACCCAACTTGTTTGGAAAAATTGTATCATCTGGCAACTCTGGCCTACTTTCCTGCATGACAACAATTGGCTAGGGCAGAGTTTTGGCTGCCCCCTTTAGAGAAGATGCAAGTTCTTATTTTTGCCACAGTTCCTGTCACTTGCTGTTGCTTCCCTGGCTACAAAGCAAAATTTTGTCATGCACGTGCTATAGTTTTTTTAAAACAGTAGAATAATGTTTCTTTTTTTTTTTTTTTTTGAGACAGAGTCTCACTCTGTCGCCAGGCTGGAGTGCAGTGGCACGATCTCAGTTCACTGCAACCTCCGCCTCCTGGGTTCAAGTGATCCTCCTGCCTCAGCCTCCAGAGCAGCTGGGACTACAGGCATGCGCCACCACACCCAGCTAATTTTTGTATTTTTAGTAGAGATGGGGTTTCACCATGCTGGCCGGGAAGGTCTCGATCTCTTGATCTTGTGATCTGCCCGCCTCGGCCTCCCAAAGTGCTGGGATTAGAGGCGTGAGCCACTGCACCCTGCTAGTAATGTTATTTTGTGTTATTGTCTCTATCAAAAGTGAGAAGATTGTGTGTTTCAGCCTTTAGCCTGTAGATAACAGAGAACAGCTGTATACTATTGATCCTAAATTCAGGAGGGCATAATGAGTCCTGGGACAGAGGCAGAGGGATGTCTTAGCAGAAAAACTCTGAGTTTTTCAGGCCAAGATTAGACTTGTTGGGGGCAGCAGAGCTTTCTGTGTTAAAGCCAAGGAAATTGCTCCTGTAGTCATCACATAGCTACTCAGGGTATTAGGTCACCCCTTATGTAATCTGCAGTCATTCCCATTCTAACTCATAAAGGCTTCAGGCCGAATAAACCTTATTCTCACAAATAGCCTTCCTCAGTTTTGTCTTAGATGCTGAGGTCAGGGCAGTGGTACACACCTGTAGTCTCAGCTACTTGGGAGGCTGAGGCAGGAGGATTGCTTGAGCACAGGAGTTTGAGGCTATAGTGCACTATGATGGCACCTATGAATAGCCACTGTATTCCAGTCTGGGCAACATAGTAAGACCCCATTCCCAAAAAAAAAAAAAAAAAGATGCTGAGAAGGGTAATTTAGGAATTATCTACCAAAATTTAAAATAGATTTGCCTGAATTACTTGATATTTTTACTTTTAGAAATTTAGAATATATGGACTTTCTCATATACAAAAATATCTAGAATGTATATTGTAGGATACCAATTGAAACATTAATGGTAATGGGAAAATAAAGAAACCAACTATATACTATATTCAATAAATTATGGTATATCCAAAGAGTAGAATACTGTGCAGCAATTAAAAATCATGAAAATGCTCTATTTGAACATATAAGGAAATATTTTAAAAGCACAATATAGTGTAGTTTGCTGTGGGGGTGAAAAAAAGAGAAAATATATATGTATACATATATATCAATACAAAGATGACTAGAAGGATATGTGAGACACTAGTCTGTCATTTGCCTTTGGGGAGGAGAACTGGGTGTCTGGGGCCCAGTCTTTTTCCCAGGAGACTGGAATGAGAGTGAGACATACTTCTCACTATGTATTCTTATGTCTCTTTTGAAGTTTGTATCATGTATTTGTATTATCTGTTAAAAATATATATATATATTTTGGCTGGGCATGGTGGCTCATGCCTATAATCCCAACACTTTGGGAGGTGGAGGCAGGTGGATCACTTGAGGTCAGGAGTTCGAGACCAGCCTGAACAACACGGTGAAACCCCATCTCTACTAAAAATACAAAAAATACCTGGGTGTGGTGGCACACACCTGTAGTCTCAGCTACTTGGGAGGCTGAGGCAGGAGAATTGCTTGAACCTAGGAGGTGGAGGTTGCAGTGAGCCAAGATTGTACCACTGCACTCCAGCCTGGGCAACAGAGTGAGACTCCACCTCAGAAAAGAAAAAAAATAGTACTTTAAAAATAAATATATAAATACCAAGTTCTAACACCATAAACTTATACCATCATAATGACAAACTGATATAAACTCAAAAGTTAAACTCAGGAATGCTTCATAATACAAGTCAAGGAGACTGGAGTGTGAACTGGGCTTGAACATCAACCAGCAAGGAGCAGGCTTCCGTATATGTACGTGTGTGTGTGTGTGTGTGTGTGTGTGTGTGTGTGTGTGTGTTGTGTTTAGTAACCATCCTGGTTCAAATCCCAGCACCCCCAGTTACTAGCTGAATAAAATTTTGGATCTGTTAACCATCCTGGTTCAAATCCCAGCACCCCCAGTTACTAGCTGAATAAAATTTTGGATCTGTTAACCATCCTGGTTCAAATCCCAGCACCCCCAGTTACTAGCTGAATAAAATTTTGGATCTGTTAACCATCCTGGTTCAAATCCCAGCACCAGTTACTAGCTGAATATAATTTTGGATCCGTTAACCTCTCTGTCTCAGGTCCCTTCTCTGTGAAGTGTGGATAATAATAGTATCTTCCTCACAGGGCTAAATGATGAATCTGTGTAAAGTATTTAAAATAATATACCTTGCACATAGTAGGTGCTCAATAACTTGTGGGTTTCTTTTTGTTATTTGCTTTTTGCTTTTTTGCTTCTATCTCTCTAATATGTGGAGATAAACTATCACAGAATCTGGAAGCTCTCTGTGTTCCCCTCTCCCCCTTCCACTCCTCCCGAGGTAACCACTAATCTGCAGTTGGTGTGTCCTCAGTAAATGTAGGCCAGACTTTCCACGGGATTCCATTTGCAGGAAGACAGCCTGTTCACAGGTGCCCTGCCCTGTCCCATTCACTCTTCTTGATCACAGGTGGTGAGCTATGCCCCATTCACGCTCTTCCCCTCACTGGTCCCCAGTGCCCTGCTGGAGCAAGCCTATGCTGTGCAGATGGACTTCAACCTGCTAGTGGATGCTGTCAGCCAGAACGCTGCCTTCCTCGAGCAAACTCTTTCCAGGTAGGGGGCAGTGAAGCATGGGGGGCCAGGAGCTGCCAGAACCAAGGAACTGGAAGATTGCAGAGCCGTGAGGTGTTACTGTGTCAGCTGACTTGGTGGGATAGAGGAAAGGTATCCCCAAAGAACAAAAAGTCATAGGGGTCAGGAAAGCTGGCTTCTAATCCTGGCTCAACCAGTTATTTTTGTGGCCTCAAGCCACTCCCATTCCTCCTCTGGGCCTAAGATTTCTTCATCTGAAATATGAAGAGATTGACTTAAATCCAAGATCCCTTTCATTGTTCACATTCTGTAATCCGTGACACGCTACTTTGAAGACTGATATTTCCATTTGGAATTAGGGAAAGTCAGCCTAGTTTTGGAGGAGAACAGAGGTAGGGAAGGTTATTGGGTTAAAGTCAGATTTTCTACTTCTCCTAAGCAGCGACCCTTTCTCTCATCTTTGGATGGGATGGGGTACAGACTGGGCCACACTCAGGGTATGAGGAAGCAACCTCTGAAATGGTTCAGCCCATCCACCCTTCTCTGTCTCTTTCCCTTGATCTTTCTTTTTTCTTCAGATTCTGGGGCGATTTTTAAAAATTTCTTTGTTTATTTTAGAATTAAATATATATATAGGCTAGGCGCGGTGGCTAACGCCTGTAATCCCAGCACTTTGGGAGGCCGAGGTGGGTGGGTCACTTGAAGTCAGGAGTTCGAGACCAGCCTGGCCAACATGATGAAACCCTGTCTCTACTAAAAATACAAAAAAATTAGCTGGATGTGGTGGCGGGCGCCTATAATCCCAGGTACTTGGGAGGCTGAGGCAGGAGAATTGCTTAAACCCAGAAGGCAGAGGCTGCAGTGAGCCAAGATCACGACACTGTACTCCAGCCTGGGCAACAGAGCGAGACTCCATCTCAAAAAATAATAATAATAATACATATATATGTATATATATTCATTGTAGAATTAAATATCTACATTATGTATGTACATATACATGCTAGATATATATATATATATATATATATATATATATATATATATATATTGTACAGGTTGAGCATCCCTAATCCAAAAATCCAAAAGCTGAAGTGCTCCAAAATTCAAAACTTGTTGAACACCAGGTGACTCTACCAGTAGAAAACGCTACACCTGATGCCATGTGACAGGTGCAGTCAAAATACAGTCAAGTTTGTTTCATGCACAAAATTAATTAAAATATTGTGTAAAATAATCTTCAGGCTATGCATATAAGGTGTATATGAAACACATGAATTTTGTGTTTAGACTTGAGTCCCATCCCCAAGATGTCTCATTACGTGTATGCAAATCTTCCAAAATCCGAAAGACTGCTGGTCCCAAGCATTTTGGATAAGGAATATCCAACCTGTAATGGCATGTCTTTGATTAATTTTTCAACAGAAACTAGACTTTTGTTAGAGACAAAATTTTTTTTAAATGTGTGGGTGAATATGAGAAGGGCTTATAATGGTAAGAAGCTTGGAAACCATTGACTTGTAGCCAAAAACCCAATGAGTCATGAATGTATGAATCTGCCCACCACCTTGCCCCTGAGCTGTTTCTTGGAATGGGCCCAGCTTTGTACCTGCGATCCTGGATTGTGGGAAACGTGAGCAGCCTGGCTTATGACCTTTACCCTAATGATGCATTTATGAAGGAGACTTGCAGCTCATCTTTGCAACCCCTGCCTTCTCTGTTCCTCTCTCCTCTCATACACATACAAACCCTAGTTCCTAAGGGAGAAGAGCCCCTACAGCACATGAAGGGGAGCACCACTTCAGAAAAAGGAAAGTGTGTCCCAACTTCCTTGGAGGCTGAAGCCCAGCTGGGACTCTCCTCCTAACCAAGGGCTGGCATGAGGGAGCTCACCAGTGGGAGAGAGCTGGCTGGGGAGCAGAGGAACTTCAGGGCAGGCCTGGGCTACTTGGCTTCCCCCACTGGTCTCCTGTGACATTTCTGTAACAAGGTGAGCCAGGCTTGAGCAGGTATGCAGAATCCACCCTGAATCTCAAAGGGCAGTAAGTGTGATGTTAATTACCTGTGGATTCCTTCTTACTGTGGCTCTTGTTGAGGCTCCAGAAAACCATACTGGATAGGCCCCTAACACATGTCACATGTCACAGCAGTATACTGGCCTATGACAATGAGCCTGCATAGACACAGCCACTACCTTTATGAGGCTTATAGTCAAACAGGAGAGATGACACTAATCATCACACAAAGAAAATGTAAAATTGCACCTGCAGTCAGTGCTATAAAGGAGTGGTTTTTAGTTCTATGAGAACACATAGCAGGGGGATCTGACTCAGATAGGGAAGGCTTCCCTGAGGAAATCACATCATATGAGGACTAGTTGAAGAAAAAAAAAAAAAAAACCTAGGATATTTAGCTTGGGTCAGAAAAATCTTATTGGTGCACAGGGCATAACTGCTGTCTTCTAATCTCTGACGGCTGCCATGGCGGAGGAGGAGAAGGCTCACCGTGGGAGGTCACAGAGTGTAGGAAAAGCTGTGAAGAGTTAGTATTAGGTCAACCAGAAGGCTTGCCAACCATCAGAGCTATTCAAGTAGAATAGGTATATCATGTCGTTTTTTAGCTCTTCTTCGGAGCAGTATGTTCAATTCTTTGAATGTAATATCTTACTGACTTTTTACCGCAATCCCATGATATAAATTTAATTATATCCTTCTCCATTTTATATATCAGCAAACTGAGACATGGAGAGGTGAAATGATTCCCTGAGGTTGCCTACTAGTGAGTGGTAGAGCTGGGATTTGAACCCAGGTCTGGAGCTGGATTCTTAGCCACTGTTCTTTACCAGATTGGGGCAGACATTCAAGTTTTGGTCAGTAGACTCAGAGAGGATTCAGGAGTCAATGAGTGGGGATGGGACTTCTTGAAATTTTAGGCCAATTAAACCTGCAAAATGTTCTCTGTTCCTTCCTCCAGCACCATCAAACAGGATGACTTTACCGCTCGTCTCTTTGACATCCACAAGCAAGTCCTAAAAGAGGGCATTGCCCAGGTAACCATTCTCAGCCTTATTCCAGTCTGGAAGCTGCCCCTCCCATCTCTGTTTGTTTTCTGTTTTGCTAGAAGAATTTGGTCCAGGCCCTCAGCCCATGGGAATCTGCCTCTCACTGGTCCCCACTGGGTTTATCCCAGTGACCAATTCGAGGATGACCAGAAGAATGATCCCACTGGGCTTGGGAGTGTTTGCTGGTACCTCTAATCTCTACGTAGAGTTCATGGTACCTGTGTGCTCTGTGGCTAGGTCCTCAGAGTCAGTCCCTGGGCAGATACTGTCAGCTTCCAGTTTTCCCCACAGACCGTGTTCCTGGGCCTGAATCGCTCAGACTACATGTTCCAGCGAAGCACAGATGGCTCCCCAGCCCTGAAACAGATCGAAATCAACACCATCTCTGCCAGTTTTGGGGGCCTGGCCTCCCGGACCCCAGCTGTGCACCGGTGGGTCCCCTGGGCAGCCCTAGGCATACCTGTGGGGTGACATGCTGGTGGGTGTACAGTCACTGGCTAGGCCGGGGAACTCCAGCTATGACTGTGCTTTCCTGGGCCCTGGGTCACATGTTATCCCTGGCCATCCCCACAGCAGTTTCCTCTTGTAATCAGATCCTTGGTATGTCAGGGAGAAAAGGGACCTCATGGCTCATCTAGTCCTGTCCCTACATTGTACAAGCAGAAGGAACAATATCTTGAGAGCCCCAGAGAGAGGAATGCAGGGACTTCTGTCTGGGGGCTGGGCCTAGTAGTATCCATTTCTAGACAGCAGTGATGCTCCAGGTTGCAATGATTTTAGATGGTCTGCAGCAGGATTCCAGACAGCACCTGGAGGCCCAGAGTAAGGGATTCCAGCTCAATGGGAGGCTGGGGTAGGTTGGGGTGGGGACAGAGGCTCCCAGGTCTCCTCTAGGCATGTATACCAGGGGCCAGGGTTAGGGCAGCCCAGCATATTCCAACCTGAAGTGGATCCTCCAGGAATGTGATGGGAGCATGCTTTTCAGTGCTCAGCTGATTCTCAGAGTCATGTTGCTATATCTATGAGGTCATGGACAGAGGGGGCTTCCAGGTCCATGCAATTACTGAACAGCCATCTCTCTTCCAACAGACATGTTCTCAGTGTCCTGAGTAAAACCAAAGAAGCTGGCAAGATCCTCTCTAATAATCCCAGCAAGGGACTGGCCCTGGGAATTGCCAAAGCCTGGGAGCTCTACGGCTCAACCAAGTAAGGGTGTGAAAAGGTAGCAGGAGGATCCTGCTTTAGTTTCAGCATTCATAGGTTTAGCAACTTCTTTTCTTGCCAGCCATCATTAGAGAATAAAGGGATTTTTCTAGGAATAGAAACTTATACCTTTACATGCCAAAATTATTTTAAGGTTTCCTTCTTAAATAAGAAATGCTGACTATGATTTAACTTTTTCTTATTGACTGAAGGTTGTCATTATGACTGTCACAATTGCAGCTTGCTGTAATACAGTAGTGCTACCTGGGTTTAGAGAGGCATGCGAGGCTGTTTGCCTGCATTAATAGCTCTGATAGCTCTGACTGCTAGGCTTTAAGTTCTTAGTCATTTCCTTTTTTTTTTTTTTTTTGAGACGGAGTCTCACTCTGTCGCTCAGACTGGAGTGCATTGGTACAATCTCGGCCTACTGCAACCTCGACCTCCCGGGTTCAAGCGATTCTCCTGCCTCAGCCTCCTGAATAGCTGGGATTTCAGGCATATGCCACCACAGCCGGGTAATTTTTGTACTTTTAGTAGAGACAGGGTTTCACCATGTTGGCCAGGCTGGTCTCGAACTCCTGACCTCATGATCTGCCCACCTCGGCCTCCCAAAGTGCTGGGATTACAGGTGTGAGCTACCACACCTGGCCTCTCATTCATTTTCTTCATAGTTTTCTTGTCTGTTTCCCAATTCTCAGCTTTTACTTTTGACTGTTGTTGGTGTGCTTGAATTTGGAATCCTCCACCCCCATGCCCATGCCTCCCTTCTGATTTGCCATTGTTTGGGAAAGCAAATGATCCAGATTGTTATGATTGGGTCTGAAGAGTGTGAGGGCCTCTTGAATGAGTAAATGCATAAGCTTTGACTACGGAATTTTATGGTATCCTTTTTAACTGCTTAGAGGCATTTTTTGCTTTCTTCCTATTTCTCAAGTGAAGATGTTAGGTAAGTGATTTTCAGATCATTGAGGGGCCACTATACTAACAGTTATTGCAATGTTAATATAGCATTAATAGTCCTTAATGTACACTTACTAGTGCCACACCTTGTGCTAAGCTCTGTACAAACAGGATCTCATTGAATTCTCATAATAAGCTCTCTGAGGTCAATACTGTTCAACTGCCTCGTTTTACAGATGAGGAAACTGAGGTTCTGAGAACCAAAGTGAATTGTTAAGGCTAAGTGATGAGTTGGTGGCAGATCCCAGAGTCCACCTCTCTCCAAAACCTGTACTCTTAATCATGCCCTTACCTCCAAGAGAGCCTCTCTGTCCTTGCTAAGCCTCACTAAGACCTAAGAAACCTCAGACTCTAAGCATTTAGAAGTCATCAGACAAATATTCTTTCAAGTATATTGGCTAGGTTGTATTTTAAGAGAGTGAAGCCAGGGGATGGGTCAGCTGGGGAACTGCTGACAGACAAATGCTGCAGGGGGTTTTGTCTGCCAGGCTGTCAATAACGTGGACAGAAAATACTCGTGTGTCCAGAATTAGGCACTGATAGGTAGGAGTTATGTGACACCTGAGCCAGAACTGGCTTCCCCCATTGTGAGAGTGAGATAGGCTCTTCTGCTGACCTAGCACATGACCTTGGCAAGTTAGTTCTTTTCTTCTGAGCTTCAGTTTCCTCATTTGTAAAATAGGAGTAATAATAATACCTAAAAGGGTGTTAGTGAGAATTAAATGAGATCATGGATCTGAAAAATGTTTTTAAAAATCTGTGTAGATCATTATGTAGTACTTTCAATAATAATAATAATAATAATAGGCCGGGGACGGTGGCTCGCACCTCTAATCCCAGCACTTTAGGAGACCGAGGCGGGTGGATCACCAGAGGTCAGGAGTTCAAGGCCAGCCTGGCCAACATGGTGAAACCCTGTCTCTACTAAAAATACAAAAATTAGCCAGGCATGGCAGTGGGCACCTGTAGTCCCAGCTACTTGGGAGGCTGAGGCAGGAGAATCACTTGAACCCAGGAGGTGGAGGTTGCAGTGAGCCGAGATTACCCCACTGCACTCCAGCCTGGGTGACAGAGTGAGACTCCATCTCAAAAAAAATAAATAAATAAAATGATAATAATAATAGCTATCATTTGACAAGTACTAATTTTAATTCATGCAAGAGCAAACTGAGGCTCAGAAAGTTTGAATAACTTGCCCAAAGTTACACAACTGGTAAGTATAGAATTCATCTGCCTCTAAAGCCTATGTTCTCTCTACTTCCCTTTTCTGCCTCTAAGAGATATGGTTCCATAGTATTGACTGAAAAACTGCATTGGTAGAGTAGAATAATTTTCATCAATTATCTCATGATTTTTAAAATTTTTAAGAAATGGAAGCCTGCAAAATGAATTACAATTTCAACTTAGACAAACTCTCAAAGCATAGGGCCTGTGGTTGGAATGAATAGAATAAGAAAAGGGGATTCCTGGTGGTAAAAGGCTGGGAACTGTGATCTTTTTAACACCCTTTTTTTTTTTTTTTTTTTTTGAGATGGAGTTTCACTTTTGTTGCCCAGGCTGGAGTGCAATGGCACGATCTTGGCTCACTGCAACCTCCGCCTTCCGGGTTCAAGCGATTCTCCTGCCTTAGCCTCCCGAATAACTGGGATTACAGGCGCCCACCACCACGACTGGCTAATTTTGTATTTTTAGTAGAGACAGGGTTTCTCCATGTTAGTCAGGCTGGTCTCGAACTCCCGACATCAGGCAATCCATCCGCCTCGGCCTCCCAAAGTGCTGGGACTATAGGCGTGAGCTACCACACCCGGCCATAACACCCTTATTTTATAGATGGGAAAACCAGGGCCCAAGGAACGAAATTGCCTTACCCAAGTCAATTACCAAGACACACTACAAGTCACTGGCAGAGCCAGGACTAGCACTCAGGGGTCCTCACCCCCAGCCAGCATGCTATTGTCAGGTCACCTTCCTTAGCTGACAACTTTCCTACTAGGAAATAGACTGCTCAGAACTGCTCAGAACTGAAGGCAGGAGAGGTCAAATATGTTTTCTGAGCCCAGCTCTGATTGTTTAGCAGTTGGCAGGCTGACTTAATTAGCTGGAGCGTGCAGTTCCTCTTTAACCTCCAGCTGCCAGCCTTCCTCCTCCGCCTCTTTTTGGAGGTGGGCCAGCCTGGGCCAACTGCCACCCTCCCATACACACCCTCACCCATGCGTGGGACAGGTTAGGCTACAAAGTGAAGAGCAAAGCCGTTGGCCCTTAGGACTCTCTCAGGACAAGATGACTTGTGAGAACACCACTTTTAGTTTGTCTCTCAGGCACTCAACTGAAAGCCAAGACTCAGCTTAATGTCACGTCTGACCTCATAAGATTTCAGGCAGACCAGGAGAGGGGACTTACTAAGACCTATATTTTGGCTAAGCAGAAAGGAGTCAGGCAAACAGAGTTTAGTCCAAGAGGTTCTGCCAAGGTCAGGAGCAGCAGAGATAGACAAGAAAGGCTAAGTAGGGGAGGTCAGGGAATATACACTTAGAATCCTAAGCCAAAGCCTAGGGTTCCATGGGTCTCAGGAAGAAGCCACAGGCACAAAGCAGTATAGTCACAGCAAACATGGAGTTTGTAGGCTGAGCGCGGTGGCTCACACCTGTAATGCTAACACTTTGGGAGGCCGAGATGGGCGTGTCACTTGAGGTCAGGAGTTCGAGACCAGCCTGGCCAACATGGTGAAACCCTATCTCTACTCAAACTACAAAAATTAGCCAGGGATGGTGGCACACACCTGTAATCCCAGCTACCTGGGAGGCTGAAGCAGGAGAATCGCTGGAACCCAGGAGGTGGAGGTTGCAGTGAGCCTAGATTGCGCCACTGCACTCCAGCCTGGGTGACAGAGGGAGACTCCGCCTCAAAAAAATAAATAAAATAAAATGTAAAAGAAAAAAAAATGGAGTTTGGTACTGCTGAGCATTCACCCTAGGAATCTGTTAGGGGACTGGACCTATCTTTGACAATGGAAATGTGTTAGCTGGCAGCCAAACAGATAGTTCCCTGGCATAAGCTTTTCCCTGAGTCCTCAAGCCCCTTCCTCTTTAAGAAATATATGAATAGGCCAGGCGCGGTGGCTCAAGTCTGTAATCCCAGCACTTTAGGGGGCCGAGACAGGTGGATCACGAGGTCAGGAGATCAAGACCATCCTGGCTAACACGGTGAAACCCCGTCTCTACTAAAAAAATACAAAAAAACTAGCCGGGCGAGGTGGCAGGCGCCTGTAGTCCCAGCTACTCGGGAGGCTGAGGCAGGAGAATGGCGTAAACCCCGGAAGCGGAGCTTGCAGTGAGCTGAGATCTGGCCACTGCACTCCAGCCTGGGCGACAGAGTGAGACTCTGTCTCAAAAATAAAAAATAAAAAAAAATAAAAAAATAAATATATGAATAGTCAGAGAGGAAGAAGCCACATAAGCCCCAGTGATCTCATTAATACTATGAGATCAAACGTGGCCCTGTGTACATCACAGGAATCTTGGGAGGCCCAGGAGATAATGTAGTTGTTTGTAGTTGGCCCTGTGGGTTTCTGTAGGGTTCCATTTCGTGTAAGAACCACACTCCTTTATTGTATCCTTTACAATCTAGTAATAGAGCCATTAGCCCCTGACCCCCTGCATTGTTCTTTTACAAAATGTTCCTCAATACTCCCTCTTGTTTATTCTTCCAGAAAGATGTTAGAATTATGTTAAGTTCTAAGAAAAAGGCTTCTTGGGTTTTTGAGGTGGTTTTATATCTACATTTTAATTTGCACAGAAATTCATCGACTCATGACATCATTACAATATCTCATCTGCCCACTGGAGAAGGGTCAGAGGCATCTTCATTTTTGAAGTTTTCTTTTTTCAGGAAATCATATGTGATAGTGTCAGGTGTCTATGCCTTAGGTAATTCCAAGGTTTCCGAGAGAGGGAACACTGTTCTTTCAGTGAAGCCTTGTTCTTATTCTTATTCCAGGAGGTGTGGCGGTGGGGTGGTTGAGGGGAGAAACAAAGGAAGAACAAGTTCTATAGTAGCCTCGGGCCACCTGTGCTCTTTCCCCAGTGCTGTGGTGCTACTGATTGCTCAAGAGAAGGAAAGAAACATATTTGACCAGCGTGCCATAGAAAATGAGCTACTGGCCAGGTAAGTAAAGGTAAGGGGGACTTATACGTGTGGCTCCAGGACTGGGGATGGGGCACTCAGAACATAGCATCCATTCCCTCTGGCTCTTGCCCATTTTTCACAGGAACATCCACGTGATCCGACGAACATTTGAAGATATCTCTGAAAAGGGGTCTCTGGACCAAGACCGAAGGCTGTTTGTGTAAGCATTCCCAAGAATTCAGTGGAAGGCTGGTTTATGAAGCTCATCCTGCCACTCTCTTCCCCAAAATGATTCTTTCTTCGGGGAGATGTGATGGCTTGCTTCCTTCTCTCATAATTTCTGAAATATCTCATCCTCCCGGGAAATTTTGGAGAAAGCCAGCCACTCTCTGCTTCTATCAGAGCTGTTGACATTCTGGATCAGGGTCTCCTTAGAGATCATCTTGGTTTTCATATGCCCTAAGTTCCCAAAAGTTTTCTTGTCCCTCTTAGTAAGTAAGGTGAGGTCAGGCCTGAGAAGCTGAGCTGGGCAGTCAGGGAGGAAGAGGAGCAGCTGGCTCATTCTGTGATTGGTCTGGATGCCACTGTCTGAGCTCAGGCCCAGATTTGTGTTCCAAGCCAAGTCTTATCCTTCTCTCTAGGGGCCACCACCAGGTAGATTTAGTGCTACGTATTTGGGTAGCATTGCAGCACATATATTTAGACCTAGAATTAGGTGATTGTTAAAATTAAAACTGTCCATGGAATTTCACACCACCACTCACTGTTTTTCAAAATGTGCTTTTATCATAACAAAACAAAGTAGTTAATTTACTTTTCAGATAAACTAGACAATATCAAATAGGTCAAAGAAAAGGAAAAGATGTTTTAAAAGTCTGTGTCTTAATCAGACTCATCATTTTACATGTTTGCATTTCCACTTTCACTCCCGCCATTAAAAATTTTTTTCAGTCTGGTTTTAGCTGCTTTAAGCAGTGGAAATACAAAATGTGTTTTACTACGCATGGCAGTATGATTCTGCTGCTCGGTAATTTCGAGCCAACATTTTTATGCATTTACCAAATTTGATTCTAGTGACCTTCTTGTTCCTTCTGGCCTTCTTAGAATGACTCTAAATATAGAATATTCTAAAGTATTCCATATGGCACACCTCCCTGTTTTCAGTGGAAGCCCTGGTAGTGTGGATATCTACTTTCACTGGTTCCAGTGGAACCCCTGACCAGGCTCCCACCTGTGGGCTGAATTTTGAAAAAGCCAAATTCATCCTGATGCACCCTGAAATAGATTGAACCACTGAACATATCAGTTATAATTTAACACAGCAGCTTTCTCCATCCTGTGTTCCAGGGATGGCCAGGAAATTGCTGTGGTTTACTTCCGGGATGGCTACATGCCTCGTCAGTACAGTCTACAGGTTGGTATTTTCTGTGAGACCATTCTTTGCCTCCTGGGACCCACAAGAGCTCCACAGAGACCCAATTCAGGCTTATAACAACTGAGTTTTCCGAGTCCTCACTTCACTTCTTTCTCAGGGAGCTTGCTGCTAGAGCCTCCTATCCTCCCTCAAGGCTTTTGCTACCTCTCACTCTACAAACACAGTCTTCTAGAATTTGAATCCTCAGGAATCCACAGAGCTTCAGCCATTTACACTGTTTCCAGAGATGTGCTGGCAAATGTTTAACAACAATCAGCTCTCACTAGTTGATGTAAGCCAGTTCCAGCATACTGCTGATCATTTTTTTTCTGCCAACTCTTTCGTTTATCTGAATCAGAAAGTTTTATAATCTCCTCATTCATGTTAATGACAGTAATATCACCTCATTTTGCTATCCTACCATGTAGTTTCATTACTTTCCACATCCATTATTTCATTTAACCCTCACAACCACTCGGTGAACCATATAATTATCCCCATTATACAGATGGAGAAACTAACGTTTAGAGAGATGGAGAGGCTTCTCTAAGGCCCCACAGGAAGTTCCCAGGTTTTCTGACTTTCAGGCCGATGGTATTCCCATTCTTCTCCTCTGCTCCTAACATCCACATCACGGAGAGGCTAAGAAGCTCTGCTCTCAGCTGGGAGATGATAAAGGAGGAAATAAGTTTAGAAATACCATGAGCAGTGAGCTGGAGGTCATGAGCTTGACTGCCTCTGTGTGATGATGGTCAGGTTCCTGACCCTTTCTAGGTCTGTTTCTGTGAGCTGGGGGAGCTACACTAGAAAACTGAGGGGGCTCCTTCTAGGTCTGTAATTCATCTAGGACTCCCCTCAGGGTTGAGCTCCGTATAGGGAAGCTCTACAGAGGTGACATCTCGATGGAACATCCTTTTCTTTAGATAGGTTAAGGTTAGCAGTGGTGGCTACTTGCTGACTACAGGAGAGATAAACTGTCTATTAGAAAAATAGATCTAGATTTCAAAACAGGACAAAGAAAACTTAGAAGAATTTGAGATAACAAGGAAGGAAAGTAGTGTTTAAACAGGTAGACTTTTTTTTTTTTTTTGAGACAGAGTTTTGCTCTTGTTGACCAGGCTGGAGTGCAGTGGCGTGATTTCGGCTCACTACAACCTCTGACTTCCAGTTTCAAGTGATTCTCCTGCCTCAGCCTCCTGAGTAGCTGGGATTACAGGCATGCGCCACCACACCCAGCTAATTTTTGTATTTTTAGTAGAGACAGGGTTTCACCATGTTGGCCAGGCTGGTCTCGAACTCCTGACCTTGTGATCTGCTGACCTTGGCCTCCCAAAGTGCTGGGATTACAGGTGTTCACCACCACACCTGGCCAAGAGGTAGACACATTTAGAGAACTGAGCAGCTCAGAGCAGGTTTAGACATGGAGAGAGATCTAGAAGGCTTAGTGACTTGCTAGGTGACCCTGGGCAAGTCCTTGCTTATCTTTGGTTTTGCTTTCCTGCTTCTAACATAATGGAGTATTTCTCTGGGTTTATCTCTGATGTTCTGGTCACCTATGATTCTGTGTGGAATGCCAGACTAGTAGTTGGGTTCCCGGGATAATTGATGAAGATCAGGTGAAAGTGCTGCAGGTGAACCAGTAGTATCAAAGTAAGAGGCCGGGCGCGGTGGCTCAGGCCTGTAATCCCAGCACTTTGGGAGGCCGAGACGGGCGGATCACGAGGTCAGGAGATCGAGACCATCCTGACTAACCCGGTGAAACCCCGTCTCTACTAAAAAATAAAAAAAATTAGCCGGGCGAGGTGGCGGGCGCCTGTAGTCCCAGCTACTCGGGAGGCTGAGGCAGGAGAATGGCGTAAACCCAGGAGGCGGAGCTTGCAGTGAGCTGAGATCCGGCCACTGTACTCCAGCCTGGGGGACAGAGCGAGACTCCGTCTCAAAAAAAAAAAAAAAAAAACAAAGTAAGGATAGCATTGGGTGGGGGTCACAGGAAAGACCTGATCCTGCTGTGTGCAGTTTGCAGTGGTCTGGAGCCAAGGAAAGACTGTCTCCCCATTGCATGAGAATGGGAACCAGAGTTGGGAGGCATGATCCCCTGCTGTTTCCTTGCCTCTTATACCCTCAGCTCTTGTGTAGTAAACCATTCATCCTGTGATCACCCACTTGAGGCCTTTGTTCATGTTATCTTAGTCTGAGTATCCCTTCCCTATTGAGTCTCACTTGACTGACTCTACCTGTCCTTCAGAACCCCACTCAAATTTCACCTTATTCAGCAACAACAACAAATATTTATTAAGCATCTACAAAGTGCCAGGAACTGTGTTAGACACTGGAGAGACAATGGAAAATGAGGAAAATGATAAGAGCCCTGTGCTGTGAAGCTCACAGTCTGGTCAGAGAAATGGGCATCAGAAAGTAAACAAAAATATGGTCATTTATGGTGGCTCATACCTGTAATCTCAGCACTTTGGGAGGCCTAGGTGGGTGGATTGCATGAGCTCAGGAGTTCGAGACCAGCCTGGGCAACATGGCAAAACTCCATCTCTACAAAAAATACAAAAATTAGCCGGGTGTGGTGGCATGCACCTGTAGTCCCAGCTACTTGGGAGGCTGAGGAGGGAGGATCGCTTGAGCCCGGGAGGTGGAGGTTGCAGTGAGCCAAGATTGTACCGTTGCACTCCAGCCTGGGTGACAGAGCAAGACCCCATCTCAAAAGAAAAAAAAAAAAGTAAACAAAAACAGAAACAAAAAATTGGGATTTGTGTGTGTGTGTCTGTGTGTGCACACGCGCGCATGTGTGCATGTGTGTGTTTTAGTTTCAGGTAACTGCTTTCAGTGAAACAACTGGGTAAAAAGAGAGAATTATGGGAAATTCACATTAAATAGAGTGGACAGGGAAGCCTTCTCTGAAAAGCTGACATTGAGCTGAGATATAAGGATGGTAAGGATCCACCTATGCATAGGAAAAGCCAAAAGGAAGGGGGTTTCAGGTTGAGGAAAAAGCAGTGCAGGCCCTGAGGAGGGAAAGAGCTTTGTGATTTGAGGAATGACAGGCTTGTGTGGCTAGAATGACGGAGACTAGGAGTCAGGGATGGTACAAGGTTGAAAAAGTAGACAGGAGCCAGCTCCTGAAGGATCTTAAAAGCCATGGTAGGGAGTATGGAACACAGTGGGAAACTGAGCACATAGACAAGTGTTCTACCTCCTTCAAGCCTACTCATCAGTTTTTCTACATCCTTACACCTATTGTTTCCCACAGATTGGGGAATTCTTGCCTTTGCGAGGGCTCACGGTCTGGCACAATGATACATAACTATAACATATCACACCCGGCTCACAAGGATGTTACAATGATCCTGGGTGATAATGAGTGTGAAGATATAAATCATGATACCTGGCACCTAATGGGTATTCAGTAAGCATCAGCTGAGGTAAAATAAAGTCGAATTCCTTTTGTCTTCTTCCCTCTGCAGAACTGGGAAGCACGTCTACTGCTGGAGAGGTCATGTGCTGCCAAGTGCCCAGACATTGCCACCCAGCTGGCTGGGACTAAGAAGGTGCAGCAGGAGCTGAGCAGGCCGGGCATGCTGGAGATGTTGCTCCCTGGCCAGCCTGAGGCTGTGGCTCGCCTCCGTGCCACCTTTGCTGGCCTCTACTCACTGGACATGGTGTGTGGGCAGCCCGTTTCTCCTACCACAGGCCTCCTAGGTGGCAGAGACCTAGAGTTCAATGTGTTGGGGCGGGTGGAGCTGGCATTGTGACAAAGGTTGGTTATGCTCTGGAGAACCCCTAGAACTCTGAGCAGAAGAGCAGCCTCATAATGGAAGGATGGGGACTGGAATCCATTGTAAGCTCCCTCAGCAAAGGTAGAGAGGAGGATGGCAACCAGAGGGAAGGGACTAAGTCAGGTAGCAAGAACTAAGAAACGTACCAGGGTGCCTGCTGCAGAGCCCTGAGCTGTTGCTAAAGAAAGGCCCATTCTCATTGCATCGGCTGCTGCAGGGGGTTTGTTGGGAGTGTCATCCAGATAGTAGCATCCCACCTGAAGGAATTTATGGCTGTTCTCCCTCCTGCTCCTCCTCTGATGCTGCTCTGCACAACCAGCTGGACCTAAGCTCTTGCCTCTTTAGCCTTTAAACTTATGCTAACTGCTTTCTGCCTCCTTCCAGGGTGAAGAAGGGGACCAGGCCATCGCTAAGGCCCTTGCTGCTCCTAGCCGGTTCGTGCTAAAGCCCCAGAGAGAGGGTGGAGGTAGGTGGATCCCCCTTTGCAGGGCTCCTCAATGAAAGGGACTAGCAGGCTGTGGCCAGTGCTCATGGGCACTTACTCTGAGCACAGTCCCAAGCATGGGGTATACTATTGGAACTGACACAGGCCACATGTTGAACAGTGTTGCCTAAGACCCTGTGACCAAGTCCGGGAGCACAGGGGAAACTGATTAACCAGCATTGAAGGGTTTGGACAACTTTAACCTGAGGGGCCTGTGGGTAGATTGTTGGGAAGTGGGGTAGGGTCATATTAGGAGATTGGAGAGAATACATGTCTGTTTTCCTTTCTAATTTGAAACTCCTTGAGGTCAGGGGTCATGTCTATCTCTCCAGACGAGAGGATGTTTTTAATCTTTGTCTTAAGAGATGGGTAGGAATTTCCCAGATGGAAAGGAGGAAGAGTGTTTCATACAACAGGGACAACCTCAAGCCAAGGCACTGGGCCATGGAAGTGTGGGATGTTTGGAGGTTAATGAGAAACTGGTGAGGCTGGAGGGGGAGCTGGGAGGGGACAGAGATTTAGGCTGGAAAAATGGTTTGCACCCTGATTATAAAGGGCCTTGAATATATACTGAGAAATTGGATTTTATCTTAAGGGCAGTGGGAGGCCATTAGAGAGTTTTAAACCGGGAAGGGACACATTGATCCAGGACTCAAGTGGTTAGCAGTGGTGGGAACTCGCAAAACTTACAAAGTTTCTGCATTGTAGAAGATGTCCTGGAATGAGGGGAGACATTGGTAGCAGAGACCATGGAAGAGGCTGATACAGTTGTTCAGAAGAGCAACGTAGAGGCCTGAGCTAGGGCTAGGACTGTGGGGCCGACTGGAGAGACATGTCCTAGATAGTGAGAGGATAGTGGAAGGGAGGAGTTAAATATGACTCAGGGGTGCCTTTTGCCTGATTGGGGGTGGGAAGGTCCAGGAGGGGCACGTTTAGGCAGAAGTAATAAGTTCTGCTTGGACAAGTTGAGTTTGTTTGGGGGCCAGTCATACGGTGTCTAAGCAGGGAGCCTGCATTAAAGATTTGGAAGTTAACAATTTTTTTTTTTTTTTTTTTTGAGATGGAGTCTCACTCTGTCACCAGGCTGGAGTGCAGTGGCGTGATCTCAGCTCACTGCAACCACCACCTCCCAGGTTCAAGTGATTCTCCTGCCTCAGCCTCCTGAGTAGCTGGGACTACAGGTGTGCGCCACCACACCCAGCTAATTTTTTTTTTTTTTTTTTTTTTTTTTTTTTTTGAGACGGAGTCTCGCTCTGTCGCCCAGGCTGGAGTGCAGTGGCCGGATCTCAGCTCACTGCAAGCTCTGCCTCCCGGGTTTACACCATTCTCCTGCTTCAGCCTCCCGAGTAGCTGGGACTACAAGCGCCCGCCACCTCGCCCGGCTAGTTTTTTTTTAATATTTTTTAGTAGAGACGGGGTTTCACCGGGTTAGTCAGGATGGTCTCGATCTCCTGACCTTGTGATCCGCCCGTCTCGGCCTCCCAAAGTGCTGGGACTACAGGCTTGAGCCACCGCGCCCGGCCACACCCAGCTAATTTTTGTATTTTTAGTAGAGACGGGGTTTTACATATTGGCCAGGATGGTCTCGATCTCTTGACCTCATGATCCACCCACCTCAGCCTCCCAAAGTGCTGAGATTACAGGCGTGAGCCACCGCGCCCGACCGGAAGTTAACAATTTTTAGGGTATAGATGGAGCCTCAGGAATAGGAGAGATCTCCCTGGGAAAAGGCACATGGAGGAGAGAGTAAGCGTGGAGGACCAATTCCCCTGGGACCCCAGCATTTAAGCGGAGTCAGTAATGGAGCTTGAGAAGGAACAGCTATAGGTAGGAGGCGAACCAGGGCGGAACAGTGTAGTGGAAGATGTGTTCACTGCATGAGTAAGGGCTCTCCTGTCAAAGTAAGCTTCCCTCCTGGGGAGCCAGATATGCCCTGGCTTCACTGAGCAGATGCCAGGAACTGAGGCTGCTGACTTGCCCATGTGGCCTCAAAAGTGAGGGCATGGGATGGAGGAGGTAGGCAGAGGGTCCAGGGTGACTGGCCAGTTTCATTGCAGGTAACAACCTATATGGGGAGGAAATGGTACAGGCCCTGAAACAGCTGAAGAACAGTGAGGAGAGGGCCTCCTACATCCTCATGGAGAAGATCGAACCTGAGCCTTTTGAGAATTGCCTGCTACGGCCTGGCAGCCCTGCCCAGGTGGTCCAGTGCATTTCAGAGCTGGGCATCTTTGGGGTCTATGTCAGGTGAGTGAATCAGAAGCTCTTTCCACTCCCTGCTCGTAAGAGTGCCAGCCAAGTGAGCCTAGAGGGGAACACTGGAAAGAGTCAGGAATCCTGGGCTTCAGTGCCAGTTCTGCCAATCCCTAGCTTTATTACCTGTTTCTTTACCTATTAAATGAGGCCAAGGACACAAGACCTGCCCACCTAACCAGGGTATCAGATGAAGCCCTGATGAGAAGTCCTCTGCAACCGTGAAGCAAACTCCAAATAGCACCAAGAGGACTCAGAACACATGGTTTGACAATCTAGGACTAGAAGGAGACTCCAGAGAGGAATAGAGACTCTAAAATCCTAGCACTTTCTTGGGTATAGTCAGTTACCCATGTACTGCTCAACTGGGACCAGGGAAGGTCCTGGGTTTGGGGCTGAGTCCGGGTGATGTGTGTCTCCTGCCTCCATTTCTATAGGCAGGAAAAGACACTCGTGATGAACAAGCACGTGGGGCACCTACTTCGAACCAAAGCCATCGAGCATGCAGATGGTGGTGTGGCAGCGGGAGTGGCAGTCCTGGACAACCCATACCCCGTGTGAGGGCACAACCAGGCCATGGGACCTTCTATCCTCTATATTTGTCATTCCTTTCCTAGCCCTCCTGAGGGGTATCCTCCTAAAGACCTCCAAAGTCTTTATGGAAGGGTAAATACTGGTACCTTCTCCCAGCTCTCCATCTGAGGACCAGAAAAGCTGTGTTTCCCTTAGATGAGATCTAGAGGCCCCCAAATCCTGGGGGTGTGGGTACAGCTGAGGGGAAGCTGCTCTGAGGTAAAGGTCCATGAACCCTGCCCCACTCCCATCAGCCCCTCATCAGCCTTTTCAGCAGGTTCTAGTGCCTGACTTGGGCTAGGACTGAGTGGTAGGAGGATGGGGAGTGGAGGGGCATAGCCTTTCCCTAATTCTGCCTTAAATAAAACTGCATTGCTGATTCAGTGATTCCTTACTTTGTGCATAGAGGGGAGGTGGGAGCTGTAATCTACGTTAGCCCACTTAAGATGTATTAGAGCAGGGAAGTGACTGTTCTGTAATCAGGGTCTCCCTAGACCCAGACTCTGCAGGTGGAACCCTGAAGTTTCAATCCTTAGCCACCCATTAATGCTCCTACTGGATCACAGGGAGGAATGAGAGTCCCTGGCAGGAGCCCAGGAGGGAAGGCAACCATGTTGGGACATAACAGTTGTGAACTGGCTTCAATCACTTTCCTGCTTAGCTCAGGGGCTTGTCAAAGGGCCTGTCAGTGAAGCCTCCTTGGCTCTGCCCAAACCAAAAGTTCTATAAGGAAGATATTGGGGGTAGTCCTAGGAAATACCCCTCCCTTCCCTTCTGCCACACAAATCAGAGCCACTAATGAATATACAGCCTCAGGGCACAGATACCTAAGAAAACAAGTCACCACTTCTTGAGATCACAGGCTTTATTCCTACAACCACAGGGCTTGAGCCTGACTGAGGCAAGAAAACAGAGTTTCATCTGAGAATGTTTCTCATGAGCTGGGTTCTGTTCAGGGGAGGGTGGGAACAGAGGACAAGGAAGACAAGCTCCTCTGGCCCTAGGAACAAAACACATTTACTCCTTCAAAAAAGCAGATGATCTGAATGCCCTCTGGATACTGAATCTGCCTACACAGCCCCTGAAGCCAATGGGCAGACAGTACTGGCATCTGGCACAAAAGGGAATTCAGACCCAGAACAGAAGCAGCAAAATATGGATTCACAGACCATTGTTTTTAAGGGCAAGTGCATGCCCAATATAAGTACTGGTGCTTCCTAAGAGAGCTGACATAGGATTACACAGCTGCCTCCCTGCTTCAGTGGAGGCCCTCACATCCTCTCTGAACACTTAACTTGGGTAGGAGAGGTAGCCTTTTCATCCCTGGGTTCTGAGAGCTCTGCAGTCTGGGGGCACAACAGACGAGGCTGACCTGGGCCCTGTCCCTTCTGCCTGGCAGTCACAGGAAGTTGTCTCCACCTGGAGACAAAGCTGGTTTCTGGTCCTAGACAGCTGGTCTAGGGAGGGTAGTGTGGGTCAACACTGGCCCTCAGCACTCCTGAGGGGGCAAAGAGGATGGGCAAAGTTTGGAGCAGGGGGAATCCTGGGTAAAGGTCAGGATCATGTTCACTGGATGGTCAGGCAGCGGTGGCTGAAGAGGTGACTGATGACAGATGGGTCAGCCACGGTGGACGTGTCTCCCAGGTCATGGTCATTCTGAGCAATCTTCCGAAGCACTCGCCTCATGATTTTCCCTGGGAGACCACAGACCTTTAGTTACTTGGTGAAAGCACTGACCCACCCCAGCCCTGCCAAAGGCTTTCATCCACACATACCCCACCACCACCAGGCCTCAGCCCATCCCAATCCATGGAGGCCTCTGAACATACCTGAGCGGGTTTTAGGCAAGCCAGGTGCATTCTGGATGTAGTCTGGTGTGGCAATGGGGCCAATCTTTTCTCTAACTGTAACCAATAAGTCATCAAGCATTTCTTCAGCACCCTTAGCCAGACTTTTCAAAAAACCAAAGTAGAGATGGCTTTGTTCCCTACCTGTTTCCTCCTCAAGTCTACCCACAGAGACAGCCTCAGGTTCACTGCTTCTCTCACTCTCAACACACTGTCTCCTTACTCTCCCATTTTATCTTATGGAACTCAGGCTGTAGAATGAGCCTGCTAGAGTTTAAATGCTACCTTTCTAGCAGTGTGGCCTTGGGCAAGTGACTTAACTTCTATGAGTCTCAGTTTCATCATCTTTAGAATGAAGGTAACAATAAGATCTGTTTCATGAAGGTGACTCTAGGGATTAAGTGGGGTAATTCATTTAAAGCACTTAGCCTAGTGGTGGCACAAAGTATTCTAGAAATGTTAGCTATTATTATTATCCTAGTGGGACACTAGTGAAGACTGAACAGGAAAAGGGCAATCAGCCCATGGGACCCCCTGGAATCTGTTTGTGGTTTGGGGATCAGCTTGCTCTAGCCCCTCCCCAACAACTTGCAGTGATAACTGGGCCTCCAAGACAGACCCTATAGTCCCTGCCCGGGGAGGCTCCTCACTCTGCTTCTTGAGCTCCTCGGTGAGCTTGGGGCTGAAGGTGTGGCCATCACACAAGGTGACAAAGCAGTAGAGGCATTCACCCTTCACAGGATGAGGGTGGCCCACCACAGCTGCCTCTGCAACAGCCTCATGTTCCACAAGTGCTGACTCCACCTCCGCTGTACTCAGCAGGTGTCCTTGTCAAGGGAAAGGAAGCGCCATGAGAGAGATCTCAGCCTCTGCCCCAGCCCCTGCTTCATCTGTACCCATGGGGCAGTCCTGGTCTGGTCAAAAGGAGAAGGCCCTTCATTCACTCCTCAGATGACATGCTTTCAGTCACCCCACCATCCCAGTTCCCCTACTCTAGGCACGTTCCAGTGTTCAATACTCCTCTAAAACCTGGACCCAGAACTGAATGCTATGCTTAGTACATGGTCTGGCCAAAGGACACTCCTGGGCTCTTGCAGAAGGCTTTGGCTGGGTGTTGTCAGAGAAGCAGAGTTAATAAGATGGGAAGGTGGCCCCTGGCCCTCACCAGATACATTGAGCATGTCATCAATCCTGCCAGTGATCCAGTAATAGCCATCCTGGTCCCGCCGGCAGCCTGGGAAGAAATGCAAAACCTAATAAATAAAAACCCTATGGTAGGATACCTGATCCACATTACCAAAATGCCACACCCTCTGCAACAGCCTTCTAACAAGTCTTCCCGCTTCCACTCTTGCCCACTGTGGTAGCCATCCTCCAAGATGGCCCCACTGATCTCTGCCTCTTGATATTCATAGCCCTGCAGTCCTCTTTCTCATTATACTCAGGTTAGTTTGTGTCATCAACAGAATTTGGCAGAAGTGATAGGATGTCACTTCTGAGATTAGGTTGTAGAAGACACCTAGCTTGTCTTGGTTGCATTGTCTCAGATCATTTGCTCTAGGGTAAGCCAGCTGCCACGTCTTGAGTAGTCCTATGGTGAGGTGAGGGACTGAGGGTTCCTGCTAACAACCATGCGAGTGAGCATGAATGTAGGTCCTCCAGGCTCAGTCAGACCTTCAGGTGACTACAGTCCCTACCAACAGCTTGACTGAAACTCACAAGAGACCCAGAATGAGAACGACCCAGCTAAACTGTTCACAGACTCCTGATCCTCAGCAACTGTGTGAGATAATATTTGTTATTTTAAGCTGCCAACTTTTGGGATAATTTGTTCCATGGCAATAGTATACTCAAACTATTCTCCATAAATCAGGCAAAGTTATTTTCTAAACAGTAAATCAATTCTTAGCACTCCCCTGCTTAAAACCCCAAAAGGTGGCCAGGCACGGTGGCTCACTCCTGTAATCCCAGCACTTCGGGAGTCCAAGGTGGGTGGATCAGGAGTTCAAGACCAGCCTGGCCAACATGGTGAAATGCTGTCTCTACTAAAAATACAAAAATTAGCCAGGCGTGGTGGCACCCGACTGTAATCCCAGCTACTTGAGAAGCTGAGGCAGAAGAATCGCTTGAACCCCGGAGGTGGAGGTTGCAGTGAGCCGAGATCGCGCCACCACACTCCAGCCTGGGCAACAGAGACTCTGTCTCAAAAAAAAAAAAAAAAAAAAAAACCCAAAAGGTTCCCCACTGTACTTTGAATAAAATTCAAACTCCTCACCATGGCCCACAAGACCCTCCCTATATTATGTACGTTTCCAGCGTCATGTAATATTCTTCCCTTTGCTTGCTACGCTCCAGCCACATAGGCTTCAGTCCATTCCTCAGACATCTCAAGCTGCATCCCTCTGCACAGAACACTGTTACTCTAGATTTCCCCATGCCTGTTTCCTTCTCACCCTTCAGGCCTCTGCTCAAATGTCACTTCAGAGAACTCTTCTCTGACGATCCCATGTACAGTAGCTATCCCTGCACACACTCATTATCATGCTACCCTGTTTATTTTTCTTAATAGCACTTATCTCTATCTAAGATAAGCTTATTTAAGTTTGCTGGGTTTGTCTGTCTCCCCTTACTAGAATCCCCATGAGGAAAGAGACTTTGAATACATTATTCATGATAATATCACCTGTGCTTAGATCAGTGCCTGGGCACAGGATCACAGTGCTCAGATCTTATGGATGAATGGATTGGTAGATGGATAGATGGACAAACACAGACTCCAACCATGAAGACAAACATGACATAATAATCATGCACTGCCACATGCCCCATCTCTTTCAACACAGGAGCATACATTGTCCATCTTTCCTCATACATCAAAGTTCAGATGGCACCATCCTGAGACCCCTCCTGCTATACTCATTCCTGCCCTTACAGTCTCTGTAGCTCTGCCTAGATACCAGATACTGACATGTAGGACACATTCTTCTCTGATTTTCTTTACCCCAACCAACTGATACAGTTTGGATGTTTGTCCCTTCCAAATCTCATGTTGAAATATGATCCCCAGTGTTGGAGGTGGGGCCTGGTGGGAGGTGTTTTGGTCAAGGCGGGGCGGGGGCCAGATCCCTCATGAAGGGCTTGGTGCTGTACTTGTAGTAATGAGTGAGTTCTCACTCTATGAGTTCATGTAAGATCTGGTTGTTTAAAAGAGGCTGGCATCTCCTCCCTCTCTCCCTTGCTTCCTCTCTTGCCATGTCAAACACTGGCTCTCCCTTCACTTTCTGCCGTGATTGGAAGCTACCTGAGGCCTCACCAGAAGCAGATGCCAGCACCATGCTTCCTTTACAGCCTGAAGAATGATGATCCAAAATAAACCTCTTTTCTTCATAAATCACCCAGTCTCAGGTATTCTTTTATAGCAACACACCAACTCTTCCTGAAAATGGAAGTGGAAGGTACATGTCTTAGTGGGAGGTGCAAGAAGGGGATAGCTAAGGCTCACCATCTCCTGTAACATAGTATCCAGGAAACTTCTTAAAGTAGGTTGTCTCAAAGCGTTCGTGGTTCCCATAGACTGTGCGCATGATCCCTGGCCAGGGCTGCTTGAACACCTGGGGAGTGAAGAAGGGACAGTGATCACATTTGCTATGCTGTCTCACTGGAAGATAATTACAGCTTTTCTAAACGTGGGGGAAAGTGTCCTGAATGCTATTCCTGAGAAGTAGGAGAAAATACAGGCTTTGGAGATAGATTATCCTGGCTTGGAATCCCAGCTCTACCACTTACTAGCTAGGTGACCTCACAGAACTAACTTTACCCCTCTGAGCTTCAGGATCCTCATCTGTGAATCAGAGAAAATACTTTCTGTCTTCCAAAGTTATTGTGAGGATTAAATTAATAGTATGTGGAAATTGCCTAGCACAGTGTACTATTACTGATAAGTGTTTAGTAAATTTGTGTCTCCTTTTGGGCAATCCTTGAGGAAAGCAAGTCCAGTTTGATACAAATGAAAACAGTCATTTAAAAAAAGTGGTGCCCACACACCAAGTAAATAATTATTGCCCAATCAGTAGCATTCTTTGGCAGCAGATTGATGGAATGGATGGAATTCTAGGCTGAGTCAGAAGGCCTGGATGTAAGCCCTGCCCCTGTTACTAACTTGCTCTTGGGAAAGTGAAATGGGGTGCGGTTGAAGGGACAGGTGAGGCTCCTACAAATATGAATACAATAATCACAACAGCTAATGTTTATCAAGTACTAATTGTTAGTTTCTCCGCTAACCCCTTCACGTGGATTATCTAACTCAATCAAGCAAGCAGCCATAGGAGACAAAGGCACTATTTTTTTTGAGATGGAATTTTGCTCTTGTTGCCCAGGATGGAATGCAACGGCACAATTTCGGCTCAATACAACCTCCACCTCCCTGGTTAAAGTGATTCTCCTGTCTCAGCCTCCCATGTAGCTGGGATTTTTATAGGCATCCATCACCAGGTCCAGCTACTTTTTGCATTTTTAGTAAAGACGGGGTTTCACCATGTTGGCCAGGCTGGTCTTCCGCTCCTAGCCTCAGGTGATCCGCGTGCCTCAGCCTCCCAAAGTGCTGGGATTACAGGTGTGAGCCATCCGCACTCAGCCAGAGGCACCATTTAAACCCTATTTTGCAAATTAGGAAATTTAGATTCAGAGGGGTTAAGTAACTTATCTGAGCTCACAGAAGAGGCAGAGCTAGGATTTGAACCCAGGCAGGGTGACTCCAGATCCTACATGATTTTCCACTATGTTATAAAGCCTCCTTTCTCTAGAGTATTTGTCAAAAGAAGATGGGACTAAGTCTTCCAGACCCAAAAAGGTACCATCAGGAATCTGAGCGACTCTGAAAAGGCCCTTAGGAGACTTATGGCCCAAAAGGAAGAGATACAGGCAAAGTATCCAGGGTCCCCTCCAGGGTCTCTCAGTGAGCAAACCTCCAGCCATGAAACTTCAGTCCTAAGCAGCTCCAGGAGAGATTAAGTTATTAACTCTAAAGCAAAGTACACTTGGCAGACCCTTTCTCCCTCTCCTTAAAGACTCCCAAGGGCCAGGGCCTCACCAGATAACCTTCAGCTTCACCTTCCAACTCTTCCCCAGACTCATTCAGGATTGCAGGAGCTACACCAAAGAATGGGAAAGTCTAGAAGCAAACAGGAGACAGAACCCAAGAAGAGGAATGAGGCAACTCTGACCCAACTCCCAAGGACCCCCAGAACCCCAAATTCTTCAAACATAACCGTCCAGTTCTCCACTATCTACCTAGGCCAAATGCCCCAAGACACCATCCCTGCCTAGCCCAAGACCAGCCAGGGGAGCATCACTCACAGCAGAACCAGGTTTCATGGGTGTGGCACCAGGAAGGGGAGTCAACATGTGGCCACCCTGGGAAATTCAGAGATGAGAAATTTGAGTCAATCTTCCCACATTGTCCCTGGGCCCCAGCCTTCTGAACCCTTCACTCACTGTCTCTGTTTGCCAGAAGGTGTCCACGATGGGGCAGCGCTGGGCACCTACCACCTGGTGGTACCACAGCCAGGCCTCAGGGTTGATGGGTTCACCCACTGTGCCTAACACCTGCAAGGATGCCCGGCTATGCCTGGGACAGGGGAATGGGAGAGAGGAAGGCTCTGAGTACTACTGGAGGACATACGTATCCAGGCTTTTCTCTTGCCCCGTCCTCTTATTCCAGGTCAGAGAGTTGGGACAATGGAAAGGAAGAGACTGTACAAAGGCCAGCACCCAGCTCTGAGGGATACCCATGGGGCAGCAACTGGGAAGGGGTCTCACTTGGTGACAGGCTCATCTCCAAACTTCATGAGCAGACGGATGGCTGTGGGTGCTGTGTAGAACTTGGTCACCTTGTATTTGTCCACAATGCTCCACAGGCGGTTCACGTCCGGATATGTGGGAATCCCCTCAAACTGACCCATGAAGGCTGGTCATTCCCAGTCTTTCCTAATAGTCCTTTTATTCATCCCCCTACCACTCCCTCATGTTCAGTATTTTGCCCTTTCTGACCAACCATAGCTTCACTCCCTTACCAGACAAGCAAGATACCATCCTAGTCAGGATACGCAACCCCCTCAGGACTTCTCTTTCTCCAGGAAACAGATGGTTGTATAAGTCCCCCTCCTTCTAGACCAAGAAGCCTTAGGAGGTAGTCACCCAGGATCATCTTGTCCATCCCCCAGCTAGGCCAGGTGGCCATGGGTCCCAGCTCCCTTCTCACCAAAACACTGGTGGCACCATTGGCCAGTGGCCCATAGGTGACATAGGAATGGCCAGTGATCCAACCAATGTCTGCCGTGCACCAGAACACATCCTCTGCGTGGAAGTCAAACACATACTTGAAGGTTGTGGCTACATAGAGCATGTAGCCCCCAACTGTGTGAACCACACCCTGTGGGAAGAATGGGGAACAGGTTAGGACTTCATGCCCACCCCTACTGACCACCAAATGGAGGCTGGGCAGAGCTGGAGGAAGATCCTCCTCAGGGATTTCAGCCCTGCCAGCACCCTTTTCACAGCATCCATCTCTCTTCCATCTCCTTTTCTCCATGCTCCCATCTCATCTCCTTGATCACACTCCTGATAACACGTATGTCTATCAGTCCATCATTCACACCCGCACCCTCAGATGGTATTTCAGAGCCACCCACATCACTCACACACATGAACACTCATAACTAATAGTCCCTCTATTGTGCATATGTGCCCACACACTCAATTGCACACCATCAGAGTGAGTGGGGAAAAAAAGATAATTCCCTTTGTTTATTCCATCCCTACCCCCATTTCTATGAAGGAGAGGCCAAAACTGTGTTTCTAAAGGCTCATTGAGGGATATTCCAAAGCATATGGAGATAATTTAGGAGTGGGGTGGACAGAAGGTAGAGTGACATAGCTTTCAAGTCAGTGGAAGAAACAGAGTTTTCTTAAGTGTTTCTGGTTCCCATGGTGTGTGCTGGCAGAGAACTACATGTTAATAGTGTGCCATGTGGAAGGAATTGAACCCTAAGAGTTACGGTCCTAGAAGCCCGAGAGGGATCTCTGTGCCCACCCCTGGCCTTGAGTTAACAGAATAGATCTCCTTCAACCAAACCATGTGTGCATAGGGAAAGAACATCCATATCAGCTGTATGAAACCCTCCACCTGAATTGTCTCACCTTGGGCCTCACCACCTATAGATGGAGGATTTATGTCTTCACTTGATTTAGAAAAGACAATGTTACATTTCCAAAACTCAGGGTTGTTGGAAAAAAATAATTTCATTACTTGTTTCCTCAGAAACTTACTTCTTACCCCTACATAATACACACACACACACACACACACACACACACACACACACACACACTTGCCTTGGGTTTGCCTGTGGAGCCACTGGTGTACAGGATGAAGAGTGGATCCTCGGCATCACACCACTCGGGCTCACACTCATCCCCTGCCTCTTGCATGAGCTCATGCCACCACAAGTCAATCCCTTGGTTCCATGAGATCTGCAGGGATGGGCAGGGAAGAACTGTGAACAGCTCAAGATGGGGACAAGATACACCTATATCTTGCCTCTGGAGGGAATGAGGTGGGACGGGCAGGTAGGAGTACAGGTAGGGAGAGAAGGCCCTTCAAGGTTGGAATGGAAAGAAAGAACAGGAGCAGAACCCAAGCTTACTGAGTACTCCAACCACCCTGCCATCCTACCCCCATCTCTACCCCAGAACTCCTCTCACCTGGCCTCAGGCTGAGGAGGAACACTTGGCTGGTCCCTTCCCATCCTTCGATTCTCAGCTTTCTTCTTTCCAAGAAGTCACCTTCTTGGAAAAGCTTTACCTGAACAGTATCTGATAGATTCCCACCTCCAACCTTGCTATTATTATTGATCACAACACCATGTTTCTTTCCCACACAGTACATATTTCCTGTTATTTTATTTAGTTGTTTACTTGATTACTGTCTTCCCATCTAGATAGTGACATCTATGAAGGAGGTGAAACCCGACCCCTGCCGTATCTCCCAACACCTAGCAAAGTGCCTGGCACTCAGTCAATTTTTGTTGGACGAATGACTATGCACACACAGGTCTACATACATACATATGTACTTATGGGACTAGGCTCATTAGCAGGGATGCGGACACCACACAATTCAGAAATGCAAAATTAGTCAGAGCCTACAGGTGAGGTGGGCATCTGACCCTCTTAGCAGTAAAATAAGTCAACAGGTCTTGGTCCAAGCACTTTTCCCTGCATGTCCAGACCCAATCCACATCTATGGGTTTCCTACTCTAGCTCTGCTCCTGCGTTTACACCACTGGTACCAATAGGGTTTCCCATAGAGACTTTGGCTTGAGGGGACAGGTTCCATTCAGCAGGAAGCTTTGCTTCAAGTTGGTGGAGAAGGACCAAGATGGACTTCTCTCAGTAGAAGGATGTCCCCTATGCCTTTGTAATTACTTCTGGATCTGTCATCCTGAAACTTCTCTAAATTCTCCTTTGAAAGTGTTTTACTTTTCTGTCTATATCACCTCTTTGAACACCAATTTTGAGTCTACCATCTGCTGAATGAAGTTAGATCCCTTGAATTTGTCCAAAGTCTTCAGTGAACTTCAATACCAGTTCTGCCACTTCCTAGCTATATGACCTTGGGCAAGTCACTTTACCTTAAGTCTCTCCTTTTAAAAATGAGGACAGTCATTCTTGCCCTAATGGACTCACAGGATGTGGTAAACACCAAAAGAGAAAAGTATTATCTAGTAAACATCAAGCCTTGGATTGCCCCAAGGGTAGAGGTTGGGGTGGGATGAGGAAGACTGATGAATGTCAGGAGAGATAGAGGTTAGTTCAATGACTACTGGGAGTTAAGAGTGTGACCCTGGGCACAGTGGCTTACACCTGTAATCCCACCACTTTGGGAGCCCAAAGTGGGTAGATCACGCGAGATCAGGAGTTCAAGACCAGCCTGGCCAACGTGGTGAAACCTGGTCTCTACTAAAACTACAAAAAGTAGCCAGGCGTGGTGGCGGGCACCTGTAATCCCAGCTACTCAGGAGGGTGAGGCAGGAGAATCGCTTGAAACCAGGAGGCAGAGGTTGCAGTGAGCTGAGATCGCACCACTGTACTCTAGCCTGAGCAACAGAGTGAGACTCCGTCTCAAAAAAACAAAAATAAAAACAAAAACAAAAACAAAAAAACCAACATAACAACTTAAGAGTGTGATGATGGGAACTGTTTGGGGTTTGCTTTAGCTGTCACAAAGTCTTTTCATATTTATTAGATTCTTGTATGTTCAATGGCCCTGGCTGGCAGGTAGACATGGTGGTGTAAGATAAATGCCATTCTCCCATTGTAAGGATATATGCTAATTTGTTGTATGCATATTTGGTTAAAAAAAAAAACCCTGGAGTGTTAGATATATAGCTTGATAAATTAGAAAATGACTCTCTAATCACTCCTTTCTGTACCACCTGCCCCTTATGGTAAAGAATTTGAAATTTCTGGATTTTGAACATCATAAAAACAACAAGCTTGGAAAAAGGAAGAAGAGAGAGAAAGCTGCCCACAGTTAGAAAACATAAGAACATGCCTGATTTTGTCTATCCATATGCATCTACACATACATTGTCACATGGGTACTTTTTCTTCTGCCAAATGATCACTTGAGATGGGGGCACTAAGGTATTCAACCAGAAGTATCAATACTGCTTTGGACAAATAGTGCTGGTCTACAGCACTGTGAGCTGTTGCAGAACAGGCACTAAGTACATGTAAGGACAAGGCATAGTTACAACTGTGGCTCTGCAATGAGGGCACTCTTATAATCTTATAATATTATTTCTTTTGTGGGTGGGTGTGTATACAGAGGTGGAGGGGTTAGAGTACTCCAGGTGTGGAACTGATAACTAGCACCAGGAAGCAGAGTGAACTCAATTAGTAGAGCAAACTTTGGTTGTGAATTAGGTGTGTGCCTATGAGGCCCCAGGCTCTGAACCAGGAAACGGTCTGAATTTTCTAAAATAAGAATTGAGGAGTTGGCCTTTGTCTTTGGACCAGGATAGCCTCAAGGAGGGCAGCTGCCATGTATGAGAGAGGTATATGAGGGAGCTCATAGACAATATGGTTGAGGAGGGTCCCTGCAAACCCTGCCAGGCTCTCCCTGGAAGACTGTTTAAAGATAAAGGGGTTTGGAGCCCTGCCACGATTTTTGCAGCTCTTTTGAAAATTATTTTTAAAATTTTAAATATGGGGCCCATTGTCAGAAAGATTTTTGCAGCTTTGACTGCAGTTCCCAGACCAACAAACCTGGACTTTTTAAGCCTATTTTTATGCTCTTTGGTATTTTGGAAACTGGTTGTTTTCACCTCCAAGAAACAAAAATCCAGTAGCCTTTGGCCTGAAGGTCTCTGGTATTAAGAATTACAAGAGTTTGTTATTTCTTTTCTGGTCTTTTTTGGAAATGCCAATCTGTCTGTTGCATTAAGGGGAAGCAAAAAACAGCTGACATTTATTGAGTACTTACTAAGTGCGAAACACCTTACATATATTGACAAAACCGTATAAGATAGGTACAATTATTATCCTTATCTTACGGATGGAGAAACAAACGAGAGAGTTTAAGTACACAGTAGCAGGTGGCAGAACAGGATTTGAACCCAAGTAATCTGGCTCCAGAGATTACAATTTAAGCCACTAAATTTGTCACCTCTTTCAAAAGAAAGGGTGTAGGTCCTGCCTGAGTTTTTTGTTTTGTTTTGTTTTTGTTTTTGAGACGGAGTCTCACTCTGTCGCCCAGGCTGGAGTGCAGTGGCCAGATCTCAGCTCACTGCAAGCTCTGCCTCCCGGGTTCACGCCATTCTCCTGCCTCAGCCTCCCGAGCAGCTGGGACTACAGGCGCCCGCCACCTCGCCCGGCTAGTTTTTTGTATTTTTTAGTAGAGACGGGGTTTCACCGTGTTAGCCAGGATGGTCTTGATCTCCTGACCTCGTGATCCACCCGTCTCGGCCTCCCAAAGTGCTGGGATTACAGGCTTGCCTGAGTTTTAAAAGGAAAGCAGTATCCCCTAGGAATCAGATCTATCTCCACCATGCTAATGAGAATAGAGAAAAGGGGCTTATATCTACCATTGGCCTAAGAGGTTAATCACAGCAGATTTAGAGTAAGATACCCTGTGAAGACGGTAAAACCCAGAGGAATAGTGAGCTTTATGTGTTGTTTTAGGAAGGGAAGCTGTTTCCTTTCATAGCATGTGTTATCATCTCTCCATTACTGACAAGGAAACTGAATCCCAGAGGGGAGAATTGACTTACTCAAGGTCATACAGCTAAAAATTAGTCTCTGGACTTCAGGCCCACTCTCTCCTCGATACTAATCTGCTTTAAGCACCCCCTTATGGATCTCCCTTCTTAGAACCACCTACAATGTGACTTTTGTTCAGTTTAGCACTTAGTCATATTACAAAGTTATATGCAGTTTGTAAATCCCAAAGTACTATGTAAATGTATTTAGGAATCTTCTCTGCTGTACTGTATAAAACTTAGGTTTTCCTTTGTATTAATAATACATATGTAACTCCCCAACTTGATGGTGAATTCCCAAATTCAGGGTCTGAACCTCCTCCACCTACTCCTCCTCCTGTCTGTCTTGGCTCTGCTCCAGCTACCTGCACACTAAATATTTTCTGACAGGTTACCTTGTCCCCTCTCCCACAAAGGTCCTGAGCAGCAAGATAAAATGGGTTCTGCTGTTACCTCTCTAAGAGCCATGCTCTATACCAATTCACAGAGGCAGTAACAGACATTTAATTTCACACCTTCAGTGGCTTACATGGCAAGCTGCCCAGGGGCAAGGGGAAAGGGGTTAGGTCTGGCAGCCACCTCAATGGGGCAAACAGGCAAAGGGCAGATGAGCACACAGACAAGCACACAGGGAAGCGGTGCCCACGGCAGTGCAGAAATGGATACCTGGGGCTGAACACGCTTGGATTTCTCTTTCAGCTTACCCTGTTAAGAGCCCAGGATGAAAAGGGTAGTGAGGAGGGTCCAAGTACACAGGGAGTGGGAGGAAAGGGTCAGTGTGTCGTAAACCCCAAACTCCTTTCTCACTGGTCCTCCCAGCTTCCATTTTCCTGATCCTGATTCCAGCCCCTGTACATGTAAAACCCGTAACACTGATTGGGCTTTCCAACTTCCCTAAACTAGACTATAGCCTCTCTAGCCCCAAGATCCCTCAGGGAGCCTCAAGTCACAGACTCTCATTCAACCCCAGAACTTCGGTCCCTCATGCTCCTCAGCCTGGAGGCCATCACTGGGCATTTCTACCATTCCCACCAGAAGCCCAGGGGTCCAAAGTTAACAAGGGCCATATTGTGAGGGCTGGACTCTGGTCCTTCCATGGTGGGCATCCCTTAGGCCGCAAAGGTAGCCCACCCCACATCACAGCCCAGTAATGGAGATGACTATATATTGTTACTCAAGTTAGACATTTCTAACACAAGCCTAGGCCCTGAGGATCCCCTGTGCCCACAAGGCTACCCCAACCAGCATTAGGAGTCTCCCTTACAATCGCTTGTGCTGTTCTCAAGGTACAAGGGTCTCTCTACCCACAGTCAAGGTCAAAGTCTTCTAGCTCCCACCTAGCCCTGCTACAGGAGGCATTCCTAGAATTGCTCCTGGATCCTCAGTATACTGATGAGCAGGCAAAGAAGGACAACAGGAACTTTCTAGGCAGGAAAAGTGAAGGAATTTGAGCCTAGAGAAAGGCATAGCAGTGCCAGACTCACCTGCACATCCGGGCATGACCTCTTAATTGGGGGGGACTGGCTGGGGGAGTCACCCACGCCCAGCTCTGCCCGCCCCAGGTGCTTGACCACAATGCAGCATCTTACTGGGAAACCCCTGTAGAAGAGAAAAGCCTAAAGTGGTAGCCTTGTTGGCTCAAAGGGAACTTGGCAAGACCCGCCCATGTCCATTTAGGGTAGAGGGGACAAAGGGAACCTGGCACTGGGTCAAGGCTCAGTCAGCTCAGACAGTAACCAAACACACTTACTTCTCCTGACACTTCTGCAGGGCCTCGTCAGCCAGCTCCTTTAGGTTCACAAGCTTTTCTCCCCTGTAGAAGGCATCTTTGGGGAGCAACAGACATTCCAGGCCTTAGTAAGCACCATGCTGCCTAGTGGGCACAATGTCCACAGAGCCCTTCCTGAGTGGGCCTCTTAACTCTGGCTCTTCCAGCTGATTCGAGCTGACAGAGGGTCAGCTGAGGTGGGACCAGGAGAGGAAAGGCAGGCAGTTTCTACCCTCTATGCTGAGTAGCCCCAAATACCAACGAGCTGATTGGAGACCAAGGCTTGAGGTATGGGGGATTCTGGAGAAAAGGTGAGAGAATTAGTCACCTGTAGTGATGAGAAGACTGCAGCTGGAATCCAGGATCCGTTCACATAGAGACTCTGAAGAGAAGCCTGCAAACTAGGGAAGGGAAGAAAGTCTAAGGGAGAAAAGGAAGCCCCAGGGACTGAGTGAATAAGGAAAGGGGCTGCTCATGAAACTTTCAGGATCTCTAAGCCAGGGTCCTAGAAGAAACTGAATAACTGATATGGACCTATGACACAAACCTTCTAAGCTCCTTAGTTTGTTATTTAAGGCCCTCCATTTTCTAGGCCCAACCTACTTCTTCAGAGCCCCACCCCCCATGCCTGCCCCTTTTCACCAGCCCAAACTCCTACCACAATGGAGTGTAAAGCCCCAATGCGGGCACATGCCAGCATGGCCACCACAAGCTCTGGGATCATAGGCATGTAGATAGCCACTCGGTCACCCTTCTGAATGCCTGCAGGTAAAAGCACAGAAAATGAACCATGAACCCTTCTTGCTGCTACTTGCTCCCTCCCATCCAGCTGGCCTCCCTCCCAGCTGACCTGTTCTCTTTCGCTGTTACCAAAATCTTTCCATCCCTTGCCCTCTCCCCATAAGTCCTCAGATACCCCAAGGCCAGCCCCCCAGTCCCTTTCCCACACCCCCACACTCACCCTGTTTTCGGAGAACATTGCTGAACTGACACACTTGGACCAGAAGCTCATGGTATGTGATCTGAGTGGTCTCCCCTGGCTCATTGCCCTCCCTGAGACATACCAGAAAGAACCAGTGATTAGGGGTATAACTTCTTCCCCAAACAAGAAACAGGGAGTCATAAAATCCATCCAGTGACGCTAAGGCCTGGAACTGTTCCATGAGGGTGAGCTATCTGCCCACCATCAATCTTGCCATCATCAATCTTGAGCTGACTGGTCAGATACTTTGGCCATTCAAGATCTTTTACACACATGTTGTATGTCATTAGGAAATGCACTGTCCATCTCTGATCCTTGATAAAATGGAGTGATGGCCCCTTCTCTTCCATCCTAGTAATGTATTAAGGAGAAGTGATATCACAGATGTGATTCCTTCTGATGAGGCATCAAGACTGCATTATTCAGAGTAGGGTCTCCAGATCACTTGTGCCTAAATCATCTAGAGGATTTGTAGATTCCTGGGCCCCAGCTCAGACATACTGAATTAGAATCACAGCGTCCAAAGATCTGCTTCTTTATTACAAGATGGTACAAGGAATTAGTATGGGATTCTGACGCACACTTAAAGTTTGAGAATTGGCTGGGCGCGGTGGCTCATGCCTGTAATCCCAGCACTTTGGAAGGCCGAGGTGGACAGACCAAAGGTCAGGAGTTTGAGACCAGCCTGGCCAACATGGTGAAACTGCATCTCTACTGAATATACGAAAATTAGCTGGGTGTGGTGGTGTGTGCCTGTAATCTCAGCTACTGGGGAGGCTGAGGCACGAGAATCCCTTGAACCCAGGAGGCGGAGGTTGCAGCGAGCTGAGATCATACTACTGTACTCCAGCCTGGAAGACAGAGTGAGATTCCGTCTTGAATAAATAAATAAATAAAGTTTGAGAATCACCATCCTGTATCAGGTGATTTCTGTCTACCTCCTCAGCCTTGCCTCCCACTCCTTCCTAGGATTTAGCCTGTTTACTTCAGTCATTCCTTCATGCATTCATTTGCTTATTCAACAACTACTATGTGCTATCTACATGTACAGAAATAAGGCACCAATGGGCGGGGCATGGTGGCTCTTTCCTGTAATCCCAGCACACTGGGAGACCTATAATACCAGCTACTTGGGAGGCTAAGGCAGGAGAATCGCTTGAACCTGGGAGGTGGAGGTTGTGGTGAGCCAAGATCACGCCACTGCACTCCAGCCTGGACGACAGAGTAAGACTCTGTCTCAAACAAACAAACAAAAGAAGAAATAAGGCACCAATGAGCAAGATAAGTAAGATACCTGATATCATGGAGCTTATATTCTAATGATAGTGTGGGTAATAAATAACAAATATAACCAGGATAATTTCAGATTATGATAAGCATTAAAAAGGAAAGCAGAATGATATAAAAATGAGTAACTAGGGAGAAATACTTTTAAAAAATATACTATATTGGTTCAGGCACGGTGGCTCACACCTGTAATCCTAACACTTTAGGAGGCCAAAGTGGGCCCATCTATTGAGGCTAGGAGTTCAAGACCAGCCTGGCAACATAGCAAGACCCCATCTCTAAAAAAAATTTAGCTGGATCCAGCTGGGTGCGGTGGATCACACCTGTAATCCCAGCACTTTAAGAGGCCGAGGCGGGTGGATCACGTGAGGTCAGGAGTTCAAGACCAGCCTGACCAACATAGAGAAACACCGTCTCTACTAAAAATACAAAAATTAGCTGGGCGTGGTGGTGCATGCTTGTAATGCCAGCTACTCGGGAGGCTGAGGCACAAGAATCACTTGAACCCAGGAGGCGGAGGTTGCAGTGAGCCAAGATCATGCCACTGCACTCCAGCCTGGGCAATAAGAGTGAAACTCCATCTCAAAAAAAAAAAGAAAGAAAAGAAATTAGCTAAGTGTGGTGTCATGTACCTGTAGTCCCAGCCACTCAGAAAGATAAGATGGGAAGATCTCTTGGCTCACTCCTGTAATCCCAACACTTTGGGAGGCCAAGGCAGGAGGATCATCTGAGACCAGGAATTCAAGACCAATCTGAGCAACATAGCAAAACTTCATCTCTAAAAAAAAAAAAATTCAATTAGCTGAGTGTGGTGGTGCACACCTGTAGTCTCAGCTACTCAGGAGGCTGAGGCAGGAAGATCGCTTGTGCCCTGGAGGTCAAGGCTGCAGTGAGCTGTAATCATGTCACTGCACTCCAGCCTGGACAACAGAGTGAGTCCCTGTCTCAAAAAATAAATAAATTTTTTCCATTAGTGTTTTTTTCCAATTTTATGATGTTTTTGAATAAATAATACATACAAGTGGGACTACATAAAAAGATACGTAATGATAAGTATTCTCCCCACTCCTATCTCTCAATTACCCTGCCTACTGGCAAACCACAGTTTGGGTTTTGCGATTTGGTTTTTAGAGACACGGTCTCACTCTATTGCATAGGCTGGAGTGCAGTGGCACAATCATAGCTCACTGCAGCCTGCAACTCCTGGGCTCAAGTAATCCTCTTACTTCAGCCTCCTGCGTAGCTGGGACGACAGGCACATGCTACCACACCTGGCTAATTTTTTTATGTTAAAATTTTTTGTAGAGACAGAGTCTCGATATATTGTCCAGGATGATCTCAAACTCCTGGCCTCAAGCAAGCCTGCTTCAGCCTCTCAAAGTGCTGGGATTACAGGCGTGAGCCACCATGCCCAGGGCAAAACACTGTTACCAATGTTCTGTGTAACTTTCCGGAAACAATCAATATTCAGACAGGACTCTTAGTAGGACAGAGGGCTAGAGTAATTCAACTAGTGTGGAATGACCAAACTAATTACTTTGCAAGAAGTCTGTATCATTAGGATCTTTAATAAGACCCTTGAGATATCACTGAAGACAGAAATTTGAAAGTTGAATATTAAAAAAATTGGATTTTACAGGAGGCTGAGGCAGGAGAATCTCTTGAATTCGGGAGGTAGAGGTTGCAGCAATCTGAGATTGTGCCACCGCACTCCAGCCTGGGTGACAAGAGTGAAACTCTGCTCCAAAAAAAAATCGGTCGGCCAGGCACAGAAGATCACACCTGTATTCCCAGCACTTTGGGAGGCCGAGGCAGGCAGATCACCTGAGGTCAGGAGTTTTGAGATCAGCCTGGCTGGCCAACATGGCAAAACCCCGTCTCCACTAAAAATACAAAAATTAGCTGGGCATGGTGGCACACGCCTGTAGTCCCAGCTACTTGGGAGGTTAAGGCGGGAGAATCATTTGAACCCGGAAGGTGGAGGCTACAGTGAGCAGAGATCATGCCACTGCACTCCAGCCTGGGCAACAGAGTAAGACTTTGTCTCAAAAAAAAAAAAAAAAAAAAAAAAAAAAAAAAGGATTTTAATGTTGTTTAGAGAAGAGATAAACACCTCATAGTCCCCAGTCAAGCACAGGGTAACAGGGGTAGGAAGAACGGCTCTACTTAAGGAACAGGTCTGTCAGACAAGCATATATACTACATGCATTTGTTTACATATTCTCATTTTTTCTACACAAATGATAGCATAAAATACACACTGTTTTGTATCTTGTTTTGTTAATTATTATATGCATTCACTAAAATGCACAAATCTTACATGTAGAAGTTGATCATCTTGATTTTTCAAATTTAACAATATACCTTGATATCATTCTTCAGCAAGACTTAGATAACTATTTCTTTTTTTCATTTGTTTTTGTTTTTGTTGTTGAGACAGGGTCTCACTCTGTCACTCAGGCTGGGGTGCAGTGGTACCATCATAGCTCACTGCAGCCTCAACCTCCCAGACTCAAGTGATCCTCTCACCTCTGCCTCTTGAGTAGTTGGGACTACAGGCCAGAGCCACCACGCCTGGATACTTTTTTTTTTTTTTTTTTTGCAAAGACAGAATCCTACTATGTTGCTCAGGCTGGTCTGGAACTCCTGGCCTCAAGTGATCCTCCGATGCCCCCGCCTCAGCCTTCCTTCCAAAGTGTTGGGATTACAGGTGTGAGCCATGGCACCAAGCTTAAAGAGCTATTTCATTATCTTTCTCAGCTGCAAAATATTCCACTGTTTGTATGTACTGTTATTTATTTAACAAATAAATGCGTCAATGAATATTTTTATTTTTATGTCACTTTACTCACTTGCAAGTATATCTGTAGGATGAATTACCAGAAGTGGAACTGTTGGGTCAAGAGATGTGTGCTTTTGTTTTGTTTTGTTTTGTTTTTTTTCAAGATAGAGTTTTGCTCTTGTTGCCCAGGCTGGAGTAAAATGGTGTGATCTTGGCTCACTGCAATCTCTGCCTCCCGGGTTCAGGCAATTCTCCTGCCTCAGCCTCCTGAGTAGCTGGGATTACAGACATGCACCACCACGCCTGGCTAATTTTTGCATTTTTAGTAGCGATGGGTTTTCACCATGTTGGTCAGGTTGGTCTTGAACTCCTGACGTCAGGTGATCCGCCCGCCCTGGCCTCCCAAACTGCTGGGATTACAGGCGTGAGCCACCATGCCTGGCCGACGTGTGCATTTTAAATATTGATAAATATTAGGGAACAACTACTTTAAATAAGATGGTCCTGGAGGGCCTCTCTCTGGAAAGGTGATATTTGAGCCAAGACCTGAATAATGAAAGGTAGGCAATCATACTAATTCTTGGGAAGAGTATTCTGGGGAAAGAGAGCATCAAGTGGAAAGGCACTGAGACCTTTTCAAACAAAGAAAGAAAGACAATATGGCTGGATTTCAGTGAGCAAGAAGTTGGGTAAGAATGAGAGGTAGTCAGCAGCCAAATCATGTACAGCCTTCTAGGCAATAGTAAGAAGTTTGAATTTTACTCTAAGTGGATTCCTGGTTTCCCTTGGCAAGTTCAGGTCCGTCTCCACACTTTTGACCATGCCATTGCCCCCACTCAGAATATTCTCCCTCCTCCTTCAGACACCAGCACCATGTGGCCCTCCCTTAGCACTACAGACCACTGCTTTCCCTCTCCTTCCTTACTGCACAGAGCACTTATGAAATAGGTAACTGAAACCTAGAGAGACGTAGTGGCTTGGCCAAGGTCACACAATGATAAGTGGTAGAGCCAAGAATAGATCCTCAGGTCTTCTGATTTCAAGTCAGGACTCTTTCCCTCATAGTGTGAAGGACAGGGACTGGCAGGGAAGCCAGGCCTTTTCTTACTAACAAAGGTCACACAGAAGATTGTCAGCCTCTTTCTAGTTCCTGGCTCGATGCGTCAGTAGGCTTTAACCCTCCTAGGGATAAGAGAAGCCAAACACAGGGAGCTTACTGAAGTGGGAAAGAACAGGGAGAGAGGAAGCTGGCAAACAGCCCTGAATGCCAGAGGCAGAAAAGCCATTTCCTTAACTGGCTCACTGACAAGTGCCACAGGAACTTCAGAACGTCTCCGGTTATGGCTGAATGCTGACATATACATACCCAAGCACATGTGTCCCCACATGCAAACCACATACCCACTCACCTATGTGTGTTCACTTGTATAAAATCACATATACTAATATACAAACATTCTAGGCATAAAAGCTGCCCATCTGCACACATAGGAACAAATAAGGATAAATATATGCACCCAGGATTCAAACTTAAGGACTTATCTGTATCTGCAAGTACAACCACCACAAATACGTACCCACCTATGTGTACAGTGTGCCCCTTTGGAAACTCTCCATCAAATCATTCTGTTTTGCCAGGTGCCACACATGTAATCCCACACTTTGGGAGGCTGAGGTGGGTAGATCACTTGAGGCCAGGAGTTTGAGACCGGCCTGGCCAACATGGCGAAGCCCCAACTCTACTAAAAAGACAAAAATTACCCAGGCATGGTGGTGCATGCCTGTAATCCCAGCTACGGAGGAGTCTGGTGGGAGGATCACCTGAGCCCAGGAGGCGGAGGTTGCAGTAAGCTGAGATTGCGCCATTGGACTCCAGCCTTGGTGACAGGGCAAGACTCTGTCTCAAAAAAAAAGAAAAAAAAAATTCTGTTTTATTTTTTTCATGAAACGTTCCATTGTTTGAAATTATCTCATGTATGTTAATTACTTATATATTATCTGTTTTCTTCACTGGAATATAAGCTCCATGATAGCAGAGATCTTTTTTTTTTGAGACAGAGTCTCGCTCTCTCACCCAGACTGGAGTGCAATGGTGAGATCTCGGCTCACTGCAACCTCTGCTTCCCAGGTTCAAGCAATTCTCCCTGCCTCAGCCTCCCGAGTAGCTGGGATTACAGGCACCCACCATCACACCTGGCTAACTTTTGTATTTTTAGTAGAAATGGGGTTTCAACATGTTGGCCAGGCTGGTCTCACACACCCTGACTTCAGGTGATCCACCTGCCTCGGCCTCCCAAAGTGCTGGGATTACAGACATGAGCCACTGCACCCAGCTGATAGCAGAGATATTATTTGTTTTCTTCACTGCTACATCCCTAGCACCTGGAGTACAACCTAGTACATAGAGGATGCACAAGAAGAGATAAGCACAACCTATACAAGTACAATTTACTTGAGCCCACTTCCAACCCTGACACACACGCACGCGCACACATACCACAGTGTGCATTCCTCTACTTGGCTATGGGCTCAAGTTATACATTATTGATATAGGCACCTTACTTATTCCAGTATCTTCTTTCTCTGACATACACACCAGGCTGGGGCCCCTGGCTGGTTGGGAAAGGTGAGGGGCAGGGTACTGGCCTGCTGCAAAATCCCAAGTCCTCTAGGATGTCAGAACTCTTAAAAGAACATCCAATTTAGTCTCTTAACTCTGAGATCCAAAGAGGCTATTAGCTATGCTCGGCATCACAGGGTGGGTTACCACAGCAGAGCAGGGACCAGGAATTAAGGTCCAGACCTCTTTCCTCTACAACAGGAGTTGCAAGCTCAAAAATTGGCAGGATCTAGACAGGTAATGTAAATAAGTGGACCAAATGAAAGAAAATACATGATAAAGATAAGAAATAGTTCCCTTTCCACTTCCCTATAACAAAACGGCAGCAAATGTTTAATAACCCTTAGCCTCAGTTTCAGGGGAACAATAGGGAAAGGGAAGGACTGGAAAACTGGCAAATGCATGCTCTGGCAAAAGGAGGCATCTAGTACCTAAACTTGGTTCCTGTCAGCTTTTGCCTGCTAGGAATCGGGGCTCAATATTGTCAATTTTTTTGATTTTTCAACAGTAGCCTGGAATCTATCTTTGTCAAAACTCCTGGATTTATGTAAGTGTTGACCACTAATTTTTAAAAGCTTTAAGGCCAAGTGCAGTGGCTCATACCTATAATACCAGTACTTTGGGAGGGCAAAGCAGGAGGACCGCTTGAGGACAGGAGTTCAAGATTGGCCTGGGCACCATAGTGTCTCTACTGAAAATTTTATAATTAGCCAAGCATGGTAGCTAATGCCTGTGGTCCCAGCTACTTGAAAGGCTAAAACAGGAGGATCACATGAGCCCAGGAGATCAAGCCTGCAGTGAGCCATGTTGATGTCACTGCACTCCAGCCCAGCAACAGAGACCCTGTCCCGCCCCTCCCTATCAAAAAAAAAAGTTTTAAACACTGTGAATCAAACAAAACTATTAATGAGAAATTTAGCTGGTGTGATAATATGGGGAACCCTTGGTGTAAACCAAACTACTTTTCCTTCACCTGGAGGCCATATGGTTGTTGTGACAACCCACGGTACACAGTCACTAGCCCTTCTCATCTTCTTCCCCTAGGGAACCTCCTCCAAGGAGCCTTCTCCAACTACTTCATCCTCACACTCTCACAATTTACTTTAACCCATTATTGATTCAAAATCCATTTAGAATTAGACTACCTCTCTTCACATCTATTTCTACCATCCTCGTCCAAAATTACCATTAGGTAGGTGACTTATGTCACCCCTCTGCTCAGATTGCTCAGATCACTTCCCATTTCATTTTGAGTAAAAGTCAAAGTCCTCATAATGGCCTACATGATCTAGTCCCTCGTTACCTCTCTGTCCTCACATACAACTATTCTCTCTTCCTCTCCCTCTCCCTCTGCTCCAGCCAAACGGCCTCCCCAGTGTTTGGCAAAAGCACCAAGAACATTTAACCGCAGAGCCTTTGCCCTCTTGTTGAAGTGTTCTTTCCCTAGATAGCCACATGACTTATTCCTTACCTTTGAGTCATTGCTCAAATGTTGGCTTCTCAGTAAGGTCATCTTTGACCACCACATAAAAAAAAAAAAATACTCCCTGTGCCCCTCTCCAGCCCCAGGTTCTCTGAATTAACATTTTCCAAGAAATTTTCGCTAGTTTCCCTTTTTCTCACCTACTCAAAATCTAAAAGTTCTTTCTTCCTCCCAAAGCCCTTTATCTCATTTTCTTTGTGATCTGCTCTTCTAGCTTTTACTACATTTATTTGGGCCTTATCTTTCCCATTATACCCTGGGCTCTTGGAGGACAGAGATCATGTCTTCTTCTTCTCTGTCTCCTTCAAGCACAACTGGCACAATAGGTATTCAAGGGTCATGGCTGAATAACTGAAAGACTGTTAATTGACTAATCACAGGGAAGACTGGGGCTACCCTTTATTTATTTGTTTGGTTGGTTTTTTTTGTTTGTTTATTTATTTTTTGAGACAATGTCTCACTATGTTGCCCAGGCTGGTCTTAAACTCTCAGGTTCAAATGATTCTCCCACCTCAGCCTCCAGAGTAGTTGGGACTACAGCCATGCACCACTGCACCCAGCTCCCCTCTTTATATGAGAAGGGTAGTCATTGGATTGAAGCTTTTAATTCCCTAGAACTACAAGTAAGGCACAGGATAGGAAGAAACAGCTGAGGGAAAGATAGGTGGAGAAACTGGGTTCTTTACAGAGGCATCAGATGGAAGAGAAACCAGAGGAGAAACATCCCAGGTGAGAAGAGACACCAAACCTGTTATGAGAGGAGATGAGAGGAACACTGAACTGAGATGTTTAGCCTGTGTAAGAGAAGATACTGAGAGATGTTCTATCAAGTCTCAAACATCTGTATATTCATTGCCTCCACCCTGGTCAAGCCACCTTCATCTCTTGCCTGGATGACCACAATGACCACCTAACTGGTCTCCCACTTCACTCTTGCACCCTTCCAGTCCACACATCACCCAGCATGATCTGTGATCTTTTTTTTTTTTTTTTTTTTTTGAGACAGAGTCTCGGTCTGTTGTCCAGGCTGGAGTGTAGTAGTGTGATCTCGACTCACTGCAACCTCTGTCTGCTGGGTTCAAATGATTCTTCTGCCTCAGCCTCCCAAGCAGCTGAGACCACAGGTGCATGCCACTATGCCTGGCTAATTTTTGCATTTTTAGTACAGATGAAGTTTCACCATGTTAGCCAGTCTGGTCTCGAACTCCTGACCTCAAGCGATCTGCCTGCCTTGGCTCCCAAAGTGCTGGGATTACAAGCATGAGCCACTGCACCCAGCCACAGAATGATTTATTAAAAACATAAATTGGCCAGGCATGGTGGCTCATGCCTGTAATCCCAGCACTTTGGGAAGCCAAGGTAGGTGGATTGAGCCCAAGAGTTTGAGACCAGACTGGGCAACATAGCAAAATGCTCTACTTAAAAAAAAAAAAAAAAATTAGCCAGGTGTGGTGGTTCATGCTAAATCTATAGTTTTAGCTACTCAGGAGGCTGAGGTAGGAGGATCACTTGAGCCCGGGAGGTGGAGATTGCAGTGAGCCGAGATGTTGCCTCTACACTCCAGCCAGGGCAATAGAGCCAGACCTTGTCTCAAAATAAATAAATAAACAACGACGACAACAAAACAAACAAACCACAAATCACATCATATCACCTGCTGCTTAAAATCCTTTAATGGCTTCCATTGCATATAGAAGAAAATCCATATTCCTACTTTGCCTTGTATCCTCCCCAACTTCATCTTGTGCCATTCTCCTATTCTGCCTACTAGGCTCCAAACACGCTGGCCTTCTGACTGACAGAACATGCCATGTTCTTTAACTATCTTTCCCCAATTCTTCTTGTGTTTCAAATCTCAGCTTAAATGTCACCTCCTAGTGAAGCTTTCCCTGACCACCCTAAGTAGATCAGCCCTTCCTGTTATTCTTCATCACAACACTGCTTATTTTCTTCACAGCATTTTCCTCAAACTATACTTCTTTTGTTAGTTATTTGTTTACTTATTGTTATTGTTGTTAATATTAACAATAACATTAATAATATTACATATTGTTTACTTATTATTTTTGCTAATTGCCTATCTTCCCTACTAGACAGAAGACAGTTTCTGAAGGCAGAGGCCAAGTTGGTCTTGTTCACTGCTGAATCCCTCATTGTCTTGTACAGAACCTTGTATATCGTAGGTGTTCAGTAAATTTTTGCTGAATGAATGCATGAATCTAAAGGATTATTATGGGAAAAAGTAGACTAAGGTAGTATAACTATAAATGGAAAACCTATGTCAGTTGGGAGAGCTCCATATTAAAGAAAACCTTTCTAACTGTTAGAGGTGTCCAAAGATGGAAGGCACTCCTTCAGGAGTTTCCTGACCCTGGAGATACCATGTCGAATCTGGGATTTTTAGGGATACTAAAGAGCAGACTCCACAATATGGCCAGGGACCAAACAAGACCAGTGTTTCTCAAAGAGTGGTCAGATAGTGTTAATAATGCAGTACCAAGTTTCCATGCCGCATAGGATTGTTCAGGTTGGGCCAGGGTAGCCCTGACACCTACTTCTACCAGATTATTCTCCAGGGAGTGGGGTCTTGAAATTTTCATTGCATAAGCTCCCCATATCATTCATGGTTATTGAAGTTTGAGATGACCTTTATGGCCCTTCCAACTTTGATATTCTTTGATTCTATAAAATGAAAAAATAATGTGAAAGTTCTGCGATCCATAAAGCACTACACAAATGTGGAGCACTCAAGATACAAGTATACCCACAAGCCAATTTCCCTTTCACCAGGGAATGGGAGCAATGTGCCTTGACCAATTAGCAGCCCAATGTTCCCTCTGGGTGCTTCTGCCCTAGCTGCAGTAAGGAACAAGAAGGGCCAAAGGAGGAGGTAGACAGAGGCATACCCCAAAAACTGAACCACAGATTACTCAGAATGCCAGAGGAGGGCCAGGCATGGTGGCTCATGCCTGTAATCCCAACACTTTAGGGTCCGACGTGGGAGGATCACTTAAGACCAGGAGTTACAGGGACTAGACTGGACAACAAAGCAAGACCCTGTGTCTGAAAAAAAAAAAAAGAAATAAAGAAAAAGAAAAATAAAGAATTCCAGAGGAGGATGGCACTTTTGAGACTCACCACTCTTATTTATCAATGAGAAACCTTCGGCACAGAAATGGAAAGCGATGACCTCGAAGTTACTTACAAACTAGTAGCAGCATTATTCTAAAGCACTGTTGTCCAAAATGGTCACTAGCCACATATAGCTATCGAACACTTGAAATGTGGCAGAAAAACTGGATTATTTTACTTAATTTTAATTACTATAAATATCAATAGTTACATGTAGTTAGTGGCTTCCATGTTGGATAGCACAATTCCTGAGTCCAAATGTCTCTAGTTCAGGGTACTCTCCTCCTTAATGACATGGTCTCCAAAAGGGGGGTATTATTTCCAAATTCAGAATTAGCATAAGGAAAAAAATAAAAATGTAGGAACTCTGAGAACTATGAGGTTGACAACTACCAAGGATGGAATTTTAGTGTACTTAACAGAAATTCATCATTCTGTTTGGTTTTCCCTTAGTTCCTTAGAAAAAGTTCCTTTTGAAAACACCAAAGATTTCTGGTTTCAAGTGATATCTAATTTGCAGACCCTAATGCAGCCTCACTCAGCTCCTGACTCAAAAACTGGAATCAACTGTCATCCTATCACCCAAATTTGGAAGGGCTCTCCACCAACTATAAAACTGATGAAACTAGAGTAAATAGCCTCAATCAGTGGACTATTTATGAAATGTCTCCCTAAACATTGATTCCTCACCTATTGAGGAAGCCAGGTTTGTACCAACCAGTCTTCAAAAGGCAGTTAATGGGCCAGGCGCGGTAGCTCATGCCTGTAATCCCAACACTTTGGGAGGCTGAGGTGGGAGGATCACCTGAGGTCAGGAGTTCAAGACCAGCCTGGCCAACATAGCAAAACCCCATCTCTACTTAAAAAAAAAAAAATTTATCCGGGCACGGTGGCACGCACCTGTAGTTGCGGCTACTTGGGAGGCTGAAGCATGAGAATCGCTTGAACCTGGGAGGCAGAGGTTGTGGTGAGCCAAAATTGTGCCACTGTACTCCAGCCTGGGTGACAGAGTGAGACTCAGTCTCAAAAAAAAAAAAAGAAAAAAAAAGGTCAGAGGTGGTCAAGGAGATACAAATCAAAATAACAATCAGATCCCACTTCACACTCACTAAGATGGGCATAATCAAACAAACAGACAATAACAAGTGCTGACAAGCATGTGCAGAAATTGGAAACCTCATACATTGCTGGTGGGAATATAAAATGGTTCAGTTACTTTGGAAAACAGTCTGGCAGTTCCTCAATAGGTTAAATATAGAGTTATCATATGACTCAGCAATTACACTCCTAGTTATATACCCAAGAGAATTGAAAACATACATCTACACAAAAATATGTACCCAAAGGTTTGTAGTAGCATTATTCATGACATCAGAAAGTGTAAACAACCCAAATGTCCACCAGCTGAGGAAGGAATAAAGAAAAATGTGGGGCCAGGCGTGGTGACTCATGCCCATATTCCCAGCACTTTGGGAGGCCCACGAGGGCAGATCACGAGGTCAGGTGTTTTGAGACCAGCCTGGCCAACATGGCGAAACCCTGTCTGTACCAAAAATACAAAAAGTAGCTGGGCGTGGTGGCCAGTGCCTGTAATCTCAGCTACTCGGGAGCCTGAGGCAGGAGAATCGCTTGAACCCGAGAGGCGGAGGTTGTAGTGAGCCAAGATTATGCCATTGCACTCCAGCCTGGGCGACAAGAGCAAGACTCCATCTCAAAAAAAAAAAAAGAAAGAAAGAAAAATGTGATAATGTGATACAGTTATACAATGTAACATTATTCAGGATGTAAAAGGATGAAGCACTGATAGATGGTAAAACATGGATGAACATTTTTTTAAGACAGTCTCACTTTGTTGCCCAGGCTGGAGTGTGGTGGCATGCTCTCAGCCCACTGCAACCTCTGCCTCCTGGGTTCAAGCAATTCTCTTGCCTCAGTCTCCCAAGTACCTGGAATTACAAGCATGCACCACCATGCCCGGCTAATTTTTATATTTTTAGTACAGATGGGGTTTCACCATGTTGGCCAGGCTGGTCTCGAACTTCCAACCTCAGGTGATCCGCCTGCCTCAGCCTCCCAAAGGGCTGGGATTACAGGCATGAGCCACTGCATCCGGCCTATAACACGGATGAACCTTGAAAACATTACGCTTAGTGAAAGAAATCAGACACAAAGGGCCACATATTATATGATTCCATTTATACGAAATGTCCAGAATAAGGCAGAGCCTTAGAGACAGAAAGTAGATTAGTGGTTGCCTAGAGCTAGAGGGGAAGAAGTTGAGAGGAGATGAAAAATGACTGCTAATGAGTATTGGACTTCTTTTGGGGGTGATGAAAATATTCTAAAATTGAAAGATGTACACCTTTGCAAATATATTAAAAATACGAATTGTATACTTTAAGTGGGTGAATTGTACAATATAAATTATACCTCAATAAAAAATATAATTGTGATTTTGATTGGAATTGCAATAAATGTACAGATTAATTTGGAAAATATGGACATCTTTACAAACCTTCCTTTCCAGAAAGACTGTAACCATTCATCAGAAAGATTTAGCACTATTCATTCATTCATTCTTGCCTCTTTCTATTTCTTTTTTTTTTTTTTTTTTGAGACAGAGTCTAGCTCTGTTGCCCAGGCTGGAGTGCAGTGCTGCTATCTCGGCTCACTGCAACCTCTGCCTCCTGGGTTCAAGCAATTCTCATGTCTCAGCCTCCCAAGTAGCTGGGACTACAGGCTCCCACCACCACACCCAGCTAATTTTTATATTTTTAGTAGAGACAGGGTTTCACCATGTTGGCCAGGCTGGTCTCGAACTCTTGACCTCAAGTGATCTGCCCACCTCGGCCTCCCCAAGTGCTAGGATTACAGGCGTGAGCCACCACGCCCAGCCTTTCTGTTTATTTCTAAAGACAACACTTGGACACTGATTTTTTTCTAGCACTACAGTCCTATGTAGACATCTGTTTCCCACACTGGATTGTGAGTTCCTTAATGGCAGACAGGATATCTTTTTATATGTTTTCTCCTCAGTGCTTACCACAAAGGCCAATACACAGTGAGCACTTAATACATAATTGTAAAACGAATAGATAAAAGAATGAATAAACAAATGAACAAACTTATCTCTGCTCATATGACCAGCTGGATCCAGGATGATCAAAGAGAGAAAGTATGGAAGGAGAGGGGATAAGATAGGATACAGACAAACAAGATAGATGCTGGACAGGCAGGGGAAAGACAAGAGTGGAATTTGTGGAACGGATTTTGGAATCATGTCAAGAAGAGTTTCTTGAGCTCCCACAGTGGGCTCAGTCTGGGACTCTGTGAAGAGGCTGGAAGAGGCCCCTGGAGCTGAGGTTCAGAGTATGGGACTCCTGCCCTGCAGTCTGGGCTATTATTGTACCCTGTCCTCTTGCCAGCTATTTTCAGGCCTTGATCCAAATACCTCGTGCATGTTCCCTTGGCCAAAGTGGCTTTGGTGCCTGATGGATTGTGTACCTCTTCTCTTTTCGCACTGCCTACAAGCCTATTTACAGGAGGGGAATCACGCACTTGTTCCTACCATCCTGTGTCCCATGCTGGCCTTACCTATAACAAGTGAATGAGGGTAGCTCTTTTATTACCAGAGCATTTGGAATGCAGCCCAAAAGAGGAATATGCCTAGAGCAGAAACAGAAAGTGGAAAGAAAATCCAGGGGCATCATTTTATATGTACATCAAGTCTCTCAAGTATAATAGACACATGCAAAAATATTCATTACAATGGTTCTCTATTATCTAGGTCAAAGGCAGTTTAAATCACTAGTCCTCAATCTAGGGTGCTCTATTTCTGTGAGTACCTGTGCAGAAAAATATGAAGAGAATAAATGTCTAGATCCTCAACTTCCATATGTAATATTTCCTAACAATGATCTGAGTTGGCTCTTCTTTCTCACTCTCTTTCACAATTACCCTTCTCCCATGTTAAACAAGAATGTCATAGCTCTCTCTTATCTCAAACTTTATTACGGTACAATGCCAGGGTATGAACAAAGTGCTGAACAAAGGGACAATCTGAGAATGTATAACTTCTGAGTGAGAGCCCCAAGAAAGCAAATCGAAGAGAGCTTCTCTGAGAAATCAGTATTGAAAGGATTGGCATCTTAATTCATCCACCTAACAAACTCATGGCAAGACTACTTGCCTTATATCTCTTAGAATTACAATTCAGAAGTGAAATAGTTATCACAGAGGCATATATTAACATATTTATCTTTTTTTTTTTTTTTTTTGAGACAGTCTGGCTCTGTCGCCCAGGCTGGAGTGCAGTGGCGCGATCTCGACTCACTGCAAGCTCCGCCTCCCGGGTTCCCGCCATTCTCCTGCCTCAGCCTCCCAAGTAGCTGGGACTACAGGCGCCGCCACCATGCCCGGCTAATTTTTTTGTATTTTTTTTAGTAGAGATGGGGTTTCACTGTGTTAGCCAGGATGGTCTCGATCTCCTGACCTAGTGATCCACCCGTCTCGGCCTCCCAAAGTGCTGGGATTACAGGCTTGAGCCACCGCACCCGGACACATATTTATCTTAAGAAAGAAGTTAGGCAATTTCTAACAAACTAGATCTGATTTGGCTGATTATGTTGAGTGATAACTGGCTATGCAAAATAGGTTGTATGGTGGATGTTTTCTATAAATTATATGAGCTAAATTTGCAGTGCCAATGTTTTGAAAGAGCTATAACCTATATGTGCATATATATATGTGTGTGTATATAATATGTAAAATATTTTGGAAATTAGATTTTTTGCAATTTTTAAATGTTACAATAAAATTTTTAGATATGAACATTATGTCAAGAGTTACATAATTTTTCAAAATCCTTTTAGGTATACAATTTTAAGAGTTTAAAGTTATTAATCTAAATAATTTTTCAGTGGTACTTTGTCCCTTCCCCTCTACATCAGAATTGCCTGTGGAGGTTACAAAAAAACAAGTCAGAGGTCTTACCCTGTGGAGATTCTAACTCAATAGTCTGAGATAGGTTCTAGGAATCTGGATTTCTAACGACATCCTCAGGTCATTATTTACATAAACTAAAATTGGGAAACCCTGGCTCTGAATATGGAGTCACCAAACTAGACTGTTTACCCCTAATTCAACGTATAATTTACACAAACTTTCCCCTCTGTCTGAGCCTGTTATTGTGGTCTTAGCAAGTAGAGCATGGTTATCCATATAAATAAAATTAGACTTCTGTCAGTTTGTTTCTCATCATATGAAAACAACTAGACAGATTTTTAACAAATCCGGATGTCATATTAGGATTCCCTAACTTTTTTTTGAGACAGGGTCTCACCCAGGCTGGAGTGCAGTGGCACAATCACTGCTCACTGCAGGTTCGACCTCCCAGGCTCAAGCAATCCTCCCACCTCAGCCTCCCAAATATCTAGAACCACAGGCATGCATGACCATACCCAGCTAATTATTTATTTATTATTGTTATTATTTTGAGACAGAGTCTCACTCTGTTACCCAGGCTGGAGTGCAGTGGCATGATCTTGGCTCACTTCGACCTCTGCCTCCCAGGTTCAATCGATTCTCCTGCCTCAGCCTCCCGAATAGCTGGGATTACAGGTGTGAGCCACCACACCCAGCCTAATTTTTAAATTTTTTGTAGAGAAGGGGTCTACCTGTGTTGCCCAGGCTGATCTCAAACTCCTGAGCTCAGTGATCCTCCCTCCTCAGTCTCCCAAAGTTCTGGGATTACAGGCATGAGCCACTGTGCCTGGCAGATTCTTTAACTCACTATATGTGTCAGTTTGGAGGACACCTCAAATAGCCATCCTCAAAAGCAGCTCTAAAACTAAAGTTCAGCAAGAACCCTCTGTGACTGCTCCTTTGGATAGATTTTCATGTATTAAAATATCATGGTCAAAAAGAAGCAAACATTGGTTTCAAAAATTGGTCTCTGGTCAAAAAATCACAATTAGAAATGCAGGTGTTCATATGCTCTAGAGATGTTTTCTGTACGGGCAACTCTATGTATAATGTATTCCGGGGTGAACAGTTTCAGGGTTGTATTTATTTTATTTAAATAAAATAATGATGCTCCATGATAGTAAAACCATAAGGCTTTCAATAAGTAGACCAGACCTTAGAACCCTACAAGAGGGCTGTTCTAAAAACTTTATATCCCAAAAAGAGATAACAGGTAAGTCCAAGGCCCTCTTATAACTGAGATTTTGCAGTTTTCTCTTGTACTTTCTCTAATTCAAAATTCCAAGCTGGCCAGGCATTGTGGCTCACGTCTGTGATCCCAGCACTTTGGGAAGCCAAGGCAGGAAGCTCACCTGAGGTCAGGAATTTGAGACCAGCCTGGCCAACATGGCAAAACCCCGTCTCCACTAAAAATACAAAAAAAAAAAAAAAATTAGCCAGGCATGGTGGTGTGTGCCTGTAGTCCCAGCTACTCGGGAGGCTGAAGCAGGAGAGTTGTTTGAACCCAGGAGGTGGAGGTTACCATGAGCTGAGATCACACCATTGCACTCCAACCTGGGCAACAAGAGCAAAACTCTGTCTCAAAATAAAAATAAAAATAAAATTAGCCAGGTATGGTGGTGCATGCCTGTGGTCCTAGCTACTCAGGAGGCTGAGGTGGGAAGATCACTTGAACCTTGGAGTTTGAGGCTACAGTGGGCCACAATCACACCACTGCACACCAGCCTGAGCAATGGCGCAAGACAAAGAAAAAAGGGAAGGGAAGGGAAGGGGAGGGGAGGGGAGGGGAGGGAGGGAGGAGGGAGGGAGGGAGGGAGGGAGGGAGGGAGGAAGGAAGGAAGGAAGGAAGGAAGGAAGGAAGGAAGGAAGGAAGGAAGGAAGGAAGGAAGGAAGGAAGGAAGGAAGGAGGAAGGAAGGAGAGAAAGAAAAGAAAAATCCTAAGTATTATGAGAGATTATAAACTGAGTGGAGAGTGTGGCTGTCAATGAGGCTAATGTAATCTTAGATATGTAAAGTCAAAGAATGGTAATAGTACTCTGTTCAAGGCAGACCATAGCTGGAATACTTAATGAGAGATATTGGTCAACTAAAGTATATCCAGGGGAGACTGACATGGTTGTTTAGGAAGCCACATCATATGAGGAACCTGAGAATGTGGACTCAGTATCACCTCATTTATAAAACAAGAACACTGGACTAGATCAGGGGTTTTCAAACTGAGCTTTGCAAATCTCTAGGGATTCCAGACACACACATCACAGGGAACACAGTGACAGGGTGGAGAAGCCTACAGAATGTGGCTCTAGGCCTCCAATCCATGCTCCAACAAGATCAGCACTGCTGTTACCTGTTTTAGGTATAGGGTTTCAGCATAATAATAAAAATAGCTAATACACTTTTTGCCAAGCACTAAGCCCTTTATATAGATTATTCCAATTCTTCCTTACAATCATCTATGTCACAGGACTTGTTATTATTTCCATTTTACAGACATGAAAAATTGAGGTTTAAAGAGGTGAGATAACTTGCCTAACTAGTAAGTATTAAGGTAGAGATGGAGGAATTGAATCAGAATGACCCAGAATCAGAATGATAACTTACGGGGATTGTTAGGTATTGGGATATTGGTAGTACAATTCCTGATTTATATGGGAATTAGAACAAATGACCTCTAAGGACTGAAACTGAGAGTCTTGAATTCTCAGAGGTTCAAGGTGTGAGACACTGGGGATCATTACCAGTGCCCAACCTCTCCCAAACCAAATCCAGGAAGTGGGGGAAGGCCCATCCTCAACTCCAGACCTTCTGAGTTAATTGTTATAAATGTGGGGTTGCCATAAGGCAAGAACCCCTGCTCCCATCTGACCATCTAGTATCTTCAAAGGAGAGGAGGCCAGTTCCTCCCCTCCCCTAACTTCTCCCAGAAATGTAGGGAACTTATCCAGGCAGTTCCCTACATTTGTGACAGAAATTCTGAAGGTCAGTGCCAGAAGTAACTTAAGCAAGTGTCCTGTACATCCCTAACAGTTTATAAGTGGGAAAAAGAAGGCTTAGAAAAGGACATTAACTAAAGCCATTCTTTTCATTAAATGTTTACTGAACACACCAGTATAAGAAATTGGCCCAGACACAAACTCAGGTAGCTGATATGAAGCTCAGGACACAGAAACAGGCCTCAAGACAGAGTCTTCAGAGTAATACATTTATTATTCATATGCCATCTACTTCCATAAAAGTGACTCGGAAAGCACAGCCCACTTGTCTCATTTTCACCACTTTAGGGAGGGGTTCTGTAAAGTGTCAAAGGTCATAAAACTCAGGGAGAAATGAGAGAAGCAGGTTAGAAATCCACCTTAAACATGAAATCCTCCAGCTCTCCTCCACAATCTGCTCACCTGATTCAAGTGGAGAAAGACTGTTCCCAACAACAGGTATTTCCCATGTATCTCCCATTAGCTTTGAGTATTTATGATATCAGCCACAAACAACCCTCAGGCAAGAGGAGCAGACTCCTTCCTCAGCCCCTTCATTCCAAACCTTCTAAAATTCTCACTTTATGTTGTCAACATCATTATAGAAATAAATAAATAAATATACAAAATCCTCTGTCTTTCTTACCACCGCAACAGAAATTCAACCCACCTACCGAGTCACCACAGAGTCACTACAGGTTGCAACAGAACTTCTAAAAACTGCTTCCTCTCTTCAGAAACAGTCAGAGAATTCTGAAATATTGGAGATGAAAGGGACCTTGCAGAGTATCTGTAGTGCATTTCCCATCATGCCTACAAAGAGAAGGCCCAGAGAGAGGAAGAGAATGGTCTGAAGTCATCTTTCTCAAAATGAGTGTTTTTCTTTACCAAGCATATCTTAATCAATAGACATGCTGTTGTGAAACTAGTGAAGATATAGATACAGTGTGTGTATTTGAGAAGGTAGGGATGGTTGAGAAGGTGAGGGAAGCCCATGTTTTGACAAGGAGATCTGTAAAGGTGATATGGAAAATCAGAGCCCTAGAGTATATTGTCCTATCATTCATGTCGAGGGACTCTAAATTATCTAGGTCCATATTCTGGAGTTCACTTCAGTGATATGGGGCGGTAGGGAATTTTTTTTTTTTTTTTTTTTTTTTTTTTTTTTTTGTGCCTCAAATACACACACACACACATATGCCTACAAGGATCTGGGCAGCTCCAAATGTCATACTATGGAATTCATATTCAGGAGCATACAAGGATCCTGAGAGCAGAGCTTCTGTCCTAGGGTCACTCCTAAAGTTACCTTATTCTTGAAAGCTCCAGTTCCTGAAGAAGGACTGAAATATAGTGAGAGCCATGAAGAGACAGTAGTGATTTCAGCTGAGGGTGGGGATTTAGGTGGCTCAGAGATAATGACAGCCTTAGGAAACACAAAGCAAAGCAAACAATGGAAGGAATCAACAATACCAAATGTGTTGGGCTTTGGTGACTGGGGACTTCTCCTAGAAAAAGTAGAGATTGAGCAGCTAGTATAAATGATCAGAATATCAGCCATCAACCACTCTTTCCACCCTCTCCTTATAAACCTTTTACTTAATCCCCCAAATTCCCAACAGTCCCCCAGTGTTCTTTCAACTAGCTAACTCCCTTCTACTCCTTCAGCTACCTCTAACACCCTTACTGACTCTCTCTCCCTGAATGACTATCCCAATACTTTGTCACTGATCATTTTCTCATACATACACACATGCACCCCCACTAATATATTTATCTGCCACACCAGGGGGAAGACAGCACGAGACAGTTGGAACCAAAGTCTGTATTTTGCAGGGCAAATTTAGCCCTTGAATCAGATGAATGTGTGTCTTCAAAAGAGGCAGTGTTTATACAGATTAAGAGAATCCTTGACACTTTCCTCTCACTTTCTCCCCATCTCTTCACCATCTACACACCTAGTTACCTGTGCTGGTTTCTTTCCATAATGAAAAAATAGCTAATACACTTTTTGCCAAGCACCAAGCCCTTTATACAGATTAAATTAATGTAAACTTACTAAATCACTCTAAAATTTCATTGTTCCATTCCATTCCCACCAGCAGCATCCCAGTTCAGAACTCAATACCAAACTCTCAGTTCTCTGGCTTCACATTCCCATTTCCATATGTATCCAGATGATCCTCTTATCCTCTGCTGTGACTTCTACATTCCCCTGCATGCAATCCTTTCACAGATCTCCAAAAATAGTCAAGACCTCCCTTACCTGGACCTCATCTGCTGTTGATGACAACCTTGACTCCTCTTTCACTCCCCATACCCAATCCAAGTCAGCAAACTCCATGGCTTCTTCATTCAAAATAGATCCAGAATTTGACCACATCTAACCATCTTCATGACTACTCCTATGGTCTAAATCACCACAATCTATCACCTCGATTTCTACAATAGCCTCTTAATTGGTCCCCCTACTTCTACTTTTCCCCTTCTACAGTCTCTTCATAATATAAAAGATAGAGCCTAAATAGAAGCCAAATCATTATCACATCTATGTTTAAGATTGTCTAGTGGTGTGGGTGGGCATGGTGGCTCATGCCTGTAACCCCAGCACTTTGGGAGGCCGAGGCGGGCAGGTCACAAGGTCAGGAGTTCAAGACCAGCCTGGCCAACATGGTGAAAACCCGTCTCTACTAAATATACAAAAATTGGCCAGGCACGGTGGCACATACCTGTAATCCCAGCACTTTGGGAGGCCAAGGCAGGTGGATCATGAGGTCAAGAGATCAAGACCATCCTGGCTAAGACGGTGAAACCCCATCTCTACTAAAAATACAAAAAATTAGCCGGGTGTGGTGGTGGGCACCTGTAGTCCCAGCTACTTGGGAGACTGAGCCAGGAGAAAGGCATGAACCCGGGAGGCAGAGCTTGCAGTGAGCGAAGATTACGCCACTGCACTCTAGCCTGGGCAATAGAGTGAGACTCTGTCTCAAAAAATATTAGCCAGGTGTGATGGAGGATGCAGTGAGCCAAGATCACACCTTTGCACTCCAGCCTGGGCAACAGAGCAAGACTCCGTCTCAACAACAACAACAACAAAAAAAAAAAAAAAAAAAAAAAAAAAAAAAGGTTGTCTAGTGGTTTCCCATTTCACCATGAATAAAAGGCCAAAGTCTACATTAGCTTTCAAGATGTGACATGATCTAATATCCTGTTGGTGTCAATACTACTCTCTCTTCCCTAGCTCACACTGTTTTAGCTACACTAACTTCCTAGCTAGTCTTCAAACACACCAGGCAGCAGCACATTTGTTCTTCCGTCTACCTGGAACATTTCCCCTCCCTACCCTAACTATCTGTGTAGCACACTCCATACTTTCCTTCAGATCTCTGCTCAAATGTCATCTTTATCAAAAGGTTCTTTCCTTATCAGCTCCCACTCTGCACTGTCACTTCCATTTCTCCTTGCTCTGCTCTATATTTTTCTATAGTACTCATCATTACCTGTCATATACTTATAGTTTCTGTGTTTATTGTCTGTCTCCTCAAGCTGGACTATAACCTCCATGAGGGCAAGAACTTTGTTTAGAATAGTGCCTGGCACATAATAAGTTCTCAGACAGCATTTATTGAATGAATAAATTGTTCCCCGCATAAACTTTTTACTCTAAACACGCTTGGTCTTCTCACTGTTCCAACATAAACAACTGTGGTGGTTAATATTTACGTGCATTCAGTGTGTCAGGAATTTGACACATGGTTTTTTTTTTTATCCTATTCAATCTTACAAAACTGACAACTCCATGAGATAAAAGCTATTTTTATCCACATTTAACAGTTGAGAAAACTGAGGCTCAAAGAGGTTAAGTAACTTGCCCAAGATCAGACAGCTAATTAGTGGCAAAAATAGGACTCAAACTAGGTTAGTCTGACACCAAAACACCCATTCTCCCAATCTTTATGTTATCCTGCCTCCCTATAAGGCTTTCTCCTTTCTGTGAACTATTTGTGTAAGTAGCTCTTTGCAGTTTGGTCCATAACTCTTTTCAGGCTTTTTTTTTTTTTTTTTTTGATGGAGTCTTGCTCTGTTGCCCAGGCTGGGGTACATTGGCATGATCTCGGCTCACGACAACCTCTGTCTCCTGGGTTCAAGCAATTCTCCTGTCTCAGCCTCCCAAGCAGCTGGGATTACAGGAGTGCACCACCATACCCGGCTAATTTTTGTATTTTTAGTAAAGATGGGGTTTCGTCTTGTTGGCCAGGCTGGTCTTGAACTCCTGATCTAAGGTGATCAGCCCACCTCGGCCTCCCAAAGTGTTGGGATTACAGGCGTGAGCCACTGTGCCTGGCCCAGGCTGTTTTTATGTAGATCTATTTGTTTTGTTTTTGCTTTGTTTTTGAGATGGAGTTTCGCTCTTGTCGCCCAGGGTGGAATGCAATGGCACGATCTCGGTTCATTACAACCTCCGCCTCCTGGGTTCAAGCCATTCTCCTGCCTCAGCCTCCCAAGTAGCTGCAATTACAGGCACCCGCCACCACACCCAGCTGATTTTTGTATTTTTAGTAGAGACAGGGTTTCACCATGTTGGCCAGGCTGGTATCGAATTCCCGACCTCAGGTGATCCACCTGCCTTGGCCTTCCAAAGTGCTGGGATTACAGGCGTGAGCCACTGTGCCCAGCCAAGCTATTTGGTCTTTCCAAATAGAATGTAAATTCCATGAGACTAGGGTCTGGGACATTCAAACCTAGTAACACATTTTATCTGATATTTTAAAGTTAATTTAAATTAATTTGGCTAATGTGGCTACTTTCTCTTTTTATCTGTCACAGCCAAGTGCTGGACTACTAGAATAACGAGGTAGTGTCATGAGTGAAAAAAAATAGTTGACTAGGAGTGACAGTATCTGGAGATTAGTCTCAGTTCTGTCTTCAAACAGGTGTATGACCCTCAGGCAAATCACTTAGCTTCTTTGTCCCTTAATCTACCAATCTTTGAAGAGAGTTGGCCTAGATGGACTCTAACAGTCACTTCAAGTTCTAAAAACACTACTATTCCATGAACATTTGCAATGTGTCAAGCCAAAAGTAAAAGGCCAAATTATTCCTTAATATGGTTCTATTTTGGATAATGGGAGTACTTTCCTAAGAACACCATTTCCTTTGTGGATAATTTCAATGTCTATACAATGCATGTTCCAAAACAAGACACGAGCTACAAATGTGGCTTGTTAATGCCACCATAGCTATCTAAATGACATAAAATTAAGAAGAAAGACATAATGTGTTTCTATAAGAAGTATATCAATTGGAGTGAATCATGGAAAATATGTCATTTTTAAAAGCCTTAGTAAGAATTAGAGCAGAAAGAAGGTGAGCTCCAAGAGGGAGAACTTTGGGAGGAAAAGGAGGACTTCATATGACAGTGAGTTTGGAAAATATTAAATATATGATAAAGGCTTCAATAGTACAAGAAAAAAATGGTAAGCAATTATTATTATTATTTATTGTTTTTTTGAGACAGAGTCTCGCTCTGTCACCCAGGCTGGAGTGCAGCAGCATGATCTTGGCTCACTGCAATCTCTGCCTCCCAGGTTCAAGTGATTCTTCTGCCTCAGACTCCCAAGTAGCTGGGATTACAGATGTGCACCATCATGCCCAGCTAATTTTTTTTGTATTTTTAGTAGAGATGAGATTTCACCATGTTGGCCAGACTCGTCTCAAACTCCTGACCTCAGGTGATCTTCCTGGGCTTCAGCCTCCCAAAGTGTTGGGATTACAGGCATGAGCCACTGCGCCCAGCCCGGTAAGCAATTATTAACTTCAGAGTAAATAAAAATCTGTACATAAAAGGAAATGTACAGCATACCATAGTATGCTATTCTTATGTAAACTGGTTTTAAATTAACTAGAAAACAGCTTTAATTATATCGAGAAGAAGAGAGAAGGAAGTTAGAGAGGTATATAAGAACTAAATTCTCATCTATCATAGTAAGAAATCAATACTTTCTTTAAAAATGATGAAAAAGAGCAGTATAAGCATATCCTTTAAAAATACAGAGGTAACAAAGGTAAGTAACCACATATCTGGCATATTTGCACTTTACTTTCTTATAATAAAATGCAATTTATTTGTATTTTGCTTTTGCTTTACTATAAACATAAAATAATTAAATAGTAATTGCCTATATGGTACTTGTCTCTTGCCTTTTTACCCATATATCCCTAATGCCTAACGCAGCCCTGAGTATTCAATATCTTTAACAATTCTTGTTGAGGGAGTGACCAATGTAAAAATGGAGTGAGGATGTCTTGTTTTTGAGTTACAGAATTTTGCACTGGAAATTAATTTAGAGATTATTTAATCCAGTGCTTCCCCAATGGGTATTCCATGGAATACTGCTTCTTGTGATGTCAATAGCATGCTGGCAAAAAGTGTTTGGGGCTTAAATAAGTTCGGGAAATCATATGTTAAACAAAATTAATCAGGTATCTCTAATGTAGGACTTCTTGGAGATTTTACTATGCTAATATACATTAGGAATCTCACACAAAGGCAATTTATTATGTGATGTTTCTCAGACTGAAACATTTTATGAATTAAAAAGCCCCCTACTAATATCTCCAGTAATTAGTGGTTCCTGAAGAATTCTTTGGAAAACGCTAATCTAGTCTACTCTCATTTTACAGATGGGGAAAGAGAGGCTCTCCAAAGCCTGTCCAGGGGAACTGGTATCTCTAGAAAGAAAAGGCCTCAGGATTCTGGAAAACTCTCCAGTGATTGAAAACTCTGGCCTGTGTATTCTGTTTTTCATTAGGCACCTGAGTTCTTTCAAACCAGGGAACAAATTCAGATACAAGCATTTCCTTTTAAGACCTTTTTTTCTCTTTTTATTTTTCTTATTTTATTTTATTTTTATTATAATTACTTTTTGAGACAGGGTCTTACTCTGTTGCCCAGGCTGGAGTACAGTGGTGTGATCTCTGCTCACTGCAACCTCCGCCTCCTGGGCTCAAGCAGTTCTCCCACCACAGCCTTTGGAGTAGCTGGGACTACAGGCGTGCACCACCATGCCCAGCTAATTTTTGTCTTTTATGTAGAGTGGGAGTTTCGCCATGTTGCCCAGTCTGGTCTCGAACTCCTTAGCTCAAGTAACCCTCTTGCCTCAGCCTCCCAAAGTACTGGGATTACAGGCATGAGCCACCATGCCTGGCCTCCTTTGAAGATCTTTAAAGGTTTTCTGATCTTTAAAGAGCCTGGGAAATGAGCCCAAGTGTTGGCTGGAGCTCAAGCATAAAGCTCTAAAGCAGAAGCTAAAGAGAGTCTCAACAGACACAATGGACAGTAAATTTCAGTGGCAAAGTGGCCCCCAACTAAGCAATGGTAATATAATAATAGACCACTCACACCTATACAGTGTTTTCCAATAAACAAATAAGTACTTTTACAACGTTATCTCATTTGATTCTTACAACAATGTAGTGAGAAAAACAAGGGTAGAATTATTATCCCCATTTTATGGAAGAAGAAACTGACTCTTAGTTAAATGCATTGTCTGTGGTTATACAACATGTTAATGGCAGAGTTGAAAGGAGAACCTAAATTTCCTGTCTCTCAGGTTAAGGCTCTTCTCAATATATCACACAAACTGGGCAAAGATATTGAGTGAGTTCCAATTTAACTCTCCCATGAAGGATCCAAGCTGCTCCTATTGGCTAGCCTACAAAATTAATCAGACATGGTGGCTCATGCTAATCCCAGCACTTTGGGAGGCCAAGGCAGGCGGATCGCTTGAGTTCAGGAGTTCAAGAACAGCCTGGGCAATGTGGTGAAACCCCATCATTACAAAAAATACTAAATACAAAATACAAAATACAAAAATTAGCCAAACGTGGTGGTGCATGCCTGTAGTCCCACCTACTCAGGAGGCTAACGTGGGAGGATTGCTTGAGCAGGGGAGGCAGAGGCAGAGGTTGCAGTGAGCCAAGATCATGCCGGCTGCACTCCAGCCTGGGCAACAGAGCAAGATCCTGTCTCAGAAAAAAATAGATCAATTCTGAGTGCTCATAGGTTGTGGCAGAAGCAACACCCCAATTATTGGAATTTCAAAGTCCTATTTGGATTTGGTATAGTAGTATCTCCTAGACAGCTAAATTCCTGGGAGAAGCAGTCTTAGAAATTTCCTGGCCGGGCGCGGTGGCTCAAACCTGTAATCCCAGCACTTTGGGAGGCCGAGACGGGCAGATCACGAGGTCAGGAGATCCAGACCATCCTGGCTAACACGGTGAAACCCCGTCTCTACTAAAAATACAAAAAACTAGCGGGGCGAGGTGGCGGGCGCCTGTAGTCCCAGCTACTCCGGACGCTGAGGCGGGAGAATGGCCTAAACCCGGGAGGCGGAGCTTGCAGTGAGCTGAGATCCGGCCACTGCACTCCAGCCTGGACGACAGAGCGAGACTCCGTCTCAAAAAAAAAAAAAAAAAAAAAAAAAGAAATTTCCTGCTGGGGAGGCCGCATGGCCTAGTGGTACAAGCAAGGAGTCAGGCAGACTTGAGTTTGAATTCTGGCTCTACCACTTGTTCACTCTATGACCTTATTCATTATATAACCCTTCAATGCTTCATTTGTTCACCTGTAAAATTAAACTAAGAATTCCTATTTTACAAAGCTGTTGAGAGGCCAAGGTAAGGAATTAGAGGAGTAATAGAATGTCATTGTTGTGTATAAGCTCTGTAATTATACTGCCTAGGTTTGAATCTCAGCCTTGCTTCTAGCTAGTTGTTTCACTTCATATATGTCACTTGACTTCTCAGAATTTCAGTTTTCGCCTATATAAAATAAGGAAAACAAATAGTGCTTTCATAATTATTATAAGCATCAAAGGAGATAATATTTGTTAAGCACTTAAGCATAGTTTCTGGCACACAGCTCTGTAAAAGATAGTGATAGTGGTAGTAGAGGTAGTGAAAAACCCAATACTATTTTTCTTCCATAGCAAGAATGAGGAAGAAAGCTACTCAGTCCTGTTCTCTTCCATTTGCCAGTGCCCTTTCTCCCTCTTCAACTGCAAAGCCAAGAACACTAGAGTAGAAGTCAGGACGCTTGGCTTTGAATGTCAGCTCTGTCACGTACTAGTTATGTGATCTAAAGGAAGTCGTGTAACTTCCTTGAGGTATTTTTCCTCACCTGAGATATTAAGTTGATGACACTTTGCTTACTCTGCTGGGTTGTTGTAAGTATCAAATGAGTGTTTTTATCTGCCACCAAGTATAAGATAGATATTTTTACCAGTAAAAAGCAACTTTATCTCCAAGCTTTTTCTCATGGACATTTCGATCCAGTACATTGTAGCAGATGTTGGTACTTGCTCCTTTCATCCACTCAATGAAGATTTTCCCTTTAGTCACATCAAAGTTGTACCGAAGGAATGGGCCAGGGCATGGAGTCTTCCAGTAAAATTCCTTGGCAATGTCTCCCCAGAATTCTGCAACAGAAATGGAAGCCCAGATATCATTAATCTTCTCAGACATATTTAGCCTCAGAAGGCTTACCAGTCTAACACAGGACCAAGTTATAACTTCCCTGCCCTAGGACCCACCACCTGGGTCCCTTCTTTACCTGTCTAATCTTAGCACCCACCACTCTTTTTTTTTTTTTTTTTTTGAGACGGAGTCTCGCTGTGACATCCAGGCTGGAGTACAGTGGCACAATCTCGGCTCACCACAACGTCTGCCTCCCGGGTTCAAGCAATTCTCCTGCCTCAGCCTCCTGGGTAGCTGGGACTATAGGCGGGTGCCACCATGCCTGGCTAATTTTTGTATTTTTAGTAGAGACGGGGTTTCACTATGTTAGCCAGGCTGTTCTCGAACTCCTGACCTTGTGATCTGCTCACCTCGGCCTCCCAAAGTGCTGGGATTAAAGGCATGAGCCACTGCGCCCGGCCAGCACCCACCACTCTTCTAACCTATCTTCTGTTCTCCTGGGCTGAATGTTGACTCAAATTCTTCCTCCTGTCCTCAAGACTGCCTACTCATTTTTTACCATCTATTAAAATCAGACCCACCTAGTACTAGCACAATGCCTAGCACACAATAGGCAATCGGTAATTTTTTGTTGCTGTTGCCCAGGCTTGTCCTGAACTCCTGGACTCAGCTATCTTCCAGCCTCAGCCTCCCAAGTAGCTGGGATTATAGGTACACACCACTGAATCCTGCTGAAATCAAGTACAATTATTTTCACCATCTAACTAGATGAAAGTAAATTTTTTAACAAAGTAATTAGTGAAAGGAAAAAATTATTTACCCACAGAACCTTCCATGAGCAACTCTTTCTTAATTTGTGCATTCTCTCTCAGCAATTATATATTGAACATCTCTTTCTCCAGCTTCTACTTGTATAAGTATTATTCACTAGGTGCCAAATGTTTCTTTAAACTTTTTATATGTATTATCTTATTTAATCCTTACCACAACTCTAGGAGGGAGGCTTTTCTCATTTTATAAACTTGAAACTCAAGCCTCAGAGAGGTTAAATACCTTGTCTAAGGTTACACAATTACTAAATCAAGATTTAAACTTCCTTGAGACATTTTTGCTAAAATCTGAAAGATGAATATAAGTTTTTCTCCACTCCCATATAAAAAAAGAGACTACTCTGGGATAAGAGAGAACCAAGGGTATATGTTAGGAGGAACTCCTTGAGGCTGAAACACTGAGAATAAGGGAAAGAATAGCAGGAATTGATGCATAAACTGGGCAAATCATGCAATTCTGTGTATAGTAAGGAATTTGGTATATATCTGAAGAGCAATGAAAATTCACTGAAGGGTTTTAAGCAAGAATCACATGATCAAATTTACATTCTTAAAATATCTGCCTGGCTATTCTGCAGAAAATATACTCCACAGGTAAAACATATGAATGCAGAGAATTTAGGATAGTCTGAGTACTGAATCAAGAGTTGGAGGATGCCGGGAACTGTGGCTCACGCCTGTAATCCTAGCACTTTGGGAGCCCAAGGTGGGTGGATCACTTGGAATCAGGAATTTGAGACCAGCCTGGCCAACATGGTGAAACCCTGTCTGTACTGGAAAAAAAAAAAAAAAAAAAGCCAGGCCTGGTAGCGGGTGCCTGTAATCCCAGCTACTCAGGAGGCTAAGGAAGGAGAATCGCTTGAACCTGGGAGGCGGAGGTTGCAGTGAGCTGAGATGGTGCCACTGTACTCCAGCCTGGGCAACAGAGCAAGACTCTGTCTCAAAAAAAAAAAAAAAAAAAAAAACACGAGTTGGAGGAAAGAGAAGCAATTAGGACCATAACAATGGAAGTAACCTTACAGATTATCACCCCCTTATTTCATTTTATAAGAAATAAAATTCACAGAAGCTAAGTCATTTGTTTCAGGTTATACAATTTACAGTTTATACAATCTAGTTGGAGAGATAAGATTAATGCATGAAATATTTTTTAATGTACAAGACAGAACATAACTGAAAGTTAAATCACATAGTGTACAACCCTATAATGTATTAAAGAAATCCAAATTGAATCAACCCCAAGGTGCCATTATATACCTAGAAAACTCGTAAAAATTTTAAAACATTATTAAGACCAATGTCTAGGTGGCCCTGGGAAAACAGATACTCTTACACAATAATGGCATTGTAAGAAATTGGCACAATCTTATTAGATAACAAGGCAATGCATGACAAGAGCTATAAAACTTTTTTTTTTTTTAAGCTCGTAGTCTCGCTCTCTTGTCACCCAGGCTGGAGTGCAGTGGCATGATCTCAGCTCACTGCAACTGCCATCTCCCTGGCTCAAGTGATCCCCCCATCTCAGCTGTGCTCCCTCCCCCGTCTCCCAGTAGCTGGAACTACAGGCGCACATTGTTTGTTTTGTAGAAATCGGGTTTGGCCATGTTACCCAGGCTGGTCTCAAACTCCTGAGCTCAAGCTTTGGGAGCCCACCTTGCCCTCCCAAAGTGCTGGGATTACAGGTGTGGGCCACCACGCCCGGCCCATAAAACTTTTTATACCCTTTTCTCTGCTATCTCAACTACAGGGAATAGACTTCAAGAAAATAATCACGAAGAAAAAAGTGATTAGTAAAGAGTTTCACTATAATAGTGAAACTGGAAACAACCCAATAGCCCAACAATAAGAAATTGATGAAAACTAGTAATACAAATAGTAATACCATAGAATAACAAATGGCCATTAAAGAGAAAGCAAATGAGAGCTAGCATTTTGTAAATGCCATTCATGTATCAGGGACTGGACTAATCTCATTTAATCTTTATGACATTATGGTCTTACAGCTTATACATCAATTATCCTAATTTTATAGATGAGAAAACTGAAGCTCAGGAAGCATAGGAAACTCTGCCAAGGACCACACAGCTAATAATGAGAATACAAATACTCAAAAATATTTTTAAGTGATAATAGTAGGCACATAGTATATAAAACTACTTATAAACCACATTTATGTCCATCAACAACGAATGAAGAAAGCTGAGGTGTTTTTGTTTTTGTTTCTGTTTTGAGACAGGGTCTCGCTATGTCGCCCAGGCTGGAGTGCAGTGGCACAATCTCGGCTCACTGCAACCTCCTTCCCCTGGGATCAAGCAATTCTCGTGCCTTAGCCTCCTGAGTAGTGGGATTACAGACGTGCGTCACCACGCTTGGCTACGAAACTGAGTTTTATGCACACTTAGTTTTTCTGGGTTTTTTTTTTTTTTTTTTGGGTAGAGGCTGTGTGTGTGTCAGAATCTGGATGATTGGCATAGATTCTAAGTACTAAAGATATTCAGAAGAGGAAAAAGGTGAGCATAAATTGGAATAATCAGGGAATGCTCTATTGGAACCGGTGGAGTTTGACTAGGTAGAGAGAAGCTGAAGGAAATGAACAAAGGCAAGAAAGTGGGAGTAAGTGTGTATCCAGGATATCAAGGAGAATGATCTATCTAGAATGAGGGGAGTGGTAGCAAGTAGTGGGAGATAAGGATAGAGTGGAGCTAGATTATTTGGAGGTCTTAAAAGAAAAGCAGAATTTTAATTAGAAACTGCCAGAAACAGGGAACTATTGAAAGTTTTTGCAGTGACATTTGAAAGCATATTTCCATAGTATCAATCTAATGGTGTCTTGATCAATCTACTGGAAAGACTGAAGTTGGTGAAACTAGGCAAGAGAGGACAAACTAGGAGGCTACTTCCCTGGTAGAAATTCTGTATTTGATGGAATTTGGTGAAATGCATTCTGTGGGGTCATGGAAGAGGAATAGCATTGCTATTAGGATATGGATTCTGCAGTCAAACTGTCTTGGTTCAAATCCCAACTCCACCACTTTACACTTGATTGAATCCTGTCTTGCATTACTTGGTAATTGCTTAATTTATATTGTATCAGACTAACTACTGTTTATTGAATGTGTACTGTGCATCAGGCATATTATAGTGCCTACTTATTATACACTTTAGTCCTCATACAAACCCATTAGACAAGTATTACTAGTCCTATCTTACAGATGGAAGAAAAGGAATCTCAGAGAGGCTTAAAAATTTGCCTAAGACCCCACAGTAAATGAATAGCAGAGTCAGGGTCTAAATCTACATTTTTCTGGATTTGATTCATGGCCCATGCTTGTCCCACAACCAAACATCATGCTGCCTCCCAATGCGGGTGCAATTTTGACTCCTTGGCCAGGCGTGATAGCTCATGCACATGTAATCCCAGCACTTTGGGAGGCCAAGGCAGGAGGAAAGCCTGAGGCCAGGAGTGCAAGACCAGCCTGGGCAACACGACAAAACCTCATCTCTCCAAAAGTACAAAAAATTAGCTGGGCGTCATGGCGTCCGCCTGTAGTCCCAGCTACCCAGGAGGCTGAAGTGGAAAGATCACATGAGCCCAGGAGTTGGAGGCTATAGTGAGCCTAGAACGAGCCACTGCATTCCAGCATGGGTGACAGAGCAACACCTTGTCTCAAAACAAACAAACAAACAAATATATATATAAATATACAAATATAAATTACATATATATATATATATATATATATATATATATATACACACACACATACATATATCTCCTTTACCCAGACTGAGGGCAAGGGTAGGGGGATTTTCCTCTTTTTTTTTTTGAGAGGAAGTCTTGCTCTGTCGCCCAGGCTGGAGTGCAGTGGCGTGATCTTGGCTCACTGCAACCTCTGCCTCCTGGGTTCAAGCAATTCTCCTGTCTCAGCCTCCCGAGTAGCTGGGATTACAGGTGCCCGCCACCACACCCGGCTAATTTTTGTATTTTTAGTAGAGACGGGGGTTTCACCATGTTGGCCAGGCTGGTCTCGAACTCCTGACCTCAAGTGATCCACCCGCCTCGGCCTCCCAAAGTGCTGGGATTACAGGCGTGAGCCACTGCTCCCGGACGATTTTCCTCACACATTTTAACAGACATGGAACCATCTATCAGAACTTCTGAATTATTATTAATACAATCCCAGCCCAAGTTAAAAAAATAAAAATAAAACAACTTGACATCATAGTAACTCGTTGAGTCTTATACCGCGTAATTTCTATTGGGATGTCCGATATACTAAAAATAGATCAGGGACTCGATTACTAATCTGAGGACCCCAAGATGGGAACCAGACCCGTTATTGCCCTCAACAGTTCACAGGTTAAAGATCTCAGGAGGCAGCGGCCGAGCTGGTGTGAAAGGGAAGCAAAGAAAGTTCTATTCGTGGCCCTCCTCCCCTCAAGGCTCCTGTCGCCCCTTAGAGACCCTCTTTTCGCCTCAGGAACTCCCCTTCTCTTCCCAAGAAACTTTCACTCTCCTGGCCGACCTCCCCGTCTCAATCTCAAGGAACCTCACTTCTTCCCTCACGGAATCCCGCGTCTCCTCGCAAAAACCCACATCTCCCCCACGGACCCTTCAAGTCTCCAGGAACTCCCCAGCTCCCATGTAAGCCTCGTCTCCTCCCGGAATCCCTTTTCCATCTTCAAAGAACCTCAATTCTTCCTTCATAGAACCTCCATCTCCTCACGGACCCCCTCAGCTTCCCAAGGGAGCACCCGACTCCCCCAGGGAGCCCCCACTCCTCTCCTCACTGACACCCCGAGGCCCACCCGGGCCGGGCCTCACCCCGCGGCTCCTCCACGGAGCGCCGGTGCAGCTCGCGGTAGCGCTGCAGCGAGGGGACGTGCGCGGAGCGGCTGACCTCGGGCGGCGGAGACCAACTCCGCGCCCGGCCTCCGGCTCCCGCTTCCTCCTGGCCCCGGCTGCCGCTGCCGCTCCGGCCCCGCTCCTCAGGAAGCCCCATCACGTCAAGTTCCTAGAACCGTGGCCGCCTTTGCGGTAGCGGCGGGTGCCGGGACTGAGAAAACAGGCCGACCTAGAGGCGGGGCCTCCGAAGAGGGGCGGGGCCTGGCGAGTGGGGGCGTGGCTTGGTCTGGCAGGTGGGCGGTGCCAGAGGGGCGGGGTCATGCCTGGTTGGGGCGGGATCGAGGTTAGCAAGGACAGAAATACTATAAGGAAAAGTCCCGGGATGGGGCGGAGCTGACTTGCCGGAAGGAGTGACGCCGTCGAGTGAAAGCAGAAGGGGCGGGGCCGGGTGCGACAAGTTGAGAGGGTGGAACCGTAGAATGCCAGAGGAGGGGCGGGGCCGGGCAGGACAGGAGAGGAGGTGGGCCCATGGAGTGATGGGGAGTAACCCGGCTGGTTGTGACAGGAGAGGAGGCAGAGCCATGGAGTGACCAGAGTGGGGTGGGGTCTTGGAGTGACAGATAAGGGGTTGGGTTAGGGCGGGGATCGAAAGGGAAGGGGCTGGACTAAGGAGAGGAGTTGAGTAAGGTCCATCGCGGAGCCGCCCCGTGATCTGATTGCACAGTCCTGACTATCACCCCATTCAGTTGGAAAGCCATGTGGGGTAGGGTCCCTTTCAGGTGACACCCTTTCCTCTAGTTCCCCCTTTTCTGAGCCACACCCACATTCCGTCCTCCGGAAAAACTTCTCCCATGACCTTGAGGGCATGCTCTGGTGACAGCACCCCCTCTCTGCTCACCCTGGAACCAGCTCAGATTTTCTCCCTCTTATGAGGACATGTCTTCAATCTCCTTGCCTTCACAAATCTCCATCCAGATCTAAAGTACAAGACTCAATAAGTGAAGACTAGGAGACACATTCAGGTTTTTTATAATAAACCCACTTTCTAATTGCACAAACGGCAAACCCAGGAAAGGGAAGGAACTGGTGCAAAGTCAGAGAGCAAATAACGATCAGGTTAGGGTCAAAGCTAGGTTCCTTGACTCTAGATTTGGTTTTACTTCCTCATCAGGCTTGAAGCTAAGGCTTGTAAAATATCAGAGTCTGTGCAAATAGGAAAAATCATTCACATTCTTGTTTTTTGTTTTTGTTTTGAGATGGAGTCTCTCGCTCTGTCGCCCAGGCTGGAATGCAATGGCACGATCTCAGCTCACTGCAACCTCTGCCTCCTGGATTCAAGCAATTCTCCTGCCTCAGCCTCCCAAGTAGCTGGAATTACAGGTGCACACCACCACGCCTAGCTAATTTTTGTATTTTTCGTAGAGATGGGATTTCACCATGTTGTCCAGGCTGATCTTGAACTCCTGACCTCAGGTGATCTGCCCTCCTTGGGCTCCCAAAGTGCTAGGATTAAAGGCATGAGCCACTGCACCCAGCCCACATTCTCTTCTTTCCTTCACAGTCTCTTTACTTTACCAAGGGAAACCCCCACCACCACCACTACAACCTGGGCTTAATTACCTCTAGCTTCCCTCTCGCCCCTCCACCCCAGAAAGAAGTCAGGCAGGACCCTCCTCCGTCTCTCACCTGCACTCACCATGAAGAAGGACTCACTTCACCCATCAGTTCACAGACTGGCTGTCAAGGCAGGAAGGATTCTTAAATCTCTAACTGCAAGAGTGATTCTGAGGCCTGAAGCAGGCAGCTCCCACCTCCTGAAGCCTACACAGGCCTTGTGACCCCATCTAGCCCAGCCTCCCTTCCCACCTACTTCCCTGCTCTTTGCCCAGCTGACCGTAAACCTTGCACACCCTAAGCTGAAAAAAAAAATCTTCCTATGGGAGACCGAGAGTCTGCCCAATCCTGAGGAGGGCGGGAATCTCAGGGCCTGCTGAAGGAGTACAGACCTCTTGGAGTGGACATGGACCCCATCAAGGGGTCAGATACTTTCATCAAGGAGACATCCACTGCACCAAAGGGACACACACTTCACTGACAGTACATGGACTCCACTAAGGGAGCACAGATGTTGCTGGGGGTTCTCAGATTCGACTGAAGAGCCCTTGGCCCTGCTAATAGGACATGAATGGCATTGAAGGGCACTTACCCTAGTGAGGAGACATGGATTTCCCCTAGGAGATACAGAGGATATAGACTTTACTAAGGAGACATGGACCCTACCAGAGGACTCAAACCCCACTGAGGAGCCACCAGCTACACTGTGGGAGTAGACATCACTGAGAAGGCGCAGACCTCGTTGAGTGGAGAAAGGTCCCACTGGAGGGATTAGACCTCAGGGTAGTGCAATAGACCCTACAGACATCACTGAGGAGATAAGAACTCTCTGGGGTGGGGAGAGGCACACACAATGGGTACACGTTTTGGCGATACACTGTTACCCTCCCTGGGCACTCCTACCACACAGCTCTGAGTAGCCCTCTCCTTCCTATCGTCTCTCCCAAGTCCTACCCCCAAACCCCAGAGCTGTTCCCGACACACTGCTTCCCCCTCCTGTCTATAGTTGCTACTGCAGCTGCTGTGCATATAGTAGATTTTTCAAGCACTTCAGGCTATCCGAGACTGGTCTGGGGTTGGGAAGAGAAAGAATGTGTGTATAGAGGCTTCACCAGCCCCCTCTCTCTTCCTGTGGACTTCACAATGAAAGTTTGGACCAGAAACCTCGTAAGAGAAGGAACCTCCCTCATCCTTGGATATAGAGAAGTAGTACAAGCTGTAGTGTGGTTGGAATTTCTAAGTGGAGAGAGGATGGATAGGTTTGGAGGTAATGAGTTTACCAGATTAAGGCAATGATGATGATGATGATGATGATGATGATGCCATTTATTGAGTAGGTGCCAAGCCCTATACTAATTGCTTTCCATTCTGTTACTTAATCCTCATGACAACCCTCTAAAATGGGTACTATTGGCCGGGCGCGGTGGCTCAAGCCTGTAATCCCAGCACTTTGGGAGGCCGAGACGGGCGGATCACGAGGTCAGGAGATCGAGACCATCCTGGCTAATACGGTGAAACCCCGTCTCTACTAAAAAAATACAAAAAACTAGCCGGGCGAGGTGGCGGGCGCCTGTAGTCCCAGCTACTCGGGAGGCTGAGGCAGGAGAATGGCGGGAACCCGGGAGGCGGAGCTTGCAGTGAGCTGAGATCCGGCCACTGCACTCCAGACTCCAGCCTGGGCGACAGAGCGAGACTCCGTCTCAAAAAATAAAAATAAAAAAATAAAAAAAATAAAATGGGTACTATTATTCTTTCCATTTCACAGATGGGGAAACTGATAGGGAGATTAATTGTCTTGCCCAAGATTACACAGTGTTTGAGCGGTAGCAGAATAGAACCCAGACATTCAGACTATGGAGACCTATTCCCCACCTTGGCCCACTCCTGCCCTACCACCACTACCACCACTCCTTCTTTCTCAAAGTGTCCTTTCCAGAACCACATCAAAAACTCTTAAAACGATGGTAAATATTCAGTTCCAAGGACCTCATCCCAGCCTACTGAATCACCATCTCTGGAGTGGAATCTGGGGATCCGCTTTCAAAGACCCTAACACACACTAAAGTTTGAGAATGAGGTTGAAAGAGGAGTCAGAAGTGTCGGGGTGCGGGAAAGGATCTGAGGTCAGGGGAGAGAACTGTTCTCCAAAGAGGAGTCTGCAGTCAAAGAGGCCTGGGGACGAAGTATGGGCTGGGGTTTTCAAAAGGGCCTGCGGGTGAAGACAGAGTCTGAAGTCGAAAAAGAGGTCCGGCCGGGCGCGGTGGCTCAAGCCTGTAATCCCAGCACTTTGGGAGGCCGAGACGGGCGGATCATGAGGTCAGGAGATCGAGACCATCCTGGCTAACACGGTGAAACCCCGTCTCTACTAAAAAATACAAAAAACTAGCCGGGCGAGGTGGTGGCGCCTGTAGTCCCAGCTACTCGGGAGGCTGAGGCAGGAGAATGGCGGGAACCCGGGAGGCGGAGCTTGCAGTGAGCTGAGATCCGGCCACTGCACTCCAGCCTGGGTGACAGAGCAAGACTCCGTCTCAAAAAAAAAAAAAAGAAAAAGAGGTCTAAGGTTGGAGGAGGAGTCTAAAATCGGAGGAGGAAGATCTCGGAGTTCAACGAGCGGTCCGGGGTCCGAGGAGTTTGGGGTCAGAGACAGGATCGGGGTCTAGAGGGATTTGCGGTTAGTGAAAGGGTCTGGAGCCCGAAAAGGAAGCCTGGGATTTGAGGAGGATACTAGCTGGATTCAGACTGGAAAGAGGAAGGGGTTTGGTCCCTGAGCTGCGTAAAGTGCAGAGCCACTGAAGTCTCGCTTGCTCCGCGCTCTCCCCTCGATCCTGCGCTGCCTTCCTGGCTCTCCATCTACGCGCACCTGCGTGCCAGCTGCAGGCTGACAGCGCTGAGCAGGCGGGGGCGAGACAGACCGGGACACAGGCAAGGGCGGGGTGAGGCGCCCCCTCCCGGCTGTCCCGAAGCTCAGGCCCCGCCCTCAGCCCTCCCACTCCCCCGCCGCAGCCACTTCCGGCAGGCGCTGCGCTGCTGGGGGGCGCGGGCGAGGATGGCGGCGGAGAACGAGGCCAGCCAGGAGAGCGCCCTGGGCGCCTACTCACCAGTGGACTACATGAGCATCACCAGCTTCCCGCGGCTGCCCGAGGACGAGCCGGCGCCCGCGGCCCCGCTGAGGGGCCGCAAGGACGAGGACGCCTTTCTGGGAGACCCCGACACCGGTGAGGCCCGCTGGCCCCGTCCCTGCCCTGCCTTGGGAAGTCCCGGTCTTCCTTCTTCTGTGTAGAGCATCCACCTCCAGCTCCATCTCCTTAATTCATCCCCATCTTCTTGGACCTCTCCATTCTGCTCCCTTGTCTCTGTTAATTATTTGGTGGGGAAGGGGTGCATTTCTGCCTTGGAGGCGTAGGATGCGACAACGGGGAGTGTGCTAGGGACTGCAGTAGAAGGGATTGGGCTTACCTTCTGGGAAGAACCAACTAATGATGAAGAAATGTTGGAGGGGGGATCCTAAGGAACCTCTGTGATCACCCAGAAGAGGCCTTTCTCTAGCCACAGAGGACAGGATACGAGAAACCAAGTCAGAGACTGCAGCAAGAGGGATCCAATCTATGCCTTAAGAGAAGTTCCCCACAGCCAGGGATTGTGGGAAGCAGAGGGTCTGAGAGAAGCGGAGAATCTCTTCATGTGTAGGGAGGGGTAAAGAGAATATGATTCCGCTCTGCTGGGTATTGGGAGACTGAGGCATGGACTGCATGACCTCTCAAAGTCCTTGGGGACTAGAACGCCTTCACTGTCCTGTGGATTACCCCACCTCTCCCCGAGCCATGGATCTGGCCGGGGTATTAGTAAGGTACTCTGCTCGCTAGGAAGCAGTCTCCAGAATTTTACTGTGTTCCCCTCAGCCCTCTGCTGGAATTGTGAGAAGTGGGAGTAGAGAGGGAGGAGACAGGGATTGGAAGAACCTGGGAGCAAAGAGCTCTCTGTGCATTCCTTCCCTGCTGCTCTTCCTCCTAGCCATGTGGCCCAGCTCCATCCTCCCCTCCATTCTTCATCCTTCATCCCCCATCCCTCTGTCCCTGCACGTCACTTCCTGGCATTAGAGCATCCTTCTACCTCACTCGCTCTTCCTCGCAGTGCCTGCACTTGAGCCTTGTCTCTTCCCAGCCTGGCAGATGCTGCTTTTTCGGCCTGGCCCTTCCCTAGCTGCTCCCAGTCTGAGAGCCCCAAATTCTCTTCTCCTCTACACTTTCTGGTCATCTGGCCCTAACCAGCAGTCCTTGCCAACCTGACTGGACTGCACTCTATATGGGGTGGGGGTGAGGAGATAATGAGGATGGGGTTGAGAGGTTTATGGACATCAAATGTCAGGGCTGCAGATCAAAACTTATTTTCCAAAGGGAGTGAAATCAGGAGGTAGCAGGGAGAGGAGTGGGAAGATGTGTGGTGATGGATATCAGCCTTTTATTCAGTAGTCAGGAGTGAGGCTTCTGGTCCTAATACAGCCCTGACTCACTGAGTGACAATGGGCACACCTACCCTGTCCTGGGCCTTAGTTTCCTCTTCCAGCTCAACAGAGAATGCCTGGCTCTTTTGACCTAGAGATTGGAACTGCCTGACATGTTTTCTTCTGGCCCTTTGAAGTGTCTTAGCATTTACCAAAATCTGTGATTATTTATTCGTGCAATTATCTTTTTTTTTTTTTTTTTGAGACAGAGTCTTGCTCGGTCACCCAGGCTGGAGTGCAGTGGCGCGATCTCGGCTCGCTGCAAGCTCCGCCTCTAGGGTTCACGCCATTCTCCCGCCTCAGCCTCCGGAGTAGCTGGGACTACAGGCACCCACCACCGCGCCCAGCTAATTTTTTGTATTTTTAGTAGAGACAGGATTTCACCATGTTAGCCAGGATGGTCTCAATCTCCTGACCTCGTGATCCTCCTGCCTCCACCTCCCAAAGTGCTGGAATTACAGGCTGGGATTACAGGCACAAATAGGCGCCCAGCCTATTTGTGCAATTATCTGATTACTCCTTGTCTGTAAGCCCCATGAGGGCAGGGATCATGATTGTTTTGTTCCCTCTCCTTTCTCCAATATCAAGACCTTTTCCCTAGGCCAGGCACGGTGGCTCATGCCTGAGGCAGGTGGATCACTTGAGGTCAGGAGTTCAAGACCAGCCTGGCCAACATGGTGAAAACCCATCTCTACTAAAAATACAAAAATTAGCTGGGCATGGTGGCGGGTGCCTGTAATCCTAGCTACTTGGGAGGCTGAGGCAGGAGAATCACTTGAACCCGGGAGGCAGAGGTTACAGTGAGCTGAGATCATGCCATTGCACTTCAGCCTGGGCGACAGAGTGAGACTCAGTCTCAAAAAAAAAAAAAAAAAAAAAATACACCGGCTGGGCGTGGTAGCTCACGCCTGTAATCCCAGCACTCTGGGATGCCAAGGCGGGTGGATTGCCTGAGGTCAGGAGTTCAAAAACAGCCTGGCCAACATGACAAAACCCTGTCTCTACAAAAAGTACAAAAAAAAAATTAGCCAGGCCTGCTGGCAGGTGTCTATAATCCCAGCTACTCAGGAGGCTGAGGCAGGGAGAATCACTTGAACCTGGGAGGCAGAGGTTGCAGTGAGCCAAGATCGTGCCATTGCACTCCAGCCTGGGCAACCGAGTGAGACTCCATCTCAAAAAAAAAATTAAAAAAAAAATTTAAAAAAACCCAAAACCTCATCTCTATATATTTATTGGGCGCTCAATTAATAATTGTTGAATGAATAAATGCATGAGAGAGAAGATCTCAGGATGAAATAATGGTAGGAGAGAGCAAGTTCCAAAACCTCAGGGAGTATTTTGGGAAGTTCAGTACAGGCTCTGCCCTCACCTGTACGGAAATCCAGCCAAGATCCTAGTCATCTGAGCTTCTGGGAGCTTATAACTTATGCCAAATTTATGCGCCAGGTTTGTGTGTTGCCATCATATCAGTGTAATCATACGAATGCCATGTCTCCTAATCCTACTTCCAAGCCCCAAGACTCCCTTGGTTCACCTGGACCAGACTGCAGGCTGACATGGCCTCCTGTGTTCTCAACCTGGTAGTGCCATCTAGTGGCACAGCACCATCCTCTTAGCCAGGACCTTGGTTGTGCCCAGCTTGTCTCTGGCCTGCCATTCCCTAAACCCAAGTGCCAGGCATCCCACATTAGGCTCTGTGGGAAAGAGAGCTAGACAGTGATCATTCCAAGGTTGGGAAATACTTTCTTTCTTCTGAGCTCTAAGCTCATGTGTTCCTTTTTCTCCCAGGCCTGTGTCTCCAGATGTCCTGCAAGTGCCTCATCTCTAGCATGTTCTATGCTGAACTCATCATATCCCTTCCCCATGCACCTGCTCTTCCTCCACTGCCATTCTCCATTAATGACACTGCCATTCACCCAGTCTGCCAAGAACGAATGGCATGCTGGACTCCTTTTCTTCTCACTTCCAAATGGTGATCAAGTGCTCTCTGTATCCCTCCTAAGTATCTTCCAAATTCCTACTCATCATCCCTGTCATCACCACTGTAGACTAAACCACCAACCTCTCTTATCAATATTATTCATAGGCTCCTCCTACTCCTCCTGCCTCCTACCTCTTGCCCCTGTCCCCACCCCAGTCCATCCATCGCCCTGCACTTCTGGTCATGCCACTCCCTGGTTCAGATATCTTTGGTGATTCTGCCGGGCATGATGGCAGACACCTGTAATCCTAGCATTCTGAGAGGCTGAGGTGGGCAGATTGCTTGAGCTCAGGAATTCAAAACCAGCCTGGGCAACATGGCGAAACCCTGTCTCTACAAAAAATACAAAAATTAGCCAGGCGTGGTGGTGCATGCCTGTAGTCCCAGCTACTCGGGAGGCTGAGGTGGGCAGATGGCTTGAGCCCTGAAGGTTGAGGCTACAGTGAGCTGAGATTATACCACTGCACTCTAGCCTGGGCAACAGAGTGAGACACTGTCTCAAAATTATATATACATATAAAATATTATATATATTCATTTTTATTCTATTTTATTTTTTTTTTAGTGATTCTCCCCTTAAGGGAGTAAACGACAAGCCAGGGGTGACCCTAACCTCTAGCCAAGATCACTCTCCTAGACTCTGGACTTATATAATCAATTCTGTTCAGGATTATTTTGTCATAAACCCAGCTTAACTGAGCTACATCAAAAAAGAGAATTTTACTGGGTAGCACGACTGAAAAGTCCAGGGATATGGGTTTCAGGCATAGCTGGATTAAGGTACCTAAAAAGGAATGGACTTTTCTCCATCTTTTTCTCTGCCTTCTTTCGGTGGGCTTCATTGTCAGAAGGCCTCTCATTTTATTGTGGGCAAGATGCCCCCAGCAGCTACAGGCTTACATCCTATTAACTTAACAACTTAAGTGTAATAGAAAGAGAGCCTTTCTCTTTCCCAATAGTTCCAGCAAAAGAAGAAAGTTTGGATCTTATTGGCCTGGATTTTGTTCACATGCCTGTTACTGCACAGAGTTACCTGTTCTGATTGGTCAAGTCTGAGTTATATACTTTGGTCAGGGATGAGGGAGTGGGCTGAGGAGAGAGAATGTTCCTTAAAAGAAAATTGAATAAGAAGTGGTATCTAAGCAGATACCAGGGATGAGCCCTGAAGGTAAAAATTAGATATCTACTAGGCCAACAACTTCCAGACATCTTCTTCTGGTGTCCCACAAATTTATAATAACCAAAATTGAACTTGTCGTCTTTTCTCCCATCTTAATCTGGTTGCAAATTAATCTTTTCCCAGTATCCTGCTGTTGCTCTTCCCAATCAGTAAAATCAACACTGTTATTGCCCTAGCTGTTCCACAGTGCACATAGTAGGTACTCAGTAAATATTTTTACTGTATAAATGAATAACTTTATGATGGATTGATGGAGTAGAGAGTCTTGAATAGCTATGATAGGGGCATGTCACCTTTATCTCCCGGATTCTTTTTTTTTTTTTTTTTTTTTTTGAGACGGAGTCACTCTCTGCCGCCCAGGCTGGAGTGCAGTGGCCGGATCTCAGCTCACTGCAAGCTCCGCCTCCTGGGTTTACGCCATTCTCCTGCCTCAGCCTCCCAAGTAGCTGGGACTACAGGCGCCCGCCACCTCGCCCGGCTAGTTTTTTGTATTTTTTTAGTAAAGACGGGGTTTCACCGTGTTAGCCAGGATGGTCTCGATCTCCTGACCTCATGATCCACCCGTCTCGGCCTCCCAAAGTGCTGGGATTACAGGCTTGAGCCACCGCGCCCAGCCTTATCTCCCGGATTCTTATATCTGACTGGAGAAAACAAATTAAACCGTACGTAGGGCCGGGCACGGTGGCTCACGTCTGTAATGCACTTTGGGAGGCCAAGATGGGCGGATTGCTTGAGGCCAGGAGTTTGAGACCAGCCTGGCCAACATGGTGAAACCCCATCTCTACTAAAAATACAAAAATTAGCTGGGATGGTGGCGCATGCCTATAATCCCAGCTTCTTGGGAGGCTGAGGCATGAGAATTGCTTGAAGCCAAAGGCGGAGGTTGCAATGAGCCGAAATTGCACCACTGCATTCCAGCCTGGCAGGAAAACTATGTCTCATAAACAAAACAATAAGTACCAAGAAATAGCAACAAAAATTAGCTTGTAAGGTTGGTTTCTGAGGGTAAAAATGGCTCTTGATGCCATGTGGAGCAATGGGAAGGAGGCTTTCTAGTTACACGGACTCTTGGTTCTGCCACTTATTCATTTTATTTTATTTTAATTTATTTTTTTGCGACGGAGTCTCGCTGTGTCGCCCAGGCTGGAGTGCAGTGGCGCGATCTCGGCTCACTGCAAGCTCCGCCTCCCGGGTTCCCGCCATTCTCCCACCTCAGCCTCCGAGTAGCTGGGACTACAGGCGCCCGCCACCGCGCCCGGCTAGTTTTTTGTATTTTTAGTAGAGACGGGGTTTCACCGTGTTAGCCAGGAGGGTCTCGATCTCCTGACCTTGTGATCCGCCCGCCTCGGCCTCCCAAAGTGCTGGGATTACAGGCTTGAGCCACCGCGCCCGGCCCATTTTATTTTATTTTATATTTTACTTTAAATTTTTTGAGACAGGGTTTCACCTTGTCACCCAGGCTGGAGGGCAGTGGTATGATCATGGCTCACTGCAGCCTCAAACTCCCAGGCTCAAGTGATGCTCTTACCTCAGCCTTCCAAGTAGTTGGGACAACAGGTGCACACCACCATGCCTGGCTAATTAAAAAAATTTTTTTTGTAGAGACGGGAGTCTCACTATGTTGCCCAGGCTGGTCTTGAACACCTGGGTTCAAACAATCCTGCCACCTCGGCCTCCCAATGTGCTGAGATTACAGACATGAGCCACCAAACCTGGCCCACTTACTCATTTTATGACCTGAGATGGGCAATATCACCTTTCTCGGTCTTAGTTTTATCATCTGTAAAGTAGGGAGAGTGGGACCTATTTCATAAAGTCTTGGGAACACTTCAATGAGGGAATATATGTAAAATGCTTAATATGTAGTCAGCATCAATAAATGTAAGTTCAAAACCCTTTCCCGCACTTCTTTTGAAACTTCTAATGCTGGGTGCAGTGGCTCATGCCTGTAATCCCAACACTTTGGGAGGCTGAGACAGGAAGATTGTTTGAGCCCAGGAGTTCAAGAACAGCCTGGGAAACATAGCAAGACCTTGTCTCTATTAACAACAACAACAACAAAAGACGTTTCTAGGGGCCAAGGAGAGTTCTGTGCCCACAGTGGGTGTTTAACATCTGTTTGTTTGGATGAATTCCAGTTTTATTTACAGACTCTTTGGTGCTGATGTTGAGGGTTAGAGGCAAGCATTATGAAGTGAGGGAGATTCTCAGAAGATAAACTTTTTTTGAAGGTAAAGTTTAAAAACAGCAGGGTGCGCTTGCTTATGCCTGTAATACTACCACTTTGGGAGGCCGAGACAGGCAGATCACCTGAAGTCAGGAGTTCAAGACCAGACTGGCCAACATGGTGAGACCTTGCCTCTACTAAAAATATAAAAAATTAACTAGGCATGGTGGCATGCGCCTGTAACCCCAGCTACTCAGGAGACTGAGGCAGGACCTGGGAGGGAGAGGTTGCAGTGAGCTGAGATTGTGCCACTGCGCTCCAGCCTGGGCGACAGAGTGAGACTCTGTCTCAAAAACAAAAACAAAAACAAAAACAAAAGTTACATGTTCATGGTAAAAAAAAAAAAAAAAAAGCAATAGTGAGGAAAAATTAAAAAGTCTCCTTTCCCATTCCTATCTCCCTGTAATTTTTCCTTTTCATTTCAAAATATAGATGTTAATTTTTTTTAGAGACAGGGTCTTTCTGTGTTGCCCAGCCTGGAGTGCAGTGGCTATTCATATTGCAATCATACTGCAGCTTTGAACTTCTGGACTCTAAGTGATCCTCCTGCCTCAGCCTTCTGAATAGCTAGGCTTACAGGCATGCACTAGCACTCCTGGTTCATGTATTGATTTCTAAAAAGGAAATACATGTAAGTGGTAAAAATTTCAAACCAAAAAAACTCCCACCCCATTTCATTTCATTCCCATCTTCAGTATCCTTCCCCAAGAGTAACTTCTGTAATTATAAACATTTGTTGCATATATCATCATTTTATCTATATATTTGGTTTCTTATTTACACAACAGATGGGATTGTGGATCATGTAGGCCTTTAAACACCACAAGGAACTTGGATGTTTATTATGTTGGCATCAGTGAACCATGTATTTTAAACAGAACAATAAAATGGTCAGTTTTTAATATTATCACACAGACTTTTAAAAGGGTTATACTCCTAGTGCACAGTAGCAGGTACTAAAAAAATATTGAATGAATAAACTTTAAAAAACATATTGTGAATACAGCATAAGGTCAAGGTACCAGACTATTTCTTTACTGTTCATAAACACCTAGGACCTTTAGGCCATTTAGGGACCTAGGTTCACAGCTAATAACACTCAGAGAAGGGAGCTATGGGATGGAAGAGAGTCTCAGCCCTGGCCAAGATGGAAGAGGAATAGAAATAAGTTGGAGTGAGTACCTATAGTGCACTGGGTGCACATCACCTCATGGAATCCTTGTACCCCTATCCCACCAGTTAGGGATTAGCTCCATTACTAGAATGAGGAAGGTGAGGTGCATGACTTGAGTGACTTGTCCATAGCCACCAGCAAGTAGTGGGCTTTCAGTTCTCTCCTACCTCCACTCCTATCGTTCTCCAGTCTGTCTCCAAACAGTAGCCAGAGGGATCTTTTTAAAACACAAAACAGGCTGGGCGCGGTGGCTCTTGCCTGTAATCCCAGCACTTTGGGAGGCCGAGGTGAGTGGATCACTTGAGGTCAGGAGTTTGAGACCAGCCTGGGCAAAAGGCAAAATCCCATCTACAAAAAATACAAAAATTAGCTGGGTGTGGTGGGCACGCCTGTAGTCTCAGCTGCTCAGGAGTTTGAGCTGAGGTGGGAGGATGGCTTGAGCCTGGGAGGCAGAGGTTGCAGGGAGGCAGAGGTTGCAGTGAGCTGAGATGGTGCCACTGCACTCCAGCTGGGGCAACAGAGCCAAACCCTGTCTCAAACAACAACAACAAAACGCAGAACAGATGGTTTCACATTCTTGCTTAAAACTCTCTAGTAGTGGGCTGGGTGCGGTGGCTCACACCTGTCATCCTAGCACTTTGGCAGACTGAGGCGGGTAGATCACCTGGGGTCAGGAGTTCGAGACCAGCCTGACCAACATGCTGAAACCCTGTTTCTACTAAAAATACAAAATTACTCAGGCGTGGTGGCATGTGCCTGTAATCATAGCTATTTGAGAGGCTGAGGCAAGGGAGTTGCTTGAACCCAGGAAGTGGAGGTTGCAGTGAGCCAGGATTGTGCCATTGCACTCCGGCCTGGGTAACAAGAGCAAAACTCCATCTCAAAAACAAACAAAAATAGCCTCTCCAGTAGTGACCTCCCATAATCCTTAGGGTAAAACCCAAGCTTTTCCCCAGGCTGGTAGAGCCTCACATATCTTCTTCCTTTTTTTTTCTTTTGAGACAGAGTCTCACTCTGTCACCCAGGTTGGAGTGGAGTGGCGCGATCTGAGCTCACTGGAACCTCCACCTCGTGGGTTCAAGTGACTGTTGTGTCTCAGCCTCCCAAGTAGCTGAAATTATAGGCACACATCACCATGCCCAGCTAATTTTTGTATTTTTAGTAGAGCCGGGGTTTCACCGTGTTGGCTAGGCTGGTCTCAAACTCCTGACCTCAAGTGATCCACTCGCCTCGGCCTCCCGAAGTGCTGGGATTACAGGAGTGAGCCACCGCGCTCAGCATGTGTCTGGCCTGGCTTCCAACCTCACTACTCTTTCCCCATGCCTGCTACACCAGAGCCGCCCGGGCCTTGGTTATTTTTTTTCTAATGTACCAAGCTCATTCCCACCTTAGGGCCTTTGCATCTGCTATTCCCTCTTTCCAGAACATTCCACACACGTACTCCTTGCTCTACATTATAGCTGGCTCCTTCTCATCCCTCAGTTTTCAGCTTAAAAGTCACTTCCTGAGAGACCTTCCATGATTTCTGCAGCTAAGGAATCCTCCGTCCGCTACCACCCACCCTTATTCTGTCATTTCCTCCTTTTTCTTCATAGCACCTGCCACAACTTGTAATTATAGACTCCTTTGCTTATTGGCTTTTTCTTCCAGGGCTCTATGAACCACATGAGAGCAGGAACTATCTGTTCCCTTCCCCTGGCACCTAACATAGGGCTCTCCATATTTAAGGAATGAGTGAACGGATAACTGAAGTAAGGTTGGAAGGGAGGGTCCCTCTACTCTGTTTATGTAGCTGCCTCCTTGCACAGCAGCTGAGCCCCAACTGGGGCAGGATCCGATTTCCAGGGAGGGCTGGAACCCCCACCCCACCCCCCAGGAAGTGTTCTCAGCCCTGGGCCCTGGGTGCCAGGAAATTTGGCCTAGGTATCAGGGAGGGGCGGGAATCCAGCCTCCCTGCTGCCCAGCTGGGGAGGTCCCTGTCTCTTCCCAGCCGGGCACTTTTGCCCCCGCCTGTCCTGGGGTGCATGCGAAGATGAGGAAAGGTGAGTAGTGCTAGCCAATGGGGGGGTTGTGTGACAGGGGCAGGGCAGGGAAAGCGCTGAATGGTTCCGCCTAGAGGGTGGGCAGGGCCAGGTAGGAGGTGCCCAGACCGACCCGGCTGCCTGCCTGCAGACCCGGACTCCTTCCTGAAGTCAGCACGGCTGCAGCGGCTGCCATCGTCATCCTCGGAGATGGGCAGCCAAGACGGGTCGCCGCTACGCGAGACGCGCAAAGACCCGTTCTCTGCGGCAGCAGCCGAGTGCTCCTGCCGCCAGGACGGGCTCACGGTCATCGTCACGGCCTGTCTCACCTTCGCCACAGGTGTCACCGTGGCGCTGGTCATGCAGATCTACTTTGGAGACCCCCAGGTGAGGGGGACAAATGGGGAGGGGGAGGGAACTGGGGAGGAGTGGGGTAATGTTTGAGGAACCGTGGAAACTGGGGAATGGCTGAGTGGTGGAACGGGACCAGAGGGTGGTGACTTGGGAGAGGAAGGTCCCAAAGGGAGGAACTCCAGGGCGTGAGAGGGACAGAACAAGGAAGGGGCTGGATCCATTAGAAGGCACTTGGGGTAATGAGGGCAGAGTCAAGGCAACAAGAGGGTAGGGCATCGACCTTCATCCCCCCCTAGAGTTCTGGGGCTAGTGGAGGTGCCCTAGGGAGGCGGATAGCTCCTCCTGCCCCTACCAAGTCCTCTCTCCCCTCCCAGATCTTCCAGCAGGGTGCCGTGGTGACCGATGCTGCCCGATGCACTTCACTGGGCATCGAGGTGCTCAATAAACAGGGATCTTCTGTGGACGCAGCGGTGGCAGCAGCCTTGTGTTTGGGGATCGTGGCTCCCCACAGTTCTGGCCTGGGCGGGTAAGGAGCAGTGGAGGTCGGTGTCCCCCAGGCCTGTTTCTTGCCTCCTGGTCTGCAGGCCTCATGTGGAGCACTCCTAACTTAGGGAGAGGGGCAGTTGGGCCCCAACTGCTTGCGTTTTCTCTTTCTATACCAAATTTCACCCCCTTCTTCCTGGATAGAGTCAGAAGAGCAAAGCTACTTTATGGAAAACCTGAAAGTGTTTTGAGAAGCTTTTTTTTTTTTTTTAACTGGAAAAAGAAATTTGTAAACCATAAATTAAGGTGCACAGTTGGAGGTATACTGTCATCACTTAAGGCAGAGATATTTAAACTCTTAGGATCATACATCCCTATGGGTCTGATGAAAAGCCTTGGACCCTCTGTCCTCCAAAAATATGCCCCACGCTAAGAACTCTTAAAACAGAAGGTGCAAACTGGCCACCCATGGACAATACCCAGCACACAGACTGGTTTGGTTTAGACACTGAACTGTCTTCAAATTTTGTTTGCTCTTGTTAAAAAGTTAAGAATTTTCATAAAAATCCAGATTTCCAATATCTCTTGAACAATCGGGAAATTCGATAACAAGTTGGGCTCACATTTTCACATGGCTGAAGTTATCTGGAGTGGAATAGAAGCTGCTTCCCATAATGGGGCATGCGCTGTCTGGTTTGCCATAGTTTCTACCACTTCCTCTTGTTTATCTGTCCAGCTTGCCTTATTTTGTCATTTGGCTGTGGGCATTTAAGTTTGCAGCCCCCATCTTAGATGTAAAGAAGCCACAGAAAAGGAACAAGCTGACAAAGTTCCTATCTTGGCTCCTATAAGATCAGCTCTCCAAGCCTTACCAAAGAAATTCCTCTTTTGGTTTTGCATGTTCTATCCTTACATAATCCAGTCCTGGAGGAGGGGCAAGGGACACACCAAGTAGACAGGTGCAGGAAGCTGGCAGGGGTCCAGTTCTGGTCCAGGGTGGGGGCATGGGGCAGAACATCCTGTTCTCCCAGTCTCTGGGCTTTTCCTAATCAGGGATTAAAGTCTCCAGTGACAGGGTAGAAGAGGTCCATGGACCCTGGGTCTCCAACCCTCTTGGTTTCACTCCCATCCTCTTAGGGTGGCTGAGTCTATGAATTATGCTGGGGAGAGGGCTCAGACACCTGACCCCAAATGACAAACTGAGCCTACAGCTGTCACCACTGGTGGTGGAGGGGTGGCATGTTAATTGTACAGAGAGGTAGCATGTTATCATCACACTTCCCCTTCTGTGTCTCTCCCAGTGGGGGCGTGATGCTGGTACATGACATCCGACGAAATGAGAGCCACGTAATTGATTTCCGGGAGTCCGCACCAGGGGGCCTCAGGGAAGAGACCCTGCAAAGATCCTGGGAGACCAAGGTGGGGACCCTGGTGAGAAGAGAGAGTTCAGGGGAGTCTCTCTTCATTGCCCTTCTGCTAACCCAAGCATTAATTTGCTAAGTATTTACTAGGAGAGTGGAAAAAAAGAATTGAGCAGGATTCTCTTAGGCTATGAGAGAGACAGGCAGCCCCCAAAATAAAATAATGAACTAGAAAATTTGGCTGGTTCATTACAGGTAATACTGCAACACCTTACTTCTCTGGCAGTCTTACCTATCTGGCACATAGGAAGAAAAAAGGCTACTGAGTACCCCAAAATGTCACAAAGTTGATGCAATAAAACTCACACATCTCACTCTGAACCAATTGACTCTAACTTTCCCAGCCCCTGACATATTGAAAGATTAGAGGGGAACTCCTAGAGGCAAACCAACTGTCTGCTGAGAGAAAAAGAAGAAATCAAATAACTTGGAAAAATGGGTACTTAGTGCAGTGGCAAAAGCCAAACACACCCCTGAGCCTTCAGAGCTCAGAGTAAGGGTGGTGTGAAACTGAATAGGTTAAATGAAGGTGCCTTGTCTACCATTTTAAAAGGCAGGGTTGCCTGGGCACAGTGGCTCACACCTGTAATCCCAACACTCTGGGAAGCCAAGGCAGGAGGATTGCTTGAGGCCAGGAGTTTGAGACCCGCCTAAGCAACATAGTGAGACTTTGTCTCTACAAAAAATGTTTTGAAATTAGCCAGACATGGTAGCATGCGCCAAGGATCGCTTGACTTGAGCCCAGGAGTTGGAGGCCACAGTGAGCCTGCCACTGTACTCCATGCCACTGTACTCTAGCCTGGGTAACAGGAAAAAAAAAAAAAAAAAAGGGCAGGGGTTGGTGAAATCCAATGTAGACAGGTGGCTGTCTAAACTGATTATGTCCTGGGTCTTGAAAGGTTTTGCTTAATTTATAAATCCCTCAACTATGGCAGCTAAAAGAGGCCTTTCTGCATTTGCCGATAGGAAGTCAGGGAGATGGGAGGGGTGCCTGCTTGGGAAAGCTTGTCCCTCCCCTGGGATACTTGGCCTGTGTCTCTCCCCTGTGCCAGCCATCCCTGGCTTGGGGCTCTGCGGAGTTCAGCCCAGCACCCCCCTTCCAGTGACCTGGTCTCCTCTCTCCCTCGCCTGCCCGCCTTGCCCAGCCTGGGCTCTTGGTGGGGGTTCCTGGAATGGTGAAGGGGCTACATGAAGCTCACCAGCTCTATGGCAGGTAACAACCCTCCCCCTGGGGACCAGGGACCCCCGTTTGCATCTCTCCTTGGGTGGCCTTCTCCTACTTCCCTGGATTCTTCCTTTCCGAACTCCCCTTCCTAATATCCCCTTCCCTTGCCAGGACTCTCCTTCCCAGGAACCCCCCTCCCCCCAGGACCCCTCCTCCTTCCCCCAGGACCTCCTCCACCCCCTGCTCTCCGGCCCCCCCAGGCTGCCATGGTCCCAAGTCCTGGCCTTCGCAGCAGCTGTGGCCCAAGATGGATTCAACATGACTCATGATCTAGGTCAGTGGGGCCTGGGGATTTGGGAGAGACATGAGGTTGACGGAGAGGGGTAGAATCTTTGAGATTTGGGGCCCAAGCCAGAGAGGTCCTCTCTTCCAGTTTGCTCCTCAGACCCCCTCCCCACCTTATCCCACCCTCACCTGGAGGTGACCTCAAACGAGGGGGTCTGGGAAGGGCCCTGAGACATCCCTGTCTCGCACTTAACAGCCTCCTGGGGGGTCGGGGCACTTAGGGTGGGCCACTCAGCTCCCATCTACCCCACCTATTGCGCGTCTCATCCGGTCCAGTCCTGGCGCCCCGCCCTGCCCAGCCTCCCGTCCCTGCCTCTAGCCCGTGCCCTGGCTGAACAGCTGCCACCCAACATGTCCGAGCGCTTCCGGGAGACATTCCTGCCATCGGGCCGCCCGCCACTACCTGGCTCACTGCTGCATCGGCCGGACCTGGCTGAGGTGCTGGATGTACTTGGTACCTCTGGCCCGGCCGCCTTCTATGCGGGCAGCAACCTCACACTGGAGATGGTGGCGGAGGTGAGTGCTCATGTTGTGTGGTTGGGGGCATGCCCCAAGGTCCCTATTGCAGGACATCCTTATCTGCATTTTTTCCTTTCTTTCTTCCCTCCCTCCCTTTCTTTCTATATTATTTACTGTGGATGATGTTCATTTGAAATTTTAGAATAGTCAAAACTAACCTCTAGCGACAGAAATCAGATCAGTGGATGGTGGGGCTGGGAGGAGTTGACTGGGATATGACATGAAAAACCTCCTGGGATGATAGAAGTGTTTTTTTTTCTGAGACGGAGTCCCGCTCTGTCACCCAAGCTGGAGTACAGTGGTGCGATCTTGGCTCACTGCAACCTCCGCCTCCCAGGTTCAAGTGATTCTCCTGCCTCAGCCTCCTGAGTAACTGGGATTACAGGTGTGCACCACCACGCCCAGCTAATTTTGTATTTTTAGTAGAGATGAGGTTTCACCATGTTGGCCAGGCTGGTCTCGAACTCCTGACCTCAAGTGATCCACCTGTCTTGGCCTCCCAAAGTGCTGGGATTACAGGTGTGAGCCCCCGTGCCTAGCCAGAAGTATTCTGTCTTGATTCAGAGTTACCTTTGGGCTTCTCAGGGGTGATGCCAACCTGTGCAGGGGCTTGTCATGTCCCTCCCAGGCCTAGTGGAGACCCAGTATCGGCCTCAGCTTCCCTAAGCTCACAATCCTTCCCTGCTCTTGGGTTTTCTAGGGACTGAAGGAAGCACCTCTTTCATTGTTGACTATCAAGACTGGGGAGATTGACACAGAAAGTTGCCATCCAATCCCAAAGAGTCCCAGTCTTAGGCAGTAATAGGTGTGAGAACTGTCATTAATAATGCAAAACGGTGCCGGGCGCGGTGGCTCACGCCTGTAATCCCAGCACTTTGGGAGGCCGAGACGGGCGGATCACGAGGTCAGGAGATCGAGACCATCCTGGCTAACACGGTGAAACCCCGTATCTACTAAAAAAATACAAAAACTAGCCGGGCGAGGTGGCGGGTGCGTGTAGTCCCAGCTACTCGGGAGGCTGAGGCAGGAGAATGGTGTAAACCCAGTAGGCGGAGCTTGCAGTGAGCCGAGATCCGGCCACTGTACTCTAGCCTGGGCGACAGAGCGAGACTCTGTCTCAAAAAAAAAAAAAAAAAAGCCGGGTGTGGTGGCTCAAGCCTGTAATCCCAGCACTTTGGGAGGCCAAGACGGGCGGATCACGAGGTCAGGAGATCGAGACCATCCTGGCTAACACGGTGAAACCCCGTCTCTACTAAAAATACAAAAACTAGCCAGGCGAGGTGGCGGGCGCCTGTAGTCCCAGCGACTCGGGAGGCTGAGGCAGGAGAATGGCGTAAACCCGGGAGGCGGAGCTTGCAGTGAGCTGAGATCTGGCCACTGCACTCCAGTCCGGGCGACAGAGCGAGACTCCGCCTCAAAAAAAAAAAAAAAAAAAAAAAAAAAAAAAGGTGCAAAACTCCTAATGGAAAATTATGTTCATGATAAGGATGCATAGACTAACTCAGTGGTTCTCTCATCTGAGCCATGGGGATGATTAGATCTGTCTCTGCCATACAGTTGTGGGAATTAAATAGGTCTGTTATTCATTCAACATTCACGGAGTGCCTGCTCTGTGCCAGGCCCTATGCAGGGCACTGGATGTGGTGATAGACTCAAACAGACTTAACTGGAAAGTCCAGGAGATTACTGGCCTAGATTCTTCTGTGTCCTGATTATCAATCCACTGTGTTAGGATTTGCTCTCCCTCTTTCTCTCTCTCTCAACTCTACTTTCCTTTGTTTGGATTCACTCTCAGATCCTTTCCACCTGCTCCCCACCAGCCCATATCAGACCATCCTTCCAGCAAGCTATCCCAGAGAAAGAGCATTTCTCCTTCCCAGTAGTTCCAGCAAAAGCCTCCGGCCTGTGTCTTATTGGCTCATCATAGGTCTCATGACTATTCCCAAATCAATCACTGTGGCACAGAAGGGAATGCCCCAATTGGCCAGGCCTGGGTTGTGTCCCCTTTCCTGGAGGTGGCAAAGGAAATGCAGGAGATTGTAACAAAGACCATCAGATCTTTGACAAAAAGAAACCCAAAGTTGAATTTATTAACTTGCCAGAAAAAGGAACTCAAGAATTCAAATGGGCCAGGCATGGTTGCTCATGCCTGTAATCCCAGCACTTTGGGAGGCCAAGATGGGTGGATCACTTGAGCTCAGGAGTTTGAGACCAGCCTGGGCAACATAGTGAGGCCTCATCTCTACAAAACATACAAACATTAGCCAGGTGTGGTGGCATGTGCCTATAGTCCCAGCTACTCAGGAGTCTGAGGCAGGAGGATCATCTGAGCCTGGGAAGGTTGAGGCTACAGTGAGCCATGATCATGCCACTGCATTCCAGCCTGGGCAACAGAATGAGACCCTGCCTCAAAAAAAAAAAAAAAAAAAAAATTCAATGTGTAATTTGCTGAAGATAGATAAATCAAGGGTTTCAAGTACTACTAAGCACAAAAAAGGAAAGGATTCAGAGTGGTTATGCTAATTTAGGGTTGACAGTCAGCACACTGGATAGGATGGAATGAGCCCATTGGTTTGTACCAGATTGGTTCATTGGTCAATAATGACTGCTTGGTTATGTCCAATAAGGGTCAGTCCTTCCAGGATCACTCGAAGTCATGGTTTTCTAGTGGCTTTAGTTGGTTGTGGTGAGATGCAGCATTCAGTTTTGATATCTCCTAGGCAAGTGTGCCATAAGTGGAAAATATTCCTTTTCCATAGGCAGAGAGAGCAGCAGGTACAAAGACACAAAGGCATGAGTTCAGGAACTGCAGGTCATTCTGCAGTTGCATAGAACTCACTGGGGAACAGCAGGACATGAGGTGGGAGGCGTAGGCCAGGGCCAGATCACAAAAGGTCTTGAATGGCAAGCTAAGGAGGTCATTCATGGAATGTACCCAGTATAATGCGTGACACATCATAGGTGCTCAATGTTAGTGCTTTTCCCCCTTCCTTTTTCCTCAGGTATCTAAGGATAATGGGGTCTCTAAAGGCCATGATGGGAGTTGCAGAAGGCACAGAAGTTATAAACAGCTGACCTGTCTGTGATCCAAACATGTATTATAGGCCAAAACCACATGTCACAGTTGTGGGAGGTCATCCTCTCATTCTCTCCCTTCCAGGCTCAGCACGCAGGGGGTGTCATAACCGAAGAGGACTTCAGCAATTACAGCGCCCTTGTGGAGAAGCCTGTGTGTGGCGTGTACAGAGGTGACCTCTCCCCCGGCTCCCAGGGTCCCCACTCAGGAGAAGCCTCCCAGTCCATGGCCACATCGTTTTGGCCTAGCGACTCCTCTCCATTTCACAGGAGAGAAACTAAGGCAGTGAACTGCCTGGGCAGCCAACTGTGAAGCAAGCCAGAGCCAGCCCACCTTCTGAAAAGTAGCTGTGGGGTCAGTTACCCCAAGTATTTAGGATATTGGGGGGTGGACCTGGTCAAAAGGTCCGACCTGGAAGTTGGGGTTCTGGCCATAGATTTTCTTGATTTGGGTTCTGTGTTGCCTCCGCCCTCTCCCCAGCAGCACTGTCAAAGTCCATCCAAGCTTCACGATAGAACAAACCTTTAAGACAGTCATAGACCCAGCTCCTCATTGTGCCAAAGGGAAATTGAGGCCGGAGGAGAGAATAGAACTTAACTAGCCAAACTCAAGAAAACCAACAGGGGATCCAGAAAACCAAGCTTATGTTATGGGTGGGGTCCATGTTTGCTGAACCCAAGGTGGCAGATGCTGGATTTCTCAGACAATTCTCAGGTTCTTTCCCTTATAGGAGAGCCAGATCACATCAAGCCCCAGGAAAGGTTTTCTCTGAGTTCAACTTTCCAGGTCTCAATCTCCAACCTGATTCCTCTGCCAGAGGCAGTGGAATATGAAGCAATGGAAAGAGCATATCAGCTGGGTGCAGTGGCTCAGGCCGGTAACTCCAGCACATTGTGTTGCTGAGGCAGGAGGATCACTTAAGCCCAGGAGATCATGACCAGCCTGGGCAACATAGTGAGACATGGTCTCTATAAAAAATTTTAAAATTACCCAGGCGTCGTGGTGTGCCTGTAGTCCTAGCTACTCAGGAGGTTGAGATGGGAGGACTGCCTAAGCCAGGGAGGTCAAGGCTACAGTAAGCATGATTGTGCCACTGCACTATAGCCTGGGTGACAGAGTGAGACCATTATCTCACACACACGTGTGCACGCACACACACACACACACATAAACACACACACTAAATAAAAAGAAAAAAGGAACAAGCATAGCATTGGAGCTAGGAAGACCTGGGTTTGAGTACCAACTGTGCCATTTGCCTTGAACAAGCTGCTTCCCACTCTGAGCCTTGGTTGGTTCCCTCCTTAAAATGGAAATAATGTTAGTGCCTACATCTTAGGGTGCCCATAAGGATTTGATGAGATGATGTAGGAAGTTGCCCTGATCAGAGCATGCACTGAATGTGGATTTTCCATTTCCCCTTCCCAGCCTGGGTTGTCTCAACAATGCTAGTACCTTAAGTGCTCTGGATTCCCCTTGTCTCTCTGTACCACAGTTTCTGGACCTATCAAATATGTGTGATAACAGTAGCCACCGTGAGGACTAAATGAATTAATTAATGTTAGTGTTATGCATCAGCTATTGCTTTGATGTCTAAACATCTAGTAATAGAATAGGAAGAGAAGGTTGCTGCTGCCAAGAAGTTTGGGGCTGGATGAGACCATCAGGAGTCATGGATAGTATCCTGGCCTATGGGAGAACTGAAAGGAGACACATGACAGGCCAGGAATATGGACATCTGGTCACCTGTTTCTGCTCTGCTCTGCTGATAGCCTGCAGTGTGACTCTGGGCAAGCCACAGCCCTCTTGAGCCTTAGTTTTCTCAAATGGCAGAGGAAACTGAAGACCAGTGTTCTGAGTTCAAGTCCTGGCCCTGCCCTTGACTTGCCATGTGAACCTGAATGGGTCTCTTTGCCTCTCAGTGCTTCAGTTTCCCCATCTGGCGAGGGGGTTCAGCGCAGTGGTATCAGTGTGTGTGATGGTGGGATGTGGAGATGGGATGTGAAGGTGCCTTGACTCCTACCCTGCCATCGGTCACTTCCTGTCCTTTCAGGCCACCTGGTTCTTAGTCCCCCACCGCCGCACACAGGCCCTGCCCTCATCAGTGCTCTCAACATCCTGGAGGGCTTCAATCTCACCAGCCTGGTGTCCCGAGAACAGGCTCTTCACTGGGTGGCAGAGGTAAGGCTGGCCCCTCTGCCTTTCCCTGGATTTAGGGATATTAGGAGTGGGGAGATTGGGTACTGCCATAGGGCAGGACTAAATCACCTCCAAGTTTTCTCACACACGAAAATCCACTGGGTGTGGGTGCTGGGAGGGGTCTGGCAGCCTCTTCCATATCCCCTCTGTATTTTCAGACCCTGAAGATTGCGTTAGCCCTGGCCAGCAGACTGGGAGATCCCATCTATGATTCTACCATCACTGAGAGCATGGATGACATGCTCAGGTGGGTCTTGGGCAGGACCTGGGGACTGCAGAGGCAGTGGTGGGTGTGGGGAAAGGGTCAGTTGAAAAGCAGCTGGTGTAGCAATAAAGGCCTGAAATCCTAAGTCAATTTCAGCTCAGCTCCAACTCACAACATGACACTGGGTCCCCTCCATACACCTCACCTTTCCTATCCGCACAGTGAGTTGGCCTACTTCATGTGGCTCTTAAATTTTTTTGAGGCTAGCGTAGCACCTATAGGAGTCCATCTGCTCCTCCTTTTGAGTAGGAAAAGAAAGCTCAATACCAAACAAAGGCCGGGTGCAGTGGCTCACGCCTGTAATCCCAGTACTTTGGGAGGCCAAGGCGGATGGATCACCTGAGGTCAGGAGTTTGAGACCAGCCTGACCAACATAGTGAAACCCTGTCTCTGCTACAAAAATTAGCCGGGCGTGGTGGCCCATGCCTGTAGTCGCAGCTACTTGGGAGGCTGAGGCAGGAGAATCACTTGAACCTGGGAAGCAGAGGTTGCAGTGAGCTGAGATAGCACCACTGTGCTCCAGCCTGGCTGACAGCAAAGTCTGTCTCATGAAAAAAAAAAAAAAGGCCAGGCGCGGTGGCTCAAGCCTGTAATCCCAGCACTTTGGGAGGCCGAGACGGGCGGATCATGAGGTCAGGAGATCGAGACCATCCTGGCTAACACGGTGAAACCCCGTCTCTACTAAAAACACAAAAAACTAGCCAGGCAAGGTGGTGGGCACCTGTAGTCCCAGCTACTCGGGAGGCTGAGGCAGAATGGCGTAAAACCCGGGAGGCGGAGCTTGCAGTGAGCTGAGATCCGGCCACTGCACTCCAGCCTGGGCGACAGAGCGAGACTCCATCTCAGAAAAAAAAAAAAAAAGATCCTCATATACAAAATCCTCCCCCAACTAAACTCTTAATAAAACTTTAGACTACAAACATTAGTCTAAATGAATCCAGTTTGTCAATTCAAAACAAATATTTTCTGATCATCCATTATGCACCAGGCACTTTTATAGAAAGGATTAAGAAGTAAAGTCAGATAACTAAAAGGCTCTTGATTTAAACATTAAATAAATTAAAAGTTGGTTCCAGAAAAGAATCTAAATAATACCTAAATAAATTCATTCAACAGCTATTTTCTGGGTATTTCTTTTTTTTTTTTTTTTTTTTTTGAGACAGAGTCTGGCTCTGTCGCCCAGGCTGGAGTGCGGTGGCCGGATCTCAGCTCACTGCAAGCTCCGCCCCCCGGGTTTATGCCATTCTCCTGCCTCAGCCTCCCAAGTAGCTGGGACTACAGGCGCCCGCCTCGTCGCCCGGCTAGTTTTTTGTATTCTTTAGTAGAGACGGGGTTTCACCGTATTAGCCAGGGTGGTCTCGATCTCCTGACCTTGTGATCCGCCCGTCTCGGCCTCCCAAAGTGCTGGGATTACAGGCTTGAGCCACCGCGCCCGGCCTTTCTGGGTATTTCTTATGTGCAATTAATGAGCTTCTGCACTTATAGTTCTAGTAGTCCAGTGAGGGAGGTAGATTTCATCAAATAATTACACAAACACCACAAAAGTGAGGTAGGTGAGGTGTATAGAGAGCCTGTTGTTTGCTCATCTCCCACCCCTTGTCTTTTCAGCAAGGTGGAGGCCGCCTACCTCCGGGGCCATATCAATGACTCCCAGGCAGCCCCTGCCCCACTCCTGCCTGTCTATGAACTAGACGGAGCGCCCACGGCTGCCCAGGTGCTGATCATGGGACCTGATGACTTCATTGTGGCCATGGTTAGGTATGCCAGCTCAGACTCAGAACCTGGAACAAGGGATCCTCTGAACCAAGAGGGGGTGGGGGCTGGGTAGAGGTGAAGGGCTCACCTGACTCCACCTTGGCCCCCAGCTCCCTGAACCAGCCCTTTGGCAGCGGCCTTATCACCCCCTCGGGGATCCTGCTCAACAGCCAGATGCTAGACTTCTCCTGGCCCAACCGGACAGCTAACCACTCTGCACCCAGCCTGGTAAGATTTGCTTCCCCGCTTCCCTGGGGACCCTAAAGCCTATAGGTAGGAGGTGCAGTGGCATGGCTGCCCCTTTCTCCCGAATCTTCTAGTATAAGGAAGCCTAAAGAAGAAGTTCACCTCATCCCTAGCCCTGCTAAGTCTGGGACATGGAGCCTGGTGGGTCTGAAGAACTCTTGTCCCATTCTGTCACTGTCTTAACTGTGTGACCTCGTGAAGATCTTGCCCTCTCTGGGCAATTTCTTCACCTGTAGAATGAGGGTTTTGGCTCCGATTTGATGTTTTGGGCACTTTCCAGCACTAGTGGTCTGTGACGATGTGAGCTTGAGCTGATGGGGCTCAGCCCTATGTCTGGGGACCAAAGAGGGACCCAAGGAGGAAGGATTTAATAATTTTTATCCAGTTAAAAGCACTCTTACGCCCCACAATCTGGGGTCCCAGCAGGGCAAAGACATATAGAGATGATCAGGGTGGGGTTATCCTCTTCTTCCCCATTGCCATCTTTCTTGGCTTGATCCTTTCTCCTGTGATCCATAGCAGCCTCATAGCTCAGTGGATCCACTTATACCCCATCCACCCTACCCATCCAGGCACCCTACCCATTTCACAGACAGCAAACTGTTGTCTGGGAAGGGACCAGTCTCCCAGGAAAACTGGGCCTGTGGAAGATGTGGAAGAGGGAGAGCAGTTGGAAGGGTTGTGGAGTGGCCCTTTCCTGGTCTTGTCCTACCCCACCTCCCCATTGTGGTCTCTGTCTTCTAACAACAGGAGAACTCAGTGCAGCCAGGGAAGCGGCCACTCTCTTTCCTGCTGCCCACAGTGGTCCGACCCGCGGAGGGGCTCTGTGGAACCTACCTCTCTCTGGGGGCCAATGGAGCTGCCCGGGGCCTCAGTGGCCTGACCCAGGTGAGGTTTATGCCATGGTTGGCCTTTTTCAGCCGGGAGCCAAACTGTGGCCTAGACTGCAGATGCCTGTCATATCTGTGGCTTGTTTCCATTCCTCATGAAGCAAACATGGGCTGAGGCTGCTTTGTGCCAGGTGCATCCTGGGCAACGTGGACACGGGCTGCTCTGAGTTTCTTAGTGAAAATGGAATCCCAGTGCTTCCTGTCTTTCCCGGTTGCAGGCGAAATGGCAGGGTCAGAAGATTGAAAAGTGGGGTTAGCATCTAGGTGGCCTAGGTTCTGTTAACCTTAAGTCCCATTATACCTCTACCCAGCATCTGAATAGACAACCAGGCCTCTTTAGGGTGGGATTTGAAAGGAAGGGCCTGCTTCTCTCCAGAACATCTCAGAATGGCTCCTTGAATGTCTTGAGAACCTGATATATATGCTAGGCACCTATTCTGGTAGGTGGTGAGTTAACGATCTTGAGTTCTGGAATCAGACACTCCTGGGTTCCAGCCCAAGTGCTACCAATTTGTAACCATGTGATGCTGGAACATTCACTTAACAACTCTGAACCTCAGTCTCCTCATCTTTAAAATGGAAGTAATAACATAGCTAACATTTGAAGAGTTCGTAGTAAGTGCTGGGCACTGTGTTATGTGTGTTAACCATTTTAACCTTCCCAGTTCTGGGGAGAATCCTTATTTCTATTTTATAGATAAGGAAACTGAAGCCCAGAGAGGTTAAGACATTAGGTCAAGTACTTTCAGCTAGAAAGAGTGGGGAGGCAGTTTGGTTCCAGAGCCTATGCACACCCCTAACCACTAAGTTAAAGGCACCCATTGTGCCCTAGACCACCCCTAGCTATTAACCTTGCCCTATCCAGAGAGAAAAAAAGGGAGCCCTGGGTTAGATAAAGGAGACTTGGTTCTAGTGGTGTATCTTCCCTGGCTTCCTCTAAACTCTGGAGTAAGTCATTTCTCTTGCTGGCCTTCACTTTCCCTCTCTGTGAAATGGGAACAGTCATCACAGGCCTGCCTGTCTTCCAGGGCTGTTAGGAGGCTCAGATGACACCCAGTGTAAGAGTTCTGAAGACTAAGGAGCCTGGACCAAGGGTGGGAGTTGAGGAATCCAGACCATCACCCTGGGACAGCCCTGAGTTTTCTGTTCCTTGGCTACCACAGGTTCTGCTGAATGTCCTGACCTTGAACCGGAACCTGAGTGACAGCCTGGCCCGCGGCCGCCTGCACCCAGACCTGCAGTCCAACCTCCTGCAGGTGGACAGTGAGTGCAGAGGAGAGATCTCGTGGGGTGGGCACAGGGACCAGTAGAGAAAGGACTCCTCCCAAGGGTGCCTATGCCTCAACCAGCACCAACTGCCAGTGAAGTTTGGTTTTATTTGGCAGATTCCTATTGGAGCAGTGGACGATCTGGGGATTGGAACCAGTCTTGCCATTTCCTGGTTGTGTGGCCTTGGGAAATCCGTCTCAACTCTGAGCCTCAGTTTTCTCATTTGTAAAATAAGACACAGTTGTTCATTCTTCAAACCTTCATTTACAAACAGTTTGTATTGAACACCTACTGTTTTCTAGGCATCATCCTAGGTGCTGGGGAGACTGCATTTACAGGCAAACAGGAAAATGTCATCAAAGAAATATGAGACAAATAAGTGCTCTGCCAACAGTTAGAGCAGGGTGACATAATAGGACTGACTCAATGATCAAGCAAGACTTCTCTTTGGTGATATTTAAGCTGAGATCTAAAGAGTGAGAAAGAAACTGGGTGCAGTGGCTCAGACCTATAATCTCAGGCTGAGGTGGGAGGATCGCTTGAGGCCAGGAGTTCAAGAGCAGCCTGGGTAACATAGTGAGACCCCTGTCTCTATAAAATTTTTAAATTAGCCAGGCATGGTGCGTGCCTGTGGTTCTAGCTACTCGGGAGGCTGAAGCAGGAGAATTGCCTGAACCAGGGAGGCAGAGGTTACAGTGAGCCGAGATCACGCCACTGCCCTACAGCCTAGGTAACAGAGTGAGACCCTGTCTCCTAAAAAAAAAAAAGTAAGAGAGAGCCCACTGTACAAAGAACTGGTGCAGAGCTGTGTAGGTCAGGGGAGCAAGTACAAAGGACTCAGGGCAGGAATGGGCTTACTGGTTCGAGGAATAAAAAGGAGACCAAAGTAAGCAAGGATGAAATTAGATCAGAGAGGCCGGCAGGCAGGCGCCAGATCATGGACCTTATGGTGAGGAGATGGACTTTCACCTAAGGGCTTAATTTTGGCACAGCTGAATTTTATAAACAGGAAAGTGTGTGCACCTTTGAAGAGTTTTTATTATAACAATATATTAATATGACACTAGTCCAAAAGAATACAGAATTGATTGAGACGCAGTCCTTGCCTGTTCAATATTATTATCTCCATTCTATAGAGGAAGAAACTGAGGCTCACAGAAGTTATAAACTAGTCAAAGATCAACCACTAAGTGGCAGAACTTCAATTAGGACATACACCTGGCTGATACCAAAGACTCTATTCTTTACTGCACAGCTCTTGATATCTGCTGGACTGAATCACGTTAGAAGCAGAGACTGCGATCTTCAACAATCACATCCTGTAGTTAGCCAGCGACACTTGGATCCCAGCTGATAGATGACAAGGCCACGTCCTTGAAACTGAATTTTGGTCAACAAATATCTGCTGGTCTCTGTTGGACATGAGGCTCTCTGCTAAGTTATTTGGGCTCAGCCCAGTCCTCCCTTCAGGGCCTTAGTGTAAGATGGAGGCATAAGGAGTGGGGGCCTGGTGAAGGGAAAGTTCATCCACCTGAGGCCCTGGGGAGGCTGTATGGAGGAGGCAACAAGTAGCTGGGCCTTGAAGTATGAGTAGGAATTTGGCATGTGGAGGTAAAGGACATTCTGGACAGGAGGAACAGCCTAGGCAAAAACCAGAATGAATGACTCAGCAGTCGGGAGACTAGCTGTTGTTTCCCAGAGTTCTGAATTTACCCAGCACCTTTGTGACTTTTGCCACATTTGCACACCATCTAAACCATTATATACATAACATGTCTCTATAAATGAACTTCCTTTTTAGCCTAAATGTATTTTACTTTTTTTTTTTTTTTTTTGAGATAGAGTCTCACTCTGTCACCCAGGCTAGAGTACAGTGGTGCGATCTCAGCTCACTTCAACCTCCGCCTCCTGGGTTCAGGCGATTCTCATGCCTCAGCCTCCCTAGCAGCTGGGATTACAGGTGCATATGCCACCACAGCCGGCTAATTTTTGCATTTTTGTAGAGATGGGGTTTCCCCATGTTGGCCAGGCTGGTCTCGAACTCCTGACCTCAAGTAATCTACCTGCCTCCGCCTCCCAAAGTGCTAGATTTACAGGCGTGAGCCACCACGCCTGACCCTAAATGTATTTTTTAAATAGACCTTATATTATAATCACAAATGGAAAAATGACATCATTTGCCACAAATAGATGATAAATAGCTACCATCTATTTGTTAGCTACACAAATAGATACGTGTAGTTTTTAGTTAAATATTGTTGCCCATGGAAGGCTCTGAGACTGCTTTCTCCATTAAAGGAGATTAGGGGCCGGGCGCGGTGGCTCAAGCCTGTAATCCCAGCACTTTGGGAGGCCAAGACGGGCGGATCACGAGGTCAGGAGATCGAGACTATCCTGGCTAACAAGGTGAAACCCCGTCTCCACTAAAAAATACAAAAAACTAGCCCGGCGAGGTGGCGGGCGCCTGTGGTCCCAGCTACTCGGGAGGCTGAGGCAGGAGAATGGCGTAAACCCAGGAGGCGGAGCTTGCAGTGAGCTGAGATCCGGCCACTGCACTCCAGCCTGGGCGAGAGCGAGACTCCGTCTCAAAAAAAAAAAAGATTAGGAAGCGTTAGAGAGCAGACTGAAACTTGTTCCTTGCCATAATCAAAAGGATTGAAAGTGAACCACAAAGGACATAGATTTTCGATTCAGCGATTTAATGCTATTCAAGATTGGGTCTTCATCGCAAGAGCTGCCTAAAGCCTTCGTATTAGGGAAAGAAGAAGACTAGATCTTTATTGAGAAGCGTTATGATGTGGAATTACAGGGCTTATCACGGAGGTCAGCCTTAAGATTATCCAATTGAGAAGGGAAGACACATGACCTGATTTGTCTTATTTAGGGGAGGTAGATTGAGGGGAGGAGAATTTAAGTCAGGGACATATGAGAAGCAGCTGGGATATGGTCCAGGCAAGAGATGATGAGGGCCTGAACTTATCCAACAGGATGGGGATTTGTTCATCTATCTAGTAAGTATCTGCTCAATATTTACTATGTACTGACCCTGCACTGGGGATCAATAGCAAACAAGACAACGTTCCTACCTTCAAAAAGCTTATAATCTACTGGAGGGAGACACAGTAAATAAATAAACAGATACAGGTAGCAGTAAGTACTTTGGAAGAAAGCCAAACAAGGTAAAGATGGTAGGGACTGCTGTTTTAGGTAATGGTGGAGGAAATTCTTGAAGAGGTGCAAAGACTGGACTGAAGTCAGAGGGCCGGCAGTGTGACTTTCTAGGAGAGCATTCCAGACAGAAAGAACAGGAAGTACAAAGGCATTGAAGTAGAAATATGTTTGACCTTCTAAAGGGACAGCAAGGAGGCCAATATGGCTGGAATACAGTTAAGCAAGGAGAGGAATAGAAGGAAATGAGGGAAGGAATTTAGAGAGGGAGCAAGGTCCCAAACAATGTTGGGCTTACAGGCACCTTGGTAAGGACTTTGGATTTTATTCTAAAAGCCGTTGAAGCTGTTGGAGGGCTTTGAGCAGGGGAAGTGACAAGGTCTGACTAATGGTTTAAAAGGATCCCCTTGGCTGCTGTTTGAACAGCAGGGGCCGGCCTGGTGGCTCACGCCTGTAATCCAAGCACTTTGGGAGGCCGAGGTGGGCAGATCACCTGAGCTCGGGAGTTCGAGACCAGCCTGACCAACAAGAAGAAACCCCGTCTCTACTAAAAAAAAATAGAAAATTAGCCAGGCATGGTGGCTCATGCCTGTTATCCCAGCTACTGGGGAGGCTGAGGCAGGAGAATCGCTTGAACCCAGGAGGCAGAGGTTGCGGTGAGCCAAAATCGTGTCATTGCACTCCAGCCTGGGCAACAAGAGCAACACTCCGCCTCAAAAAAAAAAAAAAAAAAGGAAGGAAGGAAGGGAGGGAGGGAGGGCTGGAAGCAGGGAGACCAGTAAGGAAGGAAGAGAGGGCTGGAAGCAGGGAGACCAGTTAGTGGATTATGCAGGAATCCTGGCAAGTAATGATGGCAGCTTGACTTTGGCAGGTGAAGATGAAGATCCACAAAGCCTCTTTTTCTTTTTTTTGCTTCCTCCCTCCCTTCCTTCCGTTCTTTCCTTTTCTTTCTTTTTTTTTTTTTTTTTTTTGAGACAGGGTTTTGCTCTGTTGCCCATACTGGAGTGCAGTGGTGCAATCTCAGCTTACTTTACTGCAACTTGTGCCTCCCAGGGTCAAGCGATCCTCCCATCTTAGCCTTCTGAGTAGCTGGGACTACAGGCATGTACCACCAACCTTAGCTAATTTTTAAATTTTCTGCAGAGATGGGGTATTCTTATATTGCCCAGGCTAGTCTCAAACTCCTGGGCTCAAATGATCCTCCCAAAGTGCTGGGATTACAGGCATGAGCCACTGCACCTGGCCTGTCCTGTTTTCTTTTCTTTTCTTTCTTTTTTTTTTTTTTTGAGACGGAGTCTGGCTCTGTCACCCAGGCTGGAGTGCAGTGGCCGGATCTCAGCTCACTGCAAGCTCCGCCTCCTGGGCTTACGCCATTCTCCTGCCTCAGCCTCCTGAGTAGCTGGGACTACAGGCGCCCGCCACCTCGCCCAGCTAGTTTTTTGTATTTTTTAGTACAGACGGAGTTTCACCGTGTTAGCCAGGATGGTCTCGATCTCCTGACCTCGTGATCTGCCCGTCTCGGCCTCCCAAAGTGCTGGGATTACAGGCTTGAGCCACCGTGCCCGGCCTGTCCTGTTTTCAATATTAAGAATGACTGTATATTATTGATCACTTACTGTATGCAAGGTTCAGTGCTGTGTGTGCATTATCTCTGTTAGTCCCTGCAACTTCATGTTCTCATATAATTCCTATTTATACATGAGGAAACGGAGGCTCAGCAAGGTAAAGTGATTTGTCCAAGGTCATACAGCTCTGTGGTGGAGCAGCCAGGACGAGGACTCAGGTCTGACTGTAGGACTCTTGAACTAGTGCTCTGTACATTCTGAATGTGTGTATGTCGGGGATGGTTTTTCAGGTGAGTTCACAGAGGAAGAGATTGAGTTCCTGGAAGCCAGGGGTCACCACGTGGAGAAAGTAGATGTCTTATCCTGGGTCCATGGCAGCCGAAGGACCAACAACTTCATCATCGCTGTTAAGGACCCTCGGAGCCCAGATGCAGCTGGAGCCACCATCCTGTAGAGCAGCGGGGTGGGGTGGGGTCTCTGCTCCCCCACTTTGCATGTTCCCAGAGTCCCTCCTTCTCCCAGGTTTGGTCTCAGGGGGACCCCACGGATGCCCCAGATCAGGGGCCAGAGGGGATGCTTAGCAAACCCAATCCCAGAGTAACTGGAAAATTCTCCATCAGGAGGCCGCTGGTGGTGGTGGTGGTGGTGGTGATGGTGATGATGATGGTGATGATGATGGTGATGAGTGTCAGCATCCACAACCAGGCAGGCAGGACCTTGAGGAATCAGACTGTCTATGTGTCACCTCCCCTCCTTCAGCCATGCTGGCCCTGAGCTTAGGGATGTGCTTGCAAACCCTTCTCAAGGGTCTCACAACCCCAACGTCTTCAGACTGGCCTGACCTGGGCCTTGTCTTCTAATTCCTTTCTCCTATTCCCAGCCTCATTTCTTAAATGACTAGGAATTTTTTAATGGGCCGTTATAGGGAGGGGTTGCTCCTCTTTTCCCACCAGGTTGAGGTGGGAGCCTTGCATCTGGGGGTCTCCAGGGTATGGGGTAGGGGTGGGGGTGGGGACAAGCTCAGGGGCTTCCATTTGCAAAGGGGAATTAAAGAAAGAATGTTGCTTAACTATGGCTCTGGTTTAATTTATATTTAACTGGGTTGAGAGTGGGAGTGGGAGAGGAGACCTCGACTCACCCTGTCCCAGTAACCGACTCCAGAGTAACCTGGAGTCAACGTTGAAGGACTCATAATAATATCTGCTGTCCAGCTAAGACATGCACCAATAATAATAATAATTCATAACAACAGTAATAACTATAGTAGATAGCATCTAATCTTTATTACAAGCCTCACAAAGTAGGTACTAATATTATTGCCATTTTACAGATGGGAAACAGGCCAAAAGAGGTTAAGGGACTTGTCTAAGGTTCTTCATCTTCATCTATTAAATGGAAGAACTGGGGTTCATCTCAGCATGTCCAACCCCGGAATTTGTGCTCTTAACCAATTCCACACCTATTAGTTGAACTATTTGTTATAAAGTATATGTCATATAGTATATATCAGACAATAAGTACCTTTTATAGATAATATCATTCATGCCTCTGTCTACTTTGTACCTCCAGGTACTTTGTTAGGTACTAGAGATTCAGCACTGAACAAGATAGGCTTTTTTTTTTTTTTGCGACAGAGTTTTGCGCTTGTTGCCCAGGCTGGAGTGCAATGGCATGATCTCAGCTCACTACAACCTCCGCCTCCCTGGTTCAAGCGATTCTCCTGCCTCAGCCTCCCGAGTAGCTGGGATTACAGGCATGCACCACCATGCCTGGTTAATTTGGTATTTTTGGTAGAGACGGGTTTCACCATGTTGGTCAGCCTGGTCTCAAACTCCCAACCTCAGGTGATCTGCCCACCTTAGCCTCCCAAAGTGCTGGGATTACAGGCATTAGCCACTGCGCCTGGCCAAGACAGATTTTTTTAATGGGTTTGCAGTCTATAGCGGCAGTCAAATGTTAAAGAAATAAGAGCACAGATAATTCGGATAATTGCCATCACAATAAGCTCTATGAGGGATACTAAGAGAACGTATATCAAGAAAGTTAATCTAGGCCGGGTGCGGTGGCTCAAACTTGTAATCCCAGCACTTTGGGAGGCCGAGACGGGCAGATCACGAGGTCAGGAGATCGAGACCATCCTGGCTAACACGGTGAAACCCCGTCTCTACTAACAAATACAAAAAACTAGCCGGGCGAGGTGGCAGGCGCCTGTAGTCCCAGCTACTCGGGAGGCTGAGGCAGGAGAATGGCGTAAACCCGGGAGGCAGAGCTTGCAGTGAGCTGAGATCCGGCCACTGCACTCCAGCCTGGGCGACAGAGCAAGACTCCGTCTCAAAAAAAAAAAAAAAAAAAGAAGAAAGTTAATCTAGTTTGAGGATCTGCAAAAGCCTCCCCGAGAAGGTCATGAGGATGAATAGGATTGACAGAAAAGGATTAGATATGGGATATGGAAATGTCATTCTAGCAAAGGGAACAGTATGTTCAAAGGTATTGTGGTGAGAAGGAATGTGTCATGTTTTAGGAGGTGGAAGAAGGGCTATATATTCTTCCTAGAGCAGGGGTTGGCAGAGTTTTCCTACAAAGGGCCAGAGAGTAAGTATTTCAGGCTTTGTAGGTCATATGGTTCCTGTAGTAATTACTCAACTTTGTTGCTGAAGTGCAAAAGCAGCCATAGATAATGTGTAAGACAACATCCTGATGGCTGTGGATGTGTTCCAATAGAACTCTTTTCTTTTCTTTTCTTTTCTTTTCTTTTCTTTTCTTTTCTTTTCTTTTCTTTTCAGACGGAGTCTCGCTCTGTCACCCAGACTGGAGTGCAGTGGTGTGATCTGCAAGCTCCGCCTCCCGGGTTCACGCCATTCTTCTGCCTCAGCCTACTGAAATAGCTGGGACTACAGGCACCTGCCACCAAGCCTGGTTAATTTTTTTTTTTTTTCTGTGTCTTTTTAGTAGAGACAGGGTTTCACCATGTTAGCCAGGATGGTCTTGATTTCCTGACCTCGTGATCCGCCCACCTCGGCCTCCCAAAGTGCTGGGACTATAGGTGTGAGCCACCTCACCCAGCCAGAACTTTATTTTCTAGAAATAGACCCTTACTGCCATAAGAGCAGTAGTGTGCTGAGCCACCTCACCCAGCCAGAACTTTATTTTCTAGAAATAGACCCTTACTGCCATAAGAGCAGTAGTGTGCTGACCCCTACACTAGAGCACCCCGAGGGGATGATGGGATGAGATGAAACTGGTGAGGTAGGTAGATCATTCTTATGAGGCTGGTATTAATTCCCCGTTTTATTGATGAAAAAATTGTGACATGAGAAACATGAAGTAACTTACCAGAGATCATCCAGCTGGTAGTTGGCAGATGCATGATTCAAAAGCAATTTGTTTGACTCCATAGACTATGTCTCTCTTTCTTTCTTCTTTTCCTTTCCTTCCTTCCTACCTTTCTCTTTTATCTTTTCTTTTCTTTTTTTTTTTTTTTTTTTGAGACGGAGTCTCACTCTGTCGCCTGGGCTGGAGTGCAGTGGCCGGATCTCAGCTCACTGCAAGCTCTGCCTCCCGGGTTCACGCCCTTCTCCTGCCTCAGCCTCCCGAGTAGCTGGGACTACAGGCGCCCACCACCTCGCCCGGCTAGTTTTTTGTATTTTTTAGTAGAGACGGGGTTTCACTGTGTTAGCCAGGATGGTCTCGATCTCCTGACCTCGTGATCCGCCCGTCTCGGCCTCCCAAAGTGCTGGGATTACAGGCTTGAGCCACCGTGCCCGGCCTATCTTTTCTTTTCTCCCTTCTTTCCTTCCCCTGCTTTCACAGATCCATGATTCAAAAGCAATCTGTTTGACTCCATAGACTATGTTTCGTTTCCCTTCCCTTCCCTTCCCTTCCCTTCCCTTCCCTTCCCTTCCCTCTCCCTTCCCTCTCCCTTCCCTCTTCCTTCCCTCTCCCTTCCCCCTCCCCTCCTCCCTCTCCCTTCCCCCTCCCCTCCTCCCTCTCCCTTCCCCCTCCCCTCCTCCCTCTCCCTTCCCCCTCCCCTTCCCTTCCCCTCTGTCTCACGCTCTCTTTCTCTTTCCTTCTTTCTCTTTCTTCCTTCCTTCCCTCCCTTCCTTTCCCCTTCTTTCCCTTCCCTTCCCTCCCCTTCCTTCTTTCCTTTCTTTCCTTTCTTTTTTTTTTTTTTTTTAGAGACAGGGTCTTACTCTGCCACCCAGGCTGGAGTGCAGTGGTGCAATCCCTGTTCACTGTAGCCTCGACTTTCTTGGTCAAGCAATCCTCCTGCCTTGGTCTCCCAAGTGGCTGGGACTACAGGCGTACACAACCACACCTGGCTGATTTTTCATTTTTGTAGAAGCAAGGGTCTCACTAACAGCCCAGGCTGATCTTGAACTCCTGGCCTCAAGTGATTCTCCTGCCTTGGCCTCCCAAAGTGCTGGGATTATAGGCATGAGCCACTGTGCCTGGCCACTTCTTTAAAAATGTTTAAATTATTTTATTGGATTGCGGATGTAACAGTTTTTCAAATATCAAACACTTTATAGATATATAATGTATATCTGTAATCCACCCCCTCAAAATCCAAACTTTCCAAAAATCTCACTATCAATAATTTAATACACATTCCTCCAACTTTTTTCTGTACATTAACATATATTCTGTTTAAAAAGTAAAAATGGCACTATATTCTCACACTGTCTACAATTTCCTTTTTAAAAAATTTACCAATATAGCATGGGCATTTTCCCCTGTTAATATATATGGATCCACTTCATTATTTATAATAATGCATCGTAATTCACTGAAGGGTTTGACTAGTTTCCTTTTGATGGATGTTTGGGTGATCCTTGTCCTGATATCTTTAGGTGCTTAAGCCATGCCTGTAGTCATACCAACTCTCCCAGGCTGTCTTTCAAGTGACAGAGTGTCTTAGTTCATTTGGGCTGCCATACCAAAATACGATAAACTGGGTAGATTGGAGCAGAGATTAGCGAAATAGAGAATAGAAAAACAATAGAGAAAATCAATAAAATCAAACCCTGGATCTTTGAAAAAATCAATAAAATTGACAAACCCATCCTAGATTGATCAAGAAAAAAAGAAGACTCAAATTACTAGAATCAGCAATTAAAGATGGGACAGTACTTACAATCTTACAGAAATAAAAAAGGATTGTAAAGAAATACTAGGAACAATTGTACGTTAATAAATCAGATAACTTAGATGAAACGTAAAATGTCCTAGAAAGACACATACCAAAACTGACTCAAGAAGAAATAGACAATCTGAGGAGATGTATAACAAATAAAGAGATTAGTAATATATACTAAAAAGCAAACTACTTACAAAGAAAAGCCCAGGTCTCAGATGACCTCACTAGTGATTTTTACAAAACATTTAAAAAATTAATACCAATTCTATAAAAAAACTTTCCATAAATAGAAGAGGGAGAAACGCCTTCTAGTTTATTCTGAGACTAGTTTTACCTTGAAATTAAAATCCAACAAACACATAATAAGAAAACTACAGACCAATATTCTTTTATGAACATGGATGCAAAAATACTCAACAAAATACTAGCCAACAACATATAAAAAGAAGTATACACTGCCTCTGTGCGATACATTCCAGAAATTCAAGCTTGGTTTACTATTCAAAACTCAAGTATTGCATTATATTTTTTGGTAGAATAAAAAACAAAAACCACATGGTCATCTCAATAGATGCAGAAAAGGCATCTGACAAAATCCAACACCCCTTCATGATAACAAACAAACAAAAAACACTCAGCAAACTAGGAATAGAAGAGAACTTCCTCAACATGATAAAAGGCAAATATGAAAAACCCTCAGTTAACATCATAGTTAATAGTTAAAGATTGGATGCTTTCTCACTAAGATTAGAGCATACCCATTCTTGCTACTTCTATTCAATATTGTACTGGATGTTTTAGTCAGGGCAGTTAGGCAAGATACAGAAATAAAAGGCCTCCAGATTGGAAAGTAAAAAGTAAAACTATTTTTATTTGCAGATGGCATGATCTTGTACACAGAAAATCCTAATAAATCAATGAAAACAATGACAGCTAACAAAGGAGTTCAGCAAGATTACTAATACAAGATCAGTATAAAATCAGTATAAAGTTTTTGTACACTTGCAATAAACAACCTGTAAATGAAATGAAGAAAACAATTCTGGCCAGGTACAGTGGCTCCCACCCGGAACTGCAACACTTTGGGAGGCTGAGGCTGGAGGATTGCTGGAGCCTAGGAGTTGGAGACCAGCCTGGGCAACATGGTGAAACTTTGTCTCTACAAAAATTAACTGACAGTGGTGGTGTGTGCCTGTAGTCCCAGCTCCTCAGGAGGCTGAGGTGAGAGAATAGGTTGAGGCCAGGAGGTGGGTTGCAGTGAACCAAGGTGGCGTCACTGCACTCTAGCCTGGGCATTAGAGTGAGACCCTTAAACAAAAAAAGAAAAAGAAAAAAGAAAGAAAATTCCATTTACTGAAGCATCAAAAAGAATAAAATATTTAGGAATAAATTTTATAAAAGAAGTATAAAACTTAAAACTACAAAACATTGTTGAAAGAAATGAAAGGAGACCTAAATAAATGTAAAGACATTCATGAGTGATCGAAAGATTCAATTTTGTTAAGATGCCAATACTTCCCAATTGATCTACAGATTCAATGCAATCTGTATCGAAATTCCAGCAGCACTTTTTTGCAGAAATGAATATGGATGATCCTAAAATTCATATGGAATTAATTGTAAGGGACTCAGAATAGCCAAAACAATCTTGAAAAAGAACAATGTTGGAGAACACACATTTCCCGATTTTAAAACTTACTACAAAGTAATCAAAGCAGTGTGGTAGGTATAAGGATAAACATATCAATGGAACATAATTGATAATCCAGAAATAAATCAATATATCTATGGCCAATTGATCTCAACTAGCATGCCAAGATCATTCAATGAAGAAGGAATATTCTCTTTAACATACACACACGAAATGAAGTTTGAACCTTACCTCACACCACATACAAAAAACTCAAAATGGATCAAAGACCCAAATATAAGAGTTAAAACTATAAAACTCTTAGAAAACTCTTAGAAGGAAACATAGGGGTAAATCCTCATACCTTGAATTTGGCAATGGTTTCTTAGATATGGCACCGAAAGCACAGTGACAAAAGCAAACATAGATAATTGGACTTCATCGAAATTAAAAAGTTTTGTACATAAAAGGACAATATTGAGTGAAAAGCCAGTCCAAAAATGCGAAAAATATTTGCCATCATATATCTGATCTGAGTACTTTATATAGTACCCAGAATATATTAAAAACACTTAGAGTTCAACAACATAAAGACAAACAACTCAATTAAAATATGGGTAAAGGACTTCAATAGACATTTCTTGGCAGGGCACAGTGGCTCATGCCTGTGATCCCAATACTTTGGGAGGCCAAGGCGGGCAGATCGCTCGAGTCCAGGAGTTCAAGACCAGCCTAGGCAAAATAGTGAAACCCCGTATATACCAAAAATATAAAAAATTAGTTGGGTGCAGTGGCACGTGCCTGTAGTACCAGCTACTCGGGAGGCTGAGGCAGGAAGATCCCTTGAACCCAGGAGATCAAGGCTGCAGTGAATTGATCTCGTGCTATTGTACTCCAGCCTGAGTGATAGGAGTGAAGCCCCGCCTCAAAACAAAACAAAACAAAAAAAAGACACTTCTTTTTTTTTTTCTGAGACAGGGTCTCACTCTGTCACCCAGGATAGAGTGCACTGGCACCATCTTGGCTCATTGCTACCTGCACCTCTCAGGTTCAAGAGATTCTCCCACCTCAGTGCCCTTTGTAGCTGGGACTACAGGTACATGTCACCACGCCCAGCTAATTTTTGCATTTTTTGTACAGATGGGGTTTTGCCATGTTGCCCAGCCTGGTCTCAAACTCCTGGACTCAAGCAATCCTCCCATCTTGGCCTCCCAAAGTGCTGGGATTACAGGTGTGAGCCACCGTGCCTGGGTTTCAACAGACATTTCTTCAAAGATAAGTCTATGATAAGATGCTGAATATCATAATCACTAAGGAAATGTAGATTAAAACAGGTCAAGAACACCATGAGATACCACTTCACAACAATTAGACTGGCCATAAATATTATTTTTATTTTTTATTTATTAAAATTTTTTTTTTATCTTTTATTTAAATAGAGATGGAGTCTTACTGTGTGGCTCAGGCTGGTCTCAAACTCCTGGCCTCAAGCAGTCCTCCTGCCTCAGCCACACAAAGTGCTGGGATTACAGGTGTGAGCCACTGTGTCCCTACAACAATAATTTTTGAAAAAGGAAATAACAATTGTTGCTCAGGATGTGAAAAACTAGAGTCTTCATACATTATTGGTAGAAATGTAAAATGGTATAGCAGCTATGGAAAACAGTTTGGCATTTCTTTAATAAGACAAACCAAATTACCAAATGACCCAGCAACACCATTCCCAGGCATAAACCCCAAATCACTGAAAACAGGTGTTGAAAGAAAAACGTGTACATGAATGTTCATAGCAGCACTATTCACAATCCCAAAAGGTAAAAAACAACCCAAATATCCATCAATGGACAAAAAGATAACAAAATGTGGTATATTCATACAATAATACATATTATATTATTCAGCTATGAAAAAGAATGAAGTACGGATACTGATACATGCTACAATATGGATGAACCTTGAAAACATTGTGCCAAGTGAGAGAAGCTAAAAGGTCACATATGATTCCATTTATATGAAATATCCATAATAGGCAAACTGATAGAGACAGAAAGTCAACTGGTGATTCCTTAGGGCTGAGGGAATGGGGGAGTTGGGGAGAGGGAGATATCTAAAGAGTATGGAGTTTCTTCTGAGGCAATGAAAATGTTCTAAAATTGACTGTGGTGACGGTTGCACATATCTGTGACTATACTAAATACCACAGAATTACACTTTTTTTTTTTTCAGACAGGGTCTGGCTTTGTCGCCCAGGCTGGAGTACAGTAGCATAATCTCAGCTCACTGCAAACTCCGCCTCCTGGGCTCAAGCGATCCTCCCACCTCAGTCTCCACAATAGCTGGGACTGCAGGCATACACCACCACATTCAGCTAATTTTTGTATTTTTGGTAGAAATGGGGTTTCACCGTGTCACCCAGGCTGGTCTTGAACTCCTGGACATACGCGATCTGACTGACTCAGCCTCCCAGAGTGCTGGGATCACAGGCTTCAGCCACACACCCGGCTGAATTACACACTTTAAATGAGTAAATTGTATGGTATGTCAATTATATTTCAATAAAGTTGTTTTTTTGTTTTGTTTTGTTCGGGAAAATTGTTTTTTGCTTGTTTTTGTTTTTTGTTTTGAGACAGAGTTTCACTCTTGTCACCCAGGCTGGAGTGGAATGGCGGGATCTCAGCTAACTGCAACCTCCACCTCCCAGGTTCAAGCAATTCTCCTGCCTCAATCTCCTGAGTAGCTGGGATTACAGGCACCCACCACCATGCCCAGCTAATCTTTGTATTTTTAGTAGAGATGAGGTTTCACCATGTTGGCCAGGCTGGTCTGAACTCCTGACCTCAGGTGATCCACCTGCCTCAGACTGCAAAGGTGCTTGGATTACAGGCGTGAGTCACCGCGCCCAGCCTGTCAATAAAGCTGTTTTAAAAAAGACATAGGATTTGGTAATATCAGCTAAGAGCTGAATGCAACTCTATGATCCAGCAATCCTAGTCCTAGGTTTTTATCCAGCAAAAAATTGTACACGTTCATCCAAAGACATGTACAAGAATGTTCATAGTAGTAAAATTTAAAATAACTCTGGCCTGGGTGCAGTGGCTCAAGCCTGTAATTCCAGCACTTTGGGAGGCCAAGGCAGGTGGATCATCTGGGGTCGGGAGTTTGAGCCCAGCCTGACCACCATGGAGAAATCCCATCTCTACTAAAAATACAAAAAATTAGCCAGGCGCGGTGGCAGGTGCCTGTGATCCAACCTACTTGGGAGGCTAAGGTAGGGGAATTGTTTGAACCCAGGAGGTGGAGGTTGCAATGAGCCGAGATCACGCCATTGCACTCCAGCCTGGTCAACAAGAGCAAAACTCCGTCTCAAAAAAAAAGAAAAACAAAACAAAAAAGCTCTGACCAAGTGCGGTGGCTCATGCCTGTAATCCTAGCACTTTGGGAGGCCAAGGCAGGCAAATTGCCTGAGCTCAGGAGTTCAAGACCAGCCTGGGCAACACAGTGAAATCTTGTCTCTACTAAAAAATACAAAAGAAATTAACCGGGCGTGGTGGCATACACCTGTAGTCCTAGCTACACGGGAGGCTGAGGTCAGAGAATTGCCTGAATCCAGAAGGCAAAAGTTTCAGTAAGCCGAGATTGCAGTATTGCACTCCAGCCTGGGCGACAGAGCAAGACTCCATCTCTAAAAAATAAAATAAAATAAAATAAAATAAAACAAAATAAAATAGCTCCTAAGTGGAAACCCGCATGCTCATTAACAGTAGAATGGATAAATTATGGTGTATTCAAACAATAAAATGCTGGCCAGGTGTGGTGGCTCACATCTGTAATCCCAGCACTCAGAGGTGGGAGGATCACTTGAGCCCAGGAGTTTGAGACCAAGCTGGGCAACATGGTGAAACCCCGTCTCTACAAAAAATACAAAAATTAGCGTGGTGTGGTGGCATGCACCTGTGGTCCTAGCTACTAGGGAGGCTGAGGCAGAAGGATTACTTGCGCCTGAGAGGTTAAGGCTGCAGTGACCTGTGATTGCAACACTGCACTCCAGCCTGGGTGACAGAGCAAGACTCTGTCTCAAAAAAATAAAAAATAAATAATGAGATGCTACCCAGCAATGAAAATGAACATGCTACAACTACATGCAACAATGTAGATGAATCTATAAGTTTAACTCCTGGTGAGACTAATCTATGGAGTTAGAAGTCAAAATACTGTTTACCCTTGGAGGCTGTGGGTAATGACTAGAAGGGGCTTCTTTGGGGCTGAATGTTCTATTTCTTGATTTGGGTGCTTGTTAGACATGTGTGTTGGCTTTGTGGAAATTCATCAGGCTTTATACTTATGATTTCTGTACTTTTATGTCTTTATATTATACTCTAATAAAAAGCTTTACAATTTCACAATATTTTTGAAAACAGATATTTTTCTCCCCCACCCCCACCTTTGTGTGTGTGTATGTGGTCACTTGATAATCTTCCATTTTTTAAAATTGTGTAATGATTACTCTATTTCTTCTATTTTTTCAATATTTTTTTTTTTCCTGAAGAGCAAGCCATGGCTTGCCCATAGTAAGCCCCCTACTTTTTTTTTTTTTTTTTGAGATGGAGTCTCACTCTGTCATCCAGGCTGGAGTGCAGTGGTGCGATCTTGGCTCACTGCAACCTCTGCTTCCCGGGCTCAAGTGATCCTCCCATCTCAGCCTCACATGGAGCTGGGGCTACAGGCATGATGCACCACCACAATTGGCTAATTTTTGTATTTTTTTGTAGAGATGGGGTTTCGCCATGTTGCCCTAGCTGGTCTCTTAATTCCTGGACTCATGCAATTCACCTACCTCCACCTCCCAAAGTGCTGGGTTCACAGGCATGAGCCACTGTGCCTCGCCGTAGTATGTCTTTATGCAAAGCAGAAGTGACCCCCTTCTCAAGGCATTTTATTTCCATATGTCTGAAAATTGTTACAATGAACGGATTCTGTAATAACAAGGCATTTTACTGCCATCTACTGGTAAATTATCATAATAAATTTACAAATTACAATATCATGTGAATGGTGTCCACTTAAAAGTGATATCCTTCAAGACTAGTGAACAATACAGTCAGGATGGCTAATGGTAACCCCAGGAAACCAAGGGGCAAGATGTCTGCTTTTGCCTTCTTTGTACAGATGTGCAGAGAAGAACATAAGAAAAACTCAGAGGTCCCTGTCAATTTTGCAGAATTTTCCAAAAAGTGCTCTAAGAGGTAGAAGACAATGTCTGGGAAAGATAAGTCTAGGCCAGGCACAGCAGGTTATGCCTGTAATCTCAGCACTTTGGGAGGGTGAGGTGGGTGGATCACCTGAGGTAAGGAGTTTGAGACCAGCCTGGCCAACATGGTGAAACCCCGTCTCTACTAAAAATACAAAAAATTAGCTGGGCGTATTGGTGGGTGCCTGTAATCCCAGCTGCTGGGGAGGCTGAGGCAGGAGAATGGCTTGAACCCAAGAGGCAGAGGTTGCAGTGAGCTGAGATCGTGCCATTGCACTCCAGCCTGGGCAACAAGAGCAATACTCTGTCTCAGGAAAAAAAAAAAAAAAAAAAAGAAGAGAGAGAAGTCTAAATTCGATTAAATGGCAAAGGCAGATAAAGTGCACTATGATACAGAAATGAAGGATTATGGACCAGCTAAGGGAGGCAGGAAGAACGATCCTAATGCCCCCAAAAGGCCACTGTCTGGATTCTTCCTGTTCTGTTCAGAATTCCACCCCCAAGATGAAATCCACAAACCCCGGCATCTCTACTGGAGATGTGGCAAAAAAGCTGGGTGAGATGTGGAAGAACTTAAATGACAGTGAAAAGCAGCCTTATGTCACTAAGGTGGCAAAGCTGATGAAGTATGAGAAGGATGGTGCTGACTATAAGTTGAAAGGAAAGTTGGATGGTGAAAAAGGTCCTGCTAAAGTTGCCTGGGAAAAGATGGAAGAGGAAGATGAAGAAGATGAGGAGGAAGATGAGAAGGTAGATGAATAAATAAACTGTCAAAAAAAAAGTGATATCCTTCTTCAGGGCAAAATTCATCCAACTAAATGTGTTAAGTCTGTCATTTGGCACTGTTGTGAAGAACCCTGCAGACAGTAAAATGTAGACACTTTCTAGGTGGTTTTGTTCTTTCTTTTTTTCCCCTGTTTTGTTACTGTTTTTCTTAAACACATCATTGAAGTATTCACTGTCAGTCTTATTACTGCAAAGCTTAAGCCTATTTAGACATACATGAAAGTAGAAGTCCAATAAATACAAATCAAATTATCAAAGAACAATTGATTTTCTTCACTCTAGTCCAAATCTAGAACAATCCTGGATGTTTTAGGACTGTTTTTCTTGCTCAAAACATTTTATGAAATAGCCTGATCACCTCTTCAGAAGCCTCTCTTAATCTATTGCTTGTTGAGACTATCATATGCACTAAGGTTTCTCCTAAACATTTCTAGGTATAAATTCATTAATATGCTTGACAACCTTATGGGGTAGGAGCCCTTATTCTCTGCATCCCACAGGTGAGGCAACTGAAGCACAAAGAAGTTACATTTCAAGTGATGCTATCACAAACATAGCTTCCTTGGGGAGCTTACAGTCTACTGGGGACACAAAACGAAACAAAAGCCATGTATAGATTTTTAAACAATATAAAGGAGAAAATACTTTGGACCTGTTGGACGAGTCATTTATCTCCTCCTGGTTGCAGTTTCTTTATCTGTATAACATAGAAGTTGGATTTGCCCAAGATCACGTAGCTAATAAATGGCAGAGCTAGAATCTGAACTTGGGTGTTTTGGCTTCAGAGCCCAATATTGTAATCATTATGCTATACTATCTGCTAGTTCATGGCCTGTTTTTGTTCCTTTGCTGCCTGCCTGCAGGCAACAAGTATTTGTGTTGCCTAGGCTCCTACTATTTTTACCTACAGGATCTGCAGGTGCCCAATGGGCCCCTGTCTTCTCAGCATCTTGCATTCTTGCAGATCCCAGGAATACCCATGACCCTTGGCTTAAGGACAGGGACAACAAGGTGAAAAAATTAGGATAGTGGCTCTGGAATCTTTTGTGTATGTGTGTATGGTAAAATATATATAACATAAAATTTGCCATTTTAACCATTTTTAAGCATATAATTTGGTGGCATTAAGTATATTCACATGCAACCATCACCACCATCTACCTCCAGAACTTTTTTGTTTTCCCCAACTGAAACTTCGTGCCCATTGAACACAGACTTCCCATTCCCTCTCCCTCTAGCCCTTGGCAACCACTCTACTTTCTGTCTTTATGAATTTGGCTACTTTAGGAACCTCATATAGGAGGAATCATACAATATTTGTCCTTTTGTGATTGACTTATTTCACTTAGCATAATGTCTTCAAGGTTCATCCATGTTGTACGTTGTGTCAGAATTTCCTTCCTTTATGAAGGTTGAGCGATGTTTCATTGTATGTATAGACCACATTTTGCTTATCTATTTAACTGTCCATAGATATGTGGGTTGCTTCTACATGTTGGTTATTGTGAACAATGCTGCTTTGAACAGGAGTGCACAAATATTTCTTTGAAACTCTGCTTTTACTTCTTTTTTATTTTTTAAATTTTATTTTGAAACAGGGGTTTGCTCCATCACCCAGGCAGGAATGCAGGAATGGAAACATGGCTCACTGCAGCCTCAACCTCCTAAGCTCAACTGATCCTCCCGCCTCAGCCTCCTGGGTAGCTGGGACCACAGGTATGTGCTGCCACACCTGGCTTGTTTATTTATTTTTATACTTTGAGACAGGGTCTCATCTGTCACCCAGGCTGGAGTACAGTGGTACTAATGTGATTTCACTTACTTTGGATAAATATCCAGAAGTGGAATTACTGGCTCATAGGGTAATCCTATGTTTAACTTATTTTTCCTTGAGACTGGGTCTTGCTATGTTGCCCAGGTTCGACTCAAACTCCTGGGTTCAAGTGATCCTCCTGCTCTAGCCTCCCAAGTAGCTGGGATTATGGGGGCGCCTATGTTTAACTTTTTGAGGAAATGCCAAACTGTTTTCCACCATGGCTGCATCAATTTACATTCCTGTCTGGGCGTGGTGGCTCACGCCTGTAATCTCAGCATTTTGGGAGGCCAAGGCAGGTGGAACACTTGAGCCCAGGAGTTGGAGACTAGCCTGGACAACAGCGTGAAACCTCGTCTCTACAAAAAATGCAAAGATTAGCTGGGCATGGTGGCGCATGCCTGTAATCCCAGCTACTCTAGAGGCTGGGGTATGAGAATTGATTAAACCCGCGAGGCAGAGGTTGCAGTGAGCTGAGATTGCACCACTGCACTCCAGCCTGGGTGACAGAGCGAGACTCTGTCTCAAAGAAAAACAAAGAACAAAAACAAAATACATTCCCACCAGCAATGCATAAAAGTCCTAATTTCTCCACATCCTTGCCAAAACTTGTTATTTTTTGCCTTTTAAAAAAATAACAGCGGCTGGGCACCGTGGCCCATGCCTGTAATCCTAACACATTGAGAGGCCGAGGCAGGCGGATTGCCTGAGCTCAGGGGAGTTTGAGACCAGCCTGGGCAACATGGCAAAACTCTGTCTCTACTAAAAATACAAAAATTAGCTGGCCATGGTGGCGAGTGCCTGTAATTCCAGCTACTTTAGAGGCTGAGGCACAAGAATTGCTTGAACCTGGGAGGCGGAGGTTGCAGTGAGCTGAGATCACACCACTGCACTCCAGGCTGGGCGACAGAGATTCTGTCTCAATAACTAACTAACTAACTAACTAACTAAATAAATAAATAAAATGGGTATGAAGTGGTATCTCATTATGGTTTTGATTTGCATTTCCTTAATGACTACAGAGATCGAACATCTTTTTGCGTGCTTATTAGTCATTTGTATATCTTCTTTGAAGAAATGTCTATTCAAGTCCTTTGCCTTTGTTTTTTTTTGAGACAGGGTCTTACTCTGTCACCCAGGCTGGAGAGCAGTGATATGATCTTGGCTCACTGTAGCCTCCAATTCCCAGGCTCAAGTGATCCTTCCACCTCAGTCTCATGAGTAGTTGGGATTACGGGCACACATGACCATGGCCAGCTAATTTTTTAATTTTTTGTAGAGATGAAGTCTTACTATGTTGCCTAGGCTGGTCTCGAACTCCTGGACTCAAGCAATCCTCCTGCCTTGGCCTCCCAAAGTGCTGGAATTACAGGCGTGAGCTGTAGCACCCAGTCTTATTGCAGAGTTTCTGGAATCTTTCAGAGCTTTCTTACCTCTAGAAGTCTTTGTGGGTTTGAAGTATGTCAATGAGGTCTTCTCAGCCTCTGGGCTGGCTGTTGTCAGGACCTCTGTGTCTACAGGAGGAAGTAGCCAGAGCTTTTCATTCAATCTTTTAGGTAAATTAATCAAGTCATTCATTCGTTGTATCTTTATCCAAAAAATCATTCTTTGGCTATGTCAGATTTCCAGGCTAACACAAAAGTACAAACTGTATGGTTCTGTTTCTATGGAGATCAAGAACTGTCAAAGTTAATCTACGGTGCTAGAAGTCAGAATAACGGTTACATTTGGGGGAGCAGGTATTTACTGGAAGGGAACATATAAAAGAGAACAAAAGGGAACTTTCTGGGTTGATAGATCTATAACTTGATCTAGGTGTTGGTAACACAGGAATGTAGGCAAAAAAATTATTAGATATACACGTAATATTTTTTCATTTTATTGTATATAAATTATATTTCAGTTTTTAAAAGTTAAAATAAAAAGCTTCAGAAAAGTTTTTTTTTCCAGGATATTTTAAATTTCTTTGGTGTTAATTTCATAGGCTCAAAGGTCTAAGGTGCCCCCCTGTTGCGGTTGCCTGTGGTTCCCTTTGCTCCTCTCTGCCCTCTTGGGCCCAGTACCTAGCATTGTGCTTAGGATTCACAAACGCTGCAAATACTTATTGAGCACCTACTCTGTGCCAGGCGCTGTGCTATGTGCTGAGGAAACAGTGTTAAACAAGATGGATAAGGTTTTCTTCCTTATTGTATCCATAGTCTAGTGGCAAAGACAGGTAATAATGACTTAGTACATTCTATTGAGGACAAGCACATTGTGCTAAGAAAACCTGTCTGGAAATGGGTCAAGTAAAGTATCCTTGGAGTAGCCCTGTTTGAATTGGGATCTGAAGGCTGAGAGTTATCTAAGTGGGGAGAGCATTGCAGGCGGGGGATCAGCATGTACAAGGGTTCCCAGAAGGGAGGGAGAACAATGTGTACAAAATATCACTGTAGGCCGGGCGCGGTGGCTCAAGCCTGTAATCCCAGCACTTTGGGAGGCCGAGACGGGCGGATCACGAGGTCAGGAGATCGAGACCATCCTGGCTAACATGGTGAAACCCTGTCTCTACTAAAAATACAAAAACTAGCAGGGCGAGGTGGCGGGCACCTGTAGTCCCAGCTACTTGGGAGGCTGAGGCAGGAGAATGGCGTAAACCTGGGAGGCGGAGCTTGCAGTGAGCTGAGATCCGGCCACTGCACTCCAGTCAGGGCGACAGAGCGAGACTCTGCCTCAAAAAAAAAAAAAAAAAAGAAAAGAAAAGAAATATCACTGTAGTTGCGACCCAGAGAAAGGGGAATAGGACCCTGAGATAAATCTAGAGATGTGGGGAGGCCAACATTTATTTGACTTTTATCTTAAGAACAATGTAGAGCCATCATATATATATATATATATATATATATTTTTTTTGAGACAGAGTCTCACCCTATTGCCCAGGCTGGAGTGCAGTGGTATGATCTCAGCTTACTGCAGCCTCAACCTCCCAGGCTCAAGCAATCCTCCCACCTCAACCTCCTGCGTGACTGGGGTCACAGGGATGCAGCACTATGCCCGCTATGTTTTTGTCTTGTTGTTTTCTTGAGACACGGTCTCCCTTTGCCACCCAGGCAGGAGTGCACTGGTGTTATCTCAGCTCACTGAAGCCTCCACCTCCCAGCCCAAGTGATTCTTACCTCATGCCTCAGCCTCCCGAGTAGCTGGGACTACAGGTGTGCACCATCATGCCCAGCTAATTTTTGTATTTTTAGTGGAGATGGGGTTTCGCCATGTTGCCAGGCTAGTCTCAAACTTCCGAGCTGAGGTGATCCGCCCACCTTGACCTCCCAAAGTGCTGGGATTACAGGTGTGAGCCACTGAGCCCAGCCATTTTTGTATTTTTTGTTGAGACAGGGTTTGCCATGTTGCTCAGGCTAGTCTCGAACTCCGGGCTCAAGCGATCTGCCTCAGCCTGCCAAAGTGTTAGGATGACAGGCATCAGCCACTGTACCTGGCCAACATCAGATACTTTTAAGTAGGGTAGTGACGTGATCAGATTTCTGATCATTAGAAACATTACTCTGACAGCAGGGTGGAGAATAGATTAGAGGGCAGTCAGGGTAATGCGAAAAGATGGTGGGTATCCCAGTTCAAGCACACTGTGTGTACTCAATAAATATTGATGGAATGAAAGGGTTCCTGACTCCCTTTCTTCTATGGGATCAGTAGGACTGATCTTTTTAATTAGTTTACATCCACCTGCTCATCCTCCATCTCCTGTGATGCTCAGAACAGACCCCTAACTCCCATTTTACAGATAAAGAAGCTCAAGTTCAGAGAGGCAAGGACAGCTATCAAGAGCAAAAGCCAAAGACAGCTACCATACAATCCAGCAATCCCACTCTTAGGTATACACCAGAAAAAAGGAAATCAGTGTATGGAAGAGATCTGCACTCGCATGTTTACTGCAGCCCTATTCACAATAGCCAAGATTTGGAAGCAGCCTAAGTGTCCATCAGCAGATGAATGGATAAATAAAATGTGCATATACACAATGGAATACTATTCCGCCATTAAAAAAGTGAGATCCTGTCATTTGCGACAATATGGATGGATCTGGAGGTCATTATGTTATGTGAAAGAAGCCAGGTACAGAAACACAAACTTCACATATTCTCACTTATTTGTGGAAGCAACAAATTTTTTATTTATTTATTTTTTGGGGGGGACGGTGTCTCGCTCGGCTGCCCAGGTTAGAGTGCAGTGGCGCGATCTCAGCTCACCACAACCACCATCTCCCAGGTTCAAGAGATTCTCCCATCTCAGCCTCCTGAGTAGCTGGGATTACAGGCACCCGCCATCATGCCCAGCTAATTTTTGTATTTTAGTAGAGACAGGGTTTCACCATGTTGGCCAGGCTGGTCTTGAACTCCTGACCTCAGGTGATCCACCCGTCTTGGCCTCCCAAAGTGCTAGGATTACAGGTGTGAGCCACCACACCCAGCCAGGAGCGAAAAATTAAAACAATTGAACTCATGGAGGTAGAGAATAAAAGGAGGGTTACCAGAGTCTGGTAAGGTTAGTGGGGATGTGGGTGGGAAGCGGGAATGATTAACGGGTACAAAAGAATAGTTACAAAGAATGTATAAGACCTAGTATTTGCTAGCACAAGAAGTTGACTATAGTACAAAACAATTGGCCGGGCGCATTGGCTCACGCCTATAATCCCAGCACTTTGAGGGGTTGAGGCAGGCAGATCATAAGGTCAGGAGTTCGAGACCAGCCTGGCCAATATGGTGAAACCCCCATCTCTACTTTAAAAATATACAAAAATTAGCTGGGTGTGGCGGCAGGCGCCTGTAGTCCCAGCTACTCAGGAGCCTGAGGCAGGAGAATCCCTTGAACCAGGGAGGCGGAGGTTACAGTGAGCCGAGATCGTGCCACTGCACTTCAGCCTGGGCGACAGAGTGAGACTCCGTCTCAAAAAAAAAAAAAAAAAAAAACAAAAAAACAAAAACCACACACACAATTTACCTGTACATTTAAAAATAACTAGAGTGTAATTGGGTTGTTTGTAACACAAAGGATAAATGCTTGAGGTGCTAGATACCCCGTTTACCATGATGTGATTATTACACATTGTATGCCTGTATCAAAATCTCATGTATCCCATAAATATATTCACCTACTACGTACTTACAAAAATTAAAAAAATACATCAGTGTAGTGTGGGAAAAAAGAAAACAAATTTTTTTTTTTTTTTTTGAGACGGAGTCTCGCTCTGTCGCCCAGGCTGGAGTGCAGTGGCTGGATCTCAGCTCACTGCAAGCTCCGCCTCCCGGGTTTACGCCATTCTCCTGCCTCAGCCTCCCGAGTAGCTGGGACTACAGGCGCCTGCCACCTCGACTGGCTAGTTTTTTTTTATTTTTTAGTAGAGACGGGGTTTCACCGGGTTAGCCAGGATGGTCTCGATCTCCTGACCTCGTGATCCGCCCGTCTCGGCCTCCCAGAGTGCTGGGATTACAGGCTTGAGCCACCGCGCCCGGCCCAAAAAATTTAAAAAACAGGAGTGAAAGCCAGATACGAATCCAGGCCTGTATGACAGACGTCAAGGCCAGTGCTGAGGAGGCCTTTCTACATTTGGTAAGTGGGGAGGGGCCACGCTCGTTCAATCAATAATTCTATTTCCTGAGCATTTTAGCTTGCTAGGGAGGTAATGATGGGAAAAAGAAGAGAGGGATTTAGAGGCAAATAATAGTGAAAGCTTTTATCTATATCCCATTAAGCTTATTATTAGACACTATGTGTCAGGCACGGTGATAAGTGCTTTCCATGCCTACCTCCATTTCCTCCTCACAAGAAATATGATTTTCCCCATATTTCAGATGGGTAAACTGAGGTTTGGAATTGCCATTTCCAAGGATACTCAGTGCGCTCACAAAAGGCTGTTCAGTGTGTGTTTCTGAAGCGGGACTCACTGGCGAGAGAATAGCACTGGGAAGCCCACAGAGACCCACGAGATCCCAGCACTAAGCACTCAGCACCCAAGCGAGCTGGCGCGCACTCCACCTCGCGCTCCCGGGGACGTCTGGTCACGTGGGCAATGCCCCGCCCCTCGAGTCCGCCCCGCCCCCTCTGGCGCTCCCTCCCTCTTTCCCTCCCTCCCCCTCCCTCCCCGGCCCGGTCCGGCCCATCCCCCTCCCCGCCGGCTCCGTGAGGCCCTGCCGGGTCGGGCTGCGGGCGGCCGGGCGCGGGTGGCCGGACAGACGGTCGCACGCGAGGACTGACGGACGGACGCACGGAGGGCGGCGGGCACGCACGGCCGGGGCCGGCGCTCCAAGGCCCGCCCGGGAGGGCCGGGGCCGCGCTCAGGTGAGACGACGGCGGCGCGGGCCCGTAAGGGGTGGGCCCGCCGGGTGTCCGCGGTCCTTGTCGGGCTGGCTTCGCGGGGAGGAGGCGCCGCCCGGGCCTGGCGCGGGAAAATGGCGCCGGGCGACCGAGTGGCACGGTCTGAGTGTGGGCCCGGCCCGGAGCCGCCCCGCCCGCCGCGCTTGTGTCCCCGTCGCCATGTTGGGGAGCGGGCCCCAGGCCTGCGGGCGGGGGCGCTGGAGGGAGCGGCGGCCCGGCCGGGTGGGGAGGGTGCTGGGCGCTGGGGCCGGTGCACTGAGGGAGTGCAGGTCTGGCCGGGGTCTGCACGGGGTGGCGCTCCAGGCCCGGGGAACAGGCGGGAGCCGGTAGTGGGGTCGTGGTCAGGGTCGCGGAGAAGGAACACTGGATCCGAAAGGAACCGGGATTGGGGTCCATGGGCTGAGAGGATGGCAGGACGTGGAACTGGGTTAGGCCTTAGGCGGTGTTAGAGCCCTAGTGCAGGTAGGACCTGGGGATTGGGGTGGAGGCATGGGGGCCAAGCTTAGGCTGTCAGGGCTGGAGCAGTTCTTTGCGGGGAAGGAAGGGGGTGATTGATGAGGAATGAGGGCCCTTTGGGTACAGACGCTGGTATCAGATTGGGGCAGTCCTTGGGGTACTGGGGCTGATTTGCAAAGCTGTATAACTCCCAAGGCTCTGAAGACTTACGTTCCAAGCATCCTCCACCCCCTATTGGGGAAAGCAACAGGAAAAAGGACGTGTTTGATGAGAGAAAAGGGGGACAAAAGGGGACTGAGGTTTGGGTGCAGGAGCTGACCGGCAAAAGAGGCACAGAGAGTGGAACTGGTTGGCAAGAAAGGAAAGAACCTTTATCAACTTAGGGAGTTGTGTGTGTCTTTAAAAGGAGGGACCCGGCTGTTTGGGGGCGGTGACCCAAGGTGTCTTCCCTGGAAGGGGACAGCCCACAGCTTAAGAGCAGGGTCACCTGGAGAGGTCATCCGAAAGGCGTTATTGAAGCCAGTAAAATGCTGAAGAAGAGTGAATGTATAAAAACTACAAAGGCCTGAGAGATCAAGTAAAGATTTCAAATCGGGTAGTGATTTTAGCTGAAACATAGAAAGGTAAAGTTGACTTTTCAAGATCTTACAAGTTAGTAGCAGAGGGGCTACTGGAAATGGTCAGCTGCCTCCTCACTAAACATTGCCTTAAAGGAATTTGCTAGCTGGGAGAAAGGTGTTAAGAAATGAAGCATAACATTCTTGTGATGAAACTAAAAGCAAACAAACAAAAACAGTAAGAAGTGAAGCATAACAGTATATACCAGATAACTATTAAATTTGTTTTGTTCCTTTAATGACTTTGGCAATACAAAGGCTGAAGGGAATACAAAAGAGGGTAGGCAGCCAGTTATTTGGTATTTCCTGGCTCATCTCTAATTGTACAAAGAAGTTACCTTTGAGACCTTCTAACATTGTAGAGTTTTAAGAGATGCTCCCGCCAGCCATAGTGGCTCATGCCTGTAATTCCAGCACTTTGGGAGGGCAAGGCGGGAGGATTGCTTGAGCCCAGGAGCTGGCAGACCCCATCTCTACAAAAAAATAAAAAAAATTAGCCACCTCATGTGGCTTGTACTTCTAGTCCCAGCCACTCAGGAGGCTGGGGTGGAAGGATCGCTTGAGCCTGGGAGGCCAAGGCTGCAATGAGCCGTGCTGTGATCGTTCCATGATATTGCAGCCTGGTTTACTGGCTGTAAGACAATGTCTAAAAAAAAAAAAGAAAAAAGAAATACTTCTTCTCTTCTAGGTGTTTACCACAAAGGGACACAAAATCCTAAAAAAGAAAAGTGAAAAATTGTAGAGACCCAGAGTCTCTATTTTGTTAATTGAAGTTGGATCATGTTAGAGAAGAATTGAAAGTTCGCACGGGCTATGGGAGAGTTCTGAAGGAAATATGGAAACTAGTCATGGAAAATAGGTCCAGGGCCCCATATAATCAAAGAGAATTAATGAACAGAAAGGTTATGAGGGCATATATAAAATAAGATTGTCAATACCATATGTATATACCGCAACACAATTCATTTGTTCTGGGTTTTTCTTTTCTTTTTTTTTTTTTAATTTGTGGAGATGGGATTTCAACATGTTGCCCAGGCTGGTCTTGAGCTCCTGAGCTCAAGTGGTCTGCCCACCTCGGCCTCCCGAAATGCTGGGATTACAGGCGTGAACCACCGTGCCCAGCCTGTTCTGGGTTTTTCTAATGCAGGAAGACCTGACCTTATCTGTGCCATGGACCCCTTTCAGAATAATATTTTTTAGTTGTATAAAATAAAGTACATTGGATTATAAGGAACACCAATTATATGGAAATATAGTTTACAAAATATACAAATCTAATATTCATATACTTGTTTATCAGCATATTAAGAAATCAGATTTAGGCCAGGCGCGGTGGCTCAAGCCTGTAATCCCAGCACTTTGGGAGGCCGAGACGGGTGGATCATGAGGTCAGGAGATGGAGACCATCCTGGCTAACACAGTGAAACCCCGTCTCTACTAAAAAAAAAAATACAAAAAACTGGCCGGGCGAGGTGGTGGGCACCTATAGTTCCAGCTACTCGGGAGGCTGAGGCAGGAGAATGGTGTAAACCCGGGAGGCGGAGCTTGCAGCGAGCTGAGATCTGGCCACTGCGCTCCAGCCTGGGCGACAGAGCGAGACTCCGTCTCAAAAAAAAAAAAAAAAAAGAAATCAGATTTAGTGATGGATCCGATAATTACAATTTCAAAGACGTGATGCGCATAAAGCCTACTTCAAGATTATACGCAACAACTGTAGTATGATATAGATATTTGAGATTTCTGTTGTTACAGAATCATAGATACTGCTAATACTAGAATGGTATGTTACCTACACTCATATTTGAATAGAATAATAATTTTCAGTTAGAGATTAATAAAAGAGATTTTTTTTTCTTTTCCGAGTTCACAAACCCCACTGACGTCCTATCTATAGACTCCTGTCTGTGAACCCCAGGTTAAGAAACCCTCCTCCTATTACCAGGCATGTCTTCCATTCAGCAAACATTTACTGTGCCTCAAGGCATTTACTGCATATGAAGCATTATGCTGGGCTCTGTAGATTCAGAAGTCTTTAAGGCAGAGTCACTTCATTTTGGGTGTGCAGCCCTATGAGTGAAGCAGACATATGAACAATCATAGTTCAGGATGGTCGACACCAAAGAAGAGTTATTAAACGTTGTAAGGACACAGAGATGGGTGTATCTCTGCTCAAAGAATCAGGGAAGGTGTTGTGAAGGGGTGACATTTGAGATGTGTCCTGAAAGATACAGGAGTTTGCCAGTGAAATGGAGAGAAGGGCCTTTCAGGTAAAGACACGTTTTCAGGGAATGTGTTAATAACTGAATGTGGCTGGAGCATAGAATGTGTGTGAAAGCATGGCCAGAGACGATACTAGGAAGACCATGTTAGGAACCTGGTTGTGAAGGACCTTGCTAAGGAGTTTGGACTGAAACCTCAGCTGAGAGAGGCATGCAAGATCTTCGAGAAGGGGAGTATGGGGTGGAGGTTTAATTTCTAGGAGGTAAATGGATGTTCTTTGGAAGGAGGGTAGACCAAAGACCAGAGAAGTAATGAGGATCTGAACTAAGGCAGAGACTGTGGGCATTGAGCACAGTTAGAAGTAATGAGGATCTGAACTAAGGCAGAGACTGTGGGCATTGAGCACAGTTAGAAGTAATGAGGATCTGAACTAAGGCAGAGGCTGTGGGCATTGATCGGAGTTAGAATTTGCAGGTGTTGACGATTGACATTGTGAATGGTAAAAGGGAGGAGTTTTTTAGGTTTCTGGTTTGGGGTGGTGGCTGTCAAAAGAGGTTTAAAAAAGTGAAAGGAAAATAAGGGGAGAATTCTCATTGATAATAAGGGCAAAAAGGTTTTTTTGGCAGAATAATAGAGTTGCTGTCAAGTGTGGTGTAGTTGTGGTTAAGGAAATCAGAGGTGTCAGCAGACATAAAAGACAGGTGAAAACGTGGGAAGTATCCTACCTGTAGTGTAGAAATAGCACAACTGTCTATGTCAGGGGTCAATAAACTGTGGTCCATAGGTCAAATCTGGCCCACCATCTGTTTTTGTATATAACGTTTTATTGGAATACAGCCACACTCATTTATTTATATATTGTCCCTATCTTCTTTTATGGTACCAATAGCAGAGTTGCATAGTCATGACAGAGATGTGTTGTGTCAGTTCACAAAGCTGGAAATATTCTTTACAGTAACACTTGCCAACCCCTGTTCAATGTGTCTGAGGGTTGGATGTTCAACCTCTAATTTGCCATCCAATGTCTATATGATGATGGAGAATGAATAAGCGTCTTGGTTCTGGCCTTTGGGCTGGATTACCCATGCGCTGTGTACCTGCAGCACAACACAGACCCCTGAATATTTATATCAGTCAGTGATGGCAAGGTCTATTGTTCTGGAGTGTACTGTGTGGTAACTGTGGTAGTGCCAGCTTTACACAGATTAGATAATGCTCGGGCTTGTTTTGCCATTTTTCTTACTGAGTTGTCTTTTATAAAATATTTCTTTATGGATTCTGATTATTAATCCTTTGTTGTTGATAGGTATTACAGATGTGATTTCCCAGTTTCTTGCTTATTTTAAATTTTTTTTTTTTTTTTTTTTTTTGAGATGACGTCTTGCTCTGTCGCCCAGGCTGGAGTGCAGTCATGCCATCTCAGCTCATTGTAACCTCCGCCTCGCAGGTTCAAGTGATTTTCTTGCCTTAGCCTCCCAAGTAGCTGGGACTACAGGCATGTGCCACCACACCTGGCTAATTTTTGTGTTTTTAGTAGAGATGGGGTTTCATCATGTTGGCCAGGCTGGTCTCAGACTCCTGACCTCAAGTGATCCACCCGTCTTGGCCTCCCAAAGTGCTGGGATTTCAGTTGTATGAGCCACTGCGCCTGGCCTGTTGCTTATTAAAAAAAATCTGTTTAAGGTGTCATTTGTTAAAAAGTTCTGAATTTTAGTATCAACTTTATCAATCTTTTCCTTCAAGATTCGCAGTTATTCTTTGTTTTGTTTTGAGGCAGGGTCTCGTTCTGTCGCCAAGGCTGGTGTGCAGTGGTGCAATCTCGGCTCACTGCAGCCTCAACCTCCTGGGCTCAAGCAGCCCTCCCGCCTCAGCCTCCTGGAGCAGTTGAGATCACAGGCATGCGCCACTGTGCCCTGCTACTTTTTGCATTTTTTGTAGAGGTGGGTTTTCGCCCTGTTGCGCAGGCTAGTCTCAAACTCCTGAGCTCAAGCAATCCACCTGCTTCAGCCTCCCAAAGTGCTGGGATTACAAGTGTGAGCTACTGTGCCCAGTCTGCAATTATTCTTTATATTCTGGAATCCCTCTGTTGTTTTCAATGGTTAGATCTTTAATGTATCTGGAATGGATTCTTATGTGTAGTGTAAGGTAGGGTCCAGTTTCATTTTTTTTCCCTATGTATAACCAGTGATCCCAGCATCATTTATTGAATGGGGCTTGCTTTCAAATTGTAAGCTTTTTTTGGTGGAGTCTGTCTGAGGTCCTTATTAAGCGCTGCTGCTTGCTGATTGTGTGACCTTGGACAAATAAAACTTCATTGAGCCTCAGTTTCCTCATCTTTAAGGATAATAGTAATCTCATAGGGTTTTGTGAGGATTAAATGAGTCAGTATACATAACGTGTAAAATAGTGCTTGACATCTAGAATATGCTCAATAAATACTAAGTGTTCTTTAGCACTACTGTTCATTTCTGATTCCTCAGCACCTGGTACAGAGTAGGGGCTCACTTTGCTTAATTAAATTGTCAAATTAATTTGGTTTTCAGGTCAATCAGAATGGTTGAGTTGGGCTAAGTGTTGCAGGAGATGCTTCCAAGAAGCTGCTTAGTTTTAGGGGCTGCCTTAGATTATCTGCTAGGATAGAACTTTTCTCACGCCATCACTTTTGCAGAGAACTTCTGTAGCAGAGGTTGCAAACTGGCAACCTGTGGTTGGATTTGACCTGCATACATATTTTGTTTGGTTTACACAGTATTTTTAATGTCTTAAAAATGTACACAGACTTCTGAGTTTCTGACTTAACCTTGAAAAATTGGAAGATCTGTGAACAGCAAGCCCATGTTCACTTATAGCAGTAACCAGCTGAAACTTTTAGGTGGGATGTGTTTCCTAGTTCTCCATAGTCTGCACTGCTCTCTTGCTTTGCTGTTTTTTTTTTTTTTTTTATTGTTTTTGAGACGGAGTCTCTCTCTGTCGCCCAGTCTGAAGTGCAGTGGCGCAGTCTCCACTCACTGCAAGCTCCGCCCCCAGGGTTCACGCCATTCTCCTGACTCAGCCTCCGTGTAGCTGGGACTACAGGCGCCCACCACCATGCCCGGCTAATTTTTGTATTTTTAGTAGAGACGGAGTTTCACAGTGTTAGCCAAGATGGTCTAGATCTCCTGACCTTGTGATCCGCCCGTCTCGGCCTTCCAAAGTGTTGGGATTATAGGCGTGAGCCACTGCGCCTGGCCTGCTGTTTGTTTTTATGGCCCTGTAGACATTTAATTTTCTGATTATTTCTTTACTGAGGTTTTGAATGTTGTCCCCCCCAAACCAATAAATGACATATTGGGATAGGGGGAGGATGGCCGGAAATTGACAGATGAGTTTGTGGGCAAGTAAATACTAAAATCTATTTCTAAGGATGAGCCATACTTGATCATAATGAATAGAATGATAATTGAAATTAAAAGATGAGGTGAGGCCGGGCGCGGTGGCTCAAGCCTGTAATCCCAGCACTTTGGGAGGCCGAGACGGGCGGATCACGAGGTCATGAGATCGAGACCATCCTGGCTAACACGGTGAAACCCCCGTCTCTACTAAAAATACAAAAACTAGCCGGGCGAAGTGGCGGGCGCCTGTAGTCCCAGCTACTCGGGAGGCTGAGGCAGGAGAATGGCGTAAACCCGGGAGGCGGAGCTTGCAGTGAGCTGAGATCCGGCCACTGCACTCCAGCCCTGGCGACAGAGTGAGACTCTGCCTCAAAAAAAAAAAAAAAAAAAAAAAAAAAAAGATGAGGTGAAATTCAGCTTAGCTCCTTGAATATTTGGGCATCTACTATGTGTTAGATACTGTATTAGAAAATTACCACATTGGTGATAGAAAATTAGCCAGCCAGCTTTATGAAATACTCTAGAAGAACTCTTTTTACTTGTAATATGGAGCTCTTATCCAAGAGAGTGGTTGGAGGAGAAAGGAAATACAGGTATTATTTTCTCAAATATTTATTGAGCCCTACCATGTATACTGGAAACTGGCTAGAACTCTGCAAGATACCAGGATGAATCTAGCCAAGGTTTGTATGCTGAGGAATACCTGAGCTGGGGTACCTGAAAGAGGTGGCCTGTGAATGAAACTGCCAAGAATAGTTAGTATCTTAATACTTGGAGATGAGACAGTGCTGTATTTTCAGGCTGAGTGAAAGCATAAGCACAGAGGTGGGTATTTAGGAGATGGTAAAGAGTCCACTTTGCTTGGAGAACAAGATTGTTATAAGGGTGTTGTTGGAATTAAGGCTGGAAATGGAGATGAACAACAGCAACAATAATAGATAAAACCTAAAATAAATAAATAAAACTTAAAAAAATTAATAATAGTAGTGGCTTTTTTTTCCCCCAGTGTGCTTTGGGTAAGGTTTTTTTTTTGTTTTGTTATGTTTTGTTTTTAAATAGAACCAGGGTCTTACTCTGTTGCCCAGGCTGGAGTGCAGTGGTGTGATTATAACTCATTGCAGTCTTTAATTCCTGGACTCAAGTGATCTCCTGCCTTGGTCTCCCAAATTGCTAGGATTATAGGCGCAAGCCATATGCCTGGTTAATGGCTCACAGTTTTTGCATGCTTACTATTTGCAAGATAATGTGCTAAGCATTTCATAAGTAGCATTTTACTTAATCCTTACAACAACCTGAAGAGGTAGGCACTGGTTTTTAATCCCTTTTTACATATAAAATGAGGAAGAGATCTAACAATTGATACAGAAAATATTTGAGTCCAGGTAGTCTAATTTCAAAGCTTATCTTCCTAATCTCTGCATACCATACAATCAAATCATGGAAGGCTTTGAATCCCCATTTCTATTCCAAGCTGGGAAGTTTGGACTTGATTGACTAAATAGTGGAAAGTCATCGAATGTTTTTCGCCAGTGATCTCATGAAAACTGTACATTAGGAAAGGAAGCCTGATTGTGAAGTGTAGGATCGGCATGGGGAGAAAGGAGAGGTATGGAGCTAGTTTACTCTCTTACTTTTCACTAGATTGGATGGGTGCTCCTTTAGGACTGGGCTGTTGTCCGTCTCTGCCTTCCCTCTTCCCTCCCTTCGGCTCCAGTGTCTGCCTATTTTGATGTCTGTCGTATTCATTTATTTTTTTAAATGTGATCTTTTTCTACCTCACCTTATTCTTTTTTTTTTTTTTTTTTTTTTTTGAGACGGAGTCTCGCGCTGTCGCCCAAGCTGGAGTGCAGTGGCTGGATCTCAGCTCACTGCAAGCTCCGCCTCCCGGGTTCACACCATTCTCCTGCCTCAGCCTCCCGAGTAGCTGGGACTACAGGCACCCGCCACCTCGCCCGGCTAGTTTTTTGTATTTTTTAGTAGAGACGGGGGTTTCACCGTGTTAGCCAGGATGGTCTCGATCTCATGACCTCGTGATCCGCCCGTCTCGGCCTCCCAAAGTGCTGGGATTACAGGCTTGAGCCACCGCGCCCGGCCTACCTCACCTTATTCTAAAAAGGACGTAAAGTGGCTGCCTAGGAGCTCAATAAACGTTCTGAATTAATTAGTAAATAACTAGAGTTGTATTTAGATGTATACACAAATGAAATACTATGGCTTTGATGGCAGTAGTAATGCAGCTCTAGGATTGGTCATATGCTTTATTTGATATACAAGCTCAATAAAGCAGAAGGCCAGGACCACACCTTTACCTTATGATGAATTGTGTATCCTATGTCAGTTACAATATTCATTATCAGTTAATAAATTAACTATATCAGTTAATATTAATGAGCACCAAATTCAGAGGGTATTCATACTTTAAATAGATATTTCAGTTTATATTTAGCATTAACCAGCTGCAACTCCCCGCCCCATACACAAAGGCAACAAAAGTTCCCATTAATCAGCTCCTTTACTGATATTGAATCTATTGAATATCAGTTCAATAGTACCCATTTATGTACATTTTCTTTTTCTTTTCTTTCTTTTTTTTTTTTTTTTGTGACAGAGTCTCACTCTGTTGCCCAGGCTGGAATGCAGCGGTGAGATCTTGGCTCACTGCAACCGTCGCCTCCTGGGTTCAAGTGATTCTCCTGTCTCAGCCCCCCGAATAACTGGGACTATAGGTGCACACCACCATGCCCAGTTAATTTTCTTGTAGTTTTAGTAGAGGCGGGGTTTCGCCATATTGGTCAGGCTGGTCTTGAACTCCTGACCTTAGGTGGTCCACCCGCCTTAGCCTGTCAGAGTGCTGGGATTACAGGTGTGAGCCACTGCACTGCACCCAGCTGCTTTTTTTTTTTTTTTTTTTTTTTTTTTTTAATGAGACAGCGTCTCACTCCCTTGCCCAGGCTGGAGTGCAGTGGTGCAATCTTGGCTCACTAAAACCTCTGCCTCCCAGGTTCAAGTGATTCTCCTGCTTCAGCCTCCCAAGTAGCTGGCTCATGCCTGTAATCCCAACACTTTAGGAGGCCAAGGTGGGTGGATCACTTGAGTTCAGGAGTTTAAGACCAGCCTGGCCAACATAGTGAAACCCCATCTCTACCAAAAATACAAAAATTAGTCAGGCGTGCTGGCATGTGTGTCTAATCCCAGCTACTTGGGCGGCTGAGGCTTCCATCAGTTCTTGGTGCTCCTTGGCTTGTAGCTGCATCACTCCAATTTCTGCCTCTGTTGTCACATGACATTTTCCCTGTGTGTCTGTGTGTCCAAATTTCCCTTATAAGGACACTAGTAGGTCCCACCCTACTCCAGTAACTTCATCTTAATTGATTACATCTGCAGCAACTCCATTTCCAAATCAGGTCACATTTTGAGGTACTGAGGGTTAGGACTAACATATTTGGCAGGGGCGGGAAGGGGGCCTACAATTCAACACAAAACAGGTAGTGTTTGAGATAACATAGAGGCATTAAATTAAAATTTATTAAAATGGAAGGGTAAGATTGCAGCAAGTGGGGTTAAGGAGAGAGTAACCAAAAGAATGGTGGACATAGGAAAATGTAAGGAATATTTAGGTAATGAAATACTCAGAAGTCTGATTTGCTGGTGTGTTGAGGAGTTGTGGAGAAGTGAAGCCAGCGTACTTTCTTGGATCCCTGGATGGCAGGTCTAAGACATTTGAATATTGCTGAGTGAGCAGTGTGTGGGAGCAGGATGGCACTGCAGAATTTTGAAATGGTAGATAATTGATTCAAGCTTTGAGTAACTGAGTCAAGTTTTAGAGACATTCTAATATGATCAGGTGATCATGGATAAGTAAACACCCTGTAGAAAAATAGATGGTCAATGACTTAAGACACCCAGCCTCCCTCATTTGCCTATGCCGGTAACTTTTGCCAGCACAGTAGAGAAATCTCTGTTCTGTAAAACAACAAACTTTGAGGATTTTGTTAGCCTTCTCTTCTTGGTGAGTCATCTGTGGGCATTGAGAGATACATCAGCTTTTCAGGGTCTCCATTCAGAAGCCTCCCCATCGATATTTCAGTGTTAATAGTCTTGTCACACTTCATTTGATTTCAGACCGTTCTTCAAAATTACTTCTTTTCCATCCTATTCTTTACCTCTTGGTTTTTCTCTGAACCTTCTTCAGTTTTCCCATAATTTTAAAAAATACTGGAAAGAATTGAAGAAAACTGAGTATTGTTTTAAATTAACAAATAGAATTGAGGAAGACTGTGTATTGTCCAGGCTAACGATATGCTCTTTTTCTGTGTCTTTTTATTTTTAAATTATTATTATTTGAAAAAAATAGAGTCTTGCTTTGTCACCCAGGCTGGAGTGCAATGGTGTGATCATGGCTCACTGCAGCCTCAACCTCCGAGGCTCAAGCGATCCTTTCACCTCAGTCTCCTGAGTGAACACGTGGGACTACAGGTGTTCACCACCTCACCTGGCTTTTTTTTTTTTTTGGTGGGGGCAGTGAGGTAGAGAATGGGTCTTCCTGTGTTGCCCAGGCCAGTCTCAAACTCCTGGGCTTAAGCGATACTCCTGCCTCCCCAAGTGTTGGGGTTACAGGCATGAGCCACTTGCTCAGCCTGTCTTTTTAATGGTAGCTATGTTGGCCTTGTCCGTGATAGGACGGTATTTAAATTGTGAATATTCATTCAAATTGTGGTCAGTAATAGCCCTCAGGTGCTTTTCTTTATTTGTGCCTAGGCATTCTTCCTGATTTTATATTTGCATTGTTTATACTTCTTCTAATAGCATGTGTCCCCATGAAATTTTTAAAATTACGTTTAAGGCTGTGCACTGTGGCTCACACCTATAATCCCAGCACTTTGCAAGGCCAAGACGGGTGGATCACCTAAGGTCAGGAGTTCATGACCAGCCTGACCAACATGGTGAAACCCCATCTCTCCTAAAAATACAAAAATTAGCCTGGTGTGGTGGCACACGCCTGTAATCCCAGCTACTTGAAAGGCTCACGCAGGAAAATTGCTTGAACCTGGGAGGCAGAGGTTGCGGTGAGCCAAGATCATGCCATAGCACTCCAGCCTGGGTGACGAGAGCAAGACTCCGTCTCAAAAAACAAACAAAAAAAAATTATGTTTAAATACTGCAAATATATAACTTCTGAGTCATTTTCATGTTCATACAGTCTTTACTAGTTTAATTCATATAAAGGTTTTTTTAGTCTTTCATTTGGCAATATATTGACGTACTTTTCCACACATCTTTATATTTATCATTTTTAATGGATATATAACAACTAAAGTTTAAAATACTCTGGTTATTTGGCATTAGGGTGATTTTCAGTTCATTTTTATTCCTATTTTACAATTCTTTTTTTTTTTTTTCCCCACGTGAGATGGAGTCTTACTCTGTCACCCAGGCTGGAGTGTAGTAGCGTGGTCTTAGCTCACTGCAACCCCCGCCTCCCGGGTTCAAGCAATTCTCCTACCTCAGCCTCCGGAGTAGCTAGGATTATAGGCGTGCGCCACCATGCCTGGCTAATTTTTGTATTTTCAGTAGAGACAGGGTTTCACCATGTTGGCCAGGCTGGTCTCAAACTCCTGACCTCGTGATCTGCCCACCTCGGCCTTCCAAAGTGCTGGGATTACAGGAGTGAACCACCACACCTAGCCCTATTTTACAATTCTAAATTGTAGTGCTGTAACATCTTTTTAGAAATCTTTTTCTTCCAGTTTTTTCTTAGAATATATTCCCTAAAATGATTTGATTAGGTCTGAGGCTATCACTTTTTAGCCACGTTGTCAGATTATTCTTTAGAACAACTACCAGTTTATAGTGCCACTAGCTACTAGTTCAGATTGAATTTCATAAATTTTTTCTTCTAGTATAATAGCAGTTCTTCAGTTTTGTGGGCTTTTTTGATGTTTTAAATGTTTTATTAAAACTTTCAGGCCGGGCGTGGTGGCTCACGCCTGTAATCCCAGCACTTTGGGAGGCCGAGGCAGGCGGATCATGAGGTCAGGAGATCGAGACCATCCTGGCTAACACGGTGAAACCCCATCTCTACTAAAAATACAAAAAAAAATTAGCCGGGCGTGTAGTGGGCGCCTGTAATCCCAGCTGCTCGGGAGGCTGAGGCGGGAGAATGGCGTGAACCCAGGAGGCCGAGCTTACAGTGAGCTGAGATCGCGCCACTGCACTCCAGCCTGGGCGATAGAGCAAGACTCCATCTCAAAAAAAAAAAAAACTTTCAAACATACAAAAAGCCCCAGAAATAACAGTAGAGTGAACCACCCTTATACCTACCATCTATGTTCAACATGTTGTCATATGCTTAATAACGTTTATTATGTTAAACCTTTTAAAAATAAAGATATCATGATACTATCCCTTTAATATTTTAGCACGCCATCTCCTTACAAGTAAGGATATTCTTCTACATAAACACAATACCATTATTAACACCTAATAAAACAGTAATTTCTTAAAATTATCCAACATTAAATCTTTCTCCAGTTATCTCCGAAATGAGCCTTTTTTTTGTTTTGTTTGTTTTTTTTTTTTTTAAGACAGAGTCTCGCTGTGTTGCCCAGGCTGGAGTGCAGTGGTACAATCTCAGCTTACCACAACCTCTGCCCCGTGGGTTCAAGCGTTTCTCCTGCCTCAGCCTCCCGAGTAACTGGGATTACAGGTGCCCACCACCATGCCTGGCTAATTTTTATATTTTTAGTAGAGACGGGGTTTCACCATGTTGGCCAAGTGGTCTGGAACTCCCAACCTAAAGCAATGCACCCTCCTCGGCCTCCCAACGTGTTGGGATGAGCCACCGCGCCCAGCTTGTTTTTTTTTTTTTTTCTGAGATGGTGTTTCACTCTTGTCTCCCAGGCTGGAGTGCAATGGCGCGATCTTGTCTCACTGTAGCCTCCTCCTCCTGAGTTCAAGCAGTTCTCCTGCCTCAGCCTCCCTAGTAGCTGGGATTATAGGGTTGCGCCACCAAGCCTGGCTAATTTTATATTTTTAATAGAGACCAGGGTTTCACCACGTTGGCCAGTCTGGCCTCCAACTCCTGACCTCAGGTGATCTACCCACCTTGGCCTCCCAGTGTGCTGGGATTATAGGCATGAGTCACAGTGACTGGCCATAATTTAAAATTTTTTTTTGTAGAAGTGAGGTCTCTCTGTGTTGCCCAGGCTGATCTCAAACTTGTAGCCTCAAGCAGTCTTCCTGCCTTGGCCTTCCAAAGTGCGGGGATTACAGGCGTGAGCTACCATGCATGGCCTCTTCTAGATTTTATTTCTGTTTTTGTATTACTCATTTATAATATTATTTTCTCTTTGTTGCAAATTGGGTAGAGATTTCTTTCTTTGTTTTTTAGCATAAATGAACCAGTTTATCTTGCCATTAAATTTCTTCTTCTGATAAAAAAATTATGTATTCTTTATTGTTTATGGGTAAGCACAATATTCAATTTTTTTTTTTTTTTTTTTTTTTTTTTTTGAGATGGAGTCTCACTCTGTCACCCAGGTTGGAGTGCAGTGGCGCAATCTTGGCTCACTGCAAGCTCCCGCCTCCCGGGTTCACGCCATTCTCCTGCCTCAGCCTCCCAAGTAGCTGGGACTACAGGTGCTTGCCACCACACCCGGCTAATTTTTTGTATTTTTAATAGGGAACAGGGTTTCACCTTGTTAGCCAGGATGGTCTTGATCCCCTGACCTCGTGATCCGCCCGCCTTGGCCTCCCAAAGTGCTGGGATTACAGGTGTGAGCCACCATGCCTGGCCCAATTTTTTAGTTTTTAAATGATCTCTTTTGAACTTCAAAAAAATGCTATCCTGGCCGGGCGCGGTGGCTCACACCTGTAATCCCAGCACTTTGGGAGGCTGAGGCAGGCAGATCATGAGGTCAGGAGATCAAGACCATCCTGACTAATATGGTGAAACCCCGTCTCTACTAAAAATACGAAAAAATTAGCCAGGTGTGGTGGTGGGAGCCTGTAGTCCCAGCTACTTGGGAGGCTGAGGCAGGAGAATGGTGTGAACCTGGGAGTCGGAGCTTGCAGTGAGCTGAGATGACACCACTGCACTCGAGCCTGGCAACGGAGCAACACTCCGTCTCAAAAAAAGAAAAGAAAAAATGCTATCCTAATTGCACCAAGTCATTTGAATGCTCTCTGTTTGAAAATACTGGTACATCCACGTAATACTGTTCCATCTGGAGGTTTGCTAAGCACAGTCAGTGTATTCATCTGGGTTATGAATAATGATGAAATGGTAGCTGCAAGACCTGAAAGCTGGTCTTAGGGCTTCAGTATTTGATTTAAAAGGTGACAGTTGGCCAGTCGCAGTGGCTCACGGCTATAATCGCAGCACTTTGGGAGGCTGAGGCGGGCAGGTTGCCTGAGGTCGGGAGTTCAAGACCAGCCTGGCCAAATGGTGAAACCCTGTCTCTACTAAAAATACAAAATTAGTTGGGTGCAGTGGCATGTGCCTGTAATCCCAGCTACTCAGGAGGCTGAGGCAGGATAATCGTTTGAACCTAGGAGGTGGAGGTTGCAGTGAGCTGAGGTTGCGCCACTGCACTCTAGCCTAGGTGACAGAGCAAGACTCCGTCTCAAAAAAAAAAAAACAACAACAACAATTACAAGAGCAGAAAGCAAAGCAAAACAAAAATCCTGACAGCATTGTCATTATGAACATATTAAGATAAGGGAGAAGAAACACTGGCTAATTCTGAGAATGATGGCCTAAGGACCTCCCTGACTAGAACCTAGATGGCATGATTTGATTCTTGTCATAGAGAAACCTAACAGAAGCAGAAAGACTTCTTTAAGTTGTCTTTCATCAGTGTCTTATGGCAAGACAACATTCGTTATATAACATGTGAAATGACTTTCCTACTTCTAAGAGACTTTGGACAAATTGTTCACTTGAGCCTTGATTTTTCTGTTTGTTCCTTGAAGATATTGGACCAGATTATTGCTAAGCTCTGGTTCTTACTCTGCTCAGGTTCTCCAGTTATTTTTAGGGAATATTAAAAATTGTTTTGTGGGTGTTGTAGAATTTGGTCAGTTTCTCACTGTCATTTGTATATTTAGATCATGGATTAGAAGATTGATGCTCCTAACCTGTGTTGTTTTTTGACCATAGCTTTATTATGATTGAGAGTGTGGTGGTGTTCATAATTAGAACATGATGTATAAAGTAGTTTTCTCTATATTTTATTTTATGTGTCTACTGTGGTATGTAACAAGATGGGAAAAATCTCATTGAGCCTCTGACTTACAGTTTATAATATGTTTATTATATGTGTTGGAATGAGTGGTTTTGGAAATCTCAAGTTTCATGTTTTACTAATTTATCTTTTGTTTCCTGTACTAAGAAGTTAGGACTGAAGTTTAAAAATTGATGTTAATATTCCCTAATCCCTTAAATAGTCTATTATCCCTACCAAGAGCAAACCAGGGTTGTTGTATTGAAATGCCAGTCGCCTTGACAGGCATTTTGTTGATCCCTTCAGAGCACTAAGTTTCTCTGATTTGGCTGGAGGGCTGTACAGATTTTCCCTTGGGAGCCCCAGATCTGAGAATAGGAAGCTAGGAAGCATGAAATAGTTGTGTTTTTTTGGGGTTTTTTTTTGTTTTGTTTTTTAAGATGGAGTCTCCCTCTGTTGCCATGCTGGAGTGCAGTGGCGCGATCTCCGCTTACTGTAACCTCTGCCTCCTGGGTTCAAGAGATTCTTCTGTCTCAGCCTCCCAAGTAGCTGGGACTGCAAGCACATGCCACCATGCCCAGCTAATTATTTGTGTGTGTTTTTAGTAGAGACGGGGTTTCACCATGTTGGCCAGGCTGGTCTCGATCTCTTGACCTTGTGATCCTCCTGCCTCAGCCTCCCAAAGTGCTGGGATTACAGGTGTGAGCCACCATGCCCAGCCAGCATGAAATAATTTTGTAAGTATCTCATGAAAGGGTATAGGAAGGATGAAATTGGATCTTAATAGTTATGCCTAGGCAAATCGTCTTTAACAGTGGGCATTTAACTGTTTGTTTAGACACTTTAACAATGTCTTATAAGTTATCCTGAAACATTTAAGGTTATGTGGTTACAAGGCCAACTTAATTTTTTTAAGTACTATTAGTGTAATATTCAGATTGAGGCATTCATGAAATAATGTTGTTTCAATTAACTTCAGGAATAGCAAAGTGCCTAGCAGAGTGCTAGTAGGTAGTTGGTAAAGGGTAGTTAGATAAATGTATCCATCGAAAGTTTTCAAATTACAGTAGATTAGAAATTAAGAGAGACGGCCGGGTGCGGTGGCTCAAGCCTGTAATCCCAGCACTTTGGGAGGCCAAGACGGGCGGATCACGAGGTCAGGAGATCGAGACCATCCTGGCTAACCCGGTGAAACCCCGTCTCTATTAAAAAATACAAAAAACTAGCCGGGCAAGGTGGCGGGCACCTGTAGTCCCAGCTACTCGGGAGACTGAGGCAGGAGAATGGTGTAAATCCGGGAGGCGGAGCTTGCAGTGAGCTGAGATCCGGCCACTGCACTCCAGCCTAGGCGACAGAGCGAGACTCTGTCTCAAAAAAAAAAAAAAAAAAAAGAAATTAAGAGAGACTTCTGTTACATATTGAGAGATACGTATTTCCCATAAAAATAACTCATGTCTGTAAATCTGAAATTGTTTCATAATAAGAAGTTTTTTAAATGCATGCAGGAGTCTCATGATGATAAAGAATCAACAATGTTATTACTAGCCAACTGAGAGGGAGAGGTTGTTGCACCTAGACAACAAATCAGAGGTTTGCATTTGATACAAGCTGAAGAATATGTTTGTATTTATGAAGCAGGTGCCAGAGGAATTCTAGTATTTTTATTTTACAAAGCTACTTTAAACATATTTGAATAGAGATAATCATTTGTAAAATGCATTTTAAAAGTGTATATATATGTTGTTGTTGTTGTTGTTGTTTTTAAATAGTCCTTGAGTTTTCTTAAATCTGGAAGAAACCTGAGATTCTTTTTAGTCCTGGCTCTGGTGTTCCATCCTCTCTTTTTTTTTTTTTTTTGAGACGGAATCTCGCTCTGTTGCCCAGGCTGGAGTGCAGTGGTGCGATCTCTGCTTACTGCAAGCTCTGCCTCCCGGGTTCACGCCATTCTCCTGCCTCAGCCTCCCGAGTAGCTGGGACTACAGGCGCCCATCACTACGCCCGGCTAATTTTTTTTTTTTTTTTTTTTTTTTTTTTTTAGTAGAAACGGGGTTTCACTGTGTTAGCCAGGATGGTCTCGATCTCCTGACCTAGTGATCCGCCTGCCTCGGCCTTCCAAAGTGCTGGGATTACAGGCGTGAGCCACTGCGCCTGGTCCCATCCTCTCATTTTAACACTTTTAGACTCAGAGAGATTATGTCCTGCCCTAAATCATAAAACAACTTTATGGGACAGCCATGACTAAAACCCACTCTGCCATGCTCAGCCTAGCCTTCTTTCGATTCTATCACCCTATATTTTCATATCAAAAATAATGCTAGTCTATCTGAATAGGTACACAGTTGATTTTACTAACAGTTTGTACTAATAGTTTGACATATGTCTACATTGAAAGCATTTAAAAAAGGATATCGAGGTTAAGAAATGGTTGCATGGGCGTTAGGCTTTATTTAATTTCCTCATATGGATGGTACAACAGCTTCAATAGTGCACAGTTATGAAACCAGGACATGTGTTTTCTGTTTACTTTTTTGCAGTTCTCACTTGTAATACTTATTTTTTTTCAGAGTCTAAGTAGGAAAGTAAATGTTAAATTAAAAAGTATAATAGGCCGGGCGCGGTGGCTCAAGCCTGTAATCCCAGCACTTTGGGAGGCCGAGACGGGCGGATCATGAGGTCAGGAGATCGAGACCATCCTGGCTAATACGGTGAAACCCCGTCTCTACTAAAAAATACAAAAAACTAGCCGGGCGACGAGGCGGGCGCCTGTAGTCCCAGCTACTCGGGAGGCTGAGACAGGAGAATGGCGTGAACCCGGGAGGCGGAGCTTGCAGTGAGCTGAGAGCCGGCCACTGCACTCCAGCCTGGGCAGCAGAGCAAGACTCCGTCTCAAAAAAAAAAAAAAAAAAAAAAAAAAGTATAATAATATCAACATATTTATAGTTTATAACAGAAAGAGTAGGAAAGTGATATGAAGGACTTCATTTGTAGCTAACTGCATCTGTGACCTAGGGCAAGTCATGTAACCTTGACTATTTCTGATACCTGCTTACTTAGAATCTTTCAGAGATTCTGCCCAGGACAAATGTATCTATTGTAAAAATGTGTTAATTGATGTGTAACATACAAAGAAAAGCACACAAATTATAAGGTTAATGAATTATAAAATTAACACACTTGTGTAACCAGTACCGTGGTATTTCAAAAGTATATTGAGCCTCTTTGATGATTATAAGCTTTCCTTAATAGAAGCCACTGGACTCGAGATTGTAGATAGGTCATCTGTCTTTTACAACTCCTTTTTTTTTTTTTTTTGAGACAGTCTCGCTCTGTCACCCAGGCTGGAGTGCAGTGGTGCAATCTCAGCTCACTGAAACCTCTGCCTCCCAGGTTCAAGCGATTCTTCTGCCTCAGCCTCCGGAGTAGCTTTGACTACAGGAGTGCACCACCATGCCTGGCTAATTTTTTTATTTTTAGTAGAGATGGGGTTTCGCCATGTTGGTCAGGCTGGTCTCGAACTCCTTACCTCCTTACCAGGTGATCCACCCACCTTGGCTTCCCAAAGTGCTGGGATTACAGGCATGACCCATAGCACCTGGCCTTTTACAACTCTTTCTAGAGTAAAATTAGCAGAAACAGTGGTAGAGAGAAGGAATTTGGTCAATCACAAAAATTTATTTTGAATAGGTTTATTGGGTTTATATTTAGTCTTTTCTTCTGATGTTTCTCTTCTTCCTCTTGCCCTTTTTCTTTTTTGTCTAGGTCCTGGGAGGAATGGAAAGGGGTCCTACTGACTAACTTTTCTGAGAGTGGTCAGAGAGTTCTTAAGCAGGTCTGTTGATTCTGTAGAATACGTGAAATTCAATTTTAAAAGGCCTAATTTCAACTTAAAGGATTGGATTACAAATAGACTTTACTTTTTAAAAAGGAGGCATTTTGATCCTAATGTCCATAGGGTATTTTACTTTGGCAAGCTGCATTTGGCGTGTGGGTTGGATCAAAACTGACTAAATTACATAAGATCTGCTTAATAAAAAAGCATTTGAGTCAGTCTTATTAGTTATGTTGAATACATGTAATATGGCAGAATTCTTTATTGGTTCCATGAAAAGTACCAAGAAAAGATGAAAAGGTGAATTTCTCAGTTGTCGAGAATTCTGGAGGCGAATGGAGGCATGGATAAATCCAAAAAGGAAAATAAGCATTTATTTGGCCTTCTCGCTGATGTTTTCAGAATTCATAACATTGCAGGGGGAAATCAAGGCTACCTTACAATCTCAGAGAAGGGCAGGTGTATATAGTTGTTTTCATTCAGCTGCCTCTCTCTCTGTCATCTTAAATTAACTTTTTCTTGATCACACAGGTAAAACTCTAGCTCAGTGATTTCCCAAACCTATCTTCACATTGAAATCACCTGTGGAGCTTGGAAAACTGATGCCTTTGTCTCTTTCCCTTCCCCAGCAGATTGTGATTTAATTGCCCTGAGAGTATGGCCTGGACTTTGGAATTTTTAAAAGATCCCAAGATGATCTAAAGTGCAGACAAGGCTGGGCGCCATGGCTCACGCCTGTAATCCCAGCACTTTGGGAGACTGAGGCAGGCCTGAGGTCAGGAGTTCAAGACCAGCCTGACCAACATGGAGAAACCGCGTCTCTACTAAAAATACAAAATTAGCCAGGCGTGGTGGTACATGCCTTTACTCCCAGCTACTCAGGAGGCTGAGGCAAGAGAATCGCTTGAACCCGGGAGGCAGAGGTAGCAGTGAGCCAAGATTGTACCATTGCACTTGTGCCTGAGCAACAAGAGTGAAACTCTGACTCAAAAAAAAAAAAAAAAAAAAGCGCAGACAAGTTTGGGAACCACTGCGAGCTAAAGCAGAACTGGCCGCCATGTGATCTGTGACTTTTTTCCCCCCATAAATATTTGGATAAATATTTATAAATAAAGGGAAAAATATTTTGATTTAAGAATCCTGGCTGGGCACAGTTCCAGCACTGTGATTTGATTTAAGAATCCTTAAATCCTTAAATTTGATTTAAGGATCCTGGCTGGGCAGAGTTCCAGGGAAGGTAGGGCAGGAGGATCGTTTGACGCCAGGAGTCGGAGACCAGCCTGGGCAACACAGCAAGCATAGCATAACATTGTTTCTTTTTTTTTTTTCTCAACACAGAGTCTGGCTCTGTTGCCAGGCTGGAGTGCAGTGGTGCCATCTTGGCTCACTACAACCTCCGTCTCCCGGGTTCAAGCGGTTCTCATGCCTCAGCCTCCAGAGTAGCTGGAACTGCAGGCACCTGACACCACACCTAGCTAATTTTTGTATTTTTAGTGGAGACAGGGTTTCACCATGTTGGCCAAGATGATCTCAAACTCCGGACTTCATGTGCTCCACCCTCCTCGGCCTCCCAAAGTGCTGGGATTACAGACGTGAGCCATCAGGCCCCACCAGCAAGACACTGTTTCTATAAAAAAACAAAAACTAAAAAAAAAGGCCGGGCACGGTGGCTCACACCTGTAATCCCAGCACTTTGGGAGGCCAAGGAGGGAGGATCATGAGGTCAGGAGATCGAGATCATCCTGGGTAACACGGTGAAACCCTGTCTCTATTAAAAATACAAAAAATTAGCCAGGTGTGGTGGCAGACACCTGTAGTCCCAGCTACTAGGGGGTCGGGGCGGGGGGGCGGTGCTGAGGCAGGAGAATGGTATGAACCAGGAGGCGGATCTTGCCATGAGCTGAGATCGCACCACTGCACTCCAACCTGGGCGACAGAGTGAGACTCCATCTCAAAAAATTAAAAAAAAAAAAAAGGAAATTGCCAGGCAGTTTATTCAGCAGGATTTCCATGTAGGGTACATTAGTTATTTATTGTTGCGTAACAGATTACCACAAATTTAGCAGTTTAAAACAACATATATTTTTATTATGGCATGAGTGTCCATGGGTCAGGAATCAGCATAGCTTAGATGGGTCTTCTGTTTCAGGGTCTCTCACAGGAGGTAGTCAAGGTGTCAGCCAGGGCTGGTGTCTCATCTTAGCGCTTGGCTGAGGAAGAATCTGTTTCCAAACTAACTAGGTTGGTGACAGAATTTTCTTCCTGAAGGGATGTTGAATTGAGGGGCTTGGTTTCTCACTGGCTGATGGCTGAAGGCTGCTCTGAATTCCTTTCCATGTAGCTTCTTCAACATCACAGAGCTGAGAAGGGAATAGCAAGTCTCCTAGGAAGATGGAAGTCACAATTTTTTTATAATCGTGGAGTGGCATCTATCACATTTGCCATAGTCTGTTAGTTAGAAGCAAATCACTAGGCCAGTCCATAGTCAGACTGAAGAGATTATACAAAAGCATGAACACCAGGAGGCTGGAGTAATTGGTGGCCATTTTACGAGTCTGTCTACCACAGACTTCTTTAGAAAAAACAATCCTATAATTTGTATGGCAGGCACCACAAAAGACCTTGAGTAGTCAAAGCAATCCTGAGCAAAAAGAGCAAAGCTGGAGGCAGTACACTTCTTGACTTGAAAGTGTACAAAACTATTGTAACCAAAACAGCATGGCACTGGCATAAAAACAGACACATAGACCAATTAAACACCATAGAGAACCCAGAAATAAATCCACACATTTACAGCCAACTGATTTTCAACGGAGACACCCAAAACATACATTGATAAAAAGACAGTCTCTTCAATGAATGTGCGGAGAAAACTGGATAGCCACATGGAGAAGAATGAAACTAGACCCCTCTCTCTCACCATATACAAAAATCAACTCAAAATGAGCTAAAGACTTAAATGTAAGACCTGAAACTATGAAACCACTAAAAGAAAACATAAGAGGAAACACTTCAGGACATTGGTCTGCACAAAGATTTTATAGATAAGACCTTAAGCACAGGCAACAAAACAAAAGTTGACAAATAGGATTATATCCAGTTAAGAAAGCTTCTGCACAGCAAAGGAAACAGTGAAGAGATAACCTGCAGAATGGAAGAAAATATTTGCAGACTATTCATTTGACAAGGGATTAAATCTGGAATAAACAAGGACCTGAAATATTTCAACAGCAGAAAAACAGTCTGATTTTAAAATTGGGTACTTGATCTGAATAGACATTTCTCCAAAGAAAATGTAAAATTGTCAACCAGTATATGAAAATCTGCTTAACGTCACTAATCATCTGGAAATGTAAATCAAAACCATAATGAGATACTATTTCACCCCAGTTAAAATAGTGGCTATTACCAAAAAGGTGGAGAAAAGGGAACTACTATATACTGTTGATGGGAATGTAAATTAGTACAGCCATTATGGAAAATAGTTATGGCAGTTCCTCAAAAAGCCACTGGACCGGGCACAGTGGCTCACACCTGTAATCCCAGCACTTTGGGAGGCCGAGGCAGGTGGATCACAAGGTCAGGAGTTTGAGACTAGCCTGGCCAAGATGGTGAAACTCCATCTCTACTAAAAATACAAAATTCTGCTGGGCACAGTGACGGGCGCCTGTAATCCCGGGAGGATTACAGCTACTCGGGAGGCTGAGGCAGGAGAATCTCTTGAACCTGGGAGGGGGAGGTTGCAGTGAGCCGAGATTATGCCACTGTGCTGTATATGATCCAGCAATCCTGCTAATATATATTCAAAGGAAAGGAAATCAGTATGTCGAAGAGATATCTGCATTCTCATGTTTATTGCAGCAGTATTCACAATAGCCAAGATAGAGAATCAACCTGTGTCCATCAGTACATGGCTAGATAAAGAAAATATGGTATATATACACAGTGGAATACTATTCAGCCATAAAAGAATGAAATCTTGTCATTTGTAGCAACAAGCATCAGCCTGGAGGACATTATGTTAAGTGAAATAAGCCAGGCACAGAAAGGTAAAATATGTTCTTATATGTGGAAGCTAAAGCAGTTGATCACAATAGAAGTAGAGAGTAGAATAGGCCAGGTGTGGTGGCTCACGCCTGTAATCCTAGCACTTTGAGAGGCCAAAGTGGGTGGATTGCTTGAGCCCAGGAGTTTGAGGTCAGCCTGGGCAACATGGCGAAACTCCATCTCTACTAAAAATACGCAAGAAAATTAGCTGGGCATGGTAGTGCGTGCCTGAAAATCCAGCTACTAGGGAGACTGAGGCACAAGAATCGCTTGAAACCAGGAGGCAGAGGTTGCAGTAAACTGAGATTGCACCACTGCGCTCTAGCCTGGGTGACGGAATGAGACTGTCTCAAAAAAAAAAAAAAAAAGTTACAAGAAGTAGAGAGTATAATAGTGGTTACTAGAGTCTGGGAAGAGTGCGGGAAGGGTAAAAAGGAGAGACTGGTTAATGGATACAAAATTATAGCTAGATAGGACTAATAAGTTCTAGTGTTCTCTAGCACTGTAGGATGACTATAAATAAAAATAATTTATTGTATATTTTCTAATAGCTGGAAGAGAGAATGTTGAATGTTCCAACACAAATAATAAATGAGGTGATGGATGTGCTAATTACTCTGATCTGATTATTACACATTGTATACATGTATCAAAATATTATACTGTACCCCATATGTATGTACAGTTATGTGTGATTAAAATAATTTTTTTGAAAAAGAAAGCTGAAATAACATGTTTTATATATTTTATATTTAAAATGTAAGTATTTCTCATGATGTTAAGTATTCTCAAAAACATTAGTCTCAGTGGGAAGCAATATTTGAGTATATTTAAATTGTTTAACCACTTCTGTTGTTGAACCATCAACAGAATATTTTGATGAACTTTTTTTTTTTTTTTTTTTTTTTGAGACAGGATCTCACTCTGTTATCCACGCTGGAGTACAGTGGTGCAGTCATGGCTCACTGCAGCCTCAACCTCTCCCAGGTCCAAGCGATCCTCCCACCTCAGCCTGTTGAGTAGCTGAGACCACAGGTGTGCCACCACACCCAGCTTGCTTATTTATTTATTTATGACAGGCTCTCCCTCTGTCACCCAGGCTGGAGTGTAGTGGCACAATCTTGGCTCACTGCAACCTCCACCTCTTGGGTTCAAATGGTTCTTCTGCCTTAGCCTCCTGAATAGCTGGGACTACAGGGGCCTGCCACCACGCCCAGCTAATTTTTGTATTTTTAGTAGTGATGGGGTTTCACCATATTGGTCAGGCTGGTCTCCAAGTCCCAACCTCAGGTGATCTGCTTGCCTCAGCCTCCCAAAGTGCTGGAATTATAGGCGTGAGCAACCACATTCAGCCTAAATTTTACTTTTGTAGAGATGGAATCTCACTGTGTTGTCCAAGCTGCGATGAACTTCGTCAGGTTTTTTTTTTTTTTATTTTTAAACAGAGTTTCTCTCTGTCACCCAGGCTGGAGTGCAGTGGCACCATCTCGGTTCATTGCAGCTTCCACCTCCCGGGTTCAGGCAGTTCTCTTGCCTCAGCCTCCTAGTAGCTGGGATTACAGGTGTGCACCACCACACCCAGCTAATTTTTTGTATTTTTGGTAGAGATGGGGTTTCACGATGTTGGCCAGGCTGGTCTCTCGAACTTCTGACCTCAAGTGATCCTCCCGCCTCAGCCTTCTAAAGTGCTGGGATTACAAGTGTGAGCCACTGCCCCCGTCAGTGATGAAATTCTTTGAATATAAATCTTTGACCACATTTTCAGTTATTTCATTGGATTAAATTCCTAGATTGTTAAGCTTATGGTTAAGATGTTAAGGTTGTTTCTGTTTGCTTATATTTAAGCAAAATGTAAATGTTAATCTATTTCATTGTACCATTGCCACAATTATTTTATTTTTAAATCTTCCAATTTGATGACAAAAGACACATTTCACTTTCTCTTTTTTTCTGGTTTTTTTTTTTTTTTTTTTTTTTTAGACCAAGTCTTGCTCTGTCACTCAGGCTGGATGGAGTACAGTGTCACCGTACTGGCTCACTGCAACCTCTGCCTCTGGGTTCATGTGATTCTCCTGCCTCAGTCTCCCAAACAGCTGGGATTATGGGTGCGGGCCACCACACCCCATTGATTTTTGTATTTTTAGTAGAGATGAGGTTTCACCATATTACCCAGGCTAGTCTTGAACTCCTGACCTCAAGTGATGCACTTGCCTCGGCCTTCTAAAGTGCTGGGATTACAGGTGTGAGCCATCATGCCTGGCCTGTTTTTCTTTGATTACTTATGAAGTGTAGCAAGCTTTTTTATCATTGATTATGTTTATTTCTGATTTTATAAATCGCTGGGCATGGTGGCTCACGCTTATAATCCTAGCACTTTTGGAGGCTGAGGTGGAAACCTCAGGAGTTGGAAACCAGTCTGGGCAACATGATAAAACCCCGTCTCTACAAAAAATACGAAAATTAACCAGGCATGGTGGTGTGTGCCTGTAGGCCCAGCTACTTGGGAGGCTGAGGTGGGAGGATCACTTGGGCCCAGCTACTCAGGAGGCTGAAGTGGGAGGATCATTTGGGCCTGGTGGATCAAGGCTGCATTGAGCTGGAAATTGTGCCACTGTCCTTTAGCCTGGGCAGCAGGGTGAGACCCTGACTCAACAAACTGAAACAAACAAAAATATATAATTCTCAATTTGCATTTTGCCTTTCAATTCATGTGCATTTCCACCTGCAAAAATTTTAAAATAATGTAATTATATAATTAAACCTATATTTTGCTTAGTTCTTTCACAGTTCATGAACTGATATATTTTAATATGTAACCAATATATGATCATAGTATTACTTCATTTTTATATTTTTTAACCAATTTTTTTTTTTTGGGGGGACGGAGTCTTGCTATGTTGCCAGGCTGGAGTACAGTGGTGCGATCTCGGCTCACTGCAACCTCTAACTCCCTGGTTCAAGCGATTCTTCTGCCTTAGCCTGCCAAGTAGCTGGGATTACAAGCATACACCACTATGCCCAGCTAATTTTTGTATTTTTAGTAGAGACAGACCTTCACCATGTTGGCCAGGATGGTCTCGATCTCCTGACCTCATGATCCGCCCGCCTAAGCCTCCCAAAGTGCTGGGATTACAGGCGTGAGCTACTGTGCCCAGGCTAATTTTGTATTTTTAGTAGAGATGAGGTTTCTCCATGTTAGCCAGGCTGGTCTTGAACTCCTGAACTCAGGTGATCTGCCTGCCTCGGCCTCCCAAAGTGCTGGGATTATAGGCGTGAGCCACCGCACCCGGCCTATGAATGATTTGTTAATGTGTTGTTGAATTTGATTTGCAGTATTTTGTTGAGTATTTTTGCATCGATGTTTATCATCTTTTTTTGACGTTTCTTTTTGGTATCAGGGTAATATTGGCCTTATAGAATGAGTTTGGAACTATTCTCTTCACTATTTTTTGGAATAGGTTGAGTAGGATTGGTATTAGTTCTTCCTTAAATGTTTGGTAAAATTCAGCAGTGAAGCCATTGGATCCCAGGCTTCTTTTTTATTACGGCTTTTCCTTATAGTTTTGATCTTGTTTTTTGTTTTGTTTTGTTTTGTTTTTGAGATGGAGTCTCTGTCGCCGAGGCTGGAGTGCATCGGTGTAATACCGGCTCACTGCAATCTCCGCCTCCTGGGTTCAAGTGATTCTCCTGCCTCAGCCTCCCGAGTAGATGGGACTGCAGGCATGTGCCACCATGCCTGGCTAACTTTTGTATTTTTAGTAGAGACAGTGTTTCACCTGATCTTGTTACTTGTTACTGGTCTGTTCAGGTTTTGGATTTTTTCATGGTTAATGTTGGTAGGTTGTATGTGTCTAAGAATTCATTTTTTCTAGGTTTTCCCATTTATTGGCATATAGCTGCTTATAGTAGCCTGTAACGATCCTTTGAATTTCTGAAGTATCAGTTGTAATGTCTCCTTTTTCATTTCTGATTTTATTTATTTGGGTCTTCTCTTTTTGTTAGTTTGGTTAAAGGTTGTCAATTTTGTTTATCTTTTCATATCTTGAGATATGAGTAGTAATATTACGGTCTTATAATATTCTGTTTCTCTGTGTACTTACTATTACCAGTGAATTTTGTACCTTCGGATGATTCTTATTACTCATTAACATCTTTTGCTTTCAGATTGAAGAATTCCCTTTAGCATTTCTTGTAGGACAGGTCTGATGTTGGTGAAATCCCTCAGCTTTTGTTTGGGAAAGTCTTTATTTCTCCTTCATGTTTGTAGGATATTTTCACTGGATATACTATTCTAGAGTAAATGTTTTTTTCCTTTTGCACTTGGAATATGTCATACCACTCTATCCTGGCCTATAGGGTTTCCACTAAAAAGTCCGCTGCCAAATGTATTGGAGCTCCATTGTATTTTTTAAAATTGTTACTTGTTTATATTGTCTTGCTGCTTTTAGGATCCTTTCTTTATCATTGACCTTTGGGAGTTTCGTTATTAAATGTCTTGAAGTAGTACTCTTTGGGTTAAACTGGCTTGCATTCTATAACTTCCTTGTACTTGAATATTGATATCTTTCTCTAGGTTTGGGAAATTCTCTGTTGTTACTCATTTGAATAAATTTTCTGCGCCCCCCCCGCCCCACCTCATCTTTAAGGCCAATAACTCTTAGATTTGCCCTTTTGAGGTTATTTTGTATTAATAGGTCTTGTAGATGTGCTTCATTCTTTTGTCTCCTCTGACTTTGTATTTTCAAAGAGGCTGTCTTCAAGCTCACCATTTTTTTCTTCTTCTTGATCAATTCTGCTGGTAAGAGACTGATACATTCTTTAGTATGTCAGTTGCATTTTCAACTCCAGAATTTCTGCTTGGTTATTTTTAATTATTTCAGTCCCTTTGTTAAATTTATCTGACAGGATTCTGAATTCCTTCTGTGTGCTCTCATGAATTTCATTGAGTTTCCTCTAAACAGCTATTTTGAATTATCTGTCTGAAAGGTCACATATCACTGTCTCTCTGGAATTAGTCTCTGGTACCATATTTAGTTCATTTGGTGAGGTCATATTTTCTTGGATTACCTTGATGTTTGTGGATGTTTGTTGGTGTCTAGGCATTGGAGAGTTAGGTATTTATTATAGTCTTTACAGTCTGGGCTTGTTTTTACCCATCTTTCTTGCGAAGGCTTCCCAAGTATCTAAAGGGACTTGAGGGTTGTGATCTAAGTCTCTTGTCACTGCATTTATATGTACATTAGATGGCACCCCAAGTGTAGTAAAACTGTAGCTCTTACAGACTCATAGAGGTACCACCTCGGTGGTCTTAGGTAAAATCCAGAATAATTCTCTAGATTACCAGGCAGAGACTCTTGTTCTCTTCTCTTACTCTCTCCTAAACAATTGGAATTTGTCTCTCTCTGCTGAGCTACCTGGAGCTAGGGGAGAGGTTACACAAGCACCCCTGTGGCCACCCCACCACTGGGACTACACTGGGTCAGACCTAAAGTCAGCACAGCACTGGGTCTCTCGCCCAAGGCCTGCAGTAACCACCACCTGTGTTATTCACTCAAGGCCCTAGGGCTTTACAGTCGGCAAGTGGCAAAGCCAGCTATGCTGTATCCTTCCCTTCAGGGTGGCAAGTTCTCTCCATCCCTGGGTGGGTCCAGAAATGTTTGGAAGCCAGGGCCTGGAGTCAGAAACCTTAGGAATCTATCTAGTGCTTTGTTCTGCTGCAGCTGAGCTAGCACCCAAGTAACAAGACAAAGTCCTTCCCATTTTTTTGTCCTCTTTCTGCAAACAGAGGCATCTCTCCAAACAGAGGCATCTCTCCCTGCGGCCACCACCACCCCAGACCTGCAGCAGGTACCACCTGGCTACTGCCAGTGTTCACTCAAGGCCTGAGGGCTCTTGAGTTAGGTTGCGATGAATGCTGCCAGGCCTAGGACTCTCCCTTCAGGACAATGCGCTTTTGCCTGGCCCAGGGCAGGCCCAGAGCGTCTTTGAAAATACAGTCAGAGGAGACAAAAGAAAAAAGAATAAAAAAGAATGAAAATGTCATCTAAGAACCAAGTCCTGGAGTTGGGGACCCCAAGAACCTGCTTAGTGCTCTACATAGCCCAAATAGTAAAGGGAACTTTGTCTTGTAGCTTAGTGTCTCCGGTACCTAAGCTGGAAGCTCTGTTTCCCAGGCCAGGCTGGAGTACAATGGTGTGATTTTGGCTCACTGCAGCTGCCCCTCCCAGGTTCAGGTTCAAGCAATTCTTCTGTCTCAGCCTCCTGAGTAGCTGGGACTACAGGCATACACCACCACGTCCAGCTAATTTTTGCATTTTTAGTAGAGACGGGGTTTCACCATGTTGGCCAGGCTGGTCTCGAACTCCTGACCTCAGGTTTTCCACCCACCTCGGCCTCCCAGAGTGCTGGGATTATAGGCGTTAGCCACCATACCTGGCCCCTTTACTCTGCTTTCTTTTCTCAAGCAGGAGTCTCTCCCTGTAGCCACCACAGCTGGGAATGTGCTGGGTCATACCTGCAGACAGCATGTCTCAGTCTCATCCACGGCCCCACGGCACATACCACCTGGCTACCAGTGCTGATTATTTGGGGCCTCATGGGTCTTTAGTCAGCAGGTGATGAATGCTGCCAGGGCTGAGTCCTTCCTTTCAAGGCAGTGAGTTCCTTTCTGGCCCAGAGTATGTCTAGAAATGTCATCCAGGAGCTAGGGTCTAGAGTGGGGACTTCAGGACGCTGCCCTCTCCTACTGTGGCTGAGCTGGTATCCAAGTCGCAAGACAAAGTCCTCTTTACTCTTCCCTGTCCTCTCCTCAAGCAGAGAGAAGGGGTCTTTCCCAGAGCTGTGAGCTGTGCTGCCTGGGTTTTGGGAAGGGGTGGTACAAGCTCTCCCTTGGCCATCCTGGCTGATGTCTCACTAGATTATGTGTCCCCGAAATCTACTGGCTCTGAGCCCAGCACAGCATCAGGACTTGCCCAGGATTTGCAGTCCTTGTGACTGAGACTACCTTTCAAGTTTATTTAGGACCCTAGAGCACTTTAGCCCACGGCAGCAAGGGTTGCTGGAACTCAGGTTCTAGCCACTGAAATGAATGATTCCCCTCTGGCTAGGTCCGATCTAAAATGCTCCCTCCGTGGGTACGTGGGTAGCGGCTGAGTTTTGCCCAGGGTTACTTTCTGCTGTGACAGAGTAGCACTGAGTTCCAATGCAAAATTCCACAGTAACTGTGCTCTCCCTGCTTCAAGTGCACAAATTCTCTCTCCATGGCACACAGCCACTGCCGGGGGATAGGGGAAGGGTAGTATTGGCAATTCAAGTTTTTCCTGCCCTCTGCAATGCCTCTTTCAGTGATAGCGAGTTAAAACCAGGTTCTGGGATTGCTTACCTGACTTTTGGTTGTTTTCAAGGTGCCTTTTGTGTGGATAGTTGGTCAATTTGTTGTTCCTGTGGGAAGGATGATCAGTAGATGCTTCTATTTGGCCATCTTGCTCCTCCTCCTCCTTCCTTGGGGCAAATTCTTTAGCTACATTGCCCACCTACTCAGTTACCTCATTTAAAGGAAAAGTAAATAATGTTGGAAGTGTAGTTCTAAACTTTGGCTGTACTATTCACAATAGCAAAGATGAGGAATTAACCTCCGTGCCCATCGGTGGGCTGGATAAAGAAAATGTGGTACATATACACCATGGATTACCATGCAGCCGTAAAAAAAGAATGAAATTATACCTTTTGCAGCAATAGGGATGCAGCTAGAGGCCATCATCCTAAGCAAGTTAATTCAGGAACAGAAAACCAAATACTGCATTTTCTCAGTTATAAGTAGGAGCTAAACATTGAGTACACAAGGACGTAAAGATGAGAACAATAGACACTGGGGACTATTAGGGAGAGGGAGGGAGAGAGGTAAGGATTGAAAAACTGTTGGGGGCCGGGCGCGGTGGCTCAAGCCTGTAATCCCAGCACTTTGGGAGGCTGAGACGGGCGGATCACGAGGTCAGGAGATCGAGACCATCCTGGCTAACACTGTGAAACCCCGTCTCTACTAAAAAATACAAAAAACTAGCCGGGTGAGGTGGCGGGCGCCTGTAGTCCCAGCTACTCGGGAGGCTGAGGCAGGAGAATGGCGTGAACCCGGGAGGCGGAGCTTGCAGTGAGCTGAGATCCGGCCACTGCACTCCAGCCCCGGCGACAGAGTGAGACTCCGTCTCAAAAAAAAAAAAAAAAAAAAAAAAAAAAAAAAAGAAAAACTGTTGGGTACCTGAGTGATAGGATCATTCGTACACCAAACCCCAGTGATACTCAATTTACCAGTTTAACAAACCTGCACATGTATCCCCTGAACCTAAAGTAAAAGTTGAAAAAATAATAATAAAATAAACTTAGGTTGCATATTAGAATTGCCTGTTTAAATACCCAAAGCTCAGGCTATAGTGCAGACCTGGTTGGATCCTGGCATTGTTATTTTTCTTAAGTTTCCCAAATGATTACAATGTAGAGCCAAGGTTGAGAGCCAGTGAAGTTCTTTCAAAGCGCATACCCATTTGATCTTGGGTATTCTGACTTTAGTCATTTCAGAGTAGCTGGGGTAGTTCTAATTAGGGGGTATTGGCTTGATAGACCGAATCTCCTTCATTCTCATATTTCTACTAATAGTGTGCTGTGTATATACAGTGGGGTAAAATCACCCTGGTGAGAAGCAAGTTTGGTATATGGTGCAAGAAGCACTGAACTTGAGGTTGGAAGATCAGGATCTAGTCCTGATCCTGCTACAATCTTTGTGACTTTAGTCAAGTTACAAAACCACTCACTTTATTTCAGGCTGGGTGCTGCTGCTCATGCCTGTAATCCCAGCACTTTGGGAGGCGGGGTGGGCAGATAACTTGAGGTCAGGAGTCCAAGACCAGCCTGGCCAACATGGCAAAACCCTGTCTCTATGAAAAAGAGAGAAATAAATAAAAAGACACAATCTGTGTTTCCATTTTCCTCCTCTGAAAGAGTGGGGAAGATAAGACTAATATTCTGTAAATTCCTTTCTAGCTCTAAAACTTCAAGTTTGTGAGCCAGTGGGAATGGGGGAGAGGCAGGTGGACTTCGTGTGCCTGAAGAATAGGTGAGCAAGAGGAGCCACAACACTGACGTGATAGGACATTGTTGAAAGAGCCAACAGTGGGATAAGAGGAAAGAAACTGTGTGAATAAGGAGGTTTATTACCTGGAGGTAAGGGGGTGGGATGGGATTAGATAGGGATAAATAGGAGAGACTGGCCTAAGGGAATACAGAGTTGGAGATGGTGGCAGTGGCTTGGCACCTGGTAATGATGTGGTCCAGGTTCTTATCATGAGTCAAATGGCTCATGGGGAAATGTGGCCAGAGGAGTCCCCTTCAAAAAAGGAGATTAAAAGCAGGAGATATTTTTGTTGTTGCATACCTGAGATGAGGTAAGAGCAGAAATATTGACACTAAGGGTTCAAGAGGTTTTATTGATAGCTAACTTTTGTTTTCAATAGGTAATATATTCACATGATTCAAAAAGAAAAACATTATTTGAAAAGATACACAGTCAAAAGTCTTGATCTCACCCTCAGCTCCCTGGACCCTATGCCCTTTTGCTTGTAACTTTTTTTTTTTTTTTTTTGAGACAGGAGTCTCACTCTGTTGCCCAGGCTGGAAAGCAGTGGAATTCCAGCTAGCTGGAATGCTGATGATGGCACACTGCAACCTCAGTCTCCTCAGCTCAAGTGATCCTCCCAATTCAGTCTCCTGAGTAGCTGGGACTACAAAACCCAGTCGATTTTTTATTCTTCTTCTTTTTTTTTTTTTAGTTGAAACAATATCTCACTATGTTGCCTGGGCTGGTCTCGAACTTATAGGCTCAGGCTGGAGTGCAGTGGCACAGTCACGACTCGCTGTAACCTCTGCCTCCCGGGCTCAAGTGATTCTCCCACCTCAGCCTTCTGAGTAGCTGGGACTACAGGCACATGGTACTACACCTAGCTAATTTTTTGTATTTTTTTGTAGAGGCAGGATTTCACCATGTTGCCCAGGCTGATCTCGAATTCTTGAGCTCAAGCAGTCTGCCCTCAGCACCACCAAAGTGATGGGATTACAAGCATGAGCTGCTATACCTGGTTCCAGCTTTTTCAATATGAAAAATTTCAGGTTGGATGTGGTGGCTAATGCCTATAATCCCAGCACTTTGGGAGGCCGAGGCAGGAGGATTGCTTGAGCCTAGGAGTTTGAGATAAGCCTGGGTGACATAGGAAGACCCTGTCTCTACAAATAATCAACAAATTAGCTGGGCATGATGGTGTGCACCTGTAGTCCCAGCTACTCTGGGGCTGAGGTGGGAGGTTACTTGAGCCCAGGAGTTTGAAGCTGCAGTGAGCTGTGATCATACCACAGCACTCTAGCCTAGGTGACAGAGCAAGACTCTGTCTCAAAAAAAAAAAAAGAAAAAAAATTCAGACATATACAAAAGTTGAAACAGTAATACAGTGTACACCATGTAGTTTAAACAAGTGTTAACATTTTGCCATATTTGTAATATCTACCTTTGTTGAATAATTTGAAAACAAGCTGCAGACATAATGACACTTTATCCCTGTGCTTTAGCATGCATCTTCTAATAATAAAGAACATTCTTGGCTGGGCGTGGTGGCTCAAGCCTGTAATCCCAGCACTTTGGGAGGCCGAGACGGGCGGATCACGAGGTCAGGAGATCGAGACCATCCTGGCTAACACGGTGAAACCCCGTCTCTACTAAAAAATACAAAACTAGCTGGGCAAGGTAGCAGGCGCCTGTAGTCCCAGCTACTCGGGAGGCTGAGGCAGGAGAATGGCCTAAACCCGGGAGGCAGAGCTTGCAGTGAGCGGAGATCTGGCCACTGCACTCCAGCCTGGGTGACAGAGCGAGACTCCGTCTCAAAAAAAAAAAAAAGAACATTCTCTACCTAATTACAAATAACATTACCACACCCAAGAAAATTAAAAATAATGCCCTAAATCTTCTACTCAGTTCACATTCAGTTTCCCCCAGCTGCCTAAAAAATTATTTTATGACTGTTTTCTTCAAACCAGATGTGAGTAACATTTCTGCATTGCATTTGGTTGTTATGACTCTCAGTCTCTTTTAATCTATAACTCTATCCTTCCCCTATTTTTTCCCCCAAGGTTTTGGCTTTTTGAAGAGACCAGACCAGTTTTATTGTAGCAAGTTCCATATTCTAGTTCTGTCAGATTATGTTTTCTTCTGATTTTTCTTGTTGCTCTATCTGTTGAATTTCCTATGAAGGAGAAATTACATTTGAAGACTTGTTTAGACCCAAGTTAGGCACTTTTGGTAATAATACATCATAACTTAGGCTGTGTACTTAAAGTTACATCACATCAGGAGGCATAAATGAAGAGTCTTATTCTGATTGTTGCTGAGTTTGATCACTAGGTTAAACTGGCGACTGTCACGTCTTCCCATTTTAATGGTACTCAGTTTTTCCCCTTTGCAATTAGGAAGTAATCTCTGGAATGATCCTTTGGCACTGTGGTAAACTTATGTTTTCCAACAATTTTTGATTATGCAAAAATGATTTTTTGCAACCTGTGATCATCCTTGCCTGAATCATTTATTGCATTTGGGGTTGCACAATGGTGATTTTGAAATTCTTTCTTTCCTTCTACATTTATTGACTGGTAGTCTTCTGTAAAAGAGAGCTTTGCTGCTCTACTGAGGATGAACCCTTCTAAAAAGGCTGTAAATTGCTTAATTCTTTCTCTTTGCCAGTCTTCAGAATAAGTCATTAATGTCATAGGTACCTCCAATGATGGGAAGAGGTGTTTTTTGTTTGTTTGTTTGTTTGTTTTTCTGAGACGGAGTCTCACTCTGTCACCCAGGCTGAAGTGCAGTGGCATGATCTCGGCTCATTGCAAGCTCTCCCTCCCGGGTTCATGCCATTCTCCTGTCTCAGCCTCCCGAGTAGCTGGGACTACAGGCGCCCGCCACCACACCCAGCTAATTTTTTGTATTTTTAGTAGTGATGGGGTTTCACCGTGGTCTCGATCTCCTGACCTTGTGATCCTCCTGCCTTGGCCTCCTAAAGTGCTGGAATTACAGGCGTTTGCCACCGCTCTCGGCCGAAGAGGTGTTTTTTTGTTTTTTCACTCTCTGAGTTATTGCTGGGGATTCATGGATTCTTACTTATTCATGATATAATCAATTTTAGTAATTTCCCATTCTCTTTTGATACTCAAATGGACTCAAATTTGCCCAGTGGAAAACCCTTAAAACTGGCTCCTGTGTTCTTGTAACACACTCTTCATTAGTATGAGTGCTTCCTTCCCTCCAGTATAATATCGTTTTTTAAATTCACCTTGTAAGATAACCATTTTTATTGGTCTCATATTTCTTTCTAGGGTATTTTAACACTAGCATATGTAAAATATTTTTTCTCCCCTTTCCCCCAAAAAAGTAGCGCAATGTACTCAATACTCTGTTTTTTTCTTTCAAAAATATACCTTGGAAATCTTTTTGTGTCAGTACACAGACAGCATTCTCCTTCTTGCTGTGTGTTTTTTTGTTTTTCAGTTTTTTTTTTTGCATTTCATTTGTATGGATGTTCTGTAGTTTAAATCAGTCCCTATTGATGGACATCTGGGTAATTTCCTAACTTTTGCTATTACAAGCAATGCTGTAGTGAATAACACTATACATATGTCATCTTGTATGGTGATAAGTGTATCTGTAGGATTGCTATCCAGAAGTAGAATTGCTAGGTTAATGGTTTATGTAATAGTAATTTTTTTTTAAGAGATGAAGTTTCACTGTGTTGCCCAGACTGGAGTGCAGTGGCTATTTACAGATGCTATTATAGCTCACCACAGCCTTAAACTCCTGGTCTCAGGCAGTTCTCCTGTCTTAGCCCCTCAAGTACCCAGGATTACAGGTGTGTGCCAGCACACCCAGCTTGTAATTGTGATTTTGAAAGACATTACCTAATTACTGGTGTTGTACCACTTTGCACTAATACCAGCAAAGAATAAGAGTGCCTGTTTCACCATAACCTTGCCGGAACAGTGCATTATCAAATTTTTGGAATTTAGCTAATCTGATGAGTGAAAAATTGTTTTTTGCTTCTTTTGTGTGAGGGTAAACATCTTTTCATATGTTGAATGTTCATTTGTATTTATTTTTCTGTGAATTTTCTGATCATATTCTTTGTCCATTTTTATACATTTATCCAAATTGATCTTTTTATTTTAAATGTCTGCATAAGCACATACACATACACATACCTATGCATATATGTTTTTTTCTATATAATTCTATATAGGGAGATTTGTTCTTTTATCACTGATAAGATTGCAAGTATTTTTTTCTTAGTCTGTTGTTTTTTTGATTTGCAATGTTTTTTGCTTTGCAGAATTGATTTTTTTTTGCATTTGAACTTATCAATCTTTTCTCTTATGGCTTTATTATTATTATTTTTTAGAGACAGGATCTAGCTGTCTTGCCCAGACTGGATTGCAGTGGCATGATCATAGCTCACTGTAACCTCAAGCTCTTGACCTCAAGTGGTCCTCCTGCTTTAGTCGCCTGAATAGCTGGGACCACCAGCATGCACCACCACGCCAGTTCCCTGTATAAGTTTTATATCTACAGTAAAGAATATTTCAAGACTTAAACTGAAAATTTAATGAAAAATATAATGTATAGATATTATGGATAAAATCGGAAAAAAACTTATACCTAAAACTTTGTGAAGTTTAAAAAGCTAAATTTGAAATCCTATTAGAAAAGCAGGTCTTATATTTCATATATGTACAAAATATTTTGTTTTGGGCTGTAAGCATATGCAAATAGTGTGACATGTTAATTCATCTTAATTTGACAGAATTAGGAATGAAGGTATAGAGAGGGCTCTAAGGCTTAAAGTCACAGTTTTGTGATTCCTAAGTGAAGCTGGTGTAAGTCTGTGAGTTTTGCTTCTACAGTCTTTGAATGCTTGCTGATGAGTGGCCTAAAATCTCAAAAAAGGCTGCAGGCAGTGGCTCTTGCTTGTAATCTCAGCACTTTGGGAGGCTGAGGCAGGTGGATCGCTTGAGCCCAGAAGTTCAAGACCAGCCTGGGCAACACGGTGAAACCCCGTCTCTACCAAAAAAAAAAAAAATTATCCAGATGTGGTGGCATACGCCTGTGGTCCCAGCTACTTGGGAGCCTGAGGTGGGAGGGTTGCTTGAGCCCAGAAGGTTGAGCTGCAGTGAGCTATCATCTGTTACTGCACTCCAGCCTGGGTGACAAAGTGAGACCCTGTCTCAAAAAAAAAAAAAAAAAAAAAAATCTCCAAAAAGATAATCTTTGTAGACTTAATGAAAACCCTATTTTAACATTCTCTAAAAAGGACAATGTTGACTTGATAAGTTGTGATATTTACATTGACTTTTTTTGAAAAGATAGGTTATGTCTGTAATTTCTGTATAATACTGTGGCTTTATTTTTTTCTCTCTCTCTCTCTTTTTTTTTTTTTTTTTATTGTTGTTGTTTGTTTTTAGAATTTTGATTTGGCTGCTGGGCTGCTACCTTGAAATCCAAGCCCTAAAAATGCCGGCTTCTTTGGACTTAGAAGATGACCTGGATAAATGATAAAAATTAAGAAAGAGATTTTGGTGAGTGAAACCTTATATGAGAGCCAATTTAGTATATATATTAAGCCAACTTAATGGCTTATATAAAGCCAACTTAATGCTTATTCTTTTTTTTTTTCTGATACTGTCTTTCTTTTTGGAAAAACTGTCTAGAATGCATTTATTAATCTTGGAGACATTTAATAAAATACAAATGCCATTCTTCTATTTTTAAATGGGATTTTTACTACAAACTATGTAGTTTCTCATCTTTTTTATAAATGATAATCTTAGGTTTCACTGTAGAAAACAATGAAAGACCAGTAAACAATACTTATTTTTAGAATTTATGTTGATTAAAACTATAATAGGGGCCGGACGCGATGGCTCACGCCTGTAATCCCAGCACTTTGGGAGGCCGAGGCGGGCGGATCACAAGGTCAGGAGATCGAGACCACGGTGAAACCCCGTCTCTACTAAAAATACAAAAAATTAGCCAGGCGCGGTGGCGGGCGCCTGTAGTGCCAGCTACTAGGGAGGCTGAGGCAGGAGAATGACGTGAACCCAGGAGGCGGAGCTTGCAGTGAGCCGAGATCGCGCCACTGCACTCCAGCCTGGTGGGCAGAGTGGGACTCCGTCTCAAAAAAAAAAAAAAACTATAATAGGATATTGTACTTCAAATAAATACCTTTGATTAAAAATAGAAATAAATGTATGTTGAAAGTTGCAAACTCAGCATAACTCATAGTTTGATACTGTATTTAGATCTGAGGTGAGCTAAAGCCCAGCAAAAATTAGATTGTTTTTATCTTGAAATTTCTATTTCCCTCCCTCCTAGCTTTTGTGTAGCACTCCAATAACAGATCCTGGCAGTCCCCTGCTGGGAGGTATGTCATAATGGGTTTAAATTGGCACAGGGGACTCTTCAGAAGTGCTTCATAAGCCCACATGAGAAGTTGTTAATATTAAAACACTTTTTGCATCATCTCCCTGCCCTCTCTCCTTCTTCTTTTGAGAATTTCCTTCATGTACAGTATTATGACAGAGGCTTGGATATGTGCCTTGGTGCCCTAACATCCTTAGATTTTTATCTCAGTTTGTTGAAGTGGCTACTCTGGCAAGCAGTCGTTGTTTACGTTAAATATAATTTAAGAGTTTATTGCTGGTTTTCCTTAAAGACACTGGCATTTGCAAGTTGCTGAGAGGTAGTTTTTGTATCTAGAAAGTTTTTTTTTTCTTTCTTTCTTTCTTTCTGAGACTTAAGAACTTTGTGCCAGGAGCAGAAGCCCATCATTTCTGCCAGGGTGAGCAGTGCATTGAGGTACAACCAATGCACTGTAGAGCTGTTGCCACAAGCAGCTACTCTTCTGTGTAAATCTTCATCTGACTAACAAAGACTGCCGCTCCCTACTTAGAGAATACTCATGCTGGGTGAACAATTGACGTTTTAAAGCAGTAAAAAGATACAAGAAGAATTACCTAGGGAAAACATTTTTCTAAAAGCATGTTTTGGGAAGAAATTAAATGTGCTACTTTCTCTGTGGAGTGGGCTGAGTTCTGAGTTGTTAAAAATGCATCAGGTTAAAATGCACATAACATAAATTAGCCATTTTAAAGTGAACAATTCAGTGGCATTTAGTAGATTCACATTGTACAACCACCACTTCTGTCTAGTTCCAAAACATGTCCGTCACTCCAAAATGAAACTTCATAACCATTAAGATGTCCCATTCCCCATCCCGCTCCCACTCACAACCACTAATCCTTCTGTCTGTCTCTATGAATTTACCTATTCTAGATATTTCATACAAATTAGGCCGGGTGCAGTGGCTTACGCCTGATATCCCAACACTCTGGGAGGCCAAGGCGGGTGGATCACTTGAGTCAGGAGTTTGAGACTAGCCTGGCCAATATGGTGAACCTCATCTCTCCTAAAAATAAACAAAATTAGCCGGGCATGGTGGTGTGTGCCTGTAATCCCAGCTACTTGGGAGGCTGAGGCAGGAGAATCACTTGAACCTGGGCGGCAGAGGTGCCAAGATCACGCCACTGCACTCCTGCCTGGGTGACAGAGCCAGACTCCATCTCAAAAATAATAATAATAGGCCGGCCGCCGTGGCTTACGCCTGTGGTTCCAGCACTTTAGGAGGCCGAGGCGGGCAGATCACAAGGTCAGGAGATCGAGACCATCCTGGCTAACACGGTGAAACCCCGTCTTTACTAAAAATGCAAAAAATTAGCCGGGCGTGGTGGTGGGCACCTGTGGTCCCAGCTACTTGGGAGGTTGAGGCAGGAGAATGGCATGAACCTGGGAGGTGGAGCTTGCAGTGAGCCGAGGTCATGCCACTGCACTCCAGCCTGGGCGACAAAGTGAGACTCCCTCTCAAATAAATAAATAAATAGTAATAATAAAATAAATAAATGGAATTGTGCAATATATGACCTTTTATGTCTGACTGCTGTTACTTAGCATATGGTTTTTGAGGTTTATCTACATTGTAGCATGTATCAGCACTTCATTCCTTATTATATCTAAATAATATTCTGTCTATATGTATCTACCACACTTTGTTTATCCATTCACCTGTTGATGGACATTTGAGTTTTTGGCTATTGTGAATAATGTTGCTGTGAACATATGTGTAATTTAGAGTTATTCTTTTTTTTTTTTTTTTTTAAGTAGAAACGGGGTTTGCCACGTTGGCCAGGCTGGTCTCGAACTCCTGACCTCAAGTGATCCACCCGCCTTGGCTTCCCAAAGTACTGGGATGACAGGTGTGAGCCACCGTGCCCGGCCTTTCTTAAATTTTGTTTTTACATTTTTTTTTTTCAGTGAATATTCTTCCATTTAAGGCAGGAATAATTGCCATAAAGAATATTATTTTGTTGTTATGCTGTGTGTGACTGTAACACTTAGACATTTACTGAGTGTTTATAATCATTTTTAATTTTTTTGAGACAGAGTCTCACTCTGTTGCTCAGAGCAACAGTAGTGCAGTAGCACAATTTCAGCTCACCACAACCTCAGCTTCATGAGTTGCTGGGACTATAGGCACACACCACCAGGCCCAGCTAATATTTGTACTTTCTGTAAAGATGGGGTTTCACCATGTTCCCCAGGCTGGTCTCAAAATCCTGAGCTTGAGCTGTCTGCCCACCTTGGCTTCCCAAAGTGCTGGGATTACAGGTGTGAGCCACCACACCTAGCCATAGTAAGCCTTTATGCAAAGTTGGAGTAGGAATTTGCAGAACTGCTGATAAACCTGTGACACAGTATCAAGATACCTACCTGTAAATACAATGTCAGGTATTTGATGCCTCAATAGTCAGAAAAACTGTTGGATTTCCTCCCTGTAGGGCTTTACAATAACCTTTTTATCCTTACATTTTTCTAAAGATAAATTATTTGTTAGATGAGTAAGAAAGATACCATTGTTGTCATTGGTTGACTTCAATAGATTGAAACTTGAAGAAATTGCATTTGATCACTGCTATTCACTTAACTTTTCTCATTAGTACTACCATAGTTCCCTCAAAGTTTGTTGAATAAAGCTTTCTAGATGTTGCTTCATACAGCACTTAGATGAATTGTTGATTTCCTAATATCAGGCCCCCACGTAACCTATGGTGTATACTTTTTTGTAAGTTGTAACTTGAAATTTTCAGATGCTTTGAACTTAAAACATAATCTAGCAATTCATTGGCACACCAAGACAAAATATCAACCTGCTAAAGAGATTTATTTATTTATTTATTTATTTATTTATTTATTTTTGAGACAGAGGTTCACTCTTTTTGCCCAGGCTGGAGTGCAATGGCGGTATCTCGGTTCACCGCAACATCCGCCTCCCAGGTTCAAGTGATTCTCCTGCCTCAGCCTCCCTAGTAGCTGGGATTACAGGCATGCGCCACCACACCCAGCTAATTTTGTATTTTTAGTAGAGACAGGGTTTCTCCCTGTTGGTCAGGCTGGTCTCAAACTCCCGACCTCAGGTGATACACCTGCCTCGGCCTCCCAAAGTGCTGGGATTACAGGCTGTTTATTTAATCTTCAACTTTAAAAACTAGCTGTCATTCAGTTAAGCCTATGAGGTAGGAGGTGGGAATCGACTCCAGAGGCAGGGCTTGAACACCAGACCAAACTGAGGACTAGCTAAAACGGGGTGGGGCAGGAGCAACTTTTCATAAGACATGTCCACCGGTGTGCCATTTCAGTTTATCATTGCCATGACAACACCCAGGACTTACCAACCCTCTCCATGGCAATGACCCAAGTTACCATACTTTTGCTAGCAATTTCTGCATAAACCACCTGTTAATCTACACGCTTAAAAGTAGGTATAGGCCAGGTGCTCACGCCTGTGATCCCAACACTTTGGGAGGCCGAGGCGGGTGGATCACCTGAGGTCAGGAGTTCGAGACCAGCCTGGGCAACACTGTGAAACCCCATCTCTACTAAAATGTGTCACTGCACTCCAACCTGGGCGAGACAGAACCCGACTCCATCTCAAAAAAATTAAAATAAATAAATACATGAAAGTAGATATAAATATAACTCCTGGCCGAGTACAGTAGGAAGCCGAGGTGGGCGGATTGCTTAAGCTCAGGAGTTTGAGACCAGCTTGGGCAACACGGTGAAACTCTTTGTCTCTATCAAAATGCAAAAAATTAGTCAAACGTGGTGGCGTCCGCCTGTAGTCTCAGCTAATTGGGAAGCTGAGGCAGGAAAATTGCTTGAACCTGGAAGGCGGAGGTTGCAGTGACCTGAGATCACACCACTGCACTTCAGCCTAGGTAACAGAGCGAGACTCCATCTAAAAAAAAAAAAAAAATTTGGTGTAAATATAACTGCAAAACTGCCCTGAGCTGCTAGTCTCAGCACACTGCCTGTGGGGTAGTCCTGCCTCTGCAGGAGCAGTCACAGAGTTGTAACACTGCAGCTTCAATAGAGCTGTTTTCTTCTACCCTACCCTGGCTCACCCTTAAGTTCTTTCCTGAGTGAAGCCAAGAACGCTTGAAGGCTAAACCCCACTTTGGGGGCTTGCCTATCCTGCATCAAATACAGGTTAATTTGTAAATGGCAAAGTTTGTTTTGAGGTTTTTCCTCAATAACTTGTTTCCTAGGCCTGTTAGGCTATCTCTAAAATAGATCTTGCTCTTTTAATTTTTTTTTTAAGAGCGGGATCTTGCTCTCTTACCCAGGCTGGAGTGTAGTGGCACAATCACAGCTCACTGTAACCTTGACCTCCCAGGCTCAAGCAGTTCTGCCACCCTAGCCTCCCGAGTAGCTGGGACTACAGGTGTGCATCACCACACCTGATTAATTAAAAAAAATTTTTTTTTGTAGAGACGGGCAGGAGTGGTCTCAAAATATCCTCCAACTTCAGCCTCCCAAAGTGCTGGAATTACAGGCCCGAACCACCACACCTGGCCTATTTTGTGTTTTAAAAAGATCCCTCTGGGTGCTGCCTGGAGACAGATTGGAGGAGGATAAGAGTGGAGGCAGGAGAGACGTGAAAGCACACTTTTTAATGGGGTTGTTTTTCTGATAAATTTGTTTAAGTTTCTTGTGGACTCTGGATATTGGACCTTTGTTAGATGGGTAGATTGCAAACATTTTGTCCCATTCTGTAGGTTGTTCATTCTGATTGATGATAGTTTCTTTTGCTGTGCAGAAGCTCTTTATTTTAATTAGATCCCATTTGTCAATTTTTTTATTGCAATTGCTTTTGGCGTTTTTGTCATGAAATCTTTGCCCATGCTCATGTCCTGAATGGTATTGCCTAGATTTTCTTTTTTTTTTTTTTTTTTTGAGATGGAGTCTCGCTCTGTCGCCCAGGCTGGAGTGCAGTGGCCGGATCTCAGCTCACTGCAAGCTCCGCCTCCTGGGTTTACGCCATTCTCCTGCCTCAGCCTCCCGAGTAGCTGGGACTACAGGCACCCGCCACCTCGCCCGGCTAGTTTTTTGTATTTTTTAGTAGAGACGGGGTTTCACCGGGTGAGCCAGGATGGTCTCGATCTCCTGACCTCGTGATCCGCCCGTCTCGGCCTCCCAAAGTGCTGGGATTACAGGCTTGAGCCACCGCACCCAGCCTGCCTAGATTTTCTTCTGAGATTTTTTAGTTTTGGGTTTTACGTTTTAGTCTTTAATCCATTTTGAGTTAATTTTTGTAAGGATGGTGTAAGGAAGGGGTCCAGTTTCAATTTTCTGCATATGGCTAGCCAGTTCTCCCAGCACCATTTATTAAATAGGGAATCCTATTTAGTCATAACAGTCTCTCAGATCACAGCACAATCAAATTAGAACTCAAGATTAAGAAGTTCACTCATAACCACACAACTAAATGGAAATTGAACAACCTGCTCCTGAATGACTTTTGGGTAAATAATGAAATTAAGACAGAAATCAGGAAGTTTTTTGAAACTAATGAGAACAAAGAGACAGCATACCAGAATCTCTGGAATAGTGTTAAACAGTGTTAAGTGGGAAATTTATAGCACTAAATGCCCACATCAAAAAGCTAGAGAGATCTCAAGTTAACAATCTAACATCTCAACTAAAAGAACTGGAAAATGAACAGCAAATAAACCCCAAAGCTAGCAAAAGATCAAGAAATAACCAAGATTAGAGCTGAACTGAAGGAGATAGAGACACGAAAAACCCTTCAAAAAAAATCAGTGAATCCAGAAGCTGGTTTTTTGGAGGGGGAAAAAAAATTGATGGATCACTAGCTATAATAGACCACTAGCAAGACTAATAAAGAAGAAAGAAGAATTAAATAAACAATCAGAAGTGATAAGGGGGCTATCACCACTGATACCACAGAAATACTATAAACACCTCTATGTACATAAACTAGAAAATCTAGAAGAAATGGATAAATTCCTAGACACATACACTTTGAACTGAACCAGGAAGACTGAACCAGGGAGAAACTGAATCTCTGAATATACCAATTAACAAGTTCTGAAATTGAGGCAATAATAAATAGCCTACCAACCAAAGAAGTTTCTTTAAAAATTATTTTTTTGGAGGGAAGGCCAGCAATATTTCATAGACTTTCAATTTCTCTCTCTTTTTTTTTTTTTTTTTTAAAGTACTGTTGGCCGGGCGTGGTGGCTCACGCCTGTAATCCCAGCACTTTGGGAGGCCGAGACGGGTGGATCACGAGGTCAGGAGATCGAGACCATCCTGGCTAACACGGTGAAACCCCATCTCTACTAAAAAATACAAAAAACTAGCCGGGCGAGGTGGCGGGCGCCTGTAGTCCCAGCTACTTGGGAGGCTGAGGCAGGAGAATGGCGTAAACCTGGGAGGCGGAGCTTGCAGTGAGCTGATATAAAGTACTGTGTAGTGCCCATAGTATTGTTAAACTGACAGTTCCTGTATCTGCCAGCATAAAGTTTTCCAGATCTAGATACACAGTCCTCATGTCATGACCAACGGCCTATTTAGGGAGACTTATCAAAGTCCAGGCTTTTTAGTTAGTCTCCTTTCTGGTTAAAGATTCTTTTGGAAAATGTTTCTTAGATTTTAAATTGTTTTATTGCAGTTGTTCCAACTTTGGAATAGTTGCTAAATAGCTATAGCTTTGTAGGCAGTCATCATTTTTCCTGCTAAGCAGCAACTTTTAAGCCCTAAAAATCTTTATTAGTTGTGTTTAATTACCTCTAAAGTTTATTAAAAATCTGTAAAATGGGCTGGGCGCAGTGGCTCACGCCTGTAATCCCAGCACTTTGGGAGGCCGAGGCAGGTGGATCACCTGAGGTCGGGAGTTCGAGACCAGCCTGACCAACATGGAGAAACCCCGCCTCTACTAAAAATACAAAATTAGCTGGGCATGGTGGCACATGCCTATAATCCCAGCTACTAGGGAGGCTGAGGCAGGAGAATTGCTTGAACCTGGGAGGCAGAGGTTGCGGTGAGCCGAGATCGTGCCATTGCACTCCAGCCTGGGCAACAAGAGTGAAACTCTGCTTCAAAAAAAAAAAAAAAAAAAAAAAAATCTGTAAAATGCAGATGGCAGTTAAATAAGGGCAGTGGTATTAATTTGAGATTTTCTGACTGCTGTTGTTTCTTTTGTTTTTTTTAATTTTTAAAAAAATTGAGACATGGTCTCGCTGTTACCCAGCCTGGTCTGGAACTCCTAGGCTCAAGCAGGCCTCATGCCTCTGCCTCCCAAGCTAGGAATACAGGTATGAGCCACTGACCCTGCTGTTGTTTCTTAACCACCCAAATCAGTTTCATTGTAACAGTCATAGTACGGGAAAAGGATATAATTGCCAGAACACAAGGTGCTCTGCTCAAATTTGGAAGTATTTTTTCTATATTTACTTATAACAGAGGAATTTTTTCCCCAAAGGTTGCTTAGGTTGGTTTTTGCAAAGCCTTTGCTGTTGAAGTTCAGTCACTAGCAATTATTTTATTTTATTTATTTATTTATTTTTGAGACGAAGTCTTGCTCTTGTCCCCCAGGCTGGAGTGCAGTGGTGCGATCTCGGCTCACTGCAACCTCCACCTCCTGGGTTCAAGTGATTCTCCTGCCTCAGCCTCCCAAGTAGCTAGGATTATAGGTGCCTGCTACCACGCCCAGCTGATTTTTGTATTTTCAGTAAAGACAGGGTTTCACCATGTTAGCCAGGCTGGTCTCGAACTCCTGACCTCAGGTGATCCACCCACCTCAGCCTCCTAAAGTGCTGGGATTACAGGCATAAGCCACCGCGCCCGGCCTATTTTATTTTTATTTTTAGAGACAAAAATCTTGCTATAACCTTACTGGAATGCAGTGGCACTATTGTAGCTCACTGCTGCCTCAAACTCCTGGGTTTGAGGGATCCTCCCGCCTCAGCCTCCTGAGTAGCTGGAGCTATAGGCATGCACTACCACACCCAGTTAATTTTTTTATTTTTTGTAGAGACAGGGTCTCACTGTGTTGCCCTGGTTAGTCTTAAATTGCTGCCCTCAAGCCATCCACCAGCCTCACTATTTAAAAAAGAAAAATTGGCTGGACATGGTAGCTCACGCCTATAATCCCAGCACTTTGGGAGGCTAAGGTGGGAGAATCACCTGAACCTAAGAGTTTGAGACCAGCCTGGGCAATATGGCAAGATGCAATCTCTATAAAAAATTTTTGGCCGGGCGCGGTGGCTCAAGCCTGTAATCCCAGCACTTTGGGAGGCCGAGATGGGCGGATCACGAGGTCAGGAGATCGAGACCATCCTGGCTAACACTGTGAAACCCCGTCTCTACTAAAAAAAAATACAAAAAACTAGCCGGGCGAGGTGGCGGGCGCCTGTAGTCCCAGCTACTCCGGAGGCTGAGGCAGGAGAATGGCGTAAACCCGGGAGGCGGAGCTTGCAGTGAGCTGAGATCCGGCCACTGTACTCCAGCCCGAGCGACAGAGCGAGACTCCGTCTCAAAAAAAAAAAAAAAAAAAAAAAAAAAAAAAAAAAAAAAAAAAAAAAAAAATTTTAAAAATTAGCTGGGCATGGTGGTACATGCCTGTAATCCCAGCTGCTTGGGAAGCTGAGGTGAGAGGATCACTTGAGCCCAGGAGGTTGAGGCTGCAGTGAGCCATGTTTGTGCCACTGCATTCCAGCAACAGAGTAAGACCCTGTCTCAAAAAAATAAATTTCACAAAAAAGGTTAAACAGTTTTTCAGTTACTTTTTTTCATTTATGCAAGGAATATAATCATATTACAGCAGTCTTGTATTTCCTAATGATTTGCAGCATATTTGGAAAATAGGAAAATAAAATTTATCAATGATCCTACCAACCTAATATAGTTGCTTTTTAGGGGATTAATTTTCTTATCCTTTTTTTTAAAAGAAACGTGTAATTATAGTTACAAGTATAAAGTAATAATTTATAATATTTTAATAATATAAATAAGTGCCGTAAATAAATAAAAGGCTGGACACGGTGTCTCACGTCTGTAATTCTAGCACTTGGGGAGGCCAAGGTGAGTGGCTTGCCTGAGCTCAGAAGTTCGAAACCAGCCTGGGCAACGTGGCAAAACCCCATCTCTACTAAAACTACAAAAGATTAGCCAGGCGTGATGGTTCTTGCCTGTAGTCCCAGCTACTCAGGAGGCTGAGGCAGGAGAATCGCTTGAACCTGGGAGATGGAGGTTGCAGTGAGCCGAGATTGTGCCACCGCACTGCAGCCTGGGCACCAAAATGAGACTCTGTCTCAGTCAGTCAATCAATCATTGTTGTATTATAGTTAAAATTATAAGGGATTATTTTATTAGAACATTTGTGGGAGGTTCTTAGGTTTCCATGCCATTTTTGCTTACCACAAATGCTGGAAATTAATGTTCATTCATTTACTTTTGGGTTAAGTATGTGATCTTCAGTCCCAAAGCTAACAGAGGAAATGGCCACACTGTGTGATCTACATGTACTTTTTGGTAAGCAGTATACCTGAAAATAGCAGGAAATGTAACTTCTTTATATCTAAAAGTTAGGAAGCAATTTAATTCTGTCCAGAACACAGTTCTTTATCTTCATAAACGTCTATCAACCCCTTTTTTGGTTTGGTGTGTGTGTGTGTGTGTGTGTTTGTGTATGTGTGTGTTTTGAGACGGAGTCTCACTCTGTCGCCCAGGCTGGAGTGCAGTGACACGACCTTGGCTCCTTCAACCTCTGCCCTTCCGGATTCAAGCAATTCTCTGCCTTAGCCTCCCGAGTAGCTGGGAATACAAGCACACACCACCACGCCCAGCTAATTTTTGTATTTTAGTAGAGACAGGGTTTCATTATGTTGGCCAGGCTGGTCTCAAACTCCTGATTTCAAGTGATCTGCCCACCTTGGCCTCCCGGAGTGCTGGGATTACAGGTGTGAGCCACTGCACCCAGCCCTTTCATATAAGAATTTTTAAGTGTTTATTTCTGAATCATTATTTTCAGCCATTCCACTGTTAATAACTCTTTAAACGTTGTTTAAAATGGCTCATGAAAGACTTCAGAATTTTAAGTAATCATCCAGTTGCTATTAGTCAGGTCTGGTTGTGCTTTGTAGTTTGGAGAAAGAAGAGGGCTTTAGAAACCTTGGCTCCTTTTAAGCTTTTGTCAGGACAGAAGTAGGGGGAGTCTTGGGGAGCCCCTTGCTCTGTGGGGTCAACCAAAGGCCTATAATTCCCAAAAAGTATGTGCTTGTTTTGTTTTCTTGTGATCCTTTGTTCCCTTCTCCTGACATTCTAGGCTTATAAAAAAGTAGCATATAACATAATAAAAAGAATGTTAAATTTAAGACTGGTGTATTTTTATTTTTGGTAATAACTGTAAGAACTAATTGTTTTAAAATATCATAATTAAAATAGTTTATCTTCTTTTTTGTAATTTCTTAATTATAGTATTTCCTTATTGTCAAATAAATTATAATTTTCATAGAACTATAAATTATACACTGTTGAATGCATAACTACGCATTGTAATGCTCTTTTGTATCTTCTCTTTTCAGAAGTTTTCTTATTGTCCACTTGGCACATGCTTCTGGAATAATATTCACCATGGTTTTGGATGACCTTCCAAACTTAGAAGACATCTATACTTCCTTGTGTTCATCAACAATGGAAGACTCAGAGATGGATTTTGACTCCGGACTAGAAGATGATGACACAAAAAGTGATAGTATTTTGGAGGATTCCACAATTTTTGTGGCCTTCAAAGGAAATATAGGTGATAAAGACTTCAAATGGAAATTAGATGCAATATTGAAAAATGTGCCCAATTTGCTACACATGGGTAATTTGCTTTAATTATTTTTTGTTCCTGTTACTGTTTTTGAAATGTTTGCCCTTCCATGGCTGTCTTGAGTTTTACAAAGCAAGTTTGCTAAATTGGGTCAAAAGGCTGAATTTAAGTGCAAAGGTAGAATTTTAGGATTTTTAAAATATACATGTTTTCTTTCTTTTAAGTGACATCGAAGAGCTGAACATAAAGTATTTCTTATCGTGGAAATTGTTGGATAATCTGCTGTAGTGGATAAAAGTAATTCTCGATATCCAAATTTATTTATTTTTAACTCTCTGAACTTCATTTTCCTTATCTGTAAATTGAAATCTTTAAGGACCCTTAAAGCTTAGAAAACTTACTATTCCATGAGTCTGCTTATAATGCACTTTAAATTTATTCCCTTAACTTTTATATCAGAAGTCACTAGCTGACAGCTTGCTGGATCCAGTCTGCAGCCATATGTTATTTGGCCTACATTAGTGTTTGAGATTTAGTTTGTTTTTAATGTTTGAGTTTCATTGCCAGTGCTTTAAAAATTGAGATATATTGCATGAAAATCCAGATTTTTACATTTATCTTTAAAAATAGGAAGATCTGATAACATTGGGTTCTCCCTCTTTCCCAGATGGTACTAAGTAGCAGCTGCTACTGAGAGCAACCCCACTTCACCACAGTTCCCATCTAGCTTCTTCACACATTTAGATTACCTGTCCAGATCTTACAGGCATTTGTGGTTTTGAACCTTGATTTAGATGTTCTCTATTCTAGTTAGCACAATTATCTAGTCCGTTCAGACACAGTGAAAAGCCTAGATTTATTCCTTTAATCACAAATCCTAAATTGATCAAGTTAATTAGCTTTTTTTAGGCTTGGGGGTTTTATCTTTGAGATTGTTATCTGGAGGGAAGCTGTTTTTTCAACTGCTTTTTACTGTGTTGTATAAGATTCTTCATAGTTATATGTTATTTTTAGCATACAATTAAGAATTTTTCATGTAGTTATCAACATTATTGTAACCATAATCATAGTTATAATATATATTATAAAGGTCTAGCTGGGCCTGAAATTGTTCATTGCTCTTTATTAATTACTATATTTTTCTGTTGTTTATATATTGCTGAATCAATTTATTTATGGCTTTTAAATAAATAACCAAACCTAGGCCAGGCATAGTAGTTCTTGCCTGTAATCCCAGCACTTTGGAAGGTTGAGTTGGGTGGATCACTTGAACCCAGGAGTTCAAGACCAGCCTGGACAATATAGAGAGACCTCATCTCTACAGAAAATACAAAAATTAGCTGGGTATGTTGGTGTGTGCCTATAGTCCCAGCTACTCGAGAGGCTGGGGTGGGAGGATCACTTGAGTCCAGGGAGGTCAAGGCTGCAGTGAGCTCTAATAGTGCCCCTGCACTCCAGCCTGGGCAACAGAGTGAGACCCTGTCTAAAAAAATAAATAATAAATAAAGGTGGGCGCAGTGGTTCGCGCCTGTAATCCCAGCACTTTGGGAGGTCAAGGTGGGCAGATCAGTTGAGGCCAGGAGTTCGAGACACACCCAGCCAACATGGTGAAACCTTGTCTACTAAAAATACAAAAATTAGCTAGATGTGCTGGCAGGTGCCTGTAATCCCAGCTACTCGGGAGGCTGAGGCACGAGAATTACTTGAACCCAGAAGGTAGAGGTTACAGTGAGCTGAGATCACACCACTGCACTCCAGCCTGGGTGACAGAGTGAGTCTCAAAAAAATAAAAATAAATAAATAACCAACTCTAGATTTATGGTGCTATCAGATTATATTCTTGGTCCAAAAAAATTTTAAGTCAAATATCTCAAATATGAAAGTTCAAAAAGATTTTGATAAGATATAACTATTAGGAATATGGATTTTTCTGCAAGCATATTACAAGTGTTAATACCATAAGCAAATTTGATGTTTGTGCAGAATATGTACAAGATTCCAGTATACTTCAGAGTGGGAAGAAGTCCTGCAGTGTCTATGATTGGTGGCCAGGATCCCCAAACTTCCTACCTTTTGTTGTTTGGAGGCCTACGTGTAATGGAAAGGAAATTGCCCTGAGAATCAGAGCTGGGTTTTAATGTCATCTCTGATGCTACTAGCTAGCCACAGGATTCTGAGCAGATCACTTTCTGGGCCTTGGTTTCCTCACCTGTAAAATAGTCTTGGACTAAATATTGTCTAATCTTTTCTAAATTCCTGTGATTGTGTTATCTCATTCCTTTTAGCAAGTTTTCCCTTCTTTTTTCCACATTAGAGCAAGTGAACTCCATGTCTAGAAAAGTTAACATTCAATATACAGTGGTTTAAGAGCTGGAAGGGGCTGTAGGCAACATGTAGGCACTTTCCTCTATCCATAGATATTTCTCATTTTGAGAAAAGATATTCCTCTATGACCATTATCTCTTTTTTTCCTTCTTTTCACAGGTGTTGAATGACCATTATCTTAATATTAGAATGTATAACTGAATGAAGGATACAGAAGATTCAGTTTAGCTGAGTTAATAACAAAAGAGAAAATTGTTTTGCCTGAGGTTGTTGAATAACTTTTTTTGTTTTTTGTTTCTTTTTTGAGGCAGTGTCTCACCCCATCACCCAGGCTGGAATGCAGTGGCATGATCTCAGCTCACTGTAGCCTTGACCTCCCAGGCTCAAGCAATTCTCCCACCTCAGCTTCACAAGTAGCTGGGACTACAGGCGCATGCCGCTGCAGCTGGCTAATTTTCTGTTTATTTTTTGTAGAGATGAGTTCTCACTATGTTGCCCAGGGTGGTCTCAAACTCCTGAGCTCAAGTGATCTGCCCACCTTGGCCTCCCAAAGTGCGGAGATTACGGGCATGCGCCACTGCACCCAGCCAAATAACTTTTTTATCAGCTAACTGTGCCTGGGATTTGCTTTCCAACCTGTAAAATGTAACTACACTTAATAGTACCTCCTCAATTACTTAACTTTTTTAAAAAGTCTTTTTTATTGTATAATACACATAAAATTTACCAGGTTAACCATTATTAAGCATACAGTTTAGTGGAAATTAAATATACTCATAATGTTGTGCAACCATCAGCACCATGTGTCACCCTAACTCTTTTCATCCTGTAAAATTAAACATCTCTGGCCAGGCGTGGTGGCTCACGCCTGTAATTCCAGCACTTTGGGAGGCTGAGGCAGGTGGATCACGAGGTCAAGAGATTGAGGCCATCCTGACCAACATGATGAAATCCCGTCTCTACTAAAAATACAAAAATTAGCCGGGCATGGTGGCGGGCGCCTATAGTCCCAGCTACTCGGGAGGCTGAGGCAGGAGAATTACTTGAACGCGGGAGGTGGAGGTTGCAGTGAGCCGATATCGCGTTACTGCGCTCCAGCCTGGTGACAGAGTGAGACTCTTGTCTCAAAAAAAAAAATATATTGAACATCTCTAACCATTAAATAACAACCCCCCATTTCCTCCTTGCTCCTAGCCCCTGGAAACCACCATTCTACTATCTGTTTCTATGATTTTTGACTACTTCCTTCATATAAGTGGAATTTTGCTTTTTTGTGACTGGCTTATTTTACTTAGCGTAAGATGCTCAAAGTCCATTGATGTTGCACCATGTGACAGGATTTCCTTCCTTTTGAAGGCTTAATAATATTCCATTGTGGCCGGGTGCAGTGGCTTACACCTGTAATCCCAGCACTTCAGGAGGCCGAGGCAGGCAATCATGAGGTCAGGAGATCAAGACCACCCTGGCCAACATGGTGAAACCCTGTCTCTACTAAAAATACAAAAATTAGCTGGGCGTGGTGGTGTACACCTGTTGTCCCAGCTCAGGATGGTGAGGCAGAAGAATCACTCGAACCCAGGAGGCAGAGGTTGCAGTGAGCCAAGATCATGCCACTGCACTCCAGCCTGGTGACAGAGCAAGATTCCGTCTCAAATAATAATAATAATATTCCATTGTATATATATACCATATTTTACTGATTCATTCATCTGTCAGTAGACATTGGGTTGCTTCTACATCTTAGCTATTGTGAGTAATGCTGCTATGAATATGGTGTACAAATATCTCTCTGGGACTCTGCTTTCAGTTCATTTGAGTGTGTACTCTGAAGTAGAATTGCTACATCTTGTGGTACTTTTTAAAAAATTTTTTTTGAGAAACTGTCGTTTTCCACAGCAGCTTGTATCCTTTTACATTCCCACTGACAGTGCACAAGGGTTCCAGTTTCTTTTTTTTTTTTGAGATGGAGTCTTGTTCTGTTGCCCAGGCTGGAGTGCAGTAGCACAATCTTGGTTCATAGCAACCTCTGCTTCCTGCATTCAAGTGATTCTTCTGCCTCAGCCTCCTGAGTAGCTGGGACCTCAGGTGTGCACCACCATGCCTGGCTAATTTTTGTATTTTTAGTAGAGACGGGGTTTTGCTATGTTGGCCAGGCTGATCTCAAACTCCTGACTGATCGAACTCAAGTGATTCACCAGCCTCAGCCTCCCAAAATGCTGGGATTATAGGTGTGAGCCACCATGCCCCGCGGATTCTATTTCTCCATATCTTCACCAACGTTTATTTTCTGTGGTTTTGATAGTATGGTAATGGTTGTGAGGTGGTATCTTATTTTGATTTGCATTTCTCTAATGATTAGTTATGTCAAGCATCTTTTCATGTGCTTATTGGCCATTTGTGTATCTTTTCTGGAGAACTGTTCTTTGCCTTTTTTTTTTTTTTGAGATGGAGTCTCACTTTGTTGCCCAGGCTGGAGTGCAGTGGCACAATCTAGGCTCACCACAACCTCCACCTTCCGGGTTCAAGCAATTCTCCTGTCTCTGCCTCCCAAGTAGCTGGGACTACAGGTGCGTGCCACCATGCCCAGCAAATTTTTATGTTTTTAGTAGAGACGGGGTTTCGTTATGTTGGCCAGGCTAGTCGTGAACTCCTGACCTTGTGATCCACCCGCCTCGGCCTCCCAAAGTGCTGGGATTATAGTCATGAGCCTGTTCTATTAATTTAAACTTAACCTCTCTCTTCTTTTTTATGGTCCTTTCTCCATCTTACTGCTTTCCGTTTATTCATTGCCTGTGGTGTGCCAGGTACTATGCTAGGTTTTCTGCATGTATTATCTAATTTGTACTCAAAATCTCATGAAGTAGTTTTTTCATAGTTTTAGAAAAGAAAAAGATAAGTTTCAGAAAGGTTAAATAGCTCATTCATGGTCACCCAGGTGCTAAGTGGCAAAGCTAGAATTAGATTTGAGTGTGTAGCTCCAAAGCATGCTCTGTTAGCTATTCCAAGCTGGTGCTTCACCTTATTCTTTTGCTCTTTTGGTTTGTTTTTAATTCCATCTCCTCTGGTGGCTAAAAGATTACTAATAAAATTCTTTTTCTTTCACAATCAAGAGTCCAGCAAGCTAAAAGTACAGAAGGTGGAGCCCTGGAACAGCGTGCGTGTGACATTCAACATCCCCCGGGAAGCAGCGGAGCGGCTACGGATCCTTGCTCAGAGCAACAACCAGCAGCTTCGGGATTTAGGGATTCTCTCCGTTCAGATTGAAGGTCTTTTACTTTGCCATGTGCCCATCTAGACCAGAATCATTACAGTAGTAGAATATAGCATGATTTTCTATGCTGCTTTGTCTGTTCCTCTGCTCTTGTGTTTTAGAATGCCAAGCAACTCATGTAACTTATACTTTGCTTTGCAGCACCTTAGGATGAAGAGGGACTGACTGAGGTTATTGCTGGGTCCTGATGGTCTTTACATCTGTAGTCTTGGTTTCCATTCCTTTGGCTAATTTTGACCATCAATCTTTCAGACTTTGATTTTACTGGCATCCTGACCAGGATTTGATTTGTCTTATTTATTTAGTTGTGTGGTTTTCTTTGTTATTGTTTTTGTTTTTAGAGATGGTGTCTTTCTGTGTTGCCCAGGCTGGACTCAAACTCTTGGCCTCAGATGATCCTCCCATCTCAGCCTCCTGAGTAGCTGGGACTATACCTGTACCACTGTACCCAGCTTAACATATAATTTAATTTGCTTCCTTCCTTCTACCAAATAAAGTTTAGTATTTTCTTTATGCGTCTAACAGATTACGAAGCCTTCAACAGTCCTTTCCTTTTGTAGCAGCGTTCATTTTCTTTTCTTTTCTTTCTTTTTTTTTTTTTTTTTTTGAGGCAGAGTCTCGCTCTGTTGCCCAAGATGGAGTATAGTGGCGTGATCTCAGCTCACTGCAACCTCCACCTCCCAGGTTCAAGTGATTCTCCTGCCTCAGCCTCCCGAGTAGCTGGGATTACAGGCACGTACCACCATGCCCAGCTAATTTTTGTGCTTTTAGTAGAGACGAGGTTTCACCGTCTTGGCCAGGCTGGTCTCAAACTTCTGACCTCAGTTGATCTACCCTCTTCGGCCTCCCAAAGTGCTGGGATTACAGGCGTGAGCCATCATGCCGGCCCACAGTGTTCATTTTCAATATTTTTACCAGAATGATCTTTTTCAAAATGAAAAGTGGATGAGTGCACGCACACACACACACAGACACACACACATCCCTATACCCCTACACCCCTATACCCCTAGATTAAAATCCTACTATCTCTTGGTATTATTCAAAGAATGAAGACCAAACTGCTTACCATGACCTCAGGCCTTGCATGGTCTCACCTCTACCTTCTTCATCCAGCCTTATCTTGTATAACTCTCCTCCCTTGCCCCCTGTGTTCCAGCTTCTCAACTTTCTCTTCCTGCTGCCACAGGTCCTTTGTATTGATGTCTTCTCTGAATGAAATACTATCCCCTACCAGCCCCCCTTCCCCTAGTTCATCCCTGCTCAGCCTTCAAGTATCAGCTTAAATCTTGAGGATATATTCTTTGAACTCCTTTGGCAAGTCAGAGTCCTTTGCTATGTGCTCTCACAAAAGTTTGTTTCTCCCCCTCAGATCATTTATCTCACACTTTCATTAGAGCAATTATTGATTGTTGTTCTATCCCCCATAGACTATAAGCTTTAGCATTTGGAATACAGTGATAAATACTGTCCTTACTGTTATAAACTTGGAAGAGCTTATGACTTTAGTAAGGAAGACAAACCTGTGAGAGATACAAGTACCTACCATGTGTGGGAGAGCTCTTTGGAAGCTCAGTGAACTAGACCCACCTCTTCCCCTCCTGTGTTGATACAACCAGGTGACAACCAGCAATTCCAACTTTCCTTTCTACAGTGGGCCAGGTCCTCATGTCCCTGTGCTTATGTAGAACCTAAATGCTCCGTGAAACCTCAGCAGCCGAGGTCATCATTTTGTTTATAGGAGTGAGACACATTTTATGCAGTCTAGCATTGTAGGTTGCTGTGCCCTCAAAGGGGAAATACCAACAAACAGATTATTTAGAAAGGGTTATATGTAGATTGAGAAATGGGATAAATTTCACCACTTGATAAATGAGGGGATGGTGGCTTAAACAATAACCACTTTAATTTGAAAAATGTGGAACTATCTAAAAGGATCCAGAAAAGTACAGTTAATTCACAGCAATCTGTAGGATGAACTATTAGGAAGAGTGGAAGTCGAACAACTATTGGATAAAATAACAATATGTGGGCTGTTTATACTTTAAGGGACACATAAGTGGTTTCTTTAAAACCCCACATGTTTTATGGTCTCTGTTCCTATTTAAAGACTTCAAAACCTTAATTGATAGTGTTTTTCACTGGAGAAAGAAGTACCAGTTTTATCTCTTAAGCAGACCTACTTCCTAAAAGGATAAAATGCTGGTTCTCCTTTAATATTATAGCCATAAATTCAAACATGAGTACTAGCAAGGAAGCAAATAGATTACATATTTTAAGAAATTATGAAATTCACATATGACAATGATTATCACAATACAGAAAGAGTTCTTTAACTTTTAGGCTACATGTGTGTCCCAGATGATTTCTGTTCTTACAATCCTGGGAATTCAGGCAGGAGTGAAAGTGATGGCAGCAGCTATTGCTTTTGTGGAACTGGGCTACTGATTTTGTAAATTGTAAGAAGGAATGTTGGCCAGCCATGGTGGCTCACGCCTGTAATCCCAATACTTTGAGAGGCCGAGGTGGATGGATCACTTGAGGGCAGGAGTTTGAGAACAGCCTGGCCAATGTGGTGAGACCCCGTCTCTACTAAAAATATAAAAATTAGTCCAGCATGGTGGTGCATGCCTGTGGTCCCAGCTACTCGGGAGGCTAAGGCAGGAGAATTGCTTGAACGCAGGAGGCAGAGGTTATGGTGAACCGACATCATGCCACTGTACTTCAGCCCGGGCGACAAGAGCGAAATTTTGTCTCAAAAAAACAAAAAGAAGGAATGAAGGTATGTTGCCACTATCATGTCTGTTGCAAGGCTTGAGGGACAGGTTGTTCTCGAAAGAGTCCATTCTCTGTTGACTAATACTCCCTGTACCCTTCCTTTTTTAAGTTTTGGCCAGAGAGTTGGGGAAACATCTTTTTTGAGGACATTTTGTGCCCCCTCTGTAAATTCGTGGGGATCTAAAGCGGTAGTCTGCTAACTTTTTCTATAAAGGGCCAAGAATAAATATTTTTGGCTTTTCAGGCCATGAGATCTCAACTCAACAAGTACTCAGCTCTGTCTTGTAGGGCAAAAACAGCCATAGGCAATATGTAAACAAGTAAACATGGCAGGATTTCAACAACACTTTTTTTTTTTTTTTTTTTTTGAGACAGAGTCTGACTCTGTCGCCCAGGCTGGAGTGCAGTGGCCGGATCTCAGCTCACTGCAAGCTCCACCTTCCGGGTTTACGCCATTCTCCTGCCTCAGCCTTCCAGGTAGCTGGGACTACAGGCGCCCGCCACCTCGCCCGGCTAGTTTTTTGTATTTTTTGTATTTTTTATTTTTTTATTTTTTGAGACGGAGTCTTGCTCTGTTGCCCGGGCTAGAGTGCAGTGGCCAGATCTCAGCTCACTGCAAGCTCCACCTCCCGGGTTTACACCATTCTCCTGCCTCAGCCTCCCGAGTAGCTGGGACTACAGGTGCCCGCCACCTCGCCCGGCTAGTTTTTTTTGTATTTTTAGTAGAGATGGGGTTTCACCGTGTTAGCCAGGATGGTCTCGATCTCCTGACCTCGTGATCCACCCGTCTCGGCCTCCCAAAGTGCTGGGATTACAGGTTTGAGCCACCGCGCCCGGCCAGTTTTTTGATTTTTTAGTAGAGACGGGGTTTCACCATGTTAACCAGGATGGTCTCGATCTCCTGACCTCGTGATCCGCCCGTCTCGGCCTCCCAAAGTGCTGGGATTACAGGCTTGAGCCACCGCGCCCGGCAACACTTTATTTAAATAAACATGCAGTGGGCTGCATTTGGCCCACAGGACGTAGTTTGTGGACCACTAATTGGCAAGTTTGGGAGCCAGTAGTGTTCTCTTTGACATGAATTGACATATATGCAGTTGGCAAATAGGGGAATAATAGCAGTATAATGTGGAAATTCTGTTTATTAAGATGTGATTTTTTTTCTTAGGTAAGAGGAGCTGGAATAGTAGAAACAGAATTATAATTATCAACAAGAAAAAGCTTTTCACTCAGCTGTTGCATGTGTGGGAGTCTTTTCAGCTCTATTAAAATTAAGGATGAGAGTGTGCATTCGTTTGCCTTCCTGATGTGCGTCCCCCAGCCTTGCGTGGCTCTCAGCTCATGACAGGTTGCATTTCTTCCTGTGTCCACCTTAATGGCAGCCCCACTGGCTTAGAGCTCCATTACATCTGCGTTATCTCAGCACCTTTAACCAGGCATTTCCACTGCATTTTTTCTGGTATTTTGCCTCCACCAGTTACTGCTTTTATTAGAGCTCTGGTTACAAAGTCTCATAGGTTTTCAGTTTGCCCTAACCCTCTTATTGTCAGTATGAGATTTGATAAACGTGAGGTTTTCCAGAAATTAATTTGTCATATAGAAAAGTGCCTATAATCCTTTGTGAGGTTATAATAAGATGACTGTTTATATTTAAAAAATAGCTAATGAGCACCTGCCATGTACCAGGCACTATTTTATGTATAAAGGATATATTATAGATGGTCATATAATTTATCATTAAATTAGGACACTTTTCTTTCTTTTTTTTTGAGACAAAGTCTCACTGTGTTGCCTGGGTTGGAGTGCAGTGGTACAAACACAACTCACTGTAGCCTCAGCCTCCTGGGCTCAAGTGATCCTCCCATCTCAGCCTCCTGAGTAGCTAGGACCACAGGTGCATGCCACCATGGACCTGATTAATTTTTCATAGAGATGGGATCTCACCATGTCGCTTGTCTTGAACTCCTGGTCTGAAGCAATCCTCCCACCTTGGCCTCCCAAAGTGCTGGGATTAACAAACGTGATCACCATGCCCAGCCTAAATTAGGACACTTCTGAAAGTGAAAGAGAATGCTATTAATTATGCTGGAACAACAGATGTAAAGGAATAAGGACAGACTTGTGATTACCCCTGTATAGTGATGGGGGAGGCAAGCAAGAAAATGAGTGAGTGAATGATTACGTGGAATGTGCTCTGCAGAAATAACAAGATGTTCTGATAAAAGTTACCTAACCTTGGATAAGATGGTTGGTAGAGGCCTTTTTGGGCATGTGACACTTAAGATTACGTGAAAATTGAGAAGCTAGCTATGCGAAGAGTGCAAAGAACTGTTCTAGGCAGAGGAAACCACATGAGCAAAGGCCTTGGGGTAAGAAGCAGCCTTGTGTGCCTAAGAAACTAAAAAGAAACACTGGGGCTGAATCCTTGTTATTGAAGGAGAAAAATAGCATGAGATGAGGTTAAGGAGGTAGACAGGGCTGAATATGGGCAGTCCAGTATTGGTAGCCACAGACTGACTGACTGTTGCTTTTGAGCACTGAAAATGTGGCTAGTTAAAACTGACATGCACTGTAAGTATAAAATACATATTACATTTTGAAGATTTGGTATCCCCCAAAAGAATGTAAAGTATCTCAATAATTCTTATGTTGGCCAGGCTCAGTGGCTCACACCTATAATCCCAGCACTTTGGAAGGCTGAGGCCAGGAGGATTGCTTGAGCTTAGGAGTTTAAGACCAGCCTGGGCAATATAGTGACACCCACCCTGTCTCTACAAAAAATTTAAAACTGAAAAAAAGTAGCCAGGCATGTTGGCATACTCCTGTAGTCCCAGCTACTTGGGAAGCTGATGTGGGAGGATCGCTTAAGCCCAGTAGGTCAGTGCTGCAGTGAGATGTTATCTCATCACTGCACTCCAGCCTGGGCAACAGAGTGAGACCCTGTCTCAAAAAATAACAATAATTTTTGCATTAGTTACATGTTGAAATAACAATACATTGGATGTATTAAGTCAAATAAATGATAATTAATTAAATCTGTTTCTTACTGTGGCTTCTAGAAAATTTTAAATTGTATCTGTGGCTCATATTATATTTGTGTTGAACAGCACTTGGCTAGGTAGATAATTTGAGCCCTTGTGTAGACTGTTAAGAAGTTTGGCCTGGCCGGGCACAGTGGCTCATGCCTGTAATCCCAGCACTTTGTGAGGCTGAGATGGGCAGATTGCCTGAGGTCAGGAGTTCGAGACCAGTCTGGCCAACATAGTGAAACCCTGTCTCTACTAAAAGTACAAAAGTTAGCCGGGCATGATGGCAAGTACCTGTAATCCCAGCTACTTGAGAAGCTGAGGCAGGAGAATCACTTGAACCCGGAGGCGGAAGTTGCAGTGAGCTGAGATTGTGCCATTGCACTCCAGCCCAGGCAACAGGGTGAGACTCTGACTCAAAAAAAAAAAGTTTGGTCTTTATTTCTAAAATAGTGAGAAGCAATGGACCTGTTTTAAGCAGAGGAATGATACAAACTGATGTCCTTTTCCAGAACAATTTTCTTTCTACTTAGAATGTCTTAACAAATTTTGTATATTAATAGTTCCCTTCCTTTGGTGGAAACCCTCATGACCTGTATTCTCTTTCTCTTTTACGCCTGATTTCTAGAGGCAAGGCAGAGCATCTGGTAACTCCCAGTGATTGCTTCCTTTTTGGTAGGATGTTTGTTCCCTGTGACCAGTGAACCTCCCTGGTTAAAATAGACATAGAAAGCTGACCTAGGCCAAGGCATAGTGGCTCACATCTATAATCCCAGCACTTCGGGCAGATCACAAGGTCAGGAGATTGAGACCATCCTGGTAAACATGGTAAAACCCCGTCTCTACTAAAAATACAAAAATTAGCTGGGTGTGTTGGCATGTGCCTGTAATCCCAGCTACTCGGGAGGCTGAGGCAGGAGAATCTTTTGACCTTGGAAGGTGGAGACTGCAGTGAGCCAAGATCACACCACTGCACTCCAGCCTGGCGACAGAGTGAGACTCCATCTCAGAAAAAAAAAAAAAAAAGAAAAGGAAAGCTGACCTAGATCAGTGACAGGACAGAGGAAACTGCCGTATCTCATTAACTTTCTACTTTGCCATCTGACCCTATGAATCTGAACCCTAGTATAGAAGGACTCGGGTGAGTGCAACCTTTAGCTCAGCAGCCACAGACTAGCTATATTTTAACTCTCCACAAGGTGGTGCTCTCTCATAATAACAGTAGTCAAAATTTTGGATTAAGTGCAAGAAACATTCTGTAGCTTGTTTCAGAGACCTTTTTATCATTGGACCAAGTAAGATTTAAGTTTCCTCTAAGTTTAGAGTCTACTTAATTGGAACACTTCTAGTAACATTACCTGTGAGGGTACCGTGAAGCTCAAGTAAGATAAAATTAAAAATCCTATACAGGCCAGGCATGGTGGCTCATGCCTGTAATCCCAGCACTTTGGGAGGCCGAGGTGGGTGGATCACATGAGGGCAGGAGTTCAAGACCAGCCTGGCCAATGTGGTGAAACTCTGTCTCTACTAAAAGTGCAAAAATTAGCTGGGCATGGTGGTGGGTGCCTGTAATTCCAGCTACTCGGGAGGCTGAGGTAGGAGAATCCCTTGAACCCAGGAGACGAAGGTTGCGGTGAGCTGAGATCACGCCACTGCGTTCTAGCCTGAGCGACACAGTAAAATCCCTTCTCAAAAAAAAAAAAAAAAAAGAAAAAGGCCAGGTGCGGTGGCTTATGCCTGTAATCCCAGCCCTTTGGGAGGCCGAGGCGGGTGGATCACAAGGTAGGAGATCGAGACCATTCTGGCTAACACAGTGAAACCCCATCTCTACTAAAAATACAAAAAAATTAGCCGGGTGTGGTGGTGGGTGCCTGTAGTCCCAGCTACTCAGGAGGCTGAGGCAGGAGAATGGCGTGAACCCGGGAGGCAGAGCTTGCAGTGAGCCAAGATTGCACCACTACACTCCAGCCTGGGCGACAGGAGTGAGACTCGGTCTCAAAAAAAAAAAAGGAAAATCCTATACATAGCCGGACATACTGGTATGTGCCTGTGGTCCCAGCAACTCAGGAGGCTGAGGGAGGAGGACCCTTTAGGCCCAGGAATTTAAGGCGGTGGTGAGCTATATGACTGTGTCACTGCACACCAGCCTGGGTGACAAAGTGAGACCCCGTCTCAATAAACAAAAACCTATACAAATACTGGTCCTGTCATTTGGTGTCTCAGAAAGTAGATTTGTAGCAACCTATCTCCTTTTCATTGCATTATTTTTTTCCTACTGGAAATATGTTTATGTTGCAGTTACTGAATGGAAGTGGCATTTTGTTCACAAGTGTTAGTGTCCCCGCACCACTCTATGTTCTTTATTCATTAAACCTACTTATATTTAATATCTACCTTCTGATCATAAATTATCAAAAGAAAGTCTAGGATTTTGAGTTTTTGAGAACATTTTCTTCCATTATACACACACACCCCACACACACACACAATTGGTAAGATGGTTGAAAATAAATATTCAGAGTTCCAGGATCTCTGTTGATACTAAGCATCATTCATGGTCACCCTGCTTCCTTATAACAAGAATTGGTTATATCTCCTTGTGCTTAATGAAACCTACTCAGATGAGTTGAAGAAAGACCCATCATTGTTCTGGTGGTAAACTAACCATAATTCTTCAAAAGCACGGATAACTACAGCACTTATATAGCTGTCTATAAACAAAATTTGCATTTTATTCTAATAATTTCCTTTTTATCACTTGACTGTCATTTTCAGGGGAAGGTGCTATCAACCTGGCTTTGGCTCAGAACCGAAGCCAAGATGTGAGAATGAATGGACCCATTGGAGCCGGAAATTCAGTTAGGATGGAGGTGGGATTTCCCATGGCAGGTGGTCCAGGTAAGACCTCCAACTCAACTGTATGACATTTTACTAGTTTCCTTTTTGGCTTATTTGATCATTTGAGCCCTGAAAGATAGGTGGGGGTTCATGGCATACTTACATCTCTATTTGTTGAATCAGGAAAGCTAGACATGAGTCATTCCTGGAGGCTAGGGGTCACAGCATGAAGCATCTTTGCAGTCATTTGGTCTCATGCTTAAAGGTTGATGAACACTGAGCCATGCAGCAAACATGTATTGACTTCTTGTTGTGTGACGGGACCTGTGCTGTTGGAAATAGAAATGAATGAGACATTTTCTACTCTCATTATGTTAATAGTACAATGGAGAATATAGCTTTCCAACTCCCACTTTCTCTGAGGCTGAGAATATCTGTAAATTGAATTCTTGTGTGCTTATGTGGAATCTGAAGATGTAAGTGGAAGAATATGAGTTTTTTATGTGTTTAGAATTTGAGAGTTATAAATTGCTTCCTTTTCTAGTAATCCTGAAATTTCTTCTTCAAAGATTGAACTCAATATTCTGTGAATATCAGAATATTAGAATTGAGTTGACTGTCATTTAAAGCTGAGGAAGCTGTGGAACTCACATAAAGGAAGTGATTTGCCCAGGGTCACGGAGCATTAAACTAGTATCGCAGATCTTCTAACGCCCAGTTTAGTGCTTTTTTCACTGCACTAGTGGCTTTCAAATTTTTTCAGCTGCAGGACCCTTTATTCAAATAAAACAGAAAAGCACAGCTGCTGTGGTTGAACCTGAGTAAGAACCTGCTTACCCAGTCATTCCCTTCCCACTCTACCACAGTAGCTCTTAGAGAAATGCAGCAGTATAGAGGAGCTCAATTTATAAGATGCTATTCTTGGCCGGGCATGGTGGTTCACGCCTGTAGTCCCAGCACTTTGGGAGGCCGAGGTGGGTGGATCACCTGAGGTCAGGAGTTCAAGACCAGCCTGGCCAAGATGGTGAAACCCCATATCTACTAAAAATACAAAAATTAGCTAGGTGTGGTGGCAGGTGCCTATAATCCCAGCTACTCGGGAAGCTGAGGCAGGAGAATCACTTGAACCTAGGAGACAGAGATTGCAGTGAGCCGAGATTGCACCACTGCACTCCAACCTGGGAAACAGAGCGAGACTCTGTCTCAAAACAAAAAAGCATGCTATTTTGAACTGTAACTAATGAATTGATCATAGAATTGAACTAGGTTTTTATTCTGGTACTACCATTTACTGATTACCTCAAGCTAGTTACTATACTTCCCCAAGCAATACCTTCTTCACAATAAAATGAAATTATAATACCTACCGTCTTTTGAGCTCATACTTGAAGGTAGAAGGGCCCTGAGCAGTGCAGCAAACATTTCCTAAGTTCTTGTTAGGACTTAGGAAAATATATATGTCAGGACCTGTGCTGTTGGGCTGTTGTGGAATACCATATAATAGATGTAAAATATCCAGCCTGGTGTTGTGTACATAGATGTAGTTCCCCACAGAAGTCTGAGCATTTGGTGTTAAGGTAGCTTTATGAGAAATTATAGATGACACTGTTGCCACTACTGGAAAGACATGGGCCAGAAGCAGAGTGGGAAAAGCCTAGCCAAGTTACATATAGTTAATGAAAGAATGAATAAAACTATAGTTACCGTATAGTTACATATAGTTAGTGAAAGAATGAATAAATCAGGAAATCTGGGTTCTAGTCTCAACTCTTTTCCAAAGGACTAAATATTTACTGACTCTGGTTGCCTATAAACATCTTTAATTATGTTCTAGAAACAATGCTAGAGATCCCTTCTAGGCTTAAAATGTTAAGACTCCACTTAATTGTTATTAGTACCCTAATTACAAGCTCTCTTAGGCTAGTATCTGGCAAATAGCAAGCATGTTTACTAAGTATCCCTAAGAAGTGCATGTAAATTATAGTGATTTTTTTTTTTTTTTTTTTTGAGACAGGGTCAAGTGTTCCTCCTGTCTCAGCCCTGCAATAGCTGGGACTACACCCGGCTTATTTTTGTTTTGTTTTGTTTTTTTGTAGAGACAGGGTTCTGCCATGTTGACCAGGCTGGTTTAACTCCTGGGCTCAAGTGATCTGCCCCCTCAGCCTCCCAAAGTGCTGGGATTACAGGCATGAACTGAGCCACCATACCCAGCCAATTATAGTACTATAGTTGATTATCAGCCTAGGAAACTGAGAAGCTTTAGATTGAAATCAGGTTAGATTGGTATTTAATGAAGGACTCAGATTGAGATAATGTATATGGTATAAAGTTTCAGGAATAATCAATTAGTAATGACCTGTAGTAACAGTAACATTTTAACCCCCAAGATATCTTTCTTTTTTTTTTTTTTTTGAGACGGAGTCTCGCTCTGTCGCCCAGGCTGGAGTGCAGTGGCCGGATCTCAGCTCACTGCAAGCTCCGCCTCCCGGGTTTACGCCATTCTCCTGCCTCAGCCTCCCGAGTAGCTGGGACTACAGGCGCCCGCCACCTCGCCCGGCTAGTTTTTTGTATTTTTTAGTAGAGACGGGGTTTCACCGTGTTAGCCAGGATGGTCTCGATCTCCTGACCTCGTGATCCGCCCGTCTCGGCCTCCCAAAGTGCTGGGATTACAGGCTTGAGCCACCGCGCCCGGCCAAGATATCTTTCTTTACTGCCAAGCATATTTTAGGATTGCTTTTCTCTGTTGTCTATTGAGACTTGAAGGATGCAAACTAAGTTTAATATTAGGTTAAACAGCTAAATTTTTCTGGGGAAAGAGACCTTAAATCTCTTCTAAAACTATAATAAATAACTTTAGAATTATGTATCTACAGCAGTTGGTTTTTCAATCATTCTTAGTACTACTTCTCTTAGCGTGGGGAACAGAAAGTTTACTAATAAGAGTCTTTTTCAATTAAAACTAAATCCATAGCCTGTTTTTTTTTATAGCCTTATAAAATTCCAAGATTCGTTGGATACCATAGTAGTCATTTAATTCAAGTTTCTCAACTTCAACACTGTTGGTGTTTGGGGCCAATAATTTTTTGCTGTGGCAGACTGTCCTGTGTGTTGTGGGATGTTTAGTAGCATCCCTGGCTTCTACCCACCAGATGCCAGTAGCACCACTACTTCCCTGCAGTTGTGCCACCTAAAAATGTCTCCAGACATTACCAAATGTCCCTTGGGGGACAAAATTTCCCCTAGATGAGAACCTTGGATCTTGTGCAGATTCCCATCTAGTACTGGAATGCATGTTATAGTGTCACTATTGAACATGTAGTCAGCATATACTTGAAATTTTCTGGGATTAGGAAGCTTATTATGGACCAAGAAAACCTTTTTTTCTTTTTTTTTTTTTTTGAGATGGACTCTCGCTCTGTTGCCTAGGCTAGAGTGCAGTGACACGATCTTGGCTCACTGCAAGCTCCACCTCCTGGGTTCACACCATTCTCCTGCCTCAGCCTCCCAAGTAGCTGGGACTACAGGCGACTGCCACCACGCCCGGCTAATTTTTTTTTGTATTTTTAGTAAAGATGAGGTTTTACTGTGTTAGCCAGGGTGGTGTGGATCTCCTGACCTCATAATCCACCTGCCTTGGCCTCCCAAAGTGCCAGGATTACAGGCGTGAGCCACCACGCCGGCCAAAAACCTGTTTCTTATCTCACGAGAGCTTTCTCTTTTTTTTTTTCTTGAGAAGGCGTCTCACTCTGTCACCCAGGCTGGAGTACAGTGGCATGATCTCAGCTCACTGTAGCCTCCACCTTCTGAATTCAAGTGATCCTCTCACCTCAGCCTCAAGAGTGACTAGGATTACAGCCGGGTGCCACCACACCCGGCTAATTGGCTAATTTTTATATTTTTAATAGAGTTGGGGTTTCACCATGTTGGCCAGACTGGTCTTGAACTCCTGCTCTCAGGTGATCCACCTGCCTGGACCTCACAAAGTGCTGGAATTACAGGCGTGAGCCACCACACCAAGCCCTCGTGAGAGCTTTCTTAATTGTCTAACTACCATCTTTAAAAAACCAGGTGCAATTCCTCAGAAACAAATCCAGTTTCAACAGATAAACATTAGCCTAACTGCCCTCTCCAACTACAAAACACCTTAAAATACAACTTTTTTTTTTTTTTTTTCCGAGACAAAGTCTCGCTCTGTCACCAAAGCTGGAGTGCAGTTGCGCGATCTCGGCTTACTGCAAGCTCTGCCTCCCAGGTTCAAGCAATTTTCTGCCTCACCCTCCCTAGCAGCTGGGATTACAGGTGCCCACCACCATGTCTGGCTAATTTTTGTATTTTTAGTAGTTTCACTGTCTTGGCCGGGCTGGTCTCGAACTCCTGACCTCAAGTGATCCACCCGCCTCAGCATCCCAAAGTGCTAGGATTACAGGCATGAGCCACCGCGCCAGGCCTATAACATTTAATATGTAGCCGGGCGGCCAGGCGCGGTGACTCACGCTTGTAATCCCAGCACTTTGGGAGGCCGAGGCGGGCAGATCATGAGGTCAGGAGATCAAGACCATCCTGGCTAACGTGTCTCTACTAAAAATACAAAAAATTAGCCGGGTGTGGTGGCAGGTGCCTGTATTCCCAGCTGCTTGGGAGACTGAGGCAGGAGAGTGGCGTGAACCCTGGAGGCGGAGCTTACAGTGAGCCAAGATCACGCTACTGCACTCCAGCCTGGGTGACAGAGCAAGACTCCGTGTCAAAAAAAAATGTAGCTGGGCTTGGAAGCAGAGGGGTGGGGAAAGAAAGTCGAGGAACTCCCTAGGACAAAAAAAAAAAAAGTCAAAGATGAATATTTAAACAGCAGTAAACAAATGAGATTCTGCAGGGTCTAAAGCATTTGGGTTTTAATTGCCGGGAAGGGATAAAAGATAAAGCCTTGGGTCAACATGAAGAAGCAAGTTAGAATTCAAAATTCCTCATGAAGCCAGAATTTTCAGTGAAAGATAGATTAGGAAAATGTTACCCTCTGGCATAGGGAAATTAATGGGAAATTAATAGGAAATTTGTCTGTGTTTGCTGGGGCTGTAGACATGAGGTGGGAAAATGGGTGTTGTGGAATTGTCTTCTCTACCCTCTTGCATTTTGGACATTTAATATGTTAGTGAATACCCATTAACAGGCTAAGTCATTAACATTAGTTGGGTCTAGACTGGTGATAACTGTTGAAGCTGTGGAGGGGCATATTCTCAACCCAAGTCATTGCAGACTTCTAGTTAAAACCTGATATAAATGAGCTTATATTCTGAATTTATACAATTTAGGATTAGACTCGCTCCCTCCAGAATTTTAGGTAATAGGAATATCAGAGTATTAACAATTACGAGAATCATAAGATAACAAGACACTATTAAAACATAAGGAGAGATGGGGGGAACAGAACTTACAGAAATTTAAAAATAAAGCGAATAACTTATTCAGCAAATTAGAAATAGCTGGATTGAAAGGTGAATTTGAATAAGTCACTCAGGATGCAGCAGAGAAAAAGAGATGGAAATATGAAAGAGGTCAAGAGACAAGAAGGATAAAATGAGAAGGTTTAACATGTTTGAAAAGAGTTCCTGAAGAAGATAAAGAAATTGAGGAGGGATGACAGTCAGAGAATGGCTAAAATTTTTCCAGAATGGATGAAAGGCATAAGTCCTCAGATTCAGAAGCCCAGTAATCCTGAGCACTACAAAATAAAAATAAATCTGTATCTAGACACAATATTGTAAAACTTCAGAACATTGAAAAACAGAATGCTAAAAGCAACCCAAAGGAAAAGACCTATTATTTGCAAAGGAAAGACTATCAGCTTTCCTTGATTTCTCAACAGCAGCATTGGAGGCCAGGAAACATTGGAATAATTTTTTCAAAGTGCTGAGAAAATAATTGACCGCCTAGAATTTTAAACATAGCTATACTATCAAGAGTAGTATGAAATAAAGAGCTTTTCAAAGAGACTAAGAGAATTTACCATTAACAGACCCTTGCTAATTGAACTGCTCAAGGATGTACTTCAGGAAGAAGAAAATTGAACCTAAGATGGAAGAAATAAGATCTAAGAAGGAATGGTGAGCTAAATAATTGATAAGCATGGGGTAAATCTAAATAAGCCTTGACTTATTTAGTAATAATGATGATCATATATTGTCTTTAAACTTTAAGTCAGATATGTCTGTTGACATTTTAAAGATACCAGTAAAATAATGTGAATGGAATATATAACTTCTAAACTAGTAGTAGAGGATTAAAGAGGAAGACCATGATGAAAAAAATTAATCCAGTAAAATTCAGGAAAAATAGGAAGACAGCACAGAAAAAAAGGGTAAATGGAAATCATAAAATGACAAAATAAATAAAATTGTACTAGTAATTAACAATAAAGGTAAATGGATTATGAGCACCGATAAAAAGGAAATGATTAATCAGAGTAGTATTCTCAGGTTTACCTGTGTTGTTACAGGAAACATAAAATATAAGGACTCAGAAGGTTCAAAGTTAGAAAGATAGATTAACAAGGTGACTATTAACCAAGAAAAGTATAATAATATTTTTATCAGATAAAACAGACATTAAAATAAAAAGCATCACTGAAGGTAAATAGGGCCACTATATAATGTAAAAGGAAAAATTCACCAGGAAGTTGCTAAACTCTTATGTACTTAACAACCTAGCCTCAAGACATTTAAGAATTGCATGTAAATAGCATATCTTAGGGGAGATTTAACACACCTCTGTGAGTAATTGATGGCCAAGTTTGTAAACAATTAGTAAGGATAAAGGAAAGCTTGAATAACAATATACCTTTTATATAATGGACATATATAGAAACCATGCAGTCAGCCGGGCATGGTAGCTCATGCCTATAATCCCAGCACTTTGGGAGGTCGAGGCAGGCAGATCACGAGGTCAGGAGTTCAAGACCAGCGTGGCCAAGATAGTGAAACCCCGTCTCTACTAAAAAATACCAAAATTAGCCAGGCATGGTGGCGTGTGCCTATAGTCCCAACTACTTGGGAGGCTGAGGCAGGAGAATCGCTTGAACTTGGGAGATGGAGGTTGTGGTGAGCCAAAATTGCACCACTGCTCTCCAGCCTGGGCAACAGAATGAGACTCCATCTCGAAGAAAAAACAAAAAAAATATAAAAGTGCAGTCATAATTCAAGAATTCTTAATGTTCCCAAGCATAAATGGAAAATTTATATAGACTGACCAGGGATTATTCCAAGAGCAAGTTTCAGTAAATACCACTTATTAATATCACACAGATCCTGTTCTCTAACCGCAGTGCTGTTAGGTCAAGTCAGTGGCAAAAAAAAAAGCACAACCAAAATATCCCATATTTTTGGAAATGTAGTAATGCATTATAAATACTTAGTGATTTAAAAAAGCAATCCTGATGGAAATTAGACAATATTTAGAATGGAATTATGGGAATAATATATACTGAAATTTGTGAGATGTGGCCAATACAACACTTGGAAGAAATTTTAAGCCTTCAGAAATTTGTATTAATGAAGAAAGAACACCAACTGAAAATTAACAAGCTAGGTGTCTGACTTAAGAATTGAGCAGAGGGCCGGGCGCGGTGGCTCAAGCCTGTAATCCCAGCACTTTGGGAGGCCGAGACGGGCGGATCACGAGGTCAGGAGGTCCAGACCATCCTAGCTAACACGGTGAAACCCCGTCTCCACTAAAAAAAATACAAAAAACTAGCCGGGCGAGGTGGCGGGCGCCTGTAGTCCCAGCTACTCCGGAGGCTGAGGCACGAGAATGGCGTAAACCCAGGAGGCGGAGCTTTCAGTGAGCTGAGATCTGGCCACTGCACTCCAGCCTGGGCGGCAGAGCGAGACTCTGTATCAAAAAAAAAAAAAAAAGAATTGAGCAGAGCAGTAAGTTATGAGGGAAATAATACAGATAAGAACAGAGATAAGTAAAATATGAATCAAAAAAACGGAACAGCAAAACCAAAAGATTCTCCTGCCTCAGCCTCTTGAGTAGCTGGAATTACAGGTGCCCACCACCTTGCCCGGCTAATTTTTGTATTTTTAGTAGAAATGGGAGTTTCACCATGTTGACCAGGCTGATCTCGTACCCCTGACCTCAAGTGATCCACCTGCCTCAGCCTCCCAAAGTGCTGGGATTACAGGCGTGAGCCAGCATCCCTGGCCCAAAAGATGTTTCTTTGAAAGGACAGCTAAAACTTATGAATGTGGTAAGACCACCAAAGAAGAAAAGAGGGCACAAACAATGTAAAGAATTAAAAAAGTACAAATTTTAAAAGGTGAATATTATAGTATATGAGTTATATATCTTTTTTTAAAAGAATAGAAAAAAAGATATTCCACAGTTAACTTTATGCTAATAAATTTTAGTGTTGGCAAAATTATAATTTAATAAAAATTGACTTAATAAGGCATTGAAAACTTGCAAAGTCTATAACCATTTAAGAAATTGAAATAAGGCCGGGCGCGGTGGCTCAAGCCTGTAATCCCAGCACTTTGGGAGGCCGAGGCGGGCGGATCACGAGGTCAGGAGATCGAGACCATCTTGGCTAACACGGTGAAACCCCGTCTCTACTAAAAATACAAAAAATTAGCCGGGCATGGTGGCGGGCGCCTGTAGTCCCAGCTACTCGGAGGCTGAGGTGGGAGAATGGCATGAACCCGGGAGGCGGAGCTTGCAGTGAGCCGAGATCGCGCCACTGCACTCCAGCCTGGGCGACACAGCCAGACTCCGTCTCAAAAAAAAAAAAGAAATTGAAATAAAAATCTGTTTATCAATTAGTATGACCTATAGGCCCAGATGGTTTTACAGGAAAGTTTTATCAAACATTTAAAGAACAGATACACAGAGCATAGAAAAAGAAGAAAGATGCTTTCCCAGTCATTTTGAGGTTATTTTCACCTCGATGCCAAAAATCAAAGATGTCACAAAATTTGCCCTTCAAGCTAAATGTCATTTTCATTTTAGAATTTTTCATTGTTCTCTTATTCATACCTCAACATTCCTGAAAGTGTGCTTTGGCCTACTTAGTCCTGCAAGATGCTCCATGACAGAGAATTCTGTAGCCAAGGAAAGGAAAAGAGAATAAGTATAGGCGGTTATCACTTTTTTTTCTTGAAGATAGGCTCTTGCCCTGTTGCCTAGGCTGGAGAGCAGTGGCATGATCATAGCTCACTGCAGCCTCAAACTCCTGGGCTCAAGTGATCCTCCTGCCTCAGTGTCCTAAATAGCTAGGAATCCAGGCGCTTGCCACCACACTGGCTGATTTTTTTATTTTTTATAGAGATGGGATCTTGCTATATTGCCCAGGTTGGTCTCAAACTCCTGGCCTCAAACAATCCTCCCACCTTGGCCTCCACAAGCTCTGGGATTACAGGCATGAGCTACCATGCGTGGCCTGTTTTCAGGAGCATGGATGATAAATTCTGAACAGTTTAGCAGTATCAGAAATTTTCAGATGTGGAGAAAGAGGAGTTCTCAAACTGCTAGTTTGAGTATAAATTGGTATAACCAACTTTTAAGAGCAGTTTACCAATATCTAGTAAAATTAAAGATGCTTAGACTTTAAAACCTAGCAATTCTAAGTATATAGTGTAAAAACACTCTCATATATCCACAAGAATTCATGACAAATACACAACATTGCAAAATTATAAGAATAAAGGAAAAATAAAACCTTAGTATTCATCAGCAGAAGGGTGGATATATGGTTCTATACCATGGAGCCCTTGTAACAGTCAAGAGAGATGTGGATCTCAAAAAATAACATTAAGTGAAAAAGGAAGCTGATGAAGAATGCATATAGTAAGGTGCCATTTATACAAAGATTAAAAGCATACAAAAAATGCTGTTTACCTACAGAAAAAGTGCAGTTTACCTACAGATACAGAAAAGGTCAGTAAACATGCACAGAACTGTTAACCCCAATTGCAATAAGAGGGAGGAGGTGGAATGGAAGGAGTAGGGGGCTTCTGCTGTATCTACATATATATCTGAAGGAGATAAGAGCAAACTTTTTAAATTTAAAAAAGGTAGATGATGGGTGTAGAAACTTCCAGGCTGGGTGCAGTAGCTCACGCCTGTGGTCCCAGCACTTTGGGAGGGCTGGGCTGGAGGATCGTTTGAGCCCAGGAATTCGAGACCAGCCTAGGCAACATAGTGACCCCATCTCTATAAAATATAGAACAATTAGCTGGACACAGTGGTGTGTGCCTGTGGTCCCAGTGACATGTGCCCTTGGTCCCAGCTACTTGGGAGGCTGACTCGGAAGGATCACTTGGGCCCGGGAAGTCGAGGTGGCAGTGAGCTGTGATTGTGTCACTTGGCAGACTGGGCAACAGAGCTTGACCCTGTCAAAAAAAAACAAATTTTCTGTATCTTTTCATATTCTTGAAATAACTCATTAAAAAACAAAAATTGTGCCAATTCCAGTACTCTATTCTAGGGATCTTTTTTCTAGGAATAATAAGGATGAACAACCCTGCCACTGTTATGATACCCCCGGGTGGAAATGTGTCATCTTCCATGATGGCACCAGGCCACAATCCAGAGCTGCAGCCCAGGACTCCTCGCCCTGCTTCTCAGTCAGGTAATGACTTCCAATCTTTGAGGATGAAGAGTCTGAAACTTTCTGCACAGATCATTACAAAATTCAGTTATCTCTGATGCTGAATTTCTAATTTCCAAACTCACACTGTCACCTTCTTTACAAAATATGACCTGATTTCTTCGAGCTAAATGTCATTATTTTCTTTCAGAATTTCTCATTGTTTTCTTATCAGTTATACCATAACTTTTCTAAAAGCGTGCCTTGGCCTGCGTAGTCCTGCAAGATGCTCATTACATAGAATTCTGTAGTCAAGTAAATTTGGTAAATGCATCATTCTTTACCCTCCCTCCTGGAGATTCAAAAGTAACATATTGGAGGCACTGAAAGCCCTACAGTGAAGAAACCCATCCAAGTTTGTTAGGTTCTTTGTTTCCCAAACCTAATTGTTTTGTTTTCTTATAACGCTAATTAACATAGTTCTCCAGAATATGATTTGGTAAATACTGCTCTCCATGTTTTACATTTTGCTTTTAATGTCCACTACTGACCAAGCTCTTTTTAAGGCAGAATTCATCATCTTGGTATGTTGCTTCACACATAGAAGGTATTCACAAGCATTTATTTTATCAAATAGTACCAGCAGATTTTACTCTGTATATCCAGAATTACAAAGGCCACTGCTCTAGGATCTAGATTGCAGTAGGTTAATTATTGCTTTGTTGACTATCTTTAAACAGATGCAATGGATCCACTCCTCTCTGGGCTCCATATACAGCAGCAAAGTCATCCCTCAGGATCTTTAGCTCCCCCACACCACCCAATGCAGCCTGTCTCTGTGAACAGACAAATGAACCCAGCTAATTTTCCCCAGCTGCAGCCGCAGCAGCAGCAACAACAACAACAGCAGCAGCAGCAGCAGCAGCAGCAGCAGCAGCAGCAGCAGCAGCAACAACAACAGTTGCAGGCAAGACCCCCACAGCAGCATCAGCAACAACAACCACAGGGAATTCGACCCCAGTTTACTTCCCCAACTCAGGTGCCTGTTCCTCCAGGCTGGAACCAGCTGCCTTCTGGAGCCCTTCAACCTCCTCCAGCCCAGGGTTCTCTGGGCACAATGACTGCAAACCAAGGGTGGAAGAAGGCTCCCTTGCCTGGCCCAATGCAACAGCAACTCCAGGCAAGACCATCCTTAGCTACGGTACAGACGCCTTCCCACCCTCCCCCTCCATATCCCTTTGGCAGCCAGCAAGCCTCACAAGCCCACACAAACTTTCCTCAGATGAGCAACCCAGGCCAGTTCACAGCTCCTCAGATGAAGAGTTTGCAGGGAGGGCCCTCTAGGGTCCCAACTCCCCTGCAGCAGCCCCACCTCACCAACAAGTCTCCTGCCTCCTCACCCTCCTCCTTCCAGCAGGGATCCCCTGCATCCTCCCCAACGGTTAACCAAACTCAGCAGCAGATGGGACCAAGGCCACCTCAAAATAACCCACTTCCCCAGGGATTTCAGCAGCCTGTCAGCTCTCCGGGTCGGAATCCTATGGTTCAACAGGGAAATGTGCCACCTAACTTCATGGTGATGCAGCAGCAACCACCAAACCAGGGGCCACAGAGTTTACATCCAGGCCTAGGAGGTGAGGAACACTGTAGCTATTTGTGTTGGTAAATTTCCTGGAGCTAGATCTTAGTAGAACTTCAGTTTTTAGAGTTAGTGGAGGGAGTGAAATAAGGATGTAATTATTTGGTTTTGTGGATATGGTGGTGACACTTGATATAACTTAGTTAACTTGATACATTATGCAGCATCTTACTAGTTAAATTTAAGCTAGCTCTCTGAACTGAAATTCAGGTAAAAGTCAACGTAGAGATGTTCATTTTGTTTTTCAAATTATTTTTGCTTGATCTTGTACTAGTAAATTAAAATGTCCAGAAGAAAAATGCATTTTGTTAACAATTTAAACTTCTGAGTTGCTGAAAAATTAAGATTATACAATAGAGCAGAAATAAAAAGAACAGGGTCTCGCTGAAGAAAAGGCCCTTTTAGTTATCAGTTTTTATAATCCTAGTTAATAAAATAGTAAGCATGGTACTTGTTACGTTTGATTAAAGTATTAAAGGGGAATAAGTTCAGAAATCATTGACTTTTATAGTTTTATAATGCCAATGCCTGCTCCTTAGAGAGGGAATTCCACCAGTTATACCTAAAGGAGATTTATTTATTTATTTTGTAAGGTGCCTCTTGTATGAAGAAAAAGCAATGGAGCTTAATGTGTGAGAGGTAAAACGATTACAGTAAAACTTATCCATCTCCATGTTTATTATTTATTCTTATTAATCATTGATCTAGTGCACATGAATGTGCTTGGAGCTTTTCAGTAAGGTATAGAGTATCAGTAATACTGTCATCTGATAAACATACTCCCCACCAAAAGACACCCATTGCCTACCCAGAAAAAAATCCTTGCATCTTTAGTGCGACATAGCAAAGGCATGTTCCCATGGTTTCTGGTGAAGTTAAGTTGCTCATCAGCCTTTCACTCTCTTGTAATTAATTTTGCTGACATGCAGGCTCTAATATTTGAATCGTAAGGAGTTCTTAGAAAATGCAAGAATGTTTCAGCTCCAAATTTCACTGTTCTGGGTATCTAGCCCTGGATCAGTGGAAGCTGGGTAGTCCCTCCTGCAAATGTGATTACTGATATAATTACAGTGGGATCATGCAAATGGGACTTGTCACTGTTAAAGAAAGGACAAATGCATATTTGTCTACAAAGAGTTTTTCAGGACATTGAAAATTTGGCCCTTAAAAAAATAAATGGCTGGGCGCAGTAGCTCACGCCTGTAATCCCAGCACTTTGGGAGGCCGAGGCGGGCAAATCACCTGAGGTCAGGAGTTCGAGACCAGCCTAGCCAACATGGTGAAACCCCATCTCGACTAAAAATACAAAAATTAGCCGGGTGTGGTGGTGCACACCTATAATCCCAGCTACTCGGGAGGCTGAGGCAGGGAGAATTGCTTGAACCTGGGAGGAGGAGGTTGCAGTGAGCCGAGATTGTGCCACCACACTCCAGCCTGGGCAACAGAGCGAGACTCTGTCTCAAAAAATAAAAATAAAAGTAAATGAATGAATATAATAAATTTTTAAGTGAGTTTAGGTCTTGATGCTTTCATAGAGCAGATGATATGCTTACCTAGGTGATCTGGCCACATCAAGGCCTGTGTTGTAAATGATAAGTGGGTTCTGAGATTCTCATTATTACAAATTTTCTAAAATTAGCCCTTCCAAAAAGGAACTGATACTTGAGAAAGATTCCATTAGAGTATAGTTTTTGGTACCAAAGCTGTCAGAATCACAGCAAACCTTATGAGAGGAAAGCATAATGATTAATATAGCATCACTTTGAAGCTCCCATGAACTGTTTCCAATCTGTCTCTTCCAAAGAGACAAGCGCAATATTGGGGGGAAATTTTCTGCAAAGGAGATTGTCATCAGTTTCCCTCAAAGGAAAAAAAATCACCAATCTATCCTTAATATCAGGACCCATCTCTTTGTTTTATACTATTTCACATCAATTTGTTTGAAATGAGAGAATTTAGCATATTCCTTTGGTGCCTGTGTTAAAATATGTAAAGTTTTGGGGTCCATTGTTAATTACAGAGAAAAGTGAGCCCTCAAACCTTGCAGTGGCGTGGCCTCAGATCACATTTAGGGAGCAGATTGCCATCTTTTCCTTGGCATGTTCTAAGTGTAAATTTTTTAGTATTTATTTTTCATTTTGACAATGCCTCATATAAGAGATTGTGTTGATTTTTTTAACCATCTTTCCCAACCTTATTATTAAAGATCCTACCAGTGTGACAGAGAGAGCTAAGCCAGTGGAGACTTCATGCAGCTCATCCTTCCTTATTCATTCCATATCTAAGCAAAGGTATAAATTTGCTAGGTAACTGCCTTACTCATTGTTTTCTATTAAGGAATGCCTAAACGCCTCCCACCTGGCTTCTCAGCAGGACAGGCCAATCCGAATTTTATGCAAGGTCAGGTGCCTTCGACCACAGCAACCACCCCTGGGAATTCAGGAGCCCCTCAGCTGCAAGCAAATCAAAATGTTCAGCATGCAGGTTTGTTTTCTGTGATTTGTTCAGCCAGCATTTATTGAGCATTGTGTGGTAGACTTGATAGACAACAGGAGTATACAGATAAATAGTAAGTCTTGGTCTCTCCCCTTAATTTCAAGCCCAAAATAATTATTCTTTCAGGGCAGTAACTTTTGTCAATGTATCAAAAGTCGGTAAAATGTCACAGGAACTCAGAAACATCTAAAAGGAGATGGAACTTGAGTTAGAGCAGGAATCAGCAGTTTGTTTGTTTGTTTGTTTTTTTCTCTGAAGGGGCAGATAGTAAATATTTTTGACTTTTCAGGTTATATAGTCTCTTGTTGGAGCTACTCAACTTTGTTATGATACCACAGAAAGTAGCCATAGACAATACATAAACGAGCATGGCAGCATTCCAAGCGCTTGTTTATTTACAAACCAGCAGAGGGCCATAGTTTGCTGACCCCTGAGTTAGAGCTTGCTCAGGTAGTAAAAGGGAAAAAGGCATTTCTGGCAAATGAAAACCACAGACACAAAGGCATGGAGGCATGTTTGGACAACTGCAACTTTTTACATCTCTACATGATACATGTTAAACTTTGTTTATGCTGAGTGTCTGAATTCTTGTTTACAGTGTGATATTTTTCAAACTTCTTCAGTTCAGATTTAATACCAACAGTTACTACAAAAAGAAGAAATTTTGGATAGGAAATAAGATACAGGGGAATGGCTAAAAAGTATTTGCAAAGCAGTAATGTATAAGCAAACTTCATGTTTCTGGTTGCTTAAGGACCACATGACTAATCCTCTTACCCTTTCTCGTTGAAGCAGTTTGGACTGAGGTAGTGCAACTAGTTTCTGAATTCTCAACCCCCCTGGAGTTAATTTAGTAATGTGACTCCAACTTTAATTGTAAATCACTAAGGAATGAGACAAAAATCTGACTTTTACAAAAAAAGTTCACACTATTTCTGGCAGGGTAACGGAAGGGTAGTGCAAACTGCTTAAATTTCCCTATCTGCTAAAGCAAAACTTCATTCCTGAGTTACATGAATTCGTGTTTTTTTTTGTTTGTTTGTTTGTTTTGTTTTGTTTTTTGAGATGGAGACTCACTCTGTTGCCCAGGTTGGAGTGCAGTGGCACGATCTCAGCTCACTGCAGCCTCCACCTCCCGGGTTCAGGCAATTCTCTGCCTCAGCCTCCTGAGTAGCTGGGATTACAGGCACCGGCCACCACACCTGGCTAATTTTTGTATTTTTAGTAGAGACGGGATTTCACCATGTTGGCCAGGCTGGTCTTGAACTCCTGACCTCATGATCCACCCGCCTCAGCCTCCCAGAGTGCTGGGATTACAGGCATGAGCCACCGTCTGGCGAATTCATTTTTTTTATAGAAAGTTTTAAAACAGGCAGGGTGCGGTGGCTCACGCCTATAATCCCAGCACTTTGAGAGGCTGAGGCAGGCGGATCACTTGAGATCGTAAGTTTGAGACCATCCTGGCCAACGTGGTGAAACCCTGTCTCTACTAAAAATACAAAAAAATTAGCCGGGCATGGTGGCGCACACTTGTAATCCCAGCTACTTAAGAGGCTGAGACGGAGGTTCACTTGAACCTGGGAGGCAGAGGTTGCGGTGAGCTGAGATCACACCACTGCACTCCAGCCTGGGCAACAGAGAGAGACTCCATCTCAAAAAAAAAAGTAAGTTTTAAAACAATGACAAAATCATTTCTCATTGTTGCACCCTATCATAGCTATTTTGTGTTTTTATATGGTACCTTCCACGTGTACATTTTTTCGTTTGTTTTCTTTTTGTTTTGTTTTTGTTGTTTTTTTTTTGAGATGGAGTTTTGCTCTTGTGCCCAAGCTGAAGTGCAGTGGTGTAGTCTCGGCTCACTGCAGTCTCTGCCTCCCAGGTTCAAGCGTTTTTCTGTTTCAGCTTCCCAAGTAGCTGGGATTACATGCCCCGCTAATTTTTTAATTTTTAGTAGAGATGGGGTGTCACCATGTTGGCCAGGCTAGTCTAGAACTCCTGACCTCAGGTGATCCACCCACCTCGGCCTTCTAAAGTGCTGGGATTACAGGCCACTGTGCCTGGCCCACATGTACATGTTTTGATTTCCCCATCCTATCTAAAGTAGCTCTACTCCTGTCTCTTTTCTCTTCTCTTACCCTATTTTCTCTTGTTAGCTTTTACTGCTTCCTGAAAAAATACTTGTCTGTTTGTTAATTGTGTCTCTTGCCAGTTAGACTGTAGGCTCCAAGGATGCAGGGATTTGGTCTGTCTTGTTTATTGATGTTACCTCAGCACCAAAATGCCTTCCACATATTAGGTACTTACTGAATAATTGTCAGTTGAGTGAATATACACAGTATATTTAGTGTATACAAGCATATACAGTGGTCATGGAGTTCCACTTTGAGTTTATAAGGCTGGTTTAGAAAATCTTCCTTGGAGTTCAGGAAAAGTCTGGATAGTGTGAACAAGGTAGTTTGCCCCCTGCCTTCATAGTTGGAGCATGGACTGGCTTCATAACTTCATTATAGGGAACTTTCTAGTCCCCATTTAAAGGTGAAAAATAAGGCCAAGTGCGGTGGCTCATGCCTGTAATCCCAGCACTTTGGGAGGCTGAGGCAGGTGGATCCCCTGAGGTCAGGAGTTTGAGACCAGCCTGACCAACATGGTGAAACCCTGTCTCTACTAAAAATACAAAAGTTAGCTGGGTGTGCTGTTGTGCACCTGTAGTTTCAGCTACTGGGGAGGCTGAGGCATGAAAATCACTTGAACCCAGGAGGTGGAGGTTGCAATGAGCTGAGGTTGCACCAGAGCGAGATTCTGTCTCAAAAACAAAACAACAGAAAAAGTGAAAAATAAAAGGGATAAAATAAACTACAAAGTTATTCAATTAAATGGGGAGATAATGCAAGTAGCTATAGGAAAATTCCAAAGACCCAGTAAATAAATAAGCACTACAGCAAGGCGGGTAGCAACTTTTGTCTAAATTAGAAATAGCTGAGAAGACTAGGACATGTGCCACATGATTCACCAGGGACTGTGCAGGATTTGCAGCTTCCAGATGGGTCATCTAGTCAGTTGGCTCCCACCAGAGGCTCAGCTTCCAGATCAAGATTAACTACTTTTTACCACATCAGGGCAGAGGAAACCTGTCCTTGGTGTTCTTTTCTTTGAAGTGCAGCATCCAGATATCACACACATAGCCTTTGAGAGTCATTATTATTATAGTTTTCCAAGAAGCATTTTTAAATGTCCTCATCATTGTTGAGGTTTTCCGAAGAGGACACTTCACATTCTTTGTTTCTCTGGCTCATTTATAGCAGAGTTATTTCACAGCCTATAGTGCTTTTTAAATTTAATTTTATTTATTTTTTGAGATAAATAATTAAGAGGGTTTCTCTCTGTCACCAGGCTGGACTGCAATGGCGTGATCTTTGCTCACTTCAACCTCCACCTCCCAGGCTCAAGCAATTCGCCTGCCTCAGCCTTCCAAAGTGCTGGGATTACAGGCATGAACCACCCGAGCCCCGCCACTACAAGTCATTTTAAAACAATGAGATGCTGCCTTTCTCATTATTTAATCTGAAAGAAAGTAAACTTTCTTAATCTTTGATATGTTAAATCTTTAAGATACCATATGGGAATATAGAAACTTTCTCCTTCTCTATTATATGGTCATTGGGAATGTAAGCATTTATCCCACAGCCACATCTTCATAGTTTAGAAAACTCACAGGAAGTATGTCAACAGCACATTTATGTTGGTCAGTGGATGTATGGGTGATGGATGTCTTTCTGAGTAATGTAACTTGAGTATCTTAATACCAATAAGATAAAAATATTTCTGAAACTATGACTTTTTTTTTTTTAAGGTGGTCAAGGAGCTGGTCCTCCTCAAAACCAGATGCAGGTGTCCCACGGGCCACCAAATATGATGCAGCCCAGCCTCATGGGAATTCATGGCAACATGAACAATCAGCAGGCTGGTAGTTCTGGGGTTCCACAAGTGAACCTCAGCAACATGCAAGGCCAGCCCCAGCAGGGCCCACCATCTCAACTGATGGGCATGCACCAGCAGATCGTGCCCTCCCAGGGCCAGATGGTCCAGCAACAAGGAACCTTGAACCCTCAGAACCCTATGATCCTTTCAAGGGCCCAGCTTATGCCACAGGGCCAGATGATGGTGAACCCTCCAAGCCAAAATCTTGGGCCCTCGCCCCAAAGGATGACCCCACCCAAGCAGATGCTTTCCCAGCAGGGCCCACAAATGATGGCGCCACATAACCAGATGATGGGGCCTCAGGGACAAGTTTTGCTCCAACAGAACCCAATGATAGAGCAGATCATGACCAATCAAATGCAGGGGAATAAGCAACAGTTTAACACTCAGAACCAATCCAGTGTCATGCCGGGACCAGCCCAGATAATGAGGGGACCAACTCCGAACATGCAAGGAAATATGGTGCAGTTTACAGGACAGATGTCAGGACAGATGTTGCCCCAGCAAGGGCCTGTGAACAACAGTCCATCTCAGGTTATGGGGATTCAGGGGCAGGTCCTGCGGCCACCAGGGCCCAGCCCACACATGGCCCAGCAGCATGGTGATCCTGCTACTACGGCAAATAATGATGTCAGTTTGTCTCAGATGATGCCTGATGTTAGCATGCAACAAACCAACATGGTCCCCCCTCATGTGCAGGCCATGCAGGGAAACAGTGCCTCGGGAAACCACTTCTCAGGCCATGGGATGTCTTTCAATGCGCCTTTCAGTGGAGCTCCCAATGGAAATCAGATGTCCTGTGGTCAAAATCCAGGCTTCCCAGTCAATAAGGATGTCACGCTAACGAGCCCATTGTTGGTCAACTTATTGCAGAGTGATATCTCTGCAGGCCATTTTGGGGTAAACAATAAGCAAAATAATACCAACGCAAATAAACCAAAGAAGAAGAAACCCCCTCGGAAGAAGAAAAACAGTCAGCAAGATCTAAAGTAGGTTGTGATGGTTTTGCCTCAAATTTTATTCGTTTGTTTTCTATGTGGATAACCTTTTTTGATGGAAAATTTTACATAATATAAAACTAGAATAGCATAATGAAATCCCCCTGCTTCAACAATTATCAACTCATAGCTTATCTTGCCTTCGTCTGTACTCTCTTCCATTACCCTCTTGAGTATTTCAAAGCAAATTCACTTGGTAAATATTTCAGTGTGTGTCTCTAAAAGATAAGGACAGTTTTTAATATGCCCGCTCTCTAAAAGATAAGGACAGTTTTTAATATGCCCGCACAATATTGTTAGCACATCTAGAAAACTAATACTTCCTTAGTACTCTCATATCCAGTGTTCAAACTTCCCTGATTATCTCAAATTTTTTTCTTACAATTTGTTCAAATAAGGATCCAAACAAGATTCATATGTTGCAATTGGCTGGTATATCTCTTAATTCTACAGTGTCAGGGGGGTTTTGGCAATCAGAGCCTGAAAAGTAACCAGTGCTTCCATACGGTACCTCCACAAAGCACTGACTTCAGGCCTATGATGGCTATTGGGGAACCAGAGAGGCCAAATGTGTTTTGGAAATTAAAACTACTGCTGTCTCTCAAATAGAAATGGTTTTTTTGCACAGGTGCCTTTCCTTTAAAGGCTCTTTATCATCCCTAGAAGCTTAAAACCCCACGCTAAGATGATTGGACCTTTTAAATCAGTTACCCTTTCAGTAAACGTTCTCCAGGTGAGTTATATTGCAAGATCATAGCAGGAAAGGCAATTAACAATTTATATTTCATTTCCTGAAGCTAAGTATTAATTTGTGTTTCTGGGTTTGATAAAATGTTTCCAGAAGGAATATTCATTGAGCTATATTTTGTGCCTTTAATCATAAAACTAAAATTTAGAGACATTTATTATGAGGAAATAATGGCTAATGAATGTAAAACAGGTTAATTGAAACAAATTGTTAGAATTATAGAAAAAGAACCAAGAAACTTTATTTCAACAAGGTTAAATGTTCAAAATTAAACCAACTACCTTTATCCCAGCCTTCCCACACATTCTTTGTACTGTGTTATATCATGCTCACTTGCTGCTTCTTGAATCTTATACTTTAAAAGCTTATCATGGTATATTATTAATAATCTATATTTTTCTGAATTCAAACTTAATTATCTAATTTTTCTGATAGCTCTTTCTCAGTTAAATTCTTTACTAGTATCAATCCGTGGGAATAATTATTTAATAAATATTTTATTCTCTCGATAGTCTGGGAGTAAAATTGCAAGGTTATTCATTTGCCTCTAGTGTGTGCATTTTTTGCCATCTTCACCAGCCCTTAGGGAAATTGCTTAGGTCTACAAATTGTGAAAGCGACCTTATACAGCATCAGGACTCCTAGGAAAGGGAGACAGTGGGTTTACAGGAAAAGTACCTGCTTCCAGCTCTACCACTAGTTCACTGTGAAATCTTGGGCCTGTTTCACACATCTTTTTGGGCCTTTGTTTTCTCATTCATAACATGAAGGGGCTGGACCAGATATTTGAGATTTCTTAGCTCTACAATTTTCTGAAAGTAAAGGTTACCACTGAATCTTTGCCTGTAATTTAAAGTGAGAGAAGTTTTACGAGGAGCAACTTGTTACAGGGGTCTGGATGTGCTAAAGATCTGCTTCAGGTTCTAAATTTCCATGTGCTAGGGGGCTTTTAAAATGGATTTTGTTGGCTTATGAAACTGTACACAGTAGAGTGAGAAAAAACACTACCTGGAAGTGGGTGAACAAAATCAGGGCAAAGGGAAACTAAAGATAGAAAAGTACAATTAGTACTGAGATTACAAACAAAATGAGGCCCGTGAGCAGTCTTGTTCTTTGAGAATGTGGATGTTAGTAGCTACATTTTCTTCATTTTTTTCTTCCCCACTAAAAATTTTAAGCTACACCCGGGTAAAAGTGAAGGCGTCTCAAACCCAATAGAGATGTCTGCACATTCTGCAGCAAAATTTTTGTTGTGGTGGTCTCAATCTTTATTTGTTCTCTAAACACCATTTCCATCAGCCAACCTATACGACCTTTTGCAAGGTGTTATGAATTGAGCCCCCACTGTTATATCCACAAAAAAGAAACAATCAGACCCCTTAGTTGAATTTGATCGCTACATTGAAGATAGTGTGGTTTCACAGGAATAATACCTTATAACATTGATAGCCCTATGATCAAGTCTTAAAAACATCTAAGGAATGGGTGATTACATGAAAATTATTGCATCAGGAATTTGTGGAAAGCATTTTGAGTAAATACAGTGCTGTTAGATTAAGTGGATTTTAACATTTAATGAAATTGCCAGATAATTTTTGTGCCAATATTTAATGTTTTATCCAAACTAGAGAGAGATGAATAATGGTAATACAAACATTTTAGTTCTTCAGAAATAGGGGAAGGGTTAAGCTAGTTTTGTGTATTTTCTATGCAACTTATTCTAAAATATGTTACTTTTTTTTTTTTTAAGCACCCCAGATACTCGTCCAGCTGGTCTGGAAGAGGCTGATCAGCCACCATTGCCTGGAGAACAAGGAATTAACTTGGATAACTCAGGCCCTAAACTGCCAGAATTTTCAAACCGGCCACCAGGTGATAAAATGTTAGCTAGATTATACACTTATCACATGTGCATGTGGCATCACAAGGCTTCATTGTCTTCGAGGAAACAATAGTATTTTATTTTTTTCTGCTAACTAGTCTACTTCAGTGATTTAATGTGTCTCGCCTTGGTATTAAGTAAAAATTTCAAATATAACTTTTGAAGGCACATACACACATTCTATTCAAATTTGTTATTTTAAGTCCTCATAAAATCGGACTGAAATGTGGTTGGGCACGATGGCTCATCCACCTGTAATCCCAGTACTTTGGGAGGCCAAGGTGAGCAGATTGCTTGAGCCCAAGTGTTCAAGACCAGCCTGGGCAACATGGTGAAACTTTGTCTCTACAAAAAATTTTTTTAAATTAGCCGGGTATGGTGACACACACCTATAGTCCCAACTACTCAGGAGGCTGAGGTGGGAGCATTACCTGAGCCCAGGAAATCGAAGTTGCAGTGAGCCATGATCGTGCCACTGCACTCCAGCCTGGGCTACAGGGGTGAGACCCTGTCTCAAAAACAAAAAACCCTGAAATGTGAAGTGCCTCTTTATTCTTGTCAATGTCAAGGTTCTAGTTGGCATCAGAACAGGATAAGATTAAATGGAGAGATGATTTCACTCTAATCCTGCTTACCTGCCTTTCCTGCAGCATTTCTTCCTGGGGCTTTTTCAAAGCAGGGAACTACCAGGGTTTAAAACAAGATGATCTTTTTTATAGCAGTTTCATTATTGAGTCTTTAAAATATAAAAAAGATATAAAGAAATAAAAGACACACCCATTTTTCTGCCACGTAGGTTAATAATTTATAATAAATAGGACCAATATTGGAAGCCCCCTTTGTTGTACCCTCTCTGATTATAAAATAATGCTATCCTTTAAATGTTGAAAAATTATGTCAAAGATGGAAAAGCTCCTAAAACTAATTCATTCAAACATAGATATTATAGAACCAAGGCCAGCTGCCACAATATCTCTAAATCTGGTTATCTTGGCCTGAGCAATGACTTGTAACTTTATTCCCCTATGACACGGTTGAAGATGCACAATCCTTCACACTTAGGCTACTCTCCCCTGTGTGTACAGAGGGTATGTTTTGTTTCTTCCTCACTAGTTATTTCAGCTCCTTTTTGGCATGAAAATGAGAGTGACATTATTTTAGGAATAAACTTTAATCTACCCCTGATTTATGTATTTTAAAAGTGAATCCAAACAAAAAGCTAAATCCATCATTATATCAATATTTTGTGTTATTTATTACAAATTGTTTGGGCATATCACACTTCCCATGAGTGAGATGCAGCAGCATAGCTGAGACTGGGTGGTCATCAGTCTTTGGGGAGTATGTCCAGAAGGCATTGAGAGCAGGAACATGCCTTCTTGCCTCAGATACATCTGAACTCTTCTATATTATATGAATCCCAGGGTCTTTGTATACATTTATTGCCTTCTTTCTGCAAACTGGGGACCTGCAGGCTGAATTTGGCCTATAATGGGTTTGAGTTGCTATGCAGTGTCTTAAACAAAAGTCTGAATTTAAATGCCTTTAAACAGGGCATCTGCTCTGCAGTTTGGCACTGTTGACAGGACTCTTGCTATCTTATACCAGTCCACTTCTATTCTCTACTACCTGCCTGACCCCTAAAGGCATAGGAGTTTGCATTCCCTGAGTAATAAATTTGGTTTGTGATTGTGTTATGGGCACTGTGTGTGTCCTGGCTTTCCCTCTTAACCATTCTGTCACATCAACCCCAATCTGTCTTATCATTAGTGCCTTTTGGACTGCTGCCTCCAGCTTCTAGACTCTGTAGCAGCCGTGCCCTTAACTGTTACCTTTAAGGGGCTGCTGTATTGTCTATGCTGTCCTCTTTGGTATTTACTGTCTGGTGGGCTGATTTTAAAGATAAAAGGCATCCATGTCATAGCCCTGACATCAACAGGCTTTTGCAGAAATTACGATTTTCTTAATGTGGGAACCCAGACTGAATGTGAAAAATAGGAACCAGCTATATTTGACTATATAGTCTAAAGGACAATTGAACCATAGAAATGCCATATGTTATTGGCTTTATAAAGGTCAAGAAGTTACTTGGGCCTAAAATAAAACAGGATTTTTTAAAAAATCTTCAAAACTGGATTCTACACATTGTATTCGTTGATACCATGGAAATCTTTGGCCAGAAGACATTAATTAGCTATTGAGTACTGAGTCTGACCCACAAAATTTGGTAGCTGCTCTATGAAAATGTTGAGTCAGCATTTCTTTTGACTGCCAGAGCCAATTACTCTTATTCCTACACCTTCTTAAAACCTCCCCAATGTACTCTTCATGCAACAATGGAATAAATCTAGTTTGTGGAACTGGAATTGTATCCCATATATGCACAGCTGTATGCCCACATTTTCCCACAGAACCACCGTTATTCTTGGTTTGCGTATTTTTTTTTTTTTTTTTTTTTTTTTTTTTGAGACGGAATTTTGCTTTTGTTGCCCAGGCTGGAGTGCAATGGCGCGATCTTGGCTCACCACAACCTCTGCCTCCCGGGTTCAAGTGATTGTCCTGCCTCAGCCTCCCGAGTAGCTGGGATTACAGGCATGCGCTACTATGCCCAGCTAATTTTGTATTTTTCTTAGAGACGGGGTTTCACCATGTTGGTCAGGCTGGTCTCGAACCCCTGACCTCAGGTGATCTGCCCGCCTCGGCCTCCCAAAGTGCTGGGATTACAGGCATGAGCCACCGCACCTGACCAGTTTGTGATCTTTTTATCTTTTCTGATTGTAAGGTTTTGGTTCTAAAATGCCAAGTAAAATCTTCACAAAAAAGAGAATAATTTGAGATGTTGCCCTCTGCATATCCAGAAGATATTGTCCTTCAGGGTTCTTTTCCCAAAATTATTTTTTATTCCCGAGGGCTATGCTTCCGCCTTACTTATTCTCCAACTGTGGATTCATGGAAAATATTCTCCAAGTAGAGATTTGCATGTAAGAAAGTTAAGTGCAAATTAATATCCATAAAAACTTCAGTGCCCTAATTTTATTTTCAATGTGTATATCAGCTTCCATTAACTCCTACTGTTTATTAAACTGATTTACATCTGAGGGGCAATTTTAATTCAGTTGGTTTCCCCCAAAGGATTAATCCTGAAGGAAGCGGCATAGTGTATGGAGCCAATGAATTGGAATAATTTTAAATTCCTCTTTCTTAAGGAACTGAATCCTAGAATTTTATATTTTACTTCTGTTGAAAGAATAAAAAGGCTGTCTTCAATGCTGTTATTTTCAACAAAACCACATCTTTAAAAAAATTATTCCCATACTAACAGAAGAAGTGAATCCTAAATGCTTTACTTCATTCACAAGTACATTGAAATATTGATTATGACTACATGAGATCTGAATCTTGGGTAGACAGGCACTTGCTGTTGATGGAGTTTTTCTCATTTCATCTGAATGTTTGGCTGGTATAGACACAGCCATTTTCAGTGCATAGCACAGAAAATCAGGCTCTTAGTACAGTCATGGCTCATTCAGACCCTACACACCAAGGAGCTCCAGGTTTTTTGATGCTTTGCTTTTTGCTTCCTTAAGCACTGTGCCCCTTTTGCTTATGTCAAGTAATGAGGGGCTGCCCCCTGCCCCAGGAGTGGGCATGCCTGAGCTGTTTGTGCATAGTCTGTGCCACCTAGATGAGTATTGCTTGGCTATACTCTAAAGGTAGCAACATTTTCTTGCTGAAAAATCTAACTTCCGTGATTTGGGGGGCTTGTTTTAGGTTATCCTTCTCAACCAGTTGAACAGAGGCCACTTCAGCAGATGCCTCCTCAACTCATGCAGCATGTGGCACCCCCACCACAGCCACCACAGCAGCAGCCACAGCCACAACTGCCTCAGCAGCAGCAGCCACCACCTCCCAGTCAGCCACAGTCTCAGCAACAGCAACAGCAGCAACAAATGATGATGATGCTCATGATGCAGCAGGATCCCAAATCAGTTAGGCTTCCAGTCTCTCAAAGTGTCCATCCTCCAAGGGGCCCCCTGAACCCCGACTCCCAGAGAATGCCCATGCAGCAGAGTGGCAGTGTGCCTGTCATGGTCAGTCTGCAAGGACCTGCCTCTGTGCCACCATCACCTGATAAACAAAGAATGCCAATGCCTGTGAATACTCCTTTGGGAAGCAATTCAAGGAAAATGGTCTATCAGGAGAGCCCGCAGAATCCTTCGAGCTCGCCACTGGCAGAGATGGCCTCGCTCCCTGAAGCAAGTGGCAGTGAAGCACCATCTGTCCCAGGAGGCCCAAGCAACATGCCTTCACATGTAGTACTTCCCCAGAATCAGTTAATGATGACAGGGCCAAAACCTGGACCATCGCCCCTTTCAGCAACTCAAGGTGCAACTCCCCAGCAACCCCCTGTAAATTCCCTGCCCAGCTCTCATGGTCACCACTTTCCAAATGTGGCTGCGCCAACCCAGACATCTAGGCCCAAAACACCAAACAGAGCCAGCCCCAGACCCTATTATCCTCAGACACCCAACAACCGCCCTCCCAGCACAGAACCTTCAGAAATCAGTCTGTCACCAGAAAGACTCAACGCTTCCATAGCAGGACTCTTCCCTCCACAGATTAATATTCCTTTACCTCCTAGGCCAAATTTAAACAGGGGCTTTGATCAACAAGGCCTAAATCCAACAACTTTGAAGGCCATCGGGCAAGCACCTTCAAATCTTACCATGAATCCTTCCAATTTTGCTACCCCACAAACTCACAAATTAGATTCTGTGGTAGTGAATTCTGGAAAGCAGTCTAATTCTGGAGCAACAAAACGGGCAAGTCCAAGCAACAGTCGCAGGTCTAGTCCTGGGGCCAGTAGGAAAACAACTCCAAGCCCGGGGAGGCAAAATTCAAAAGCCCCTAAACTTACTCTGGCCTCTCAGACAAATGCAGCTCTGTTGCAGAATGTGGAGTTGCCGAGAAATGTATTGGTCAGTCCCGCTCCTCTGGCCAATCCCCCTGTACCTGGGAGCTTTCCTAACAACAGTGGGCTGAATCCTCAGAATCCTACTGTGTCTGTGGCTGCAGTTGGGGGTGTTGTTGAGGATAACAAGGAGAGCTTGAATGTGCCTCAGGACAGTGATTGCCAGAATTCCCAGGGTAGGAAGGAACAGGTAAATATTGAACTAAAAGCAGTCCCTGCCCAGGAAGTTAAAATGGTTGTCCCTGAAGATCAATCCAAAAAGGATGGGCAGCCTTCGGATCCTAACAAACTTCCCAATGTCGAAGAGAGCAAAAATTTGGTGTCTCCTGCTATGAGGGAAGCACCAACATCGTTAAGTCAACTTCTTGACAACTCTGGAGCTCCCAATGTGACGATTAAACCCCCTGGGCTTACAGATCTGGAAGTAACACCTCCAGTAGTTTCTGGGGAGGACCTCAAAAAAGCATCTGTCATTCCCACACTGCAGGATCCGTCTTCTTCTAAAGAATCCTCTAATTCCCTAAACTTACCTCACAGTAATGAGCCGTGTTCAACCCTTGGGCATCCCGAATTGAGTGAGGTCAGTTCTAACGTTGCACCAAGCATCCCTCCAGTAATGTCAAGACCTGTTAGCTCTTCCTCCATTTCCACTCCTTTGCCCCCAAATCAAATAACTGTATTTGTCACTTCCAATCCCATCACAACTTCAGCTAACACATCAGCAGCTTTGCCAACTCACTTGCAGTCTGCATTGATGTCAACAGTTGTCACAATGCCCAATGTGGGTAGCAAGGTTATGGTTTCTGAGGGACAGTCAGCTGCTCAGTCTAATGCCCGGCCTCAGTTCATTACACCTGTCTTTATCAATTCATCCTCAATAATTCAGGTTATGAAAGGATCACAGCCAAGCACAATTCCTGCAGCCCCACTGACAACCAACTCTGGCCTGATGCCGCCCTCTGTTGCAGTTGTTGGCCCTTTACACATACCTCAGAACATAAAGTTTTCTTCTGCTCCTGTACCGCCTAATGCTCCCTCCAGTAGTCCTGCTCCAAACATCCAGACAGGTCGACCTCTGGTCCTTAGCTCACGAGCCACCCCTGTTCAGCTTCCTTCCCCTCCTTGTACGTCTTCTCCAGTTGTCCCTCCTCATCCCCCTGTTCAGCAAGTGAAAGAATTGAATCCAGATGAGGCTAGCCCTCAGGTGAACACCTCAGCAGATCAGAACACACTTCCCTCTTCACAGTCAACCACAATGGTTTCTCCCCTTTTGACCAATAGTCCAGGGTCCTCTGTCAACCGGCGAAGCCCAGTCTCGTCTAGTAAGGGCAAAGGAAAAGTGGACAAAATTGGCCAAATTTTGTTGACCAAGGCGTGTAAGAAAGTTACAGGCTCTCTTGAGAAAGGGGAAGAACAATATGGTGCAGATGGAGAGACTGAAGGCCAAGGGCTAGACACCACAGCTCCGGGGCTCGTGGGAACAGAGCAGTTACCCACAGAGCTGGACAGTAAAACCCCAACGCCCCCAGCACCCACTCTGCTAAAAATGACCTCTAGCCCCGTGGGCCCGGGCACTGCCTCAGCAGGACCCAGCTTACCTGGCGGTGCTCTCCCCACCAGTGTACGCTCAATAGTAACCACTCTGGTACCCTCCGAGCTCATCTCCGCCGTACCGACCACAAAAAGCAATCATGGTGGCATAGCATCTGAGCCACTTGCGGGTGGCCTAGTGGAGGAGAAGGTGGGATCCCATCCAGAACTTCTACCCAGCATAGGTATGTACTTGGGGCTTCATCATCTCTTTGTGTCAGTTTTTTGATGACCTAATCCCACAAGAGAAAGCATGACTCGTTTTTTACTTGAAGGAGAATGGGCTAAATGGAAGTAGTTTTATTTATTGAAAGTACGTTGGAAAATATGCTTTTAAATCCCATGTTAAGTTTGCATTCATTAAAGAGAGCTAAGGGCCGGGTGCGGTGGCTCACGCCTGTAATCCCAACACTTTGGGAGGCCGAGGCAGGTAGATCACTTGAGGTCAGGAGTTCGAGACCAGCCTGGCCAACATGGTGAAACTCCACCTCTACTAAAATTACAAAAATTAGCCAGGCATGATGGCACACTCCTGTACTCCCAGCTACTCAGGAGACTGAAGCAGGAGAATCGCTTGAACCTGAGAGCAGAGGTTGCAGTGAGCCGAGATCACGCCACTGTACTCCAGCCTGGGCAACAGAGCGAGACTGTCTCAAAAAAAACAAAGAGCTCCTGAAATAATGACACCTTTCATTTATATAAAAGTTTTTCAATGTACAAGGAAGCATTTTTACATATGTTGTCTTGCATCATCTTTATACCAACCATATCAGATATTCTTAACCCCATTGTATGGGTGAGAAGATTGAAGCTCAAAGAAGTTCAGTGTTTGTTCAGAGTCTATACTGTGAACCTCCCATTTAACACTGTGCGTTACATGTGAACAGCAGCTTCTGCAGATTCTCTTTACCAGGGTGAAGATTTGCTCATGACTTTCAGAACAATGGGTCCTCATAGCCTCATTCTCATTGTACTCTATCTCAGGAACCATTGTTTTTTTGTCTCGGCTACTCTAGAGGAGAGCTGAAAGAAAACTGGGTTTCATGATAGTGGACACGGCAGAAACAAAGTGGTCAAGAGCCTGTAGGCTTGGGTTGGTATTATAACACCAGCATTTACCAGCTCTGTGGGCTTGGGCAAGTTACTTGACCACTCCAGACTTTGGTTTCCTCCTTTGTAATATGGAACAATAATAGTTGTAGGAATTCAATAAGGTAGTACATATTCTTAGCACAGAACCTAGCATATAATTATTCAGTAAGTGGTAAAAATTGTTATTCCCAGTTTCTTTTTGATGTAATCTCTTTGTTGATTGGTGCATTCCATTTGTGTATATCTAGTTCAGGGTATTTCCTATGTACTGTTAAAATGGGCTAATGATGGAAGCATAGGTGTCCTTACAACCGCCCCTCCTTCCCTTCTTCCCTTACCCCACATGTTCCTCCTCCTGTGAGGCTTAAGTGAAGAAGCTCTATTTCCTCAGAGTGGAGTCAGTCACACACTGCTAGAGCTGAGAAAGACCTTTGCGATATCCTAGGCCAGCTAATTAAGTGCCTATCTTATTTATGCAGCTAAAATGCTTCGAGTGCCTACCACTGAGTGGTAAGCACCCAGGAGGAGAGGCAGAAAGAACACAAGCTTCAGGGTAAGATCAGAGTTCAAATTCTAGCCCACTGGTTACCAGTTACAGGTGATACGTTCCTTAACCTCTCCTAAGCCATGTACTTCACTTGTAAAATGGAGATTGTACATTCTACCTCCCAGAATTTAGGATTCTGAGAGAGGACTCAATGAGAAAATTTGTCAAGTGGCCAACACACTGCCTCACACCGAGCTCTGGAAAGGTTAATTCCCCTTCTCTCTGCCTCTTCACCTCAGTGTTAGAGATATGGGGGCAGGATAAAGGCCTTCAAGGAGTTTGCTGCTCTTACAGGAGACAGTCTTCACAAGACTGGGTGCTTATTCTATCTTGTTCTAGTTCTGTTGGTGTAGATGAACCCTAATAATTAAAAGGGAACCTGGTGTAAATTAAGTATATCCTTCACTATTAAATATTTCCATTTCTCCTTTCAGGAGACTTTTCCCTCTGGTATCAAGAGAAAAATGATGAAGTAATTAGAAATTATTTTTATCTGGATCATATATTATACTAGAGAAATAATGTGGGTCTTGAGGAGATGAACCACATTTGGAAAAAGTTCTCTATTTTAGTCAAGAACGCTCACTTTGCTTATAAGTGATTATTTGTATTCTTTTTCAAGGGTCTTCTGTGCTTTTACTTTGAAAATGTGAGAAATTGGCCAGGCGCAGTGGCTCATGCCTATAATCTCAGCATGTTGAGAGGCCGAGGCAGGTGGATCACTTGAGCCCAGGAGTTTGAGACCATCCCGGACAACAAGGCAAAACCCTATCTCTACAAAAATATGTATATATAAATTAGCCGGGCATGGTGGCATGCACCTGTGGTCCCAGCTACTCAGAAGGCTGAGGCGGGAGCATTGCTTGAACCCATGAGGCGGAGGTTGTGGTGAGCCGAGATCCTGCCATTGCGCTACAGCCTGAGTGACAGAGCAAGTCTCTGTCTCAGAAGAAAAAGAAAAGGAAATTTGAGAAATGAACACTAAAGTTAAAAGTAGAAGTTAAGATATAGTTTTAAGGTTTATCAGATAAGCATCCAAAATAAATTCTTATACACAAATGCCTAATTTACTGCTTTAATAAGCAGGGAGGGAAATATACAAAATTCACAGTTGCCACAAGAGAGTAAAACGTATTGTTGCAGAGTTTATCTAGGATTTTAGACTGAGGTGTCAAGATGTGACTGTGGCATATCCACGCCATAATCTTTATCTTCCAGGATGGTTCCCTTCTAGAGTGCATTATGTATTTTATTCCATTCCTCAAGGGCCTAAGTTCTCTGTGTCCTTTGAAGCCTGATTCTCCCTTTAATGTGCCTTCAGATTTCTCAACCTAGAATTGCTAACCCTTGCTTTGGACTTTTGTAGTATTTTATACTTTGTGACTCCTTCGTATGACATCAGAGTGCACTCAAGTGCACCACATGTATGTATCTTATCTTTAATACTAGACTGAGTTCCTGATGTGCAAGAGGATGTAGTTTGGTCTCTCAGGGTACCTGGCACAGTGTCTTGCCCCTAGTAAGTTCTTTGCAACTATTTGTTAGATAAGTAAATAACATATGAAATTTATTTATTTATTATGTATGAGTTGAATGCCTGCTTTATGCCCATCACTTTTGCTGAGTGCTGTAGAAAAGTACAAAACTATGTGACCATTTCCACTCTCATGGAGTATAGTCTTTAGGGAGTAAGACTAGATTTTTTAAATGCTGAGGGGAATGGTATAATTGTACCTCTATGGTTTGGGTTGCCTACTAAGGTATGCTTTGGGACTTTTTCGAGTAGTGTTCAGAACCTGACACCAAGAAGCAGAAAATATGAGTGCTGTGTTCTTATAGCCATCTCCTTCCCTTATTATTATACATACCAAAAGGAAAAGCTTATACCCCTAAATGGTAGTCATTGGTACTGGGTGTTACGGTAATTAATTTTTTTAGTAAGTTTTAAAATGTACTTGTAATTTCGAGGCCAATTTTGAGTACTGCCCTCTAAGAGTATATTGTTTCAGCAGTTACTTAGCCATTGATTAGGTTAATGCTTCTTTTTGTTTAGAAAAGAAAGTAAAAGGTCTGTAATTTTTTTTTTCCTTGCCTTAGCCCCGTCGCAGAATTTAGTCTCAAAGGAAACTTCAACCACAGCACTGCAGACCTCTGTTGCCAGACCAGGTAAGGTGTACTTTGGAAAAACTTCTTTGAGTGGGATGGGTTACATGTGAAGGAACTACTGCTGTCCTCAACGTCATGTGTTCTTACGCCAGGAAGTAGCTGGAACTATTTTATCTGTTTGCTTCAGAGCAGACTTTGGTTGAGCAGCAGAGCTTGTGCAGTTCTACTTGAGATTATTTTCCCCCTGACCAGCTTGCTCTCTTATGCATTCATAGTGTCAGCTAGGGAACTCAAGAAGGGCATCTCCATGCCCATTGTCTGCCACCCAGCCATGGGTTTCTGTTGCAGAGTTTTCCCTGTTCTATGACCCTGGCACCTATGGTTGGCAGCTGAATAACTGGCATATGGTGACTTACGGGGCTGGCAAGCATTAATGCACTTTGTAATTTTATTATCATGACAGTAGTGGAGTCTTGTTCATAGAGTCTCTGCCACAATGTGGTAGCCATTCCTCCAGGGAGGCAGAGTCATTTCAGTCATCTCTGGGTGGCATTAAGTTTCTCCCTGTGACCGATATATTGTAAATAGCACAAGGGATGATAGTTCTGGAAGTAGGAGCCCATGGTAGTCTGACAAATAACTGCCGTGGGATCAGGGTCAGCTCAGAATACATGAGGATGATGGCGGTAACAGCCCTTGGTTTGCCTTTACACACTGGAGGCAGATAAATATCAGATGTGGTACAGTTTAGTCTCGCTTGATTCTTTGTCACTGTAGATCATTGAGGAGTTAAAAAAAAAAAAAAATCTGACTCGTTCCCACAGAGGTAAGAATCTTATTGAAACTACAATTCACATACTTGACAAAGTTAGTAAGAAAAAAAATAGTAGCCATGCTTAATTTTGTGAATCTGAGCCAATACAAGTAAGGTATAGTTTGTGATTATTTTAAAACCTACTTCAGAGTGCTACATCCTATGTGATGGACAGGACTTTCTGCTGCACACTCTGAATAAAATCAGGCCTCTGAAAATAGTGTGCGAGCAAAAAACATTTCAGTCACCCAGAGTCTTTTTTTTTTTTTTGAGACAGAGTCTCACTTTGTCACCTAGGCTGGAGTGCAGTGGTGCGATCTCTGCTCACTGCAAGCTCTGCCTCCTGGGTTCACACCATTCTCCTGCCTCAGCCTCCCGAGTAGCTGGGACTACAGGTGCCCACCACCACGCCTGGTTAATTTGGTGTATATTTAGTAGAGACGGGGTTTCATCATGTTAGCCAGGATGGTCTCGATCTCCTGACCTCGTGATCCACCCGCCTTAGCCTCCCAAAGTGCTGGGATTACAGGTGTGAGCTACAGCACCCGGCCCAGCCACCCAGATGCTTTCTTTGTTGCCAATTGCCCACATGATACCTGACATCATGTTGATATTTGAGAAGGGTAGGAATGGAGCACATTATTTAAAGGAGGGGTCATACAGCAAAACTCATTTTTGGTAAGGAAAGGAGTAACTATAGAGAGAAAGGGAATTCCATTTCCTGCCCCAACCCTACTCTAGAAAATAGGATTTACCGTATCATTTTTCCCCCTTCTCACAGTAATTGGCTGAAGAATCCTGTTCCATTTTGAAGTTTGGTATAAATGAATCTCCTTATCCTTAATATCCCTCAGAGCCACTGATTACCTTCATCAAACCTTCTTGATCTCTACTTATGAATCAGCAGTGATAGTGTTAAGATTCTCAAAAACATCAAACTTTCTTGTTTTAAAAGAGGAAACTAGGCCAGGCGTGGTGGCTCACACTTGTAATCCCAACACTTTGGGAGGCCGAGGCGGTCAGATCACCTGAGGTTGGGAGTTCGAGATCACCCTGACCAACACGGAGAAACCCCGTCTCTACTAAAAATACAGAATTAGCTGGGTGTGGTGGCACATGCCTGTAATCCCAGCTACTCTGGAGGCTGAGGCAGAAGAATCGTTTGAACCTGGGACGCAGAGGTTGCGGTGAGCCAGAGATTGAACCACTGAACTCTAGCCTGGGCAGTAAGAGCAAAACTCTGTCTCAAAAAAAATTTTTGAGCAAACTAGGCTGGGTGTGATGACTCATGCCTGTAACCCCAGTGCTTTAGGAGGCTGAGACAGGGGGATTGATTGAGCCCCAGGGGTTCAAGATCACCCTGGGCAACATAGCAAAACGCCATCTCTACAAAAAATTTTTAAAAATTAGTTGGGCTTGGCGTACATGCTGCTTGGGAGGCCGAGGTAGGAGGATCATCTGACCCCAAGGAGTCCAGTTGAGGCTGCAGTGAGCTGTGATCCCACTGCACTCTAGCCTGGGAGACAGAGTGAGACCGTCCCCCAAAAAATAAAAATAGGCCAGGTGCGGTGGCTCATGCCTGTAATCTCAGCACTTCAGGAGGCCGAGGCGGGCGGATCACTTGAGGCCAGGAGTTCAAGACAAGCCTGGCCAACATGTCTAAACCCTGTTTCTACTAAAAATACAAAAATTAGCTGGGCATGGTAGTGTGTGCCTGTAGTCCCAGCTACTTGGGAGGCTGAGGCAGGAGAATCGCTTGAACCCTGGAGGTGGGGGTTGCAGTGAGCACCACTGTACCCCAGCCTGGGGGACAGAGTGAGACCCTGTCTCAAAAAAATAAAATAACAATGAGTATGAGCACCTCTTTTGACTTGAGTCGTTTTCACTTTTGAGCACACATTACCTGAGTTTATATCTTCCAGCCAGGCCTGGTATCTATTTCTTGTGGATGGGTTTTCAGGCTTTGTGGGTACAAATACAGGAGGCTAAACAGCAATGAGAAGCAAAGATTCCCTTCCTTTTTTTTTTTTTTTTTTTTTTTTTTGAGACGAAGTCTTGCTCTGTCACCAGACTGGAGTGCAGTGGCGCAATCTTGGCTCACTGCAATCTCCGCCTCCTGGGTTCAAGCAATTCCTTTGCCTCAGCCTCCCATCAAAGATTCCCTTCTACTAGCACCTTGCATTAAAGGCAGAGTAGTCCAACCTCCTTACATGGAAGGCTGCATCAACCTGATCTTCATAGCAATAATAATAGCTAATAACATTGAGTTATGACTAAGTGTCAGGTGCCATACTAAAATTTCTACATGCATTATTTTATCTTCTTAACTTTGAAGTGGGTAATGTGGTTATTCCCATTCTTTAGATAAGGCATTGAGCACAGAGATGTCAGGTAATTTACCCAAAGTTACATGGCTAATAAGCATTGAAGTCAAAATTTTGAGCCAGACACTCTAACTTCACTGCCCTTAAGGTTACCATGTAATTAGTAGAGTAGGTTAGACATATACACTGAGTAATGAGGTGCTGAATTCCCTCAATGGGGGAACAGATGTAGGGCTGTGGGAGGCCAGAGGCAAGATAGATCACTGCTATCTGGTACATCAGGGAAGGCTTTTGGAAAAGATGGAACTACCTAAAGGCACATAATAGAGAAAGCAAATGTTTTTCTGCTGATGCTGAGGAAGAAGTGCCTGGCAAACCCAGAGTGTGCTCATTGATACAAAATGCTGTTAGACGAATTACTGATATTTTCCTTGCTTGGAGGGCATTGCTGGGAGGTTGAGAAAGAAAGGAATAGAATGGGGTCTAAAGGCAATATCTGAAAGCAAAGCACTATGCCCTCTAAAACTCAGTGAGGAAGTCCTTTTGAGAAGAATGCATCCTTAATAGATATTCAAGACATATTTGAAGATTGCTTTTTTAAAAAATGCCAAGAAGGTGGAGATGTTTTAAAATGAAAACAGTCTCTTCCATATGAGAGGAAGAGACTTATTTTGCTAACCTGGTTGTAACTGGATGAGATACAAACGAGGAAGGGTGAACTTAGTTCTATTAATCCAAACAGGTTATTTCACAGTGTGGAGTAGAAATAAAAATAGACCAAGTGTCTTATGTCTCAAACAAACCAAGTTGTATCTGTGCCAGCTTTGTCTCCATACCATGTAGGGTGAGAATCCTTCTGGGCACAGGGACACTTTAGCCTAAATAGGGCATTGAGAATTCTTGTAGACTCCTAGCTTCTCTCCGTGGCAGCTCCCACATTTCATTTCTATCCTTTACATTTTTTTACAGAGCTGGAGGTAAATGCTGCCATAGTCTCTGGACAAAGGTAAGATGATCATTTCTGCAGACGTAGCATGAACACAGCATAAGCCTCTTTGAAAGGTATCAGCTTTCTCAGTCTTTAAACCTTTCTTCACCTTGTCCTTTTCCTTCACTCTCACGCCAGTCTGTTTTTACTGCTAACGCAGAGAGCTGTCTTGAGTCTTAATCCCTCAGAGGTAACATTTCTCTTAATAAAACTTGGAGGCTAAGTTTCTACCTTTTATGGTTGTTTTCAAAGCTGAATGAGGTAACACGTTCAACACTCAGCATAATGAGGAAATAGTAAATGTTCAATATATGGGAGCTGTTGTTACCATTGATATTAATAATAGTCCTTGCAACTGTCTTCTAAAGAACAGTTGTTTGACCCTCAAGGCGAAAGAAGGAGAAAGCCAGGCAGGATCTGACCTAAAACCTGTGCTTTTTTGTGTTACACTGTGCTGCTCCACATAACCCTACAAAATGAAGTACATCTATGGCTTCAACTTAATTAGCTCTATGGAGAGGAATATTACCATTTTCCAAAAGTCATGGCTTTTTTTGGAGGCAGTCTTGCTCTGTCACCCAGGCTGGTGTGCAGTGGCACGATCTTGGGGCACTGCAACCTCCACCTCTGGAGTTGATGCAATTCTCCTGCGTCAGCCTCCCAAGTAGCTGGGATTACAGGCATGCACCACCACGCCCAGCTAATTTTTGTATTTTTAGTAGAGATGGGGTTTCACCATGTTGGCCAGGCTGGTCTTGAACTCCTGACCTCAAGTGATCCACCCATCTCAGCCTCTGGGATTACAGGCGTGAGCCACCATGCCCAGCCTTGCCTCTTTTAGTGTAGGAATGCACTAGATGATATTTTAAAGAACTTCTCATAATTGTACAGCAACTTCATAAAACACTTTCACAATATTTTTTTCATTTAATCTTAATATCATCCCTGTGAGGAGGTTAATAGCCACCATTTATTTGAATGTTGTTCCATGCCATGCATCCTTAATAGTTTGAGCTACAAGCACCCTAGATGTATTATCTCATCTAGTTTTCACAGTATCTATTAGGAAAGTAAATTCTGTCTTATAGATGAGGAATCTAAAGCTCAGAAAGATTAACTAAATTCCCCAAGGTCACAGAGTTAGTAAATGGTGAAGGTTAGATTCAAACCCAAGCCTTCTGACTTCAGAGCCCTGACATTTAACCTATGTATTGCAGCAGACAAGATGGGATTTATAGATCAAGAGTCTAGAACAAGGCTGGGCACAGTGGCTCACGCCTGTAATCCCAGCACTTTGGGAGGCCGAGGCGGGCGGATCATTTGAGGTCAGGAGTTTGATACCAACCTGGCCAACGTGGTAAGACCCTGTCTCTACTAAAACTACAAAAATTAGCCAGGCATGGTGGCGCATGCCTATAATCCCAGCTGCTTGGGAGGCTGAGGCAGGAGAGTAACTTGAACCTGGGAGGCGGAGGTTGCAGTGAGCCGAGATCATGCCACTGCACTGCAGCCTGGGCGACAGAGTGAGATTCTGTCTAAAAAAAGAGAGAAAAGAAAAGAAAAAAGAGTCTAGAACGGTCGGGCTCGGTGGCTCACACCTGTACTCCCAACACTCTGGGAGGCCAAGGTAGGCAGATGGCTTGAGCCCAGGAGTTTGAGACCAGTCTGGGCAACATAGTGAAACCCTGTCTATACAAAAAATTAGCTGGGCATAATGGTACGCGCCTGTAGTCCCAGCTACTTGGGAGGCTGAGGTGGGAGGATCACCTGAGCCCAGGGAAGTTGAGGTTGCAGTGAGCCGTAGTCCTGCCCACTGCACTCCAACATGAGCAACAGAGTAAGACTCTATCTTAAAAAAAAAAAAAAAAAAAAAAAAAAAGTCTAGAACATAGAGCATTAAATAGCATAGTCAATAAATGCATAGCTAAGACTTGACCCTTGTTCATCTCATTCCAAATTCATTGCTACTCCTACTATACCACTCTGCCTGTCTGGTTTTATTTGGATTGGGCTAATGTTTGAATTCATCTGCATTTCTCAAGCATGCACCAGCGATTTATCTAGAGAAATAAGCTTATCAGACCAAAAATACCTTTGGGGTATTTGTTTCCAGAGATACCTGAGCATTGACCATAAAAAACAGGATAGTCTTGCTGTGGCTTTTGTTTTGCCAGGAGAAAGAGGCACTTTCATTAGGAACCATCTAGCCAGGTACAGCGGCTCATGCTTGTAACCCCAGCATTTTGGGAGGCCAAGGAGGGAGGATTGGTTGAGCTCAGGAGTTGCCCAGCCTGGGCAACATAGGGAGACCCTGTCTCTACGAAAAATTAATAAAAAATTAATAAAAAATTAGCTGGTCTGGCCGGGCGCCGTGGCTCAAGCCTGTAATCCCAGCACTTTGGGAGGCCGAGGCGGGCGGATCACGAGGTCAGGAGATTGAGACCATCCTGGCTAACACGGTGAAACCCCGTCTCTACTAAAAATACAAGGAAATTAGCCGGGCGAGGTGGCGGGCGCCTGTAGTCCCAGCTACTCAGGCGGCTGAGGCAGGAGAATGGCGTGAACCTAGGGGACGGAGCTTGCAGTGAGCCAAGATCACGCCACTGCACTCCAGCCTGGGGCACAGAGCAAGACTCCGTCTCAACAAAAAAAAAAAAAAAAAAAAAAAAAAAAAAAAAAAGCTGGTCATGGTGGCACTTGCCTGTAGTCCCAGCTACTCAGGAGGCTAAGGTGGGAGGATCACTTGAGCCTAGGAGGTCAAGGCTACAATGAGCCATGATTGCACTACCCACACCCCAGCCTGGGGAACAGAGTGACATCCTGTCTCAAAAAAACAAAAAAATTCGGCTGGGCATGGTGGCTTATGCCTATAATCCCAGCACTTTGGGAGGCCGAGGCAGGCGGATCATTTGAGGTTAGGAGTTCGAGACCAACCTGGCCAACGTGGTGAAACCCCGTCTTTACTAAAAATACAAAAGTTAGCTGGGCGTGGTGGCGCATGCCTGTAATCCCAGCTACTCAGGAGACTGAGACAGGAGAATCGCTTGAACCCGGGAGATAGAGGTTGAGGTGAGCCGAGATCGCACCATTGCACTCCAGCCTGGGCAACAAGAGCGAAACTCTGTCTCAAAAAAAAAAAAATTTTTTTAAAGTGAATTTTCTTTCCTCAGAAGCTTTGACCATTTTCTGGACTACTAGCCAGAAAGTCGTCTTTACTACCTCTCAAAGGAGGTGTAAATCCCCCTTACTTGTAATTCCACCCCAGCTTCAGCCTCACCTCTCCTTGACTTACCTTGGCTTATGGTTGGGTGTGGGGCAGCTGTTATATGTAAAACTATGGGAGTGAACAGTGTGGCCCAGTTCCCAACCACGGTGCTACTAGCAAAGGGTCCTCTGGCAGGAGTGAACAGTGGAAGGGTAGGGATAGTTGACAATCAGGTTATGGTCTGTGTCCTTAAGAAGCTCACAGTCTAGTTGAAGGCACAAAACATTACAATAGAACATGATGTACAATCTGATGGGTGCTCTAGAATGCCAGATAAAGACTGTGAACCCAAGAGACAAAAGAGACAGCTGTACTTGGGAAATGAGGTCATGGAAGACTTCCCAGAAGAGGCAGCCTTTTGACCAGTTTTGTTTTGCTTTGTTGCATTATTTGTATTTGGTACATGTCTTGCAAGCAAATTTAATTTTCTAAAGGAATTTTTTTCTAATAATTTTAACGTGCATTTTTGAACCATGAAAGTGTAAAAAGTTTATTAAAGAAAACCAGAAATTCAGATCAGAGAATTACGAAGAAGAAAATAACTCACCAGTAAACCAGTATTCCTACAACTCAACAATATTCACTGTACATATATTTTAGTTCATCTGCTTCTAGTCTTTTTCACACAGTATGCACCCAAATGTGTCAGATTTATGTGTATAGGGCTGGGCATCGTGGCTTACGCCTGTAATGAGTTTGCACTGGGCTATGATCGTGCCACTGCACTCCAGCCTGAGAGACAGAGCAAGACTCCATCTTAAAAACAAACAACAACAACAAAAGATTTATGTGTATATAGCTCATATTTATTCATATGTAGTTACATATATACTCAACATATATAACAATGAAAATGGAATTACACTGTTCATTATGTTGGTAAGTTTTTCCCACTTGGTAATGTGTCATGAATCGTTTTTGTCATTAAATAATCTACAACATGATTTTTCATGACTCCATATGGATGTGCCATGATTTAGCCAACTAATCTACTATCGTTAGGCATTTAGGTCTTCTGTTTTCACTAGTACAAATAAAATGTTTTAACTTCCTTATGTGTGGAGCTCTGTAAAAAGATTTGTTTCCTTAGGCACCTAGAAATGGGACTGCTGAGTCAAGGGTTACACCAGAGTTTCTCAGACTCAACAGTATTGAGCTTTGGGGCCAGATAACTGTTGTGTGGGGCTTATGTTTAGTGGCATCCCTGGCCTGTACCCAAAAGATTCCAGTAGCACCCTTCTCCTCAAGTTGTGACAATCAAAAATGTCTCCAAATGTTGCTAAATGTCCCCTAAGAAGCAAAATTGCCTCCTTTTGAGAACCACTGGGTTACACAATTTACACTCCAATTAGGAGTGTATGTAAATGTTTTTGTTCCTGTATCCTCAATAACAGTGAATATTACCAATTTTAAATTTTCATATACTAAAAAAAGGGGTTTGGGGTAGGGACAATCAATGTACCTAGCAGTATATTGTGAATTATCCCCATCCTGTGGCTTCTAATACGCTGTTATCTAACTCTACCAGGATCATTAGTAAATGCCAATATATGTTAATAATTTCCTAGGTTTATATACTATTTTGGGTTAATAGCAATTTTCTGGCATATTAAAGACCTTTTTCATGATTCTAAAAAATTACAAAATCCAAAATGTTCTAATCTTTGAAGGGGACTATTCCTACCTTAGGAAAATGGATGAGGGGCCTGGTGCAATAGCTCACACCTGTAATCCACACTTTGGGAGGCCGAGGTGGGTGGATCACTTGAGGTCGGGGTTTAAGACCATCCTGGCCAGTATGGTGAAATCCCATCTCTACTAAAAAGACAAAAATTAGCAGGGCATGGTGGCACATGGCTGTAGTTCCAGCTACTCGGGAGGTTGAGGCAGATAAATTGCCTGAACCCAGGAGGTGGGAGTCGCAGTGAGCTGAGACAACACCACTGCTCTCCAGCCTGGGCGACAGAGTAACACTCTGTCTGAAAAAAAAGAAGAAAGAAAAGAAAAAAAGATAAGAAAATGGGTGAGGAATTAGGGAAGTTTTGTTCCAATTTTTTTGATGTCTTTTACCAGTTTTTCTACAATTTCACCAACATTATGCTTTACTATTTTATTTTTACTAATGTAGTAAGCTAGACTCGCTTTTAAACCCCCAGTAATATAGAAGGCAATAGTGCTTATTGCCCCAGGTTGAACTGCTTTCTCTCCAGAATAACTATATAGTTCTTAGTCTCCTACTTGATGAATGAAACTATCTGAAGAGCCTGTTTTTTGTGTGGCCTGATTCCCTCACCTGCTTGGAAATGTTTTGCTTCTGTCAGCAGTGAGCCCAAAGAGATAGTTGAAAAGTCCAAAATCCCGAGCAGAAGAAACTCCCGAACTGAAGAGCCAACTGTGGCTTCTGAAAGTGTGGAAAATGGACATCGTAAACGATCTTCTCGACCTGCGTCAGCCTCCAGCTCTGCTAAAGGTTAGCAGTGGGATGTGGGTGCTATTTGTGGGTCAAATAGAGGAATAGAGTCCTTATCACAGCAGCAGAAGACTTTGTTCTTCATCTTTGCTTCTGTTCCTGAAGTGTGTCAAGTGTCTTTGTCTTCTACTACTTGTTTGGTCCTTTATTTGTTCATTTAACTATGTGTTTTCTGTGTGTGTACACAAGAGCAACAAGCACTGCTGGAAAAAAGAACATAACAGGGCAGATTTATTCCACTGGTTTTTGTTGTTGTTGTTGTTGTTTGTTTGTTTGAGACAGGGTCTCACTTTATTGCCTGGGCTGGAGTGCAGTGGCACAGTCACAGCTCACTGCAGCCTTGAATTCCTAGGCTCAAGTAATCCTCCTGCCTCAGCCTTCCAAAGCTGGAATTGTAGGCATGAGCCACCACACCTGGCCTTGAGTCCATGTTTTTTTTTTTTTTTTTTGAGATGGAGTCTCATTCTGTTGCCCAGGCTGGAGTGCAGTGTCATGATCTCGGCTCACTGTAACCTCCACCTCCCAGGTTCAGGTGATTCTCCTGCCTCAGGAGATGACAGGTGCGTGCACCACGCCTGGCTAATGTTTCTGTTTTTAGTAGAGACAGGGATTCATCATGTTGGCCAGGCTGGTCTCGAACTCCTAACCTCAAGTGATCTGCCTGCCTCAGCTTCTAAAGTGCTGGGATTACAGGCTGAGCCATCACGCCCAGCTTATTCCACTTTAAATTCGTGATCACCCACTTCAGATAGGTCCTGAATATGGTCCAGCTATCTTTCCATGTTTCTGTGGTCAGCTCCCTTTCCCACTCTCTATGCTTTTTAAATCTCTGGTCCACACTTTCTCCCCCTCTCTCGGTAGAGACCCTGACCTCTTCACAGAGAAAATAGAATTCCGTCAGCTTCCCACCACCAAGAAATAAATCTCCCAGTATCCTCCTTTGTGCTTACTATAATAGAGCAGGTGTCCTTCCTCAAGTCTAAGGCCAGTTTCTCCATCAATACCTTTGATCCCATCTTCTCTGACCTTCTTAAGAACCTTACCCTGTGAGTGTTCTCTGTTAACTACTATCTCCTTTTTTGAATTAACTTTTCCCTTGGGTTCTGTGACCAAGAACTCTCTGTTGTTTTCTACTACCACCTCTCCAGCTGCTCCTCCTCGATCTCCCTTCCCAGCCATTAGATGGTGACCTTCCTCAAACTTTGATCCTGAGTCACCTTTTCTCTTCAAATTTGTATTTTCTCCGTAATAGATCTCAGTCATGCCCCTCTTCTTTAGTTACAACCTTTCACAGATGACTTGTAAATTTGTATTTCTGTTTCTAGTACAGACCCCTAGAGATCTTAGACAACTGCATGCACATCCTTATTGGAACCTCAGACTCAACATGTCTAAAACCAAACTTGTGATTTTCACCTCCAACAGTAAGGTCCTTTGCCATTGTTCCTCATCTCAATAAATGGCACCACCATCTATCCATTAGACAAGTTCTCCTTGATACGTCTTTCCCTCACCCTTATATCAAATTCATCACAAAATGTTGCCCATTTTATCTCAGGTGGCCCTTTTCCATCTTCACTAGTACCTACTAGCTTAAAACCCTTCAGTGATTTACCATTGTAATTAGGATTAAAGTCCAGAAGCTTCAACCTAGCCCACAAGCTTCTGTGTGGTCTCGGCCCTGTCATCTCCCAGCCTCATCCCACTTTCCTTGGCAAGTTGGACATGCCATCCTCATTCCTCTCATCACAAGCCTGTGCATATGTTGCAAGTACTACAGGGAGTGCTCTTCTCTCTGCCCACCTCTCTTCTCCTTAATATCCCACCCTTCCTACTTACCTTAGCTTAGTTGTCACTGCTGTGGGGGATCACAGCACCAGGTTCTTCTTCATAATACCACAGCTATAACTTTATGCCAGTTTGTGACATAGGTAATTAGTATGTATACTTGGTTAGGGCAGGAGATTATGTCTGATTTTGCTAACTACTGTATCCCTGGTGCCTAGTATGGTGCCAAATACAGAGATGTACCAATCAGTAATTATCAGATGAATAACCGTCTATCAAATATGTATTAAATATTTACTACATGTCAGGCCCTGAGGTTATTTAGTGAAAAGACAGAGTCTCAGCCAGGTGCAATGGCTCACGCCTGTAATCCCAGCACTTTGGGAGGCCGAGTTGGGTAAATCACCTGAGGTCAGGAGTTTGAGACCAGCCTGACCAACATGGTGAAACCCTGTCTCTACTCAAAATACAAAAATTAGCTGGGCGTGGTGGTGGGTGCCTGTAATCCCAGCTACTGGGGACACTGAGGCAGGAGAATTGCTTGAACCTGGGCGGTGGAGGTTGCAGTGAGCCAAGATCGCGTCATTGCACTCTAGCCTGGGCGACAGAGCGAGACTCCATCTCAAAAAAAAACAAAAAACAAAAAAAAAGAGAGTCTCTTTCCTCACCACATTGAAAGACGAATTCTAATACTCTGTGTAAAAGTGTTAAATGCTATGATAGCAAAATTACATGGCACTGTAAGAGCATATAGCTGGGATACCTTGCTCTTCTGCCAGGTCAGAGAAGGCTTTCTGGAAAAAAATGACATGACATTTAAGCTGAGGCAGTGACCAGATTATTCTCTTAGGAAATGTGCTGAGCTTGAATAGTTCAGTTTGGGTAAGGTAAGAGCTGGGATCCTGGCTCTTACCTTACCCAATACCAGCAGGACTGATACCAGCAGGACTGCTGAGAAACGGTCAAGTATCATTGGGATGCCAGCCTAAAGACCAGGTAGATTCTGGTGCACCCACACTAGACACTAGACACGGATCTGAGGACTCAGCTACTCTTGGCAGGTTATGTCTCTAGGCAAGAATGTCACAATGCTTCACAAGAGCCTCTGGGAATAGGCCAGAGGTCATATACAGGTAAAATTGAGGTGTACAAAGTACCATCACCATACTCAGCCTGCTGGAGAGTTAAGGGGCAAAGGTGAGATGGGCCTTCTTTCTTTTCTAGCAATACTGTCAGGGTCCTGTTAGGTATCCTAACTTTAGGTGGAGATATGAAGCCAGTAACTTCCTTCCTCCTCCCTGGGAATCATCTCTAGGCAGAAACTAGTTTGGAAGGAAGCACACTTTTCAGCATATTGAAGTACTAAACTTAAAGCCTAAAAGGGAACATGCCTAGAGTTCTGTGGGAAAATCTGCTTCCCCTCAGTTCTGCATGCCTTTCATTTTCCCAAAAGAACAAGATCTTCTAGGCTATAGAATATGGTATGTAATTACCTTTAAAGCAGGGAAAAGGTATTGGCCTTTAGAGATGTCACACACCAGATTTTTGGAACCTTGACCTCAGCCCAGAGCCTCAAGGTACTAAAGTGTTATTTACAGGGCACCAGAAAGAATCTAAGAAGCAACAGGGACAGTTAAGAAGAGATGCTTAAAGTAGAACCGCTCTGTAGAGAACTACCAGCCAAGAAGAGATGGAAAGCTAGAACCTGTTTTTAGGGCATGTTGGGGGTGGGGAATAAGCCTGTACACTTAAACTGAACCTTGTCCCACGGTGGCGGTGGTGATGTTGGAATGCCTGGCACATCCTTGCTTTGAGGCTTAGCAATTGGCTTAGAAGAGGCCATAATGACTCTCAGGCTTTGTGTTCTTGCATGGAGGGGTGCTAAGTGTCTCCCTAAAGAATGGCATAGCTCTGGCCAGCCCCTGGAATCACAGTCATGTATAGATACCCACATCAGTCACAAGACCTCAGGCCATCATTCTCTAGCTGTCCCTGGTTAAGTTACTGTATATGGGGAGAAAAACAGACTCAGTTTCTCCTGCTGTACTCTCACAACACACTTCTGACACCAGATGTAAGGTGTTTTTTTTCCCCACACATCAAGCAAGCAATCAGTCCTGCCTCAGACACCAGCTGGGTGTTCTTCAATTCAATTCTGACACTATCTGCCTGGAGATAGTATCAGATCCACAGGTTTGAGGGCTCAGTCCCACAAGACTGCTGCCCACTTCCAATGCCAGGTGCAAGCTCCAGGTTGTTTTACCTGTGCTTCTGACTAGCTGGCTAAAAATTGGAGTTTCCATGAAACCCTCCTAACCAGGTTCAGTTAATTTGCTAGAATGGCTGATAGCGCTCAGGGAAACATGTTTACCAGTTTATTATAAAGCTTTTTCTTTTTTTCTTGTTTTGTTTTGTTTTGTTTTGTGACAGAGTCTCACTCTGTCGCCCAGGCTGAAGTACAGTGGCACGATCTCAGCTCACTGCAACCTCCACCTCCCAGGTTCAAACGATTCTTATGCCTCAACCTCCCGGGTTGCTGGCATTACAGAGGCTTGCACCACCATGCCTGGCTAATTTGTGTGTGCGTGTGTGTGTGTGTGTATTTTTTTTTTTTTAGTAGAGATGGGGTTTCGCCATGTTGACCAGGTTGGTCTCGAAATCCTGACCTCAAGTGATCCACTTGCCTTGGCCTCCCAAAGTGCTGGGATTACTGGTGTGAGCCACTGTGCCTGGCCCTTTTTTTTTTTTTTTTTTTTTTTCCCCCATTTGAGGCAGGTTCTCACTCTGTCACCCAGGCTAGAGTACAGTGGCATGATCATGGCTCACTGCAACCTTGAACTCCTGAGCTTAAATGATCCTTCTGCCTCAGCTTCCCAAGTAGCTGAAACTATAGGTGTGCATCACCACGCTGGGCTAATTTTTTAATTTTTTTGTAGAGACGGGGTCTTCCTGTGTGCCCAGGTTGATCTTGAGCTCCTGACCTCAAGTGATCCTCCCACATTGGCCTCCCATATGAAAGATTTTTTTTTTTTTTTTAATTTTTACTTTTATTTTATTTTTATTTATTTTTTTATTTTTAGATGGAGTCTCACTCTGTCGCCCAGGCTGGAGTGCAGTGGCATGATCTTGGCTCATTGCAACCTCCGTCTCCCGGGTTCAAGCAATTCTTGTGCCTCAGCCTCCCAAGTAGCTGGGATTACAGGTGTGTACCACCACACCCAGCTAATTTTTATATCTTTAGTAGAAATAGGGTTTCATCATGTTGGCCAGGCTGGTCTCGAACTCCTAACCTCAAATGATCCACCTGCCTCGGCCTCCCAAAGTGCTGGGATTACAGGCGTGAGCCACCATGCCCAGCCAGTTTTTTTTTTTTTTTTTTTTCGAGACAGGGTCTCACTGTGTCACCCAGGCTGGAGTGCAGTGGCACTATCATCACTCACTGCAGCCTCAGACTCTTGGGCTCAAGCAATCCTCCTGCCTTAGCCTCCTGAGTAATTGAGACTACAGGCACACACCACCATGGCTAGCTGAAGTTTTAATTTTTTGTAGAAACAGGACTCACCCTGTTGCCCAGGCTGGTCTAGAACTCCTGGGCTCAAGTGATCCTCCCACCTTCACCTCCCAAAGTGCTGGGATTACAGGCATGAGCCACCATGCCCTGCTGATACTTTAAAGCAGTGGTCCCCAATCCCCGGGCCGTGAACTGGTTAGTAGTGGTCTGTGACCTGTTAGGAAGTAGGCCGCACAGCAGGAGGTGAGTGGTGGGCAAGCGAGCATTACTGCCTGAGCTCCATCTCCTGTCAAATCAGAGGTAACATTAGATTCTCATAGGAGTATGAACCCTACTGTAAACTGCATGCGAGAGAGAGAGTTTGTGTGGTCCTTATGAGAATCTAACTAATGCCTGAGAATCTGAGGTGGAACAGTTTCATCCTGAAACCATATCCCCCCAACCCCTAGTCCGTGGAAAAATTGTCTTCCACGAAACCAATCCCTGGTGCCAAAAAGGTTGGGGACCACTGTTTTAAAGGATACAAATGAACAGCCAGATGAAGGGATACATAGGGCAAGGTCTGTATGGGTCCCAAGTGTAGAAGCTTCCATCCCTGTGGAGTTGGTGCACCACTCTCTTAGCAGGTGGATATGTTCTTGTTCACCTTCTGGGAAGCCCCTGAATTCAGTCCTTTTGTGGGGTTTTGTTTTGTTTTGTTTTGTTTTTTGTTTGTTTGTTTTTGTATGGAGGAAGAAGGGGAAGGGGAGGCAGGTCCCTCTTGGATTTTTAGTGGGGCTTCATTACATAGGCATGATTGATAGAAGAGTTGGCCATTTGTGATCAACTCAACCTCAGAGCTGTTTCAAGAAGCATGGGCAAAAAGCCAAATATTTTAACAAATGATTGCTCAGTCACTTAGGAAATTACAAGAGTTACAGGAGCTATGAGCCAGGAACGTGGGACAAAAACCAAAAATTATACATCGTAGTATCACAGTTACCTTTTAAATCAGAAATTAGTACTGTAGCCCTTTTGGTTTTTCACTGTTAAAGCTCTTGGACCCAAAGTAAAGAAGAATTACGCATATTTTTGGCCTGTATATTGTATCCAAAAATGTGAACCAAGTTACAAAATCATTTACTGTGATTGTATTTAAACCCATACCCAGAATGTGATCACAAAATATCAAGCTGGTTTCTAAAATGGATGCACCTCAAATGTGGGGACATATGCAGTGCTGGGTACCTGAAATATGAATGAAGTATCTTCCTGCAGAATCAGCACTTTTTAAAGTTTTGAGGGGGAAAGGGGGCTGCTTCTTTTTGCATTTAATAAGAGTTTGGTCATACATATCATATACAAGCAAAATCAGAAACATACTGTGTTTTTCGTGAAAATCTCTGAAGCTGAGAAACAATATGAGCAGTTTGTAATTAAAAGTGTTGCTGTTTTTGTATTGTTGGAGAACCAGTGACATTAATCATGCTTCTGCTGTGAGAGCTGAGTTTGCTTACATCATGCTGGCCAAGGCCTGCCAGACGGCCAGATCAGAGCAGGTGGGATGGATGATTTCTGGGCAAGTCCAGGAAGGCCCTCATGGTTTTTGGTCATTCTTTGATCCATTGTTTTGGTTGGTTGGGTCACTTAATAATTACACAAAAATTAGCTACCACAAATCACTTTTTAAAATTGCACCTGATCAGATGTGTTGTTTACAAACATGCAAATGAGTGGTTCTCCTTCCTGACATGGTGAATTTGCCACAAAAACACAAATAATTTTTCTAGTTTTCTTTTTTTTTCTTTTTGAGACGGAGTCTTGCTTTGTTGCCCAGGCTGGAGTGCAGTGGCGCTCTCAGCTCACTGCAAGCTCTGCCTCCCAGGTTCACACTATTCTCCTGCCTCAGCTTCCTAAGTAGCTGGGACCACAGGCGCCCGCCACCACGCCTGGCTAATTTTTTGTATTTTAGTAGAGACGGGGTTTCACTGTGTTAACCAGGATGGTCTCGATCTCCTGACCTCGTGATCCGCGTGCCTCGGCCTCCCAAAGCTCTGGAATTACAGGCGTGAGCCACTGTGCCTGGCTGATTTTTCTAGTTTTCTTTATCATTATTTATTCCTCCATTTAGAATAGTTTTTGTTATATTTTCACCTGGGAAAAAGGTAATTATTTTTTTAAAAGGTAGTTAAAAACATGAAGTTCAAAGCATAAGTTTGGAACCAGGAAAATATGTTAATTTAAGGAAACTTCAGAGCAATCTGTAATTATCAGCAGCCCTGGGTGTCCCTCTGACAGCAAAGTAGGTGATAGCCCCACCCTAGCCACAGCCAGTGAAACAACTGTCTAAAAAAACACAGGGTAGGCCGGGCGCGGTGGCTCAAGCCTGTAATCCCAGCACTTTGGGAGGCCGAGACGGGCGGATCACGAGGTCAGGAGATCGAGACCATCCTGGCGAACACAGTGAAAAATACTGTCTTTACTAAAAAAATACAAAAATACTGTTTATTATTTTACTAATTTTACTATATTTTACTATTTATTATTATTTTACTAAAAAAATACTGTCTCTACTAAAAAAATACAAAAAACTAGCCGGGCGAGGTGGCGGGCGCCTGTAATCCCAGCTACTCGGGAGGCTGAGGCAGGAGAATGGCGGGAACCCGGGAGGCGGAGCTTGCGTGAGCTGAGATCCGGCCACTGCACTCCAGCCTGGGCAACAGGGCGAGACTCCGTCTCAAAAAAAAAAAAAAAAAAAAAAAAAAAAAACACACACACACAGGGTATACAGATATACTGAATTAAAGCAGAAGTATTATTGTAGATATGCAAGTGAACATATATTGATAATGTCGTGGGAGAAAACCCTGAAGAGTAACCACCTGAAAGTGTACTCTAGTAGCTTCATTTAGAAACCAACCATGCAAATTGTGAAGGAAAATTTCCAGAATTTTTTTGTTTGTTTTGAAACAGAGTCTTGTTCTGTCACCCAGGCTGGAGTGCAGTGTGTTGATCTTGGCTCATTGCAACCTCTGCCTCCTGGGTTCAAGTGATTCTCCTGGCTCAGCCTCCTGAGTAGCTGGGACTACAGGCATGCACCACCACGCCCGGCTAATTTTTGTATTTTTAGAAGAGATGGGGTTTCGCCATGTTGGCCAGGCTGGTCTTGAACTCCTGACCTCAAGTGTTCTGCCCACCTCTGCTAATCAAAATGCTGGGATTATAGGTGTGAGCCACCGCACCTTGCCAATTCCCAGAATTTTTTACAATTACGTAGACGTCTTGGGTAGAAGTAGTACAGACAGTGAAAGGCACAATGATGTGAGCAAGGTCAAAGTCCATTTCTAAAGCTCCGTGGATGGTGGAGGTCACATACTAGAGGATTAAGTGGAGCTTTGTACTGTAGATTTGCTCAAATTTGCTTAAGGTCAAAATGAGGCAACCAGGCTGAAAAATCCCTTTATTAGGTTACAAATTTAAATGTTCCCCCAATGACATACTTGGACAGTCACCTCAAAGACTGTTATTGACCCAGTTCTTTACCACCCATGTTCTATCCATGTTCTAAGACATGGATATAAATGATCTGACTGCACTGCTGGAGTTTGAACTGTTTGTCTATCTGTGAAGAGACACTAATTTTGTAAAATCTCTGATGATTAAAAAACTGAAGGTAGGTTCACAGGCCAGGCAGCCTTTAGGAACAGTGTGCCAGTCACAGTCTGAGGTACACCCTGACTGGATCATTAGCCTCTACATCACTTACCTAGAATTTCGTGGGGTTTTTTTGTTTGTTTTTGTTTTTTTGTTTTTTTGTTTTTTTTTGAGACGGAGTCTCGCTCTGCCGCCCAGGCTGGAGTGCAGTGGCCGGATCTCAGCTCACTGCAAGCTCCGCCTCCCGGGTTCCCGCCATTCTCCTGCCTCAGCCTCCCGAGTAGCTGGGACTACAGGCGCCCACCTCGTCGCCCGGCTAGTTTTTTATATTTTTTAGTAGAGACGGGGTTTCACCGTATTAGCCAGGATGGTCTCGATCTCCTGACCTCGTGATCCGCCCGTCTCGGCCTCCCAGAGTGCTGGGATTACAGGCTTGAGCCACCGCGCCCGGCCTTTTTTCTTTTTTTTTTTTGAGATGGAGTCTTGCTCATCACCCAGGCTGGAATGCAGTGGCTTGATCTAGGCTCACTGCAAGCTCTGCCTCCCGGGTTCACGCCATTCTCCTGTCTCAGCCTCCCGAGTAGCGGGGACTACAGGCGCCTGCCAACGCACCCGGCTAATTTTTTGTATTTTTAGCAGAGACGGGGTTTCACCGTCTTAGCCAGGATGGTCTCGATCTCTTGACCTTGTGATCTGCCCGCCTCGGCCTCCCAAAGTGCTGGATTACAGGCGTGAGCCACTGCGCCCGGCCTACCTAGAATTTCTTACCTTAATTTGTGGCCAGGCTCAGTGGCTCACTTCTGTAATCCCAACGCTCTGGGAGGCTGAGGCAGGCAGATCAGTTGAGGTGAGGAATTTGAGATCAGCCTGGCCAACATGGTGAAACGCCATCTCTACTGCAAATACAAGCATTAGCTGGGTGTGGTAGTGTGCACCTGTAATCCTAGCTACTAGGGAGGCTGAGGCAGGAGAATTGCTTGAACCCAGGGGATAGAGGTTGCAGTGAGTTCAGATCGCCACTCCAGCCTGGGTGACAGTGCAAGACTGTCTCAAAAAAAAAAAAAAAAAAAAGTAATTTGCCGATTCATTAGAGTAGTAAAAGTGGTAACATTTTGGAAGGAGTATAAAATCGACTACCAAAACAAAAAAACTCATCAAAAAATCTTTTTTTCAGACATGATGGGGAACAGTGGCAAAGGACCTCACTGTTGGAGGTGAAAATCCCAAGTTTGGTTTTAGACATTTTGAGTCTGAGGTTTGCTCTCTGACTCAGATTGACTGGATTTATCCAGGGAAGGTGATGGAGACTTCAAACTCAGTTTAAAATTTATTTTTTTCCTCATGGAAGTATGAAAGTACATCCTTCACCACTTCTCCCCACCAACCATAGTATCCAAAAGATGAGGGTTTTTAATGGTGTGTTTGTGGTTTTTTTGCAGTTTCTAGCACAAGTCATTTGTTTATTCCTGGCCCCACTCATTGATTCACACTCAGAGGCAGCCTGCCAGTTCATTGGGTGCTTTGGAGCAGTGACAAATGGGAACAAGCAAGGAAGGAGGGGGAGCCTGAGGTTGATGCTCACCCACACTCCACTACCCACTTCTTTTCCCAGCCACATATGTGTCTCAGACATACCACTTGATCCTTCATATCACAACAAGGGAAAAGCTTCCAAAGTTGACCTAATTAATGAATGTTTTTCTGAGGATGAACACTGTCAAGACAAAAACTCTGCCTATTTTTACTGCACATGACAGATTTGCTGCAGTGAAAATAAAGCTTGAGATTTGGACCTGAAGAGTTGATTTTAGGGAGTTGTGTGGGCTCCGTGAGACTCTTAATTTACATGAATTAAAGAACACCATTATTAACATCCCAGCAGATTAACTGTCTTCTGATTAGTAAAAGACTGATTCTACCACATGGCACAAAAAAACATGACCTTTGAGAAGATAAACATACTGAAATTTCCACCAACAGAGGCCTGAATGAAATTACTGGGCACCTCTTGGAAATTCATCTAGACCTCACTTCTTGTTATTTTTTATTTTTTATTTTTTTTGTGAGACAGAGTTTTGCTCTTGTTGCCCAAGCTGGAGTGCAATGGCACAATCTCGGCTCACCACAACCTCCGCCTCCCAGGCTAAAGCAATTCTCCTGCCTTAGCCTCCCAAGTAACTGGGATTACAGGCATGCGCCACCACACCTGGCTAATTTTGTATTATTTAGTAGAGATGGGGTTTCTCCACGTTGGTCAGGCTGCTCTCGATCTCCTGACGTCAGGTGATCTGCCCACCTCAGCCTTCCAAAGTGCTGGGATTACAGTGTGAGCCTCCGTACCTGGCCTAGGCCTCACTTCTTAGCAGTCACCTTAGCTAACAGAGTAGTAAAATTTTTCCTTAAAATCTACATATTTGGCCAGGCGCGGTGGCTCAAGCCTGTAATCCCAGCACTTTGGGAGGCCGAGGCGGGCGGATCACGAGGTCAGGAGATCGAGACCATCCTGGCTAACACGGTGAAACCCCGTCTCTACTAAAAAAATACAAAAAACTAGCCGGGCGAGGTGGCGGGCGCCTGTAGTCCCAGCTACTCGGGAGGCTGAGGCAGGAGAATGGCGTAAACCCGGGAGGCGGAGTTTGCAGTGAGCTGAGATCTGGCCACTGCACTCCAGCCTGGGTGACAGAGTGAGACTCCTTCTCAAAAAAAAAAAAAAAAAAAAAAAAAATCTACATATTTATTAGAGTCTGGGTTCACAAAATATTATGATACAAAAGACAAAGTAAAATTTGCTTAGAATACAACCTAACATGCAGTATCAGAAAATTCAGCCTACTTACCAGAAATGGGTAAATCTGATTCATCTTTTGTATTGATATGCTAGAAGCATTTTTCTTCTCCTTGATGAGAAGTAATTTTAGAACACTTTTCATATTAAAACCAGAATATGAAGTAAAGGTGACCTTTTGAAATCAATATGAGATTCTAAAGAAGTGTTTACATTTGGAGAGCTTCAAGCTATTCACTGTACTCTGCCATAACTTTGTGTAGAATTTTTTTTTTTTTTTTTTTTTTTTTAATAGAGACAGGGTCTGTGTCACCCAGGCTGGAGTACAGTGGCATGAACATAGCTCACTTCAGCCTTGAACTCCTTCAGCCATGAACTCCTGGGCTCAAGTGATCCTCCCACCTCAGTCCCCTAAGTAGCTGGGACTACAGGCATGTGCCACCATGCCCAGCTAATTCTTTTCTTTTTGTAGAGATGGGTTCTCACCATCTTGCCCAGGCTGGCCTCAAAACTTCTGGGCTCAACTGAGCCTCCTGCCTCAGTCTCCCAAAGTGATGGGATTACAGGTGTGAGCCATCACACCTGGCCAAAACTTTTTTTTTTTTTTTTTTTTTGAGACAGAGTTTTGCTCTTGTTGCCCAGGCTGGAATGCAATGGTGTGATCTCAGCTCACCGCAAACTCTGCCTCCCAGGTTCAAACGATTCTCCTGCCTCAGCCTCCCTAGTAGCTGGGATTACAGGCATGTGCAACCACGCCTGGCTAATTTTGTATTTTTAGTAGAGATGGGGTTTCTCCAAGTTGGTCAGGCTGGTCTCGAACTCCCGACGTCAGGTGATCTGCCCCACCTCGACCTCCCGAAGTGCTGGGATTACAGGCTTGAGCCACCGCGCCCGGGCGCGGTGGCTCAAGCCTGTAATCCCAGCACTTTGGGAGGCCGAGACGGGTGGATCGCGAGGTCAGGAGATCGAGACCAACCTAGCTAACACGGCGAAACCCCATCTCTACTAAAAAATACAAAAAACTAGCCAGGCGAGTTGGCGGGCGCCTGTAGTCCCAGCTACTTGGGAGGCTGAGGCAGGAGAATGGCGTGAACCCGGGAGGTGGAGCTTGCAGTGAGCTGAGATCCGGCCACTGCACTCCAGCCTGGGTGACACAGCGAGACTCCGTCTCAAAAAAAAAAAAAAAAGAAACACTGTTTAAGTCTGGCACAAGTTTAAGTTAAGACAAGAGAAACTGAAGGAATCAAAACATAGTCATTTTCCTTTATGTCACTGTCATTCTGTGTGTAAATCACTCAGTTCCCCTCTTCCATGAAACCTTCAGGCTCACTTGGACTCAGAGCAGGCTCTTGCTTGTTCTGAATTGCATTCATGACTGATGTATCCACAGTCTTTTTTTTTTTTTTTTTTTTTTTTGAGACAGTCTCGTTGTCACCCAGGCTGCAGTACAGTGGTGGGATCTCAGCTTACTGCAACCTTCACCTCCCTGGTTCAAGCAATTCCCCTGCCTCAGCCTCCCGAGTAGCTGGGATTACAGGCACACATCACCACGCCCTGCTGATTTTTGTGTATTTTAGTAGAGATGGGCCAAACTAGTCTCAAACTCCTGACCTCAGACAATCCACCTGCCTCGGCCTCCCAAAGTGCTGGCATTATAGACGTGAGCCACCACGCCCAGCCTTCCACAGTCTTGATATAACTGGCTGGGCCATAGTAGACACTCATTGACCAGGGCCCATGGTTATGTTGTTCAGACCTTGACTATAGCATGACAAAAATGGTTCCTTACTGTGAAACAATAGCTTGGCTCCAAAAGGGATCCCAAGGCAGGTTTTGTTTTGCACTCTAACACAACTTACTCACTTGCTTATGGCATTACTCATTGATTTCCACCAAAAGCATTGTCAATCTATCTATTCATACTTCGTTGTATGATGGGACCTGGTGAGGGAAACAGTGGGTGAATTGCCCAGCTACAAAGACTCTCTCCACCCTGCACTTTCTCTAGTCAGTGTGCTTCATCGCCCACCATCTTTGTCGCATTCCCCCAATTCCGCCCAATGCAGGACCACACCCTCTTCCCACATAGGTCATCAAGCAAAGCCTGTGCTCCATTCAGAGCACCTCTTAGACAGATTCCGAGTCAAGTAGGGCTCTCCTTAGGTCTACCCTGCTTGTTGTGGACTGCCTAAAGGGTACTGCTATAAAGTGTTACCTCCACTGAACACGTCCTTTCTTTCCCCCCACAGACATAACCAGTGCGGTGCAATCCAAGCGAAGAAAATCCAAGTAAACAAGCAGGACGGCGACTTGATACTTGTAAATGTGTGTGACTTTTACAAAGAGCAATTTTGAGCTGTGACTTTTTTAAATCAATTTCTGTACAGTTAGTAATTTTAATAATGTGGCCCTTTTCCTAGTCCCTGCAACCTGTTTCATAAAGTGCAATGGGGAAAGCAGGATTGTTGAGCCCTTTTGGTGTTGCGAGTTGAAGTTCAGGGTTTCTAAAATGTTGTCTTGTATTGAAAGGAGCTAATGCCATTATGTTATTAGTTTTCACATTTCCTAAGCAGCCTAGAGTACAGGGTGAGCATTTTTAGATCTCCTAATGACGTATTGTGCTGTGGAAGTACTGTGTGTGAATAGCAGTAGTGGGGGCAAAAGCAAGCTTCTCATTTGGAAATGTTGTAAATAATTTTATTATATAGTGTTTTGGATGTATTTGTTGTAGAAATGGACCAGTGAATAAAGAGAATCTAAGGATTTGTACAATGCGAAATAATGTGTTAAATAAATGTCATTGTCATAGAACAAAGTTATGTTATTGGTAAGGGATTTTTGGGTGATAAGCTCTTTCTTTGGACCTTAAATAAGCAGACACTGCCTTCTTTGTGAATGGAATTCCCATCTAGTCCTCATTGCACCTGAGATGTCCGCCTGGCAAGTTGAGGAAAATGTACATACTTGCTCTCTCACCTCATTCTTGGCTTTGAAGAAACTAACCCTGTTCAGCACTGTGCCAGGTACTTTGATATATATTGCTCAACTTAGAGAAGATCAATGACCACCCAGGATTTTCTAGGGACAGGAAGCTGTCAGCAGCTGAGACAGCACTTTTTCACCACGTCACACATTGCTTCTCCATATGCATGGTGGATAGATCCAAAACAATTGTGCTTACATCTCTTCCGTGCAGGAGGTAAGCCCAGACTGGCCTGTAAGATTGTGCCAGCATCAAGAATCTAGTCCAGGGCCAGGTGCGGTGGCTCACACCTGTAATCCCAGCACTTTGGAAGGCCTAGGCGGGCAGATCACCTGAGGTCGGGAGTTCGAGACCAGCCTGACCAACATGGAGAAACCCCATCACTACTAAAAATACAAAATTAGCTGGGCATGGTGGCGCATGCCTGTAACCCAAGCTACTGGGGAGGCTGAGGCAGGAGAATTGCTAGAACCCAAAAGGCAGAGGTTGCGGTGAGCCAAGATTGTACCATTGCACTCCAGCCTGGGCAATGAGTAAAACTCCGTCTCAAAAAAAAAAAAAGAATCTAGTCCAGTTTAGGTCAGGTTTCCACCTTCAGTCCAGTTCTGTGGTTAGATGGAGCAGCTCCCAAATTAGAGGGGTCATTTTGTGTTGTATATTTCAGAGATGTTCACTACATTTCACTCTGGCTGCCCTGCTTCAAAATGCATGTAGTCTCCAAAGCCAGCTCCTTCTGCCCCACCCTACCCCCAACTTTCAGGAGACTCTGATGCTGGGGGCCCTGGCCTTGTCTCAGCCTGGGCTTCAGCCTTCTGCTGCATCTCCCCTAGGGCTAGACTTCATCCTTTCCCTCCAGTGGCTCCTTGCCCTTGCTCTAACCCAGTGCCTGAAACCAAAAGGATGAGTTGGTCATTCTGTCATGCTCTTATTCTCATCTCTATTTCAGCTGTCTTCATGTATGCGTCTTGCATTATAAGGATCTTCTAAAAGTAGTCATTTATGAGTCAGACCCCATTGTCTGGCTCTGTTCCCAGTAAGCTCATCTCCCCTCTTCCTCTCCCATACACACACACCAGAACCAAAGCCAGCTTTATCATAATACCCTGTGCCACTACGGTGCTTAAGATTACAAAGTGCTTCTCATACTTAAGCTCAACTCAGGCAGAAACGATCATGTGCTTTAAATAGATTTTTATTTGTTTTTCTTTATATTAATTAATTTTTTTTCTCCCATAGAGGAATAACATTACAGTCTAACAATCAGAATTCTGTTACACACATACACAGGCATGCCACATGACCCAGTTGAGGTGGTTGTTTCCTTGAGTCTGTTGACACATCACATGGTCAAAATCTCCTCATTTCAGCCAGTCTCAAAACACCCAACAGGGATGCACTCAACTTGTTGGTTCCATGTGGAACTAGGTGGCAGGGCGAGAGGGAAAGTAGTAGAAGGGGGCTAAGGTGTGTCTGCATTCAGTCCCCTCATGTAAAGCCACATGGATCTGGGGGGTATCCAAGAGCTCTGATGGGGTCCCTGTTGCACCTAAGACATTATAGGTCAGAGCAAGTTGATCAGAGGGTTCCAGGCAGGGGGCTAGGGAGCAGGCATACATACTCTAAAACAGCACCAAACTGCATTCATACACACACGGTGCCCTGCTGGGACTAGACTGGCAAAGGCTGGAAAGACACCCAGCTTGAAGGAACCACTCAGACTTAACTGGGGGATAACTGGAAGTCACTCTTTGATGTAACTGGGACTCACTCTAGAAACAGGGGTCCCTCTGACACAGTTTTGGCAAAGTGCTGGTAGTACTGACATTAATACTCACAAACTGGTACAAACTCTAGGGCCTCTGAAAACATCGATCAAAACAGAGTCTCTAACCCCCTCCTAAGGTTGCATAGGACTTTGAACTCTGGTTCCCTCACGTATTCAAGTTCTGTGGTTTAAAAAAAAAAATCCTGAAGCATGCTCAAGGTGAAAGGCACGTACACAGTCAATACAGTATGACAAGGGCTGATGCTTCAGGAGTCAGACTAGCAGGAGACTGAGTAGTGTTGGTTTTTAGAAATCTATACACAATTAAAATATTGCCACACTCAAATGCTACAGAATCTACAGGAAAGGTACAAAAAAATAGCCTTGCAACCTGCCAGGTGAGAGATTGGGTTCTAGAACTACAGGAGCCTCCAGAAATACAGGTAAAGAAAAGGTCTTTTAAAATTTGAGCCAAATGCCCTATAACTTAAACTCTTCCCCCACCAGAAGGATCATGGGCACCACACAGGACTGAGCCTAGGTCCCAGGTGGCAGTGAGGAGTAGGCAAGAAGGATTGGAGGGAGTTTCAGCTCTTGGAGGTGCCGAAGACCCTAGGCTGGCTGTGAAGTGCCCAAGTGGTAGCTGGAAGAATAAAAGCAACTAGGTTGTAACTGAAGGAGAACTTGGGGAGAGGAGCAAGGCTGTCAACTACTGGGGCCCTAGTGGACTGGCGTGGGAGCTTTGATCCGTTTTTAGTGTTAATTTGGCTTATTCCCTGGAATAGGAGACCCCATCAGGTATTCCTCTGTCCTCATCCCAGCATCCATGGGGATACCCCATCCCTTCCCCACATATCCCCGGCCTGGGGCTATAGGGTCAGGGAGGGCAGCTGCCTTTGCCCTCATGGGAATGCAGTTTTCTCCAAGCCTCAGCTTGGCTGTGAGGCCTGGAAACCTAGAGTTGGGGTGAGGGGAGGACTTACGTTCATATGTACCAAGAAGTCTTAAAAGTTCCAAGGAAGAGTGGGCACACACTAGAAAAGGGTGGCTAGAAAGAGGAAATGGTAAGCAACTCGGGGCATCCCAAGAGGCTGTTGCTGGTGTCTGAGCCCAAAATTCAGTCTCACCACAAGAAGGGGGAGGCCGGTGGCCCCTGCCCTGTGTGTCTCCCCCAGGGATTCAGGTTCCCTCCTCCAGGTACTTACTGGAGGAGGAGGGGAGGGGGACCATAGGGCACCCATCTCTCCCCAGCAACCTAGAAAGAAAGAGAGGCCTGTGGGAGAAAATGAAAAGAGGCCCCCTGAAGGCCCTGAACCTGGATAGGAACAATTTGCAGATTGGGACAGTGGGGGTCCTGGACTCCTACTCAGGATTGCTGGCTAGCCATACTGAGCAGGGTGTGAAATACAAGGCCAGAGGCAAGGTGAAAGCTGAGCTGTCAGCCTTGGGATGACTTCACCCCATGGTGTGTCCTCCAGCATCACTGCTCTGCACTCTGACCCAGAGTGTGTGCCCTTTCCCCGCCTAGAAGCCCTGTGGCCTGCATGTCTCCTAAGCTAGTTCTAGCACCTTGGGCTTGTGAAAAGATGGCCAGGATGGTGGGGGCCTTGCCCAGCTTCTACTCGGGTGACATGTCAGGGGTAGAGTGGCAAGGTACTAAGCCCTTCAGATTCCGGGGCCTGCACAAGGGTGGATTATAGAAAAGGGAAGTGGGGGCAGACTCCAGGCTTCAGCCTGGGAGCAGGGTTTGGCCTCTCTGAGCAAGCACAGTGCACACTCCCTTGGTGCCCTGCTCCCTGCAGCTTCTCAACGTTGTCTGTCCTGTTGCATCTCCAATAGGCTGCCTCGTTCCCTAGATTCCCTCCGTCTTCTCCCTCTAACTCACATCTCACAGTCCTCTTCTACATACTGTACTTTTCCAGGCCTAAGTAGCTCCACAGAGTACCGTCCCCAAGGCAGAAGGAAGGGGAGACTAAAATTAGCAAAACCCTGAGCCCTTACTAGAGGGCAATGACAGCAGCCCAGGCTGCAAAGGCTCTACCTGGTCAGAGCTGGGCTCAGGGTCCCCACCATTTGGGAGGGAATTATTGGGAATGAAGAATAAGGGAACAGGAGTAAGTGTAATGCCAACCATGGGATAGTGTGACTCATGTAAGGTGGGAGTTGAAAGTGAGGAATGAGCCAGATCAGGGACTGGAAGCAGCTTTCAGAAATAGGGGTGGGCCAGAGGTAGAGGACTGAAGGGCAAGGGTGAAGGGGAAAGACAGGGATGGGGATCAGAGAAGAAAGGATGGAGGGGTCAGGAGTAGGGGGCATGGATGATTAGATGCTGGGTATGGGGGCCAGAAGGAGTGAGGGTGAAGGGGGCTTGAAGGGGTTCAGAGGCAGATTAGACGATCAGAGATGGGGATATTGAGGGTGTCGGCTATCACCTAACCTCACACGCTTTAAGAAGGGAGGTTTCGGTGTCCAGCCCGAGGCGTCAGAGGTGCCCGACAGGGATCGGGAGTCAGCAGGGGGTTCGCGGCGCGGCCGGTGGACGCTCAGTAGTTAAACTGGCGCTGGCACGGCTGGTAGATGAAGCTGCCCTGGTTCTTGGACCGGCGCGGACGGCCCTCGCGGGCTCGGTTCTGTCGCTGCACCGCCTTGGCGCTCAGCGCGTGGCGCTCCGCCCGCTGCCGGGCCCGCTGCAGCCGCCGCACCTGGCCCGCCTTTTCCAGCAGCGCCGCCCGCGCTGGGAGAGGAGCGACGTGGCGCCCGGCCCGGGGCTCGCGGCGGGCAGGCGCCAACTCCCTGTGGGGACAGAGCGAGGCTCGGTCAAGCCGGGTGAGCCGGGTGGGGGGGCTAGGGGGCGCTGCCATCTCCCACCCTTGCTTTGGCGCAGTTCTGTGTCCGTTCAGATTGGGGTGCCCGACTCCCTTCTTGTGGGTACCAACCCGGAGGTGTCTCCTCGGTTCTAGCCCATAACAGGTAAACTGGACCTCGGGGAAGACTGGACCCCCCACTCCCCATTCCACCCTTGCCTTTCTCTTTAAGTCCCACTCCCTAGACGCTGCAGCCACGCTCCTCAAGCCTCCAAATCCGGCCCCGGCCTTTTAGCCACGCCCCTCCTTCCCAAGCCTCGCCCCGGCCACTAAGCCACGCCTCTCCCACCCAACAGCCCAGCCCCTCCATCCTCAGGCCAGCCTGTAGCCTCGCCCTGCGGCTCACGGGCCCCCTACTTTGTCTCAAAGGCAACTACCCCAGCCTCCTGGCCTGGACCCTGGCCTCCAAGATCCGTCTCCCTGGGCATCCAGGCTCCGCCCCCGGCTCGCTCACCCTTCGCTGAGGTCGCCGTCCGGCAGGGCCGCGTCCGGGAGCGGGGAAGGGGGCCCGGGCTCCAGCACTATGGTGCTGCCGGTGACGTAAACGGACATGCTGGGGTGCTCGATGAGGAGGTCCTCCAGGGGGCTGCTCTGGAGGCGGGCGGGACCGAGTCCAGGCCCCTCTGCAGTAAAACAGGCGGGAGGGGTAACAAACCAGCTCTCGTCCATCAAGGAGGGCGCGGGCGGAGGGCGGCCCGCGGGGGCAGAGGCGGCCCCGGGGCTGGGTGGAGCCGCGTAGCTGTCTAAGGGGCGCGGGTTGGGAGCCGTGCAGAGGAGGGGAGCAGCGAGGAGGGACACACACACACACCGGACAAGGGGGCGGGGAGAGAAAGGGCATCGTTAGTCAGACCCGCAGCCCGTCCGCAGCTCCCCGGGGCACCCACGGGCCAGGAGTCTCGCCCTGCTGCCCTAAGGGACCTGACGTGCGGCCTCTCCTGGGCCGCCAGGAGAGGGCCCCGGCTCTCATGGGAAGGGGTCCCGTGACCCCACCTCCAGTAGGCTTGGGGGACTCCCCAATCCCCCAGCAGCGCCCTTCCCCTCTGCTCGGCCATCTGCCCTTAGAATGACTTCACAGGCCCAGGAGGCAGACCCAGACCTCACCCGGCAGGTCAATGATGAGCCAGCCGTCCACTTCATCCTCCTCCGACACGAAGGCGCGGGGGCAGTCTGGGTCTTCAGGGGGCGAGGGGGTGCTGAAGAAGAGGCTGGTGAGGCGCTGGAACATGGTGGGGGGCGAAGCGGCCTCACGGGGGCGCCCTATGGCAGTGCAAAAACCTGGGAATCATAGAAGGACGTTGAGAGTCACCACTGATTGAGGTTCACCCCACTCCTGGCTTGGGGCAGAGGACAGAATATATCACCCCCAGAGCAGGGAGAAGGGTACACACAACAGGGATATGTGCGGACACTTTGAGGATATGTGCTTTCTGTATTCAAATCCAGGTTTGTTTGTTTGTTTTTAATCTTCTGTATGATTTTTAGGAAGTTATTTAACTTATCTGTGCCTTAGTTTTCTCATCTGTCAAAAAACAATGATAATAGTACCTTCCTCCGGGCTCTTATAAGAATTAAATAAGCTAATAATAGTATCCTCCTCCAGGCTCTAATAAGAATTAAATGAGCTATATCAAAGTTACTGAAAGGAAAAAAGGCGGTGGGGGGAAGAACTAAATGAGCTAAACACTTATAAAGTGCTTAGAACTATGTCTGGGCATATGGTAAGCACTCAACAGACTAATAGTTATTATTACAGGGTGCTTTAGGAACATAGAAAGAGTGTCATATGGCACAGCTCTGCCAGGGAAGGTCTCCAGAGAATTGGACATCCAAGCTGGACTCTGAGGAGTAAATAGGAGTTCTCCAGGCAGGGAGGAAATTGCCCATACTGTCTGCTTGTTATCATCACAATATAGCTAGGCCGGGCGTGGTGGCTCACGCCTGTAATCCCAGCACTTTGGGAGGCAGAAGTGGGTGAATTACTTGAGGTCAGGAGTTTGAGACCAGTCTGGCCAACATGGTGAAACCCCGTCTCTACTAATAATACAAAAATTAGCTGGGCGTGGTGGCGGGTGCCTGTACTCCTAGGCTGAGGCAGGAGAATCACTGGAACCTGCAAGGCACCACTGCATTCCAGCCTGGGTGATAGAGCGAAACTCAGTCTCAATAATAATAATAATAATAATAATAATAATAATAGCTAACATTTATCTTCCTGGCAGTATACTAAGCAGCTTTACCTACATTACCTCATGTAATCCTCACAACAACTACAGGAAGTAGATAATTACTATCCTTACTTTACAGTTGAAGAAATTGAGGCACAGAGAAGTTAACTTTCCCAAAGTCTCACAGCTAGTAAGATACAAAGGTGGGATTTGAATCCACACAGTCCGATTCCAGAGATAGCACCCAGAATCACCATATTCTATTGCCTTTTCCGGGTGTCTGTCTGAATTTGATATTTTCAACTTGGTGGACAGGGGTCATGGTCCATGTGTATTTTTCTGGGAAAAAGGACCTTGGTTTTCATCATGATTTCCTAAACAGCAATCTTTGACCCTAGAGATTAAGAACCACTCCTGGGGCCGGGCGCGGTGGCTCAAGCCTGTAATCCCAGCACTTTGGGAGGCCAAGACGGGCGGATCACGAGGTCAGGAGATCGAGACCATCCTGGTCTACACGGTGAAACCCCGTCTCTACTAAAAAATACCAAAAACTAGCCAGGCGAGGTGGGGGGCGCCTGTAGTCCCAGCTACTTGGGAGGCTGAGGCAGGAGAATGGCGTGAACCCAGGAGGCGGAGCTTGCAGTGAGCTGAGATCTGGCCACTGCACTCCAGCCTGGGTGACAGAGCGAGACTCCAACTCAAAAAAAAAAAAAAAAAGAACCACTCCTGGAGCCTGTGTGGTTTGAAAAGCACTGGCCAGCAGAAATCCCATAGAACTGCTACCATCTTACCATGTGATTTGGCATGGCTCTGTTGTGTCTGTCATATGAGGTGTAAAGATGGCATGCCCTCCCCCCTCTGACCCCCTTTTCCTCGGCTCCTGTTCAAGGGCAGCATCCGAGGCTAGGAGGAAGATCAGGTTGCCTGGGCTCAGGGAGACAGCAGGTCAGTGGGAGGTGATGATGGAGGAAGGGAGCTGTCAAGTTTCCAGGGGCCCTTAAGGATGAGCACTGAGGGTTGGACCCAGACCCAGGCAAGCCCTTAACCAATCCTTCCCTGGGTGAAGATGAAGACCCCCTACTCCAGAAATGGAAACACCAAGGTGGTAGCTCTAGATCTACCCCCTCCCCATGCCAGCCTACCTCAGGACTAGAGCTTGGCTGGGGGCTGCTGGCCATACTCCCCCAGGACCTGAAGCCTGACTGACTCTCCACACCTGTTCCCTGAAGATGCTCAATGGTTTTGCTGCTGAGCCACTTGTCACCATTCTCTAAGGGTGTTTCCACACTTCCTGTAGAACTTCCTGGGGGCAGGTCCAGACTTCCCTGGAGGTATTTCTCCTCTTTCTGCTAATCCACCTGCAGTACTGCCATGCTTATTGCTACCTCCCCCATTCCCTGGAAACGTTTTCACACTTGCTGCAGAATCACCTCACTTCCATACCCTGAGAATATTTCCACATTTGCAGACTCACAGTAGGCTCAAGATGCTGGCTTCCCTGGTGGGATGGGGGTGGGAGATCTACAGGGGTTAAGAAGGTGGCACCACCCCCCACTAGTGTCCGCCCAGCACAATTCACATATCCCAACCCATCTGTAGCCACAGGGAGCTGGTGACTCCATTACCAAAAGCCCAGAAAGTTTGGCCCCTCTTGAAGGAAGGGAATATCAAGGCCTTAATGAGGCACATCCTCCTTCCAAGAACCTCCTACTTCATGGAATATGAAAGAGAAGTTAAGAGCTGTTTCAGGGACCATCATATTCACCCAGCCCATTTTACAATGTGATGATCAGAAAGAAGACATAATCTATCCAAAAATACATGGCTAGATAGTGGCAGGGCAGTCCTAGTCCCACGTTACTGTGCATCCAGTCCAGATTAGGAGGATGTCAGGAAAGACTCAGCAAACAATCCCCAAGAATACAATGATGCAGGGGTACAGGGAGGTGAAAAAGACCTTGACCTAGCCACACCACCCCTCGCCTAGCTACAAAAGGGTCTGGGGTTACTGGCACCAAGATTTAGCATGCACTTCCTGAAGACCCACTGTGTACCAGAGCCTGCACTGTGCCTCCTCAAATTTCAGATAGGTTTAGGGGAGGGAGGCTCAGGGGAGAAGCTCCCTGTCTGAGGTCACACAGCAAGTCAATGACAGCCAGGAGTGACAGCAGCACCAGCCAGCCAGTGCCTGCCCCCTCTCCTGACCACTTGGGAAGCCTCCCAGATTTCCTTTCCCAGCCCTGCCAGCTTCCTGGTTCTCACATTCCCAGTTCTGCTCCAGGGAGAACCATTCCCTTTAATAACTACAGCAGCTCTGCCCAGAATAGCATTTGTGCCCTAAGCCATCCCTACTCCCAGCCCATCCTTGAGCAAACTCCCAGCAGGAAAGGAGTTCCTGGTTCAGCCTCTAGGCCCATCCACTTAAGTCAGAAACTCTCCTTATCCTATCCCTTTTCCTATACTCTCTGTGGGCAGAGGTGAGGAGGGAGCAGCAAAACACTTGGAATTGTCTGCACTAGGCCAGGTCAGGCCCTTCCTAGCTGACAACCTAGGAAGTTGGGGAGGTAAAGGGCCAATAGAGGGAACCCTCACCCCACCCTCCAACCCCAACATCAGCCCTGGAGACACCCCGAGGCAGCCAATGACTCACCTCTCTGTGATCCAAACAGCTGGAAGGCAGCGATTTTATTGGACTCTAGGACTCCAAGGTACAGTGAGGACAGAAAGGGTCAGGACCACAAAACGTGAACCAATCTCCAGAGATTCCCTGGAAAAAGGTCCAGGAGTAAGGAGACCTAGGAGCCTATCAAACCGTGATGGGGCCGAGCCCAAGATCAGGTCCCCAGCGGAAGGAAGATGTGTATCTTCCCACTTGTATTGAGCCTCTATTATGTCCATGCCCTAGCTAATAATGCATCTGTCACTCAGTGAGCATGACTCTAATTGGTTGTGTGACCTCAAGTGAGCTAATTCTCCTCTCTGAGCCTGTTGCCCCTTCCATGAACTGGGGTCTAAGACCCCTCATTTTGGGTCTGGGAGTGACATCAGCTAAGGCGCTGCACACAAATCAGGGATTAGGAGGATGTTATTCTGTTAGTCCCTGGGGGCGGAGTCTGGAGCCAGAGGGAGGGTATCCCACCACCATCTGGTGCTGTCCCAACCACCTGGAGTCCGAGGTAGCCCCGAACTCCTGACGACCCCCTCGACCTAGGCCCAGCAGCGCCGTCTGACTCCTTCTCAGGTTGCAAAGAGAAAGTAGGGGATCAGAGGCCTGACCCCAGCCCCTGGATTAGCCCTAGGAAATCGCCGACCCCCTGCAGCCCCCTTTGGATTGCAGCGTCTCACCCAGGGCCCAGCCCCGACACAGCGGCTACCGGGTCACGGGAGGACAAGCGACCCGAGCCTGTGGGGGCGGTGCCGGCCTTGGTGACGTCTCAATGTCATATGCAAATAGAACGACGTCATGGTCTACCGGGCATGCGGCAACCAATTGGGAGCCGGGAACGCGGCCCCGGCGGCCGCCGGCGGAGAGAGACAAAGGCCCGGGTGCGGGGGTCTCAGGGCGTGTCCGTGGCGGGGGAGCCCCCTAGGCCCACCCGGGTCGGGACTCACCTGGGGGCGGGAGGGGGGCGGCACGGCGTTGAGGTAGTTGTGCGGCGGGACGTCCCAGGGTCGCCGGCCGCTCACAGGCCAGGCCGCATCGCTGGGGCTCGCGGGGGAGGCGGCGGGGCCGCGGTCGCTCCGGGCTGCTGAGCTCGCCCGCCGGGCTTTGAGTCTGTGCGGCCGCTGCGGCGGGGCTCACGGCACAAATTGGAACGTTCAAACAGCTGATTGTGATGTCACAAAGAGGCCCGCCCGCCTCGCGTCACCGGCTGGCGGGGCGGCAGCCAATCCCGGGCTGCGGATTCCCCCCCGTCCCGCCCCTCCCCTCCCGGTTTGCGGGCCGGGCGCTCGGGCGGGGAAACGTTCTCGGAACCGGGAGGGTGAGTGTTCGGGGAGGCAGCTGCGGGGAGCTGGGAGCCCTGCGCCGCGGCGAGCTCTCCGCGAGGAGGATCTCCACTCCCTCCTACCGGCTCCTCATTTTCCTGCCTCTTCCCGGATCGAAGCACCCTTACCTCTCCCACTGCTCCCCAAATCCTTTCACTGCATCCTATGTCCAAGTCCCGCGATGCGGACCCCGTTCTCGATCCACACCACGTCTGTGCACCTCCATTCTCCCCATTGCCCTTCTCCCTGCTCTCCCTCCCTCCTCGGGCTCACCTCCTCAGCCCTACACACTTTCTGCTTTCCCACCCCGGTTTTTCCTCAGCTCGGCAGGCTGCAGAGAAGAGGGACATCCCCCACCCCCGGTTCCGGGGGGAGCATCTGGGAATGTAGAGAAGTTAGTGAAGCTGACGGGAAATTTCGCAGAGTAGGACTTGGGAGGAATTGCCCTGTGCTGAGTAAACATTGACCTAAGAGGGCTCTGCACTTGAACGTTTTCACACCTTATTTAATCCACGTTGCTACCGGGGCTGTACAGAAGTGGCAGGACAGGGGCTGATTAGGAGTCCTGATTTACACGTGGGGAAGCTGGGTCTCACAATCTCACTGTTAGAGTGTGAACTCATATTCCACAATGCATTCAACATTTATTAGGCACCTACTATTGCACCACCATACCACTAGCTGATATGTATTGAACACTTACTGTGTGCCACGACCTGTGCTATGGTGCTTTATGTGTGTTTTTTTTTTTTTTTTTATCTTCACAACAACCCCAAAAGGTGGATATTTTCCCCGTTTTACAGTTGAGGAAACAGACTCAGAGAGCTCAAGTGACTTTCCTAGGTCTCAAAAGTATAGTCAATGGCAGAGCCAGGATTTGAACCTATAGCTCCCAGCCCTGACCCTCTCCATTCGCTACATGCACCAGATGGTCTAAACCTCAGGGCGCTTCAGGCTCCCCAGAGTCCTGGCTTTCAGTCCTCACAGTGCCCTAGACTTGCTGTGTGACCTCAAGTCATGTTACCTCTCTGGGTCTCAGTTTGTCCAACAACATATCCAGGCTTCCCTCTAGAGCTGCCATTGTAAGATTCTTCCAAACTCTCTGCCCTCAGGATTCTGCCCACCCCACGTTCTAGGCCCCAGCTCTCCCAGTGGCCTGGGAGATGCCTGAGAAGAGACCACAAATACACATATCAGAATCTCCAGGGCCAGAGGTTCTAGGTCAGCAGAGCAGGGCTGGTGGGGGAGGGTCTGAGAACTGCCCATCTAGCCCAAAAGGAGGCCGGAGGTGACCTAGGCCAGAGGTTAATGCACTAGTGATAGAACTCTGTCCCAGCCTCATCTGAAACCCCCAAGGGACTCCTTAACCCTAGGGACAGAGGAAGAGGCCAGAAAAAAATAACCCGAGGTGGAAGGGTGGAGAGGGGAGTCGCCTTGTGGCCCTTGGAGTGTTATACCCAAAGTGTCCTCATTCCGTGCAACTCTGAGCCTCTGCCCATCACAGCCACTTCCTGCTAACTTCATACCCTCTCAGACCTACTTGCTGACTTTAAATAATCCCTAACCCATCTCTCCGGTCAAGCCACTTGTTTGTTCTAAAACCTGATGTGGCTCCTAAAGCCCCACACTCCTAACACAGTACTCATGCCCCCCATGCTCCAGCCCCAGTTCTGTCCAGCTTCACCTCCCCTTCTCCTGCATGCATCTTGTGCTAAAGTCAAACTCCTCGTTGACTCTACGGCACTCTTCCACCTCCACCCTTTTGCTCAAGCTGTTTCCCCTGCCTGGAATGCCTTCTTCAGAACTTTCTGAAATCCAGATCTTTCCTGTCTTCGAGATTCTAGTTGGCCAGGTGTGGTGGCTCACACCCATAATCCGAGCACTTTGGGAGGCCAAGGCGGGAGGATTGCTCGGGGCCAGGAGTTTGAGACCAGCCTGGCCAACATAGCGAGACCCGTTATCTGCAAAAAATGAAAAAATTAGCCAGATGCCATGCACCTGTAGTCCCAGCTACTCAGGAGGCTGAGATAAGAAGATCACGTGGGTTTAGGTACAGTGAGCTATAATCAAGCCACTGCATTCCAGCTTGGATGACAGAGCCAGACCCTGTCTCTTAAAAAAAAAAAAAAAATAGAGAGAGGTTCTACTTACCCTTTTTTCCTCCAGGCAGCCTTCCCTGTCCCTTCTCGCCAGGTGATGGCTACCTTGATGGACATTTATTTGTTCAGTAAACAGTAAATGATGATCACTCGTTGTACGTGTGTATGTCTTCTCAAGTGAATGGTTGGCATCCCAAGGGCGGGGTCTTTGTCATGTATTGCCCCCACCCAGCTTGTGGGGGTCTGGCAGAGCAGACTTTCCTCAAAGGCTCAGTAGTTATAGCTTGAAGCTTAAGAAGGGTGGCTGGTTCAGGAATATACACCTGCACTCTCTACCTTGTGTACAGGCAATGGTCTGTTGAGCACATGGTTCTGGTTCCCCAAGCCCAGAAAAGGGGGCTCTTGGCTACACTCTGGTACCCTAAGTGACTGGACTCTGTTCCCAGCATTAGCTGAACCCCATTTCTAGGCTGCTAAGTCAGATCTCAGTCTTCCATTTCTCTGTAGAGTCAGAGGTACCCATGGAATCCCCTCCTGAAACCCCTGGGACCCATTCTTCCTATCCACTACCAAGATGTATTATCTGGGCTGGAGGATACCTCAGACCTCAGCTCATCCAAACCCCTCATTTTATAGGTGAGGAAACAGGTCCACTGAGGCACACGCAGGTCAAGATACTTGCTTAGAATCACACAGCAGCAAAGCCATCTACTGACCCTGGCCCCAGAAAGTGGGCTCAGTATTCTGAGACCCTGGTCTGGGCCAGTGGTCTGTAAAAAGAGGCAGCGGAGCTGGGTGCGGCGGTGCAGGCCAGTAATCATAGCACTTTGGCCGAGGCAGGAGGATCACTTGAGCCCAGGAGTTCGATACCAGCCTGGTCAACATGGCAAAACCCTGTCTCTATTAAAAATACAAGAATTAGCTAGGTGTGGTGGCCTGCACCTGTAGACCCAGCTACTCAGGAGGCTGAGGTGGGAGGATCAATTGAGCCTCGGTGGTTGAGGCTGCAGTGAGGTGTGATCATGCCACTGCACTTCAGCCTAGGCAACATAGGAGACGTTGTCTCAAAAAAAAAAAAAAAAAAAAAAATGAGGCAGTGAGCATCATGCTGGGGTAACTCTGGAGTCTCATTTCCAAGCAGACAGAGGGTGCCATTCCTATGCACGCACATGGATAATCGGGGGTATCTGTGCATACAATGAAGGCACCCATATATAAACATATACACACGTGCACATGAGCTCATGCTCAGAGTTAATAGGGACCCACGCCCATCTAACCCATGCCCAGGTGTAAGTACCTGCCCAATTTCATGGGCTCCAGGACTGGAGGTCAAGAGGCCACCCTTCAGGCAGGGCGCAGTGGCTCATGCCTACAATCCCAGCACTTTGGGAGGCTGAGGCAAGCAGATCACCTGAGGTCAGGAGTTCGAGACCAGCCTGGTCAACATGGTGAAACCCTATCTCTACTAAAAAATACCAAAAAACTAGCCAGGCGTGGTTGCGTGGGCTTGTGGTCCCAGCTACGTGGGAGGCTGAGGCAGGAGAATTGCTTGAACTCGGGCAGCAGAGGTTGCAGTGAGCCGAGACTGCACCACTGCACTCCAACCTGGGCGACAGAGCAAGACCCCATCTCGAAAAAAAAAAAAGAAAAAAAAATGAGGCCGCCTTTCTATTCCTTGGGCTTGCCCTCACCTGAGGGCTCCCCACTGCTTGCCACTCCCATTGCCTGCCCCCCTCCTTGCCCCCTTAAGTGATGTGTCAGCCTGTGTGTGTAGCTCAAAGGACCTTGTGTGTACTTGCAGGTATGAGCCAGTCTGTGGGCTTGGCTGGAGAACTGGCTCACCACTCCCCTCCTTCCCCACCCTCCCCTGCCCCCTGCCCTGAGATAGAGTGTGAGGTTGAGAGGAATCCCTCTGACATAGATAATAAACTCTTCCTATCTTACCGGTGAAAAAACTAAGACAGAGAGGGGAAAACATTTCATTGGTAAAGCCAGCTAGAGCAGGCATAATCCCCAAATTACCCCAACAGATGGGCCTACACATTAACAAGAGGCCATATTCCAAGAACTTCTATTCAAAAAGCTTTGTTGTGACCTGGGTGGCTCACACCTGTAATTCCCAGCACTTTGGGAGGCTAAGGCAGGCACATAACTTGAGTTCAGGAGTTCCAGACCAGCTTGGCCAACATGGTGAAACTCTGTCTCTACTAAAAATACAAAAATTAGCCAGGCCTGGTGGCGGGTACTTTTAAGCCCAGCTACTCGGGAGGCTGAAGCAGAAGAATCACTTGAACCCAGGAGGCAGAGGTTGCAGTGAGCCGAGATCGTACCACTGCACTCCAGCCTGGGCAATAGAGCAAGACTCTGGCTCAAAAAAACAAAACAAAACAAAAAAAAAAAAAACACAAAAAACACAAAAAACCTTTGTTGTTCAATCCACAGATGTCTACATTTGAGAGTAACTCAAAGTGTGCGGCGGGGCGGGTGTGTATAAACCCTGGCCTGACTGTCAGATTTCAGTCTTGGTCTGTCCTGGGCTCACTGCCTGAGCCTGGGCAAGTCACTTCCTTTTTCTTTGTCTCAGTTTCCCCATCAGCAGAATGGCTGGCTCCATGCTCCCTTAACATACCTCCCAGGCTCAACTTCAAGGCGTCGTGGCTTGTTTGTGTGAACTGTGCTTAATGGCCCTGTCAGCAAGGAGGTGATGATCAGGACAGGATTCATTTCAGAGAGAAGAGGCAGCTGGCAGAAAGCCAAAAGCCTGGCTTAGTCTGAGTCCATCTGCCATGGTGTGAGGGTGGGACAGTGACTTTGGGGTCCCAGGGGTATGTTTGGAGTGTGGGCAAGTACCCAGGTGAGCTGCTGTAGTTGAGTGCCCAGCATGATTTCCCACGTTTAGAACTTTATTTTACTAATTTTTTTTTAGAGACAGGGGTCTTCCTATGTTGCCCAGGCTGGTCTCAAACTCCTGGGCTCAAGCAGTCCTCCTACCTCGGCCTCCTGAAGTACTGGGACTAGAGGTGTGAGCCACTGTGCTCAACCCCACGTGTAACTTTTTTTTTTTTTTTTTTTTGAGACAGAGTCTCGCTCTGTCGCCCAGGCTGGAGTTGCAGTGGCCGGATCTCAGCTCACTGCACGCTCCGCCTCCTGGGTTTACACCATTCTCCTGCCTCAGCCTCCCGAGTAGCTGGGACTACAGGCGCCCACCACCTCGCCCGGCTAGTTTTTTGTATTTTTTTAGTAGAGACGGGGTTTCACCATGTTCGCCAGGATGGTCTCGATACCCTGACCTCGTGATCCGCCCGTCTCAGCCTCCCAAAGTGCTGGGATTACAGGCTTGAGCCACCGCGCCCGGCCACGTGTAACATTTAAAAGAGAAATTGTTCTATCCCTCCTTGACCATCGTGGTTAGAAGGGATAGCTTTGGGGCCATCCAGGAGCAAAAGGAAAGGAACTGGCATCTGGAGTTGCATCCTGTCTGTCTTGCCCAGACAGGGCCAGATTCTGCAACTCCCTCCTGGGTCTCTGCTTGGGAAGTGGGTCCTTAGCAGGCTTTGAGGCTAGGGAGGAGAGGGTGCAGAAGAGAAGGGGGTTCCCTCCTGCTGAGCCAACCACTCTGCTAGGAGCAAATAAACTTCCCGAAGCTCAGACCACTTCCCTCTCCAACTCATAGCTCTTCCTTGGCTCCCTCTCACTCCCAGGCTGAATTCACACTGCTGGCGGGGCACCCTTTCATGGTATCGGGTCCACAGTAAGCATCTGGTAAATTCTGACTGGAGGGATAAGCAAAGCTGTGTTCACCTACTCTTTCAGCGTTCTCTGTACTCATATGCACACACATACCCTTTGCAAATAAACCACCAGCTTTCCTGCTTCCAGGACTTTGCTCTTGCAGTTTCCTCCATGTAGGGAACCCTGCCCCTCACTCATCTAATCTCTCTGTGTCTGGACCCTGTCTATTCGTTAGAACTAATGTAGGCTGGGTGCGGTGGCTCACACCTGTAATCCCAGCACTTTGGGAGGCAGTGGATCCCCTGGGGTCAGGAGTTCGAAACCAGCCTGGCCAACATGGCAAAACCCCATCTCTACTAAAAATACAAAAATTAGCCAGGCGTGGTGGTGGGCGCCAGTAATCCCAGCTACTCAGGAGGCTGAGGCAGGACAATCGCTTGAACCTGGGAGGCGGAAGTTGCAGTGAGCCGAGATCACACCACTGCACTTGAGCCTGGACGACAGAGCAAGACTCCGTTTAAAAAAAAAAAAAAGAATATAAACAGCAGCTTATATTTATTGATTATTTCTCTATGTGCCCGTAACCCTCCAAGATGGGCGCTGCTGTTTTCCCAGCTTCACAAATAAGGACACTGAGGCTCAGGTTGCTTGAAGAAACTTGCCCACAATCACAGAGCTAAAGAGTTGGTGCGTGTTTCAAAAATGTACAGTATTTTTACCTAACAGAATCATTTTTTTCGAGCAGCTGGTGCTCCCATGAAGGACCAAACTGCCATGTGTGGAGAGGGCCACATGATGAGGCCCCAAGAGGGACCTCTACAAGCTAAGAGTGGTCCCCTGCCAACAGAAAGTGAGAAAACAGGGCCTCACTAATATGGTCACAAGAAAATGAATCCTTCCAACATCCCAAGGGAGCTTGGAAGTTGATCTTTCTCTAGTTGAGCCTCCACATGAGGACATACCTGGCCAACACCTTGATTTCAGCCTTGTGGTATCCCAAGCAGAGAACCCAGATGAGCTGTGCCCAGACTTCTGACTTAGAGAATTGTGAGCTAATAAACAGGTGCTGTCATGAGCCCCTAGGTTTGTGGTGGTTTTGTTACACAGCAACAGAAAATCAGTACACACAGGCTTCACGCCTGTAATCCCAGAACTTTGGGAAGCCAAGGTGGGAGGATGGTTTGAGGCCAGGAATTCAAGACCAGCCTGGACAGTGGGGCCCCTTCTGTACAAATAATTTTTTAAAAATTATCCAAGCCTGTGCCACCATGTCTCGCGAATTTTTTCCTTCCTTCCCTCCTTCCTTCCTTCCTCCCTCCCTCCCTTCCTTCCTCTCTTTCTTTCGTAGAGATGAGACCTCACTTTGTTGCCCAGGCTGGTCTTGAATTCCTGGACTCAAGCAGTCTTCCCACTTTGGCCTCCCAAAGTGCTAGGATTACAGGTGTGAGCCACTGCGCCCGGCCTTCACTTCTTTTATTTTTTAGAGACGGGGTCTCTGACACCCAGGCTACAGTGCAGTGGTGTAATCATGGCTCACTGCAGCCTCGAACTCCTGGGCTCAAGCAATCTTCTGCCTCAGCCTCCTGAGTAGCTGGGACTACAGCACACACCTCCATGCCTGGCTAATTTTTAAATTTTTTTGTAGAGGCCGGGTCTCACTATGTTGCCCAGGCTAGTCTCCAATTCCTGGTCTTAAGCGATCTGCCTGCCTTGATCTCTCAAAGTGCTAGGATTATAGTATAGGCCACCACAGCTGGCCTGCCCCTCACTTTTTAAGGAGAGTTCTGTCTTGTCTGCCGGCTTTCTAGGCTTCCAAGATATGGAACTGAGATAACAGGGTAACAGAGACAGGATGGAGAGGTGAGAGGGAAAAAAGAAAAAAGTGAGGCCTGAGGGAAAGGGCCTGGGGGTACAGTTTTTCATGGAGAGTAACAGGTTTGGTGAGTGAAGGTCACTGAGAGGCAGTGGTAGGATGTGAGAGATTGGAGAGAACCAAAGGGATTTTAAGGAGTGGTTGCCATAGATCAGAGGCTCTTTGATTTTTTTTTTTTTTTTTTTTTTTGAGAAAGAGTCTTACTGTGTCACCCAAGTACGATCTCGGCTCACTGCAACCTCTGCCTCCTGGGCTCGAGCAATTCTTTGTGCCTCAGCCTGCTGAGTATATGGGACTACGGGCATAAGCCACCATGCCCAGCTAATTTTTATATTTTTAGTAGAGATGGGGTTTCATCATGTTGCCCAGGCTGGTCTCAAACTCCCGGGCTCCAGAGATCCAGTTGTCTCAGACTCCCAAAGTGATGGGGATTACAGAGATTAAATCTCTCTCTCTCTTTTTTCTCTTTAATTAGAGATGGGGTTCTCACTGTGTTGCTCAGGCTGGACTTGAACTCTGGGCTCAAGTGGTACTCCGGCTTCAGCCTCTTGAGTAGCTGGGACTATAGGCTTTTTATGTAATATCTCATTACAGCCTCACAACAGTCCTATAAAGGAGCTGCTCTTTTTTTTTTTTTTTTTTTTTTTTTGAGACGGAGTCTTGCTCTGCCGCCCAGGCTGGAGTGCAGTGGCCGGACCTCAGCTCACTGCAAGCTCCGCCTCCCGGGTTTACGCCATTCTCCTGCCTCAGCCTCCCGAGTGGCTGGGACTACAGGCGCCCGCCACCTCGCCCGGCTAGTTTTTTGTATTTTTTTAGTAGAGACGGGGTTTCACCATGTTAGCCAGGATGGTCTCGATCTCCTGACCTCGTGATCCACCCGTCTCGGCCTCCCAAAGTGCTGGGATTACAGGCTTGAGCCACCGCGCCCGGCCAAAGGAGCTACTCTTATCTCCATCTTGCAGATTTGGAAACTGAGGCACAGAGAGGTTATATGTCAAAGGTTCAACAGCTGCTAAGTGACAGATACGAATCTGTCAGCCTGCAGCCTGGCTCCAGTGCCCACAGTCTTTTTTTTTTTTTTTTTTTTAAGATGGGGTCTCACTCTGTTGCCGAGGCTGGAGTGTGGTGGTGCAATCACAGCTCACTGAAGCCTCAACCTCCTGGGCTCAAGCAATCCTCCCACCTCAGCCTCCCCATTAGCTGGGACTACGTGTGTGCATCACCATGCCTGGCTAATTTTTGTTGTTGTTGTGTATAGAGACAGGGTCTCCCCATATTGTTCAAGTTGGTCTTGAGCTCCTGGGCTAAAGCAATCCTCCTGCCTGGGCCTCCCAAAGTGTTAGGATTACAGGCATGAGCCATGGTGCCCAGCCTCAGTGCCACGTTCTTAAGCCCTTTGTGGCACTGCCTATCAACATGACTGAAGAGTGATAGCAAGGCCTTCCTGCATCAGGATCTCTTCTTCACCGGTACCAGGAATTCCATCATTATTGTGTCTTTCCTCACAGTTAAGCATCGTCCTTTTTAGATGCCTCCTAAAATACAATTAATGTAGGAACATTAAATCCCTACACATCTAGCTGATGGGTTTTTCAGATGCCTCCTCTCCACTGAATGAGATGACACAGAAATATAAATTGGGGTATGAGGAAAAAGGTAGTGGAGTATCAAAGGGAAAGAATATTCCAAGTAACTGCCAAAATCTAAAAAAAAAAAAAAAAAAGCAGGGCTTCATAGGAACACAAAGAGGTAAGAGGCCAGAGGCAGACGTTCCACGTTTCCTGGGCTGGCTCTGCCCAACCTGACATCGATGGGGCTTCTGGAGGTACAACCCGATAGTCAATCCGTGCTGCTTCTCAGCCCAGCCTAGAACACTGGTGACAGGGAGCCAAGTGGGTGAGAGGTGACAAGAGAGGCACTCTGGAAGGACGCCAGGAATAGCCCCGGTGCCTCCCCTGAGCCAGGCTGTCCTTGGGGAAGGCAAGTGGGACAAAGAGCACAACATGAATCCATCCCTCAGAAGGAGGCGAGTCAGCCTCATTCCTTTGCCAGGCTGTGGTTGTATTCCATCCACCTGAAGCCTACCTTTAAAGATTAAAATGGATTTTAAATGATGTAACAGGCTGGGCACGGGGGTCACGCCTGTAATCCCAGCAGTTTGGGAGGCCTAGGTGGGCAAATCACTTGAGGTCAGGAGTTTGAGACCAGTTGCCTGGCCAACATGGCAAAACTCCATCTCTACTAAAAATACAAATATTAGCCGGGCATGGTGGTGGGCGCCTGTGATCTCAGCTACTAGGGAGGCTGAGGCAGGAGAATCGTTTGAGCCCGTGAGGCGGAGGTTGCAGCCAGCCGAGATCACGCCACTGTACTCCAGCCTGGGTGACAGAGACAGACTCCATCTCAAAAAAAAAAAAAAAAAAAAGTAACAATTAACAGAAATAATATATAAAAATCTAAGCAAGGCCAGGCATGGTGGTTCACACCTGTGATCCCAGCTCCACCGGAGGCTGAGGCAGGAAGACTACTTGAGCCCCAGAGTTCAAAATCAGCCTGGGCAACATGATGAGACCCCTGTCTCTACAAAAAATAAAAATAAAAATAAAAGCTACATGTGGTGTCATGCATTTGTAGCCCCAGCTATTCCAGAGGCTGAGGTAGGAGGATTGCTGGAGCCTGGAAGGTTGAGGCTTCAGTGAGCCATGATTGCACCACTGTACTGCAGCCTGGATGACATCTCAAAACAAATAAACAAAAACCAGAAACAAACAAACACAAAACCCCGAAGCAAGCAAACAAACAAACAAACAAAAAAACAGAGCGAGACCCTGTATGATAAAAAGCACAACAACAGGCTGGGTGCAGTGGCTCACGCCTGTAATCCCAGCACTTTGGCAGGCTGAGGCGGGCAGATCATGAGGTCAGGAGATCGAGACCATCCTGCCCAACATGGTGAAACTCTCTCGCTACTAAAATGCAGAAAATTAGCCAGGTGTAGTGGCACACACCTGTAGTCCCAGCTACTCGGGAGGCTGAGGTAGGGGAATTGCTTGAACCCGGGAGGCGGAGGTTGCAGTGAGCCGAGATCGTGCCACTGCACTCCAGTCTGGCGATAGAGCAAGACTCCATCTCAAAACAAACAAACAAACAAATAGACAAACAAAAACCCAACAATGACGAAAAGATAAAGCCAAGGTCATCCTTGACCACCCTTCGTTATCCAGTCCCAGAGACCTTCTGCTACTGCCACCAGTTTGAAGTGTATCCTTCTTTTCTTTTTCTACACAACATGTGTACATACATATAGAAAGTGTTTTGTACAGCTTGTTTTGCTTCCAGTTTTACAATTATGGTTTAACGTTTTTTACTTCCTTACTTAATTGTGTTTTTTTTTTTTTTTTTTTTTTTTTTTTTTTTTTTTTTTGAGATGGAGTCTCGCTCTGTCGCCCAGGCTGGAGTGCAGTGGCCGGATCTCAACTCACTGCAAGCTCCACCTCCCGGGTTTACGCCATTCTCCTGCCTCAGCCTCCCGAGTAGCTGGGACTACAGGCGCCCGCCACCTTGCCCGGCTAGTTTTTTTTTTTTTTTTTTTTTTGTATTTTTTAGTAGAGACGGGGTTTCACCGTGTTAGCCAGGATGGTCTCGATCTCCTGACCTCGTGATCCGCCCGTCTCGGCCTCCCAAAGTGCTGGGATTACAGGCTTGAGCCACCGCGCCCGGCCTTCCTTACTTAATTGTAAGGCAATAGTTCAAAATTACAAAGCTTCAATAGGGAGTACAGTGAAAAGCAGGTGTCCTTCCCTTCCCAGTTCCCAATTATTGGTCTCCTTCCTGGAGGTAACCAATTCCAGTTCCCTGTGATTCCTTCCAGAGGAATTCTATGCATTTAAAATCTGATGCAGAGCGGGCGTGTTGGCTCATACCTGTAATCCCAGCACTTTGGGAGACTGAGGCGAGAGCATCATTTGAGCCCAGGAGTTTGAGACTAGCCTGGGCAACATGGTGAAACCCTGTTTTTACAAAAAACACAAAAATTAGCTGGGCGTGGTGGTGTAGCCCTGTGGTCCCAGCTACTCGGGAGGCTCAGGTGGGAGGATTGCTTGAGCCCAGGAGTTTGAGGCTGCAGTGAGCCATGATTGCACCACTGCACTCCAGCTTGGGTGACAGAGTGAGATGCTGTCTCAAAAAATTAATAAAAAAATAAAATTATAAAATCCAACATATAATACATGTATTTTTCATAAACATAGAGACACTATTCTGCACCTTGTTTTTTCATCACTTCATACTCTATCTTGCAGACCTTTCCATATCAATATGGAGAGCAGCCTCATTTTATTTCAAACCTGCATAGTATCCCATCAAATGGATGCATTCTATATATCCCATCTCATAAGGAGAAAAAGTTTGTTTCCAATATTTTGTTATTACAATGTGGCAATTAACATTTTTACCCATTATTTTGCATATTTATTTGTAATATAAATATCTATTAGTGGGATTAGTCAGTTGAGGTTATTTTAAAAGTTTAAATAGCATTTTAAAAGTTGACTTAGGCCGGGCACGGTGACTCACACCTGTAATCCCAGCAGTTTGGGAGGCCGAGGCAGGTGGATCACCTGAGGTCAGGAGTTTGTGACCAGCCTAGCCAATTTGGCGAAACCCTGTCTCTATTAAAAATACAAAAATTAGCTGGCTGTGGTGGTGCGCGCCCGTATTCCCAGCTACTCGGGAGGCTGAGGCAGGAGAATTGCTTCAACCCGAGAGTGGAGGTTAAAGTGAGTCAAGATCACGCCACTGCACTCCAGCCTGGGTGACAGAGCAAGACTCCATCTCAAAAAAAAAAAAAAAAAGACTGATATTATTAAATAGCCTACATGATGTACCAATTTACACTGCTTTTAGGTTTGTCTGTTTTCTTGATATTATACACTCTGTCTTACAGACTCACAGCAACATGTCTTGGAACTCTACTTATGTCAATATACATAGATCTACCTTATTAAAAAAAAAAAAAAACAAAAAAACATTCTGGGTGCAGTGACTCACACCTGTAATCCCAGCACTTTGGGAGGCCGAGGCAGGTGGATCACCTGAGGTCAGGAGCTTGAGACCAGCCTGGCCAACATGGCGAAACCCTGTCTCTACTAAAAGTACAAAAATTAGCCAAGCTTGGTGGCAGGCACCTGCAATCCCAGCTACTCAGGAGGCTGAGGCAGGAGAATCGCTTGAACCTGGGAGGCTGAGGTTGCAGTGAGCCAGGATCGCGCCACTGCACTCCAGCTGGGGTGACAAGAGCGAGACTCCATCTCAAAAAAAAAAAACAAAAAAATAGGCTGGGTGTGGTGGCTCGTGCATGTAATCCCAACACTTTGGGAGGTCTAGGTTAGAGGATCTCTTGAGCCCAGGAGTTTGAGACCAGCCTGGGCAATATAGTGAGACCTTGTCTCTACAAAAATAAAAATAAAAAATAATTAGCCAAGTGTGGTAGTGTGCACCTGTAGTCCCAGCTACTTGGGACGCTAAGGTGGGAAGATCCCTTGAGCCCAGAAGGTTGAGGCTGCATTGAGCCGTGCTGGCACCACTGCAGTCTAGTCTGGGTGACAGAGTGAGACCCTGTCTCAAAAAAACAAAAACAAAAGCCTTACAGTTTTCCACTGTATGACATGACTATAGAGAATTTATTTAGTTACTCTTATCGACAGACATTTGGGCGGTTTTCAATTGTTTGCTTGTTTGCTGCCACAAATAATGCTACAGTGACTATCCCTGGATATACAGAATAGTTTCAGAGAAGTGAATTGCAAGATTGATAGGTATATACATTTCACATTTAACAGATGCTGTCAAATTACTCTCCCAAAATGCTGTACCACTTTAGACTTCCACCCTAAGATGAGCCTTAGGGTGCCATCTGAAACTTGCCTATGTGCTTCCCTCTGAGTCAAAGCTCAAAGTCTCAGTTATCATTGGGTTGTCTAAGCCCTGAGCCCCCCTCTGCAGAATCTGGATGGACAAGCTGAGTGTTGAGAAGGTTGTACATAAATGAGGGGCAAGCTGTCCCTCATTAACCAGGTGGTCACTCAGGTAACACACACCCTCTCTAAAGGAAAGAGGCCACCTTGGAAGAAAGTGAGCTCCCCATCATTAGAAGCGTCCAAGTGGAGGTTCAGTATCAACAAATGCACTGAGCATTTACTTTGTGACAGATCTTGGGCCTGGTGTTTCATCCCAGAGATGAGTCAGCCTTAGTTCCTGGCCTCCCAGAGCTTGACACTCATGGAGAAAATAGACAAGTAAACAGACAGCTGTACTAAATACTGAGTTGGACTTCCTTTTCTGACAATAACGGGAACTTCCTGCTACACAACCCAAGGAGATGCTGGAAATAAAAACAACGAACATCCTTTAAAATGCACAACTGAATCTGCAATAGTTTGGGTTTTTAAACAAACATTTGGGGCATTGAAGTTTTGGGCTTACATGAAATTAGAGGTTGCAACTGAGACCCCTGATAAATCTAGGACCCTCAAAGGGCTACACCCACGGTGAAAGAACAAACTAGGGGAAAAACAAACACCTACTACCGAAGGAAGACAAAAAGGATGCGTCCATCTTGACCTGGTCTTTGGGCAGGAGGGAAAAACGATCTCCTGAGAATTTGAAACCACATGCCTACCCTCCATGAGTCTGGCGTTCACATTTGCATCACCTGCATGGCTGGGAATCTCAAAGCTGAGAAATTAATATAAAAAGAGACCCACTCTGAAATGATCTCTCAGATGCCTGGAAGAAATACATGTAAATCGTCTCTGGAGTGGCCACTTCTGCCTTGCCCCCCACAACCCCATTGCAGGCTACACAGGATTCCTATATATAAACTAATTGATTGGAAGTCAACTGTACTGTTTAATACTAAAGGAACATGATCTTCATCAATAGGCAGAAACGTACAGGCATAGCCATACTACATCTACAAAATGTCAGTATCAAGCAGCAGCTTCAAATCCAAAACGGTGATTAGATATAAAGTGAAATTGTAGTTGGCGTAGAAGGCAGCAGGGAAGTTGAGCCAGTGATGATGTGAAGTCTATGAAACTCTGTGGCTATAAAGAATGTTGAGCTGTACACTCTGTCGGAAATAGTAAAGATTGTCGCAAAGTATTCTGAGGCCCGTAGGAGTGTGAAGTAAATGACTAAGGCAACTGTAATAGATAATGCTTGGAGTATATGCTTGCTTTTCATTTTCTTTTCTTTTGAGACAGAGTCTCGCTCTGTCGCCCAGGCTGGAGTGCAGTGGTGCGATCTCAGCTCACTGCAACCTCGGCCTCCTGGGTTCAAGTGATTCTCATGCCTCAGCCTCCCTAGTAGCTAGGATTGCAAGCTGCCACCAGACCCAGCTAATTTTTGTATTTTCAGTAGAGACAGGGCTTCACCATGCTTGCTGCCACAAATAATGCTACAGTGACTAATCTTGGATATACAGAATAGTTTCAGAGAAGTGAATTGCAAGATTGATAGGTATGTACATTTCAAATTGAACAGATGCTGTCAAATTACTCTCCCAAAATGCTTTACCACTTTAGACTTCCACCCTAAGATGAGCCTTAGGGTGTTATCTGGAACTGGCCCGTGGGCTTCCCTCTGAGTCAAAGCTCAAAGTCTCAGTTATCACTGGGATGTCTAAGCCCTGAGCCTGATCTTGATCTCCTGACCTCAAGCGATCCACCCGCCTCAGCCTCCCAAAGTGCTGGAATTACAGGCGTGAGCCACCGTGCCCAGCCAAGTATATGCTTTCAATTACCTTCTAACAGGGTGTGGTGAGCTCAGGTTATTGAAGACCCCTGAAGCCAATAAAGCGGACGTGCTAAGAAGGTGTCCTTGTAAGGGGTTAAGAGGATGAATACCTTTTGGGGGCCAGCAGCCTCCTAGCTCTGGGGTGGATTGATACTTTCCAAACATTAGTTTATAATCTAAATTTATAAAATATACAAGAAAACAATTCACCATGAGGAAGATTCAGTAGACACAATGAAGAGAAAAACCAGACTCCCACGAACTTCAGATAACAGAAGTATCAGATAGCCATCATGAAGTGCAGGTAGACGCAGCTACTAAGTGCTTTGGGAGCATAAAGAAGTAACTGAATATGGCAGGGCAGTGTGGCTCACACCTGTAATCCCAGCTCTTTGGGAGGTCGAGGTGGGCGGATCACGAGGTCGGGAGATCGAGACCATCCTGGCTAACACGGTGAAACCCCCGTTCTCTACTAAAAATACAAAAAAAAAAATAGCCGGGTGTGGTGGCGGGCGCCTATAGTCCCGGCTACTCGGGAGGCTGAGGCAGGAGAATGGTGTGAACCCGGGAGGCAGAGCTTGCAGTGAGCCGAGATCGCGCCACTGCACTCCAGCCTGGGCGACAAAGCGAGACTCCGTCTCAAAAAAAAAAAAAAAAAAAAAAAAGAAATAACTGAATACCTGATGGAATAAAAGTCTCCATAGAGGCCGGGCGCAGTGGCTCACACCTGTAATCCCAGTACTTTGGGAAGCCGAGGCGGGCGCATCACCTGAGGTCAGGACCAGCCTAACCAACATGGAGAAACCCTGTCTCTAATAAAAATACAAAATTAGCTGGACGTGGTGGCACATACCTGTAATCCCAGGTACTCAGGAGGCTGAGGCAGGGGAATCGCTTGAACCTGGAGATGGATATTGCGGTGAGCGAAGATCATGCCATTGCACTCCAGCCTGGGCAACAAGAACAAAACTCCATCTCAAAAAAAAAAAAAAAAAAAGAGAGAAGTATTCATAGAGAAAGAAACTTTAATAATGGGTCTTTTGGCGGGGTGCCGTGGCTCACGCCTTTAATCCCAGCACTTTGGAAGGCCAAGGCAGGCAGATCACCTGAGATCAGGAGTTCAAGACTAGCCTGGCCAACATGTGAAACCCCATCTCTACTAAAAATACAAAAATTAGCCGGGTGTGGTGGTGCATACCTGTAGTCCCAGTTACTCGGGAGGCTGAGGTGGAAGAATCACTAGAGCCCAGGAGGTGGAGGTTGCAGTGGGCCAAGATTGCCCCACTGTACTCCAGTCTGGGCGACAGAGACTGCCTCAAAAGAAAAAAAAAAAAAAAAAAAGAATGGGTCTTTTGTAAAATAATACATGATTTATATATATATATATATATATATGGGTCTTGAGGCCAGGTGTGGTGGCTCATACCTATAATCCCAGCTGTTTGGGAGGCCAAGGCAGAAGGATTGCTTGAGGACAGGAGTTCTAGACCAACCTGGTCAAAATAGCAAGAGCTCATCTCTGTATCATGTAAAATAATGAATTGAATTTTTTAAAAAAAGGAATGGATCTTGCCAGCCTGGCCAACATGGTGAAACCCCATCGCTACTAAAAATAAAAAAATTAGCCAGGTGTGGTGGCACACACTTGTAATCCCAGCTACTCAGAGGCTGAGACAGGAGAATCGCTTGAACCCGGGAGGTGGAGGAGGTTGCAGTGAGCCGAGATCACGCCACTGCACTCCAGCCTGGGTGGCAAGAGTGAAACTCCGTCTCAAAAAAAAAAAAAAAAAAAAAGGAATGGGTGTTGAAGAATAAGTAGAACTTTGCCAGTTGAGGATAAGTGCTGCTGGGGTGGAGGGTGGGGTGTAAAAAGTAGAATGTACCAAGGGAATCATCACTGATCATTTATTTTCTCAGATGCAAATGGGCAGCACAGTGGGGGATGAGGCAAGAGAATTAGGCAGGTCAGATGATGCTTGGCCTTGCAGAAGGGCCAGCTTAAGAATTTTGATTCTTGGCCGGGCGGGGTGGCTCAAGCCTGTAATCCCAGCACTTTGGGAGGCCGAGACGGGCGGATCACGAGGTCAGGAGATCGAGACCATCCTGGCTAACACGGTGAAACCCCGTCTCTACTAAAAAATACAAAAAAACTAGCCGGGCGAGGTGGCGGGCGCCTGTAGTCCCAGCTACTCGGGAGGCTGAGGCAGGAGAATGGCGTAAACCTGGGAGGCGGAGCTTGCAATGAGCTGAGATCCTGCCACTGCACGCCAGCCTGGGAGACATAGCGAGACTCTTGTCTCAAAACAAAAACAAAAACAAAAAAAAAACAAAAAAAAACAACACTAAGCTTGCTCCTTTATTATCTCCTTCCTTTCTATACCCTACCCTTCCTCCTCAGCTACAACAACAAAGCAACCTAATCCAGCTCAACCCAACCCAAACCAACCCAACCCAAATTATTCTCATTTTCTCAGGCAGAGCAGCTTAACCACAGTATCTAGAACTAACAGACAGATCCTGGTTCTGCCACTTACTAGCCTTGTGACCTTAGGCAAATTAAACCTCTTTCTGCCTCTGTTTCCTCATCAGTGATGGAGAAATAATAGCACTTGTAACGGTACATGTACTAAACGAGATAATATACGTAAAGCACTTAAAATAGTACTTAGCATCTAGTAAGCACTCAATATTTGCTAGCTATCATTACTATATTAATCTTTTTGTTGTATAAGCTACTGGATACCTATGCCTTCAGGGTTATTTTTTTTTTTTCAAGGTATGGCTTCTGAATCACAAACATTAGAATTACCTGGAGAGGGCCGGGCGCGGTGGCTCACGCCTATAATTCCAGCTACTAGGGAGGCTGAGGTAGGAGAATCACTTGAACCTGGGAGGCGGAGGTTGAGGTGAGCCGAGATCGTGCCATTGCACTCCAGCCTGGGCAACAAGAGAGAAACTCCGTCTCAGAAAAAAAAAAAAAAAAAAAAAAAAAAAAAGAATTACCTGGAGAGATTAAGAATGTAGATTCCTGGGCTGGGCTCCACACTAGGTCTAGTCTCTAGGTCAGAACTAGAAAATTTACACTTCAAAAATCTAGGCTGGTCATGCCAGTAATCCCAGCACTTTAGGAGACTAAGGCAGGAGGATCACTTGAGCCCAGGCATTCAAGACCAATCTGGGCAACATAACAAGATCCCATCTCTATAAAAAATAAAAGTAAATAAAATAAAAAATACATCTCCCAGGTGATTCTGACGCTTACTAATTTTTTTTTTTTGAGACGAGGTTTTGCTCCTGTTGCCCAGACTGCAGTGCAAATAGTGCGATCTCAGCTCACCACAACCTCCACCTCCCGGGTTGAAGCGATTCTCCTGCCTCAGCCTCCCGAGTAACTGGGATTACAGGCATGCGCCACCACACCCAGCTAATTTTGTATTTTTAGTAGAGATGGCGTTTCTCCATGTTGGTCAGGCTGTTGTTCTTGAACTCCTGTCCTCAGGTGATCCACCCCCCCTCGGCCTCCCAAAGTGCTGGGATTACAGGCGTGAGCCACTGTGCCCAGTGCTTACTAATTTTTTTTAAGATACCAAGATACAAGTTGGATGCAGTGGCACACACCCACAGTCCCAGCTACTTGAGAGGCTCAGATGGGAGGATCACTTGAGGCCAAGAATTTGAGGCTGTAGTGCATTACAAATGCCCCTGTGAATAGCCAGTGCACTCCAGCCTGGGCAACACAGTGAGACCTGGTCCCTAAAAAAATAAAAAATATTGAGATATAGTACACATAGCATAAAATTCACTCATTTAAAGTACATTATATATATATATGTATCTTAGTGCTTCAATTTCTATGAACTATATACATACATACTATATATGTATGTATATAGTTCAGTGTGTTTTTGGTATATTCAGAGTAGTACAACCATCACCACAATCTATTTACTTTTTTCTTTCTTTTTTTTTTGAGAGGAGTCTCACTCTTGTTGCCCAGGCTTGAGTGCAGTGGCACGATCTCGGCTCACTGCAAACTCCACCTCCCGGGTTCAAGTGATTCTCCTGCCTCAGCCTTCTGAATAGCTGGGATTACAGGCACCTGCCACCACGCCCTGCTAACTTTTGTATTTTTAGTAGAGACAGGGTTTCACCATGTTAGCCGGGATGGTCTCGATCCCTGACCTCGTGATCCACCACTTTGGGATTACAAGTGTGAACCACCACACCCAGCTAATTGTTGTATTTTTAATAGAGACAGGGTTTCACCATGTTGGCCAGGCTGGTCTGGAACTTCTGACCTCCAGTGATAATGCCCATCTTGGCCTCCCAAAGTGCTGGGATTGCAGGTGTAAGCCACCACAAGTGGTTTTTTTTTTTTTTTTCTTAGATGGAGTCTCACTCTGTCACCCAGGCTGGAGTGCAGAGGCTCAATCCCAGCTTACTGCAGCCTCCTCCTACTGGGTTCATTATATTCTCCTGCTTCAGCCTCCCAGGTGGCTGGGAGTACAGGTGTGTGCCACCACACCTAGCTAATTTTTTTTTTTTTTTTTTTTTTTTTTTTTTTTTTTTTTTAGTTGAGACAGGGTTTCACCATCTTTGCCAGGCTGGTCTTGAACTCATGACCTCAAGTGATCTGCCCACCTCAGCCTTCCAAAGTGCTAGGATTACAGGCATGAGCCACTGCACCCAGTATCACAATCTAATTTTAGAACATTTTCATCTCCCCTGAAAGAAACTCTGTATTTATTTATTTATCTATCTATGACAGAGTTTCACTTTTGCTGCCCAGGCCGGAGTGCAATGGCGCAATCTTGGCTCACTGCAACCTCCGCCTCCTGGGTTCAAGCGATTCTCCTGCCTCAGCCTCCCAAGTAGCTGGGACTACAGGCATGCACCACCATGGCTGGCTAATTTTTTGTATTTCAGTAGAGACGGTGTTTCAGCATGCTGGTCAGGCTGGTCTCGCACTCCTGACCTCAGGTGATCCACCTGCCTCAGCCTCCCAAAGTGCTGGGATTACAGGCATGAGCCACCGCACCCAGCCGAAACTCCGTACCTACTGGCAGTCATTTCTCGTTCCCTACTCCCCCAGTCACCACCCCCAGCCCTAGGCAAGCACTAATCTACTTTCTGCCTCTATAAATTTGACTCTTCTGGACATTTCTTTTTAAATATTTTTTGAGGAAGAGTCTCACTGTCACCCAGGTTGGAGGGCAGTGGCCACAAACATGGCTCACTGCAGCCTCGACCTCCTAGGCTCAAAGTGATCCTCCTGTCTCAGCCTCCTGAGTAGCTAGGACCACAGGTGCCTACCACCACGCCTGGCTAATGTTTTACTTTTTTTTTTTTTTTGAGGCGGAGTCTTGCTCTGTTGCCCAGGCTGGAATGCAGTGCCGTAGTCTTCCTGACTGCACCTCCACCTCCTGGGTTCAAAGTGATTCTCCTGCCTCAGTCTCCTGAGTAGCGGGGATTACAGGCACATGCCACTAGACCTGGCTAATTTTTGTATTTTTAGTAGAGATGGGGTTTTGCCATGTTGACCAGGCTGGTCTCGAACTCCTGACCTCAGGTGATGCACCCACCTTGGCCTCCCAAAGTGCTGGGATTATAGGCGTGAGACACCGTGCCCGGCCATGTTTTACTTTTTTATAGAGACGGAGTCTCCCTATGTTGCTCAGGTTGGTATCAAACTTCGGGGCTCAAGCAATCCTCCCGCCTCAGTTTCTCAAAGTGCTGGGATTACAGGCGTGAGCCACCATGCCCACCTATGGACATTTTATATAAATGGAATTATATAGCATGTGGTCTTTTGTGACTGGCTTATTTCATTTAGCATAATGTCTTCAAGGTTTATCTGTGTTGTAGCATGGATCAGTACTTAATTTTTTTTTAATTGTCCAGTTATATTCCATTGTAGGTATACCACATCTTGTTTATCCATTCATTTGGGTTATTTCCACTTCCTGGTTTTATGAATGAGCTATGAATATTTGTGCATAAATTTTTGTGTGGACATATGTTTACATTTCTCTCAGATATATAGCTAGGTGTTGAGTTGGTGGGTCATAAGTCAACTCTGTTTAACACCTTGATGAAATACCAACCTGTTTTCCAAAGTGGATACAATATTTTATGTTCCCACCTGCCATGTATAAAAGCTCTAATTTCTCCACTTCCTTGTTAACATTTGTCACTGTCAGTTTTTTTATTATTTTTGTTTTTGAGACTGAGTCTCACTCTGTCGCCCAAGCTGGAGTGTAGTGGCGTGATCTCAGCTCACTGAAACCTCCGCCCCCTTGGTTCAAGCAATTCTCCTGCCTCAGCCTCCCTAGTAGCTGGGATTACAGGCGTGTGCTACCATGCCTAGCTAATTTTTGTATTTTTAGTAGAGACGAGGTTTCAACATGTTGGCCAGGCTGGTCTTTTTTTTTTTGAGATGGAGTCTTGCTCTGTCACCCAGGCTGGAGTGCAGTGGTGTGACCTCGGCTCACTGCAAGCTCCGCCTCCCGGGTTCATGCCATTCTCCTGCCTCAGCCTCCCGAGTAGCTGGGACTACAGGCACCCACCACGCCTGGCTAATTTTTTGTATTTTTAGTACAGATGGGGTTTCACCATGTTAGCCAGGATGGTCTCGATCTCCTGACCTCGTGATCCGCCCACCTCGGCCTCCCAAAGTGCTGGGATTACAGGCATGAGCCACAGCGCCTGGTATACTGTCAGTCTTTTATCATAGCTATCCTACTGAGTTTGAAATGGTATCTCATTGTGGTTTTGATATGCATTTCCCTAATAACTAATAATGTCAAGCATCCTTTTATATGCTTATTGGCCATTTGTGTATCTTCTTTGGTAATATGTCTATTCAAATCCTTTCCCCATCTGGGTATTTGTCTTTTATTACTGTCTTTTTATTACTGAGTTGTAAGAATTCTTTAAACATTCTGGATAAGTCCCTACTCAAATATATGATTTGTAGATAATTTTCTCCCATTCTGTGGGGTTTTTTTTTTTTTTGAGAGAGTCTCACTCTGTTGCCCAGGCTGCAGCGAAGTGACATGATCTTGGCTCACTGAAACCTCTGCCTCCTAGGCTCAAGCAGTCCTCCCACCTCAGTCTCCCGAGTAGCTGGGACTACAGGTGCATGCCATCATGCCTGGCTCATTTTTGTATTTTTTGCTTTTTTTGTAGAGATGGAGATTCGCCATGTTTCCCAGGCTGGTCTCCAAATCCTGAGCTCAAGCAATCCACCTGCCTTGGTCTTTCAAAGTGTTGGGATTACAGGTGTGAACCACTGTGCCTGGCTTTTTTTTTTTTTTTTTTTTTTGTAGAGATGGGGTCTTACCATGTTGCTCAGGCTGGTCTTGAACTCCTGGGCTCAAGTAATCCTCCAGCCTCCAAAATCTCAGCCTCCAAAAGTGCTGGGATTACAGGCCTGGTCCAGTTTTTGTTTTTTTTTTCTCTTTGAGATGGAGTCTCACTCTGTTGCCCAGGCTGGAGTACAGTGGCATGATCTCAGTTCACTGCAACCTCCACCCACTGGGTTCAAGTGATTCTCCCATCTCAGCCTCCCGAGTAGCTGGCATTACAGGTGCCTGCCACTGAGACTGGCTAACTTTTGTATTTTTACTAGAGATGGGGGTTTCATCATCTTGGCCAGGCTGGCCTTTAACTCCTGACCTTGTGATCCACCAGCCTCGGCCTCCCAGAGTGCTGGGATTATAGGCGTGAGCCACCGCACCCAGTCTTTAAATTTTTTTTTTTTGAGACAGAGTCCCGCTCTGGTGCCCAGGCTGGAGTGTAGTGGCACCATCTCGGCTCAATGCAACATTCGCTCCTGGGTTCAAGTAATTCTCCTGTCTCAGCCTCCCAATAGCTGGGATTGCAGGTGGCCGCCACCGTTCCTGGCTAAGTTTTATATTTTTAGTAGAGATGGGGTTTCACCATGTTGGCCAGGCTGGTCTCGAACTCCTGACTTTAAGTGATCTGCCTGTTTTGGCCTCCCAAAGTGCTGGGATTACAGACGTGAGCCACCGCGTCCAGCAGTTTTCATTTCTTGATGGTGTCCTTTGGAGCACAGAAGTTTTTAATTTTGATAAAGTTAAATTTACTTATTTCTCCTTTTGTTGCCTGTGCTTTTGGTGGTATATCTAAGAAACCATTGCCTAATTAAAAGTCATAAAGGTTTACTCCTATGTTTTATTCTATGAGTTTTATAATTCTAGCTTCTGTATTTGGGTCTTGTGTTTTTTTTTATTGAGAACCACTGGTTTTATTCATACTTCATGCACACTCATTTTGAGAACTACTGATTTGGGTCACATCTGTCTACAATGGCTAATCACTGTTTTTCCCAAAGACAATCCTCACCCTAAGATAAATTTTTAAGTCATCTGTTAGAATGATGTAAATAATGTAACAGCTAAGTAATGTTTACTGAGCACTGGGTATGTGCTAAGCATTTTACATTGTACAATCTTGCTCAATCTTCACTATGAGGTTAGTGTTACAATTACTTCCATTTTTATGATGTAATACACTCCACTGTAAGATGATGCAATATATCCATCTCCTCCTTTTATGTAAAAGGAGATACCAAAACCTACATATTTAAGAAGGAAGGCTGTGCAGACTAAATAAGCTCATGTGTGTTAAGCATATGGTACACTGCTTGGCACAGAGCAGGGGCTCAAAGGATGAGTGCCCCTCTAATTTCTTCATGATCCCCTCCTCCAAAGGAGACCCTGCCCCTTCCACTGGTCCAGAAAGCTATCAGCCCCAGGGCTGATTTTTGCATTCTTTTAGAATCCCATTCCCCTTTTTTTCTTTTTCTTTCTTTTTTTTTTTGAGACAGTCTTGCTCTGTTGCCCTGGCTGGAGTGCGGTGGTGTGATCTCAGCTCACTGAGACCTCCGATCCTCGGGTTCAAGTGATTCTCCTGTCTCAGTCTCCCAAGTAGCTGGGATTACAGGTGCCCGCCACCTCACCCAGCTAAATTTTTTGTATTTTTAGTAGAGATGGGGTTTCACCATGTTGGCCAGGCTGGTCTCGAACTCCTCACCTCAGGTGATCTGCCTGCCTCTGCCTCCGCCTCCCAAAGTGCTGGCCATTTTTTTTCTTTTTTTTTTTTTGAGACAAGGTCTTGCTCTGTCATCCAGGCTGGAAGGCAGCAGCGTGATCTTGGCTCGCTGCAGCTTCAACCTCCCAGGCTCAAGTGATTCTCCCACCTCAGCCTTCCCAGTAGCTGAGACTACAGGCGTGCGCCACCATGCCTGGGTAATTCTTATGTTTTTTGTAGAGACAGGTTTCACCATGTTGCCCAGGCTGATCTCAAACTCCTGGGCTCAAGTGATCCTCCCGCCATGGCCTCCCAAAGTGCTGGGATTATAGGCGTGAGCCACTGCGCCTGGCTGATTCCCCCTTTTCTTTCTCTCATTATGGTTTGTGATTTTTTTTTTTTTTCTTTGAGACAGAGTCTCGCTGTCACCCAGGCTGGAGTTATGGTTTGTGATTTTACTTACGTTATTATTTAACTATTTTATCTCTTCAGCTGCTTTCCAAGTTAAGTAAGGGCAAAGGCAGATGGTGCCATTTTGTCTCTGCAGTATTCCCCAACACCCAATAGAGGGCTTGTGGGAACACAGAGATGTTTGAAAAATGTACACCTGTTCACATCATTTCTGGTTTAAAATTCTCCAGTGGCATATGGATTGCACTTTGAATAAAGCCCAAATTCTCAACCATGGCCAATAGGTCCCTATCTGATTGCCCCTCGTCTTTCCATCCACAGCTTCTTCTGTTCTCTCCACTTGAGCCATACTTGTTTTCTTTCTGATCCTCAAACATACCTTGTCCTTTCCCCACTCAGTCCGTTCCTTCTGCTTGGAAGCTCTGATCAATTTCTCATCCTTTAGGTCTTAGCTCAAATCACCTCTTTGTAGAGTCTTCCCTGATCACCTTATCTAGTGTTACCACCCTTATTATTACACTAGTAGTTATTCTCAATCATACACTGTTCCCCTCCCTCCCTCCCTCCCTTCCTCCTTTCCTTCTTTCCTTTGACAGAGTCTGGCTCTGTCACCCAGGCTGGAGTACAATGGCACTATCTTGGCTCACTATAGCCTCCGCCTCCCAGGTTCAAGTGATTCTCTTGCCTCAGCCTCCTGAGTAGCTGGGACTACAGGCACAGGCCACCATGCCTGGCTAATTTTTGTAATTTTAGTAGAGACGAGGTTTCACCATGTTGGGCAGGCTGGTTTCGAACTCCTGACAAGTCATCCGGCTACCTCAGCCTTCCAAAGTGCTGGGATTACAGGCATGAGCCACCGCGCCCAGCCTGTTTCATTTTCTTCACAAATACGAAATTTCCTTGCATATTTAATATTATTATTGCTAATATTTAAGCACTTACTATATATTAATTAATGAAGTGTGCTGCTTAATGCTTATTAATGAGCTCTCCAAACCCCAAACCCTTGATTTGTAGTGTTTGCTGATTCCTGTGGTGTAAACACTTGCATCAGGAGGGATTTTCAATCTATCAACCTGAGGAAACTGAACACCACCATTTGGGAAGAGAAAGATATAGTATTTGCCATACTGATACAGTGGTGGTAAATAATCTCAAAAGCACATATAAAACAAAAGTGTGGTAAAATAATTAGAAAGTGAAGTGTTGAATATGTATTCCCTTGTTTTCAATATAAGTCATTTAACTGTAGGTTTATATATCTTAATTTTCAAAAATGGTTGTGTTTAAAAGTGACTGGCAAAATTTCTAAGCCTTCCGGCCGGGCACAATAACACAAGCCTGTAATCCCAGCACTTTGGGAGGCCTAGGCAGGCGGATCGCCTGAAGTCAGGAGTTCGAGACCAGCTTGACCAACATGGAGAAACCCTGTCTCTACTAAAATTACAAAAAATTAGCCAGGCGTGGTGGCGCATGCCTGTAATCCCAGCTACTCGGGAGGCTGAGGCGGGAGAATCGCTTGAACCTGGGAAGCGGAGGTTGCAGTGAGCTGAGATCATGCCATTGCACTCCAACCTGGGCAACAACAGTGAAACTCCGTTTCCCCCCCCCAAAAAAAGATTCTAAGCTTTCCTCAACCGTCCCTAGTGAGCCTACAATCAGCACCTTTTCCAGCACAGAAGGGTTAAGCGACTTGTTGAAGGTTGCAGAGCTAATAAATCAGTCTACTACCCCCAAACGTATCCGTAGAACCTAACATAGTGCCTGGAAAATAGTTGGCATTTAACAAACAACTGCCAGGAAAAAAACAACAACACACATTTAACATAAATTGTTAAAAACATAAAAAGTTACCAGCCTGGGCAACACGGCAAAACCCTGTCTCTACTAAAAGTACAAAAACTTAGCGGGGCATGGTGGTGCTCACCTGTGGTCCCAGCTACTCTGGAGCCCGGGAGGTCCAGGATGCAGTGAGCCGGGATTGAGCCACTGCACCCCAGCCTGGGCGACTGAGACCCTGTCTCAAAAGCAAAAAACCACCAAACATAAAAGATAAACATTTTGGGCCGGGCGCGGTGGCTCATGCCTGTAATCCCAGCATATTGGGAGGCCAAGACGGATGGATCACCTGAGGTCAGGAGTTCCAGACCTGGCCAACATGGTGAAACCCCACCTCTAGTAAAAATACAAAGTAATAATAATAAGAAGAAGAAGAAGTGGGGTTGGTGGTACATGCCTGTAGTCCCAGCTACTTGGGAGGCTGAGGAGGGAGGATCTCCTAAGCCCGAGAGGTCATGGCTGCAGTGAACTATGATCAGGACACTCCAGCCTGACTGTCAGAGTGAGACCCTGTCTCTTAAAAAATAAAAAATAAAAAAAGAGAGAGAGAGGCTGGCGCGGTGGCTCACGCCTGTAATCCCAGCATTTTGGGAGGCCGAGGTGGGCGGATTCCCTGAGGTCAGGAGTTCGAGATCAGCCTGGCCAACATAATGAAACCCCGTATCTACTAAAAAAAATAAATAAATAAATAAAAAATTAGCCGCGCGTGGTGGTGGGCACCTGTAATGCCAGCTACCTAGGAGGTGGAGGTTGCAATGAGCCGAGATCGCGCCACTGCACTCCAGCCTGGACAACAGATCGAAACTCGGTTTCAAAAAAAATAAAAATAAAAATAAAAATTTTGGCATTGAAAACATACAAGCAAGAGTGAAATTAACATCTGTTTAAAGTCTCTCACAATCCCAGGAAGTCGACTACTTCCGCTTCTACTTTCAGCAGCGTTTCAGCCCCGCTACAGCGACGCCGTTTCACAATGCACCTGAGATCTGAGAAGGTTTCGCCCCACCCTCTGCACGCAGCTTGAGGCACCCGCTTTCCGTCGCTCCGGCCCGCCTCGCCGCAAGGCTTTCTGGGAGTTGTAGTCCCCACGTCTAACCGCTCCGGCGGCAGCGGCGGCGCGCGCGCCCGCGCGCGGAACTACAGAGCGTGGCGCGCAGGTCGCCAGGCTCTTCCGCCTCGCCTTCACTCACCGCCCGCGCGCCCGCCCCAGTTATCATGGCGGCTCCCTTGGCCCTGGTGCTGGTGGTGGCTGTGACAGTGCGGGCGGCCTTGTTCCGCTCCAGTCTGGCCGAGTTCATTTCCGAGCGGGTGGAGGTGGTGTCCCCGCTGAGCTCTTGGAAGAGAGGTGAGGCCACTGGCTCGAGCAGACGGTCAGGCCCCGCCTGCCCTCCTGCGGCCTCTGTGAATGGGAGGCGGGGGCAGTGACCGCCAGCGCGCGGTTCCTAGAGAAGTGACCCTCTCGTGGGGTACTCGGGGAGGGCGGGGCCTGAGGGCGGGGCTGATGAGGGGAGCGGGCGTGGGGACCGTGTCGTGAGGTTTGGGCCCTGGGGGCCGGACCACCTAGTGGTGGGGATCTGAGGGGGCGTGTCCCATTCAGTGCCCTGAGTCGACGGAGTGTGGTCTGTGGAAGGGTTGGGATAAGAGGAGGAGGTGCTTGTGCAGCGCGGTTTGCAGACGAGTTTGGGATTTGGGGCGGGATCGCGAGGGGTGCTCCCTGGGGTGAGAGGTGATGTGTGAGGGGGTCCGGGATGAGGGGACCAATTTTGCTTAAGCGAGGAGAGTGTGCGTGTGCTTTAGACGTCTCTTCTCAGTCTGGGACTTGCAGGGCAGTTTTTGTTACTGTTCCTTACTAAGTTCTTCATCAAACATTGTTTTATACTAATGCCTACAGCGAGAAACAGAAGTTGGGCTGAAATAACTGAACAGGCTAGTGAGGGAGACAAATCGTTATAATAATTTATGAAAAGTGTACTTTCTATGTCCACCCAGTTCCTTAGTATTTTGACGCTGAATAAACTATCCCCTCTCTTTCCAGTTTTCCTAAGAATGTGGGATTTGAGCTGACTCTTGAAGGATGTAGGGTTTTGGAAGGGAGATTAGAGAAAAGGGTAGTTCCAGGTAGCAGAAAGTAAATGGGATGAAGAAACATTCAAAGATGTGAAATGTCCAAAATAGGGGAGTAATGGGGTGGAAGCTAGGTTTAGGCCAGAGTTTGATGAATTAAACAAACAAACAAACAAAAAATTTTTTTTAACTGAAGTACAATATACATACAATACTTATTAATTAAGTGTAGAGTTCAATGAATTTTTACAAACTGTATTCACTCATGTAGCCAGCACCTACTTCAAGCAACAGTACCAGCACCCCAGAAGTCCCCTTTGTGTCCTTTAAATGCTAAAGTTTTTTGTGTTTTTGTTTTTTGTTTAGAGACAGGGTCTTGCTATGTCGCCCAGGCTGGTTTGGAACTCCTGGACTCAGGCAGTCTCATTTGGCCTCCCGAAGTGCTGAGATTTCAGGCGTGAGCCATGGCACCTGGCCAAGGCTACAGTTTTGATGTTATCCCATAGAAATGTTGACATGGGGAATGGCATAATGAATGGGTGTTTTATGAATAGAGTTGAGGTTTCTAAAAATGGTAACAGTTTATATACCTTTTCTCGTTTAGTTCTCACTTTTATTTCTATGTGATAGATGGTGTTATTTTCCCCCTGTTGCAGATGAGGGAACTGAAATTTAGAGAAGTTAATTTGCCCAGGTTTCCTACTTGGGGAATGGGAATAAAGATAGTAGTAAGTCATGTCTGAGATTGTAAGACCTTGCATTTGTTACCTCTGCATACTATTTTTTTGTTGAACTAAATCGAAGCCATTTGGTTCCTGTTTTCTTCTGGGTAACTGAAGACCTGAGGCAGTATTAGGCCCTTCTGCTTCTACTCCCTATTAGGAGCATTTCTCATCTCATAATTACTTGTTTATATCTGATTTTTCCACGTTTTCTCTCTCTCTCTCTCCTTTTTTTTTTTTTGAATCGGAGTTTCGCTCTCGTTGCCCTGGCTGGAGTGCAATGGCGCGATCTCGGCTCACCATAACCTTTGCCTCCTGGGTTCAAGTGATTCTTCTGCCTCAGCCTCCTGGGCAGCTGGGATTACAGGCATGCACCACCATGCCCGCCTGATTTTGTATTTTTAGTGGAGATGGGGTTTCTCCATGTTGGTCAGGCTGCTCTCTCTCTCTCTCTCTCTCTCTCTCTCTCTCTCTCTCTCTCTCTCTCTCTCTCTCTCTCTCTCGTCTTTAAAGAGACAGGGGCTCACTCTCTGGCTCAGGAGATCCTCCCTCCTCAGCCTCCCAAGCAGCTGGTAGCTGGGACTACAGGCATGTACCACCAACCCTACTTATTACTGTATTTTTTGAAGAGATGGAGTTTCACTTTGTTGCCTAGGCTGGTCTCAAACTCCTGGGCTTAAGTGATCCACCCACCTCGGCCTCCCAAACTGCTGGGATTGTAGGCATAAGCTACCACACCTGGCCTTTTCCGCTACATTATGAGCTCCTTGAAGGACTCTGTTTTATTCATTCCTGAATTCTTTTATGTCTGGCATAGAGTAGGTGTGTAGTTACTGTTGAATAAATGGGGAAGAGAAGAAAGCATAGGATCTGGTTACTTACAGGAGGTTACTTACAGGAGGTTACTTACAGGATAGACAGGTGAAGGATTCAAAGATGAGACAATGTTGTTTGGTGATTAAGAGCACAGTGTCTGGAATGTTAGAAAAGGTTTGACTCTGTCTCTAGCTCTGCAATTTATAAGCTGTATGAATTCTTTTTTTTTTTTTTTTTTTTTTTTTGAGACAATTTTGCTCTTGTTGCTGAGGCTGGAGTGCAATGGCACGATCTCGGCTCGCTGCAACCTCCGCCTCCCAGGTTCAAGCGATTATCTTGTCTCAGCCTCCTGGGTAGCTGGGATTACAGGTGCTCACCACTGTGCCCAGCTAATTTTTGTATTTTTAGTAGAGGTGGGTTTCACCTTGTTGGCCAATCTGGTCTTAAACTCCTGACCTCAGGTGAGCCGCCCGCCTTGGCCTCCCAGAGTGCTGGGATTACAGGTGTGAGCCACTGTGCCCAGCCAAGTTATATGAATTCTAACATCAATGTTTCCATCTGTAAAATAGGAAATTATGTATCCCGTTCAATGAGATAATCCATGTTGAAGCGCAACATGATAATGAAAGCCAAAAAGGTGAATTCTAAGGTTTTGAGTTGAGATAATAGGAAAAATAGTGCTGACATGGACTGAAATAGATGAATCAGAAAGGACATAGTAGTGTTTCATGTGTGTATAATGTGATAGTACAATACTCACAGGTTTAGGTCTGGAGCTTGAGGCCAGTGCCAGGGCCAGAGAGAGAGAGAGATTTGTTAACCACCCATTATCTGGATCTGACTAAATCAGCATGATTATTTGTACCTTTTGGGAGGGAAGGTACAACATCTGTAATCATTACTTTTCTTCAAAGTGTACCTTAAATGGGATGTATATATAAATACGTATATATATATTTTTTGAGATGGGGTCTTGCCCTGTTGCCCAGGCTGGGGTGCAGTGGCATGATCTCGGCTCACGTTTTTTAAAGCAGCTGATTATATAAAGCCTGAAAGACAGGCATTTAAAAATAGTAAAGTAGGACCCCTTCTGGGGTCATTGCAACCTCCACCTCCCAGGTTCAAGCGATTCTCCTACCTCAACCTCCTGAGTAGCTGGGATTATAGGCGCCCACCACCACGCCCGGCTAATTTTTTGTATTTTTAGTAGAGATGGGGTTTCACCATGTTGACCAGGCTGGTCTTGAACACTTGACCTCAGGTGATCCACCCGCCTGGGTCTCCCAAAGTGCTGGGATTACAGGCTTGAGCCACCATGCCCGGCCAACTTTTTAATATTGTAGTAAATGGTAGGGTTTTAAAAAATGTTTTTACCAGCCTGGGCAATATAGCAAGAGCCTGTTTCTACAACAAAAATTAAAAATTAGCTGGGTATGGTGGCATGCACCTATAGTCCCAGTTACTCGGGAGGCTGGGGTGGGAGGATCACTTGAGCCTGGAAGGTTGAGGCTGCAATGAGCTATGATCACACCATTACACTCCAGCCCAGACAACAGAGTGAGTCTCAAAAAAGAAAGACAAAAAAAATGTTTTACATGTTTTATGTAACCTGACCCTTTGCCCAGATCAGTTATCAATTAAGTAATGTGATGCCATACTTAATCATCAATTAGCAGAACCACACTCCAGGCATTTGCTAGAGAATACACTAACGAATCCACTGATATACAGTATCTAGCAAAAGCATATTTGAGATGAATTACATTTTAGGCAACTGCCTAAAAGGTGTGCAGTCTGTCCTCTAGCTATGTACTCATAAATTTCCATCTGGATTAAACCAGACAAGTGGAGAGTGATGTGCTTGGACAGCATCATACTGGTCCCCCGTAGAGTTGCTTTTTTACTGCTCTGTGGTAGGATGCCATTGGCTAAGAGTGAGAAATGCCTTGTGATGTGACCTGATGAGTCATCTCTTTGGGTCTCCAGTAAAGCTGTTAGTGAATGATTTAATAGCTGTTACACAGCAACCTCTTTATGCAGCTCCTTGAGGAGGTTTCCTTTTGGTCCCAGTATAAGGACCAGTTACAATGGTCTTGAGCAATATACTTTGTTTTATTTTATGGCCACCATGAATTATAAAATTGATTAGGTTTCCTTCTTTAGGGTAGTCCTATAAAGTTTAAAGTTGTAATTGTAGCCCACTCCTTACAAATATGTAGTGGTCTTTTTTCTTTTCTTTTCTCTCTGTTTTTGTTTATTTGATACAGGGTTTCCCTCTGTCACCCAGACTGGAGTGAGGTAGCATGATCATGACTCGCTGCAGCTTTGACCTCCTGGGCTCAGTTGATCTTCCCACTTCAGCCTCCGAAGTAGCTGGGACCACAGGCACACATCACCATGCCCCAGCTAATTTTTGTTTTTTTGTAGAGACAAGGTATCCTTATGTTGCCCAGGCTGATCTCGAACTCTTTGAACCCCTGCCTACCTATTTTTTAATAGGTAACTCAGTCACATGATTCAAAAATAGAAAGTAGCTGGGTGCAGTGGCGCATGCCTGTAATCCCACCACTTTTGGAGGCCAAGGTGGGAAGAGTGCTTGAGTCCAGGTGTTCAAGACCAGCCTGAGCAACATGGCAAGACACTGTCTCTACCAAAAAAAAATTTAGCTGGGTGTGGTGGCGTGGGCCTGTGTTCTCAGCTACTTGGGAGGCTGAGGTGGGATGATCGCTTGTGCCCAGGAGGTTGAGGCTGCAGTGAACCATGTTTGTACCCCTGTACTCCAGTCTAGATGATAGAGTGAGACCCTGTCTCCAAAAAAAAGAAAAAAAAACCAAAAACTATTTCTTTTGAATAATTATAAAATAATACATCCTCATTGCTAAATATTTAGAAAAGGAAGATGAAAAAAATCAAGCATCTTCTGTAATCTTGTCACCTAGAAATGCCATTGTGAACATTTAAATATTTTTCCAGGCATTTCTCATTGGTTACATGTTCATTCTCTGTCTTTCAGATAATTAAATGAATGCTTATAAAAGTTTAAGATAAAACTCTACAAACCTATTAAAAACTATGCAATTTTGAGAAGCTGAGGCAGGCAGATCACTTGAGGTCAGGAGTTCGAGACTAGCCTGGTCAACATAGTAAAACCCTGACTCCACTAAAAATATAAAAATTAACTGGTCTGGTGGCAGGCACCTGTAATCCTAGCTACTCGGTGGTTGAGGCAGGAGAATTGCTTGAACCCAGGAGGCAGAGGTTGCAGTGAGCCAAGATCACGCCACTGCACTCTAGCCTTGGTGACAGACTGAGACGCTCTCAAAAAAAAAAAAAAAAAAAGGCAAAGGGCTGGGCATGGTGGCTCACACCTGTAATTCCAGCACCACTGTAATTCCAGCACTTTGGGAGGCTGAGGCAGGAAGATTGCTTGAGCCCAGGAGTTTGAGACCAGCCCAAGTAACATGGCGAAACCCCGTCTCTGCAAAAAATACAAAAATTAGCTAGGCATGGTGATGCACACCTGAAGTCCCAACTACTCGAGAGGCTGCAATGGGAGGATCGATTGAGCCTGAGAGGTCAAGGCTGCAGTCAGCCCTGATCATGCCACTGTACTTCAACCTGGGCAATAGAGCCAGATCTTGTCTTGGAAAAACAGTTGGCGGGGGGCAAAGGACATGAACAGACACTTCTCAAAAGAAGACATAACAATTGGCCAACAAGCATATGAAAAAATGCTCAACATAATTAGTCATTAGAGAAATGCAAATCTAAACCACAATGAGATACTATCTCATACCAGTCAGAATGACAATTATTAAAAAGTCAAAAAATAATAGATGCTGGCAAGGTTGTGGAGAAAAGGAAACACTTATACACTGCTGGTGGGAATGTAAAGTAATTCAGCCACCGTGGAAAGCAGTTTGAAGGTTTCTCAAAGAGCCTAAAACAGAACTGCCGTTCGACCCGGCAATCCCATTACTAGGTATATACCTAAAGGAATAGAAATCATTCTACCCTAAAGATGCATGCATGTGTATGTTCATCACAGCAGTATTCACAATAGCAAAGACATGGAATTAACCTGAATGCCCATCAATGGTGGACTAGATAAAGAAAATGTGGTACATACACACCATGGAACACTATGCAGCATAAAAAAAGAAAGGAATGAGATCATGTCCTCTGAACCAACATGGATAGAGCTGGAGACATTATCCTAAGGAAATTAATGCAAGAACAGAAAACCAAATACAGCATATTCTCACTTATAAGTGGAAGCTGAACACTGAGTACACGTGGACACAAAGACAGTAACAGTAGATACCTGGGCCTACTTGAGGGTGGAGGGTGGGAGGAGGGTGAAGTTGGAAAAGCTACCTATCAGGTACTATGCTTATTACCTGGATGATGAGATTATCTGCATTCCAAACCTCTATGACATGCAATTTACCCATGTAACAAACCTGGACATGTACCCCCTCAACCCCCAAAAAATTTGAAAAGGAAAATAAATAAAAACCAAGAGAAATTGCTAAAATAGTCATTTTTTAAAAAATCACCAAAGAAACCTCTTATATTTTACATGCTGTGTTTTGACCTACTTTTCATTTAAGAATATTTTATGGACTGCTTTTCTTCAGTAAATATAGATCTCTAATATCCTTTTTAATTTTAACTCTTAATTTTGAAATAATTTTAGACTTTCAAAAAAGTTGCAAGAATTGTAGGTAGAGTTCCTGTTTACTTTTCATTCAGCTTCTAATGTTTAACATTCTACATCACCATAGTGCAATGACCTAAACCAGAAAATTAACAATGATACAATGCTATTAACTAATTACAGGCCTTATTAGAATTTTATCACTTTGCCCCACTAATGTCCATTTCTAGTCCAATATCCAACCTGTGATTCCACTTTGCACTTAGTTGTTTTGTTGCCTTAGTCTCTTCTAATCTGGGATACTTCCTTGGACTTAACATTTAAAAAATTTTTAATTTAATTTTTGTTGGTACCTAGTAGGTATATATAGGCTTAATATTTTTAAGAGTACTTGCCAGTTATTTTATGTTTCCATTTGGGTCTGCCTGATGTTTTCTCACGATTAGACTGAGGTTATGCTTTTTTTGTTTTGTTTTGTTTTGTTTTTGAGAAGGAGTCTCACTCTGTTGCCCAGGCTGGAGTGCAGTGGCACAATCTCGGCTCACTGCAACCTCCGCCTCCCAGGTTCACGTGATTCTCCTGCCTCAGCCTCCCAAGTAGCTGGGATTACAGGTGTGTGCCGCCATGCCTGGCTAATTTTTGTATTTTTAATGGAGACAGGATTTTGCCATGTTGGCCAGGCTGGTCTTGAACTGCTGACCTCAGGTGATCTGCCTGCCTTAGTTTCCCAAAGTGCTGGGATTACAGGTGTGAGCCACCGCCCATGTAAAATTATTATTTTTCCCCTTGCAAATATTTTATTTCTCATATTTTTGCCCACTAATTTTAGCATCCAATGATGATACTTGCCTTTTGTGATTATTACTATGCATGGAGTATGCCAAGTGGTGATTTTCTATTTCATTGTTCTTTCTACATTTGATTCTTAGAATTCTCTGTAGGGAAAAGCTCTCCTTTCTCTTCCACTTATTTATTTATTATTTTCCCATAGTATAATGTTAAGTATAAAGTATTCCATTATATAGAGATACATATTATATCATAATTCATTTAAATAAATCTTCATTAATGGGCATTCCGATTACTTCTAATTGTTCAGTACTCTGAGCACTGTAAGGAACATACCTCTTTGGGCACTTGTCAAGTTATTTCCCTAGGATAAACTGCCCTAAGAAGTACCATATCTGGATCAGAAGGCACACACTTAAAAAGCACATATTGCCCTACTGAAAAGTTAATACAAATGAGCAGCATATGAGAGTGACTGCCCATTTCCTCACACTATGGCAACATTTCTCACCAGCTTCTAATTTGTTATCTTATTGTGCTTTGGAATGGGGAAGATTATGCATAAATGAGACATTGTTGAGAGAGGGTGAGAGTTACAAGGAACTAGAAGGAAGCAGATAGTTTAACATAAAACTGTCTTATAATGAGTGCTGCCCACAGTGCGAAAGGATGCTGTCCATGAAAGAGTTTCCCGTCATCAGAAATGTTCAAGACTTAAAGCCACTTGCTGGAGATGAGGTAAAGGGGGTTAGATAAGCTCAGTGAGGCCCTTTTTGGTTCTGGGGGTATCTAACAATTTGGTGTGTAGCTGCCTGCTTAGTCTGAGTGAACTTGTGTGTCTTATTTTTCAGTGGTTGAAGGCCTTTCACTGTTGGACTTGGGAGTCTCTCCATATTCTGGAGCAGTATTTCATGAAGTAAGTGTTCTTATTTTCTTTTCTGGGTACTGAGAGTAGTTTATAGTCACAGATACCAAAGCCTAACCTCTGTTTTGTACAAACATTTAAAAAGATGTATTCTTGACAATCGTATTTAGAAACAGCCCGTTTTTAGATGTTCTCTGCATAAGAAACAGGTTTTGCAGTTGGAATGGAAATGATCCAGATTGAGATTGTAACTGGGGAAGCAGATGAGGCTTCTGTAGAAGTTACCATTTGTAATGGCAAATAAGTTGCAAACAGTCCTTAGTCCACAAATAGGTTGTATGCTAATTAGCATGTAATTTGTTGTTTGGAATATGGTTTCCCATGAAAACTATGGCAGTAATGTTGTTTTCTTTTTTTTTTTTTTTTTTTGAGACGGAGTCTCACTTTGTCTCCCAGGCTAGAGTACAGTGGCGTGATCTCGGCTCACTGCAAGCTCTGCCTCCTGGGTTCACGCCATTCTCCTACCTCAGCCTCCCAAGTAGCTGAGACTACAGGCACCCACCACCATGCCCAGCTAATTTTTTTTGTATTTTTAGTAGAGACGGGGTTTCACCGTGTTAGCCAGGATGGTCTCGATCTACTGACCTCGTGATCCGCCCACCTTGACCTCCCAAAGTGCTGGGATTACAAGCGTGAGCCACCATGCCTGGCAGTAATGTTGTTTTCTTAGAAAGCCCACAAAAGCTTACTTAACCCATTAAATTAGCTTTTTTTTTTTTTTTTGACAGGGTCTTACTCTGTCACCCAGGCTAGAGTGCAGTTGCAATCACGGTTCACTGCAGTTTCGACCTCCTGGGCTCAAGCGATCCTCCTACTTGAGCCTCCTAAGTAGCAGGGACCACAAGTGTGCACCACCATGCTAATTTTAAATAAAATTAGCTCTTAAGAATGGTAAAAACAGGCCAGGTGCAGTGGCTTACACCTGTAATCCCAGCACTTTGGGAGGCCGAAACAGGCAGATCACGAGGTCAGGAGTTCAAGACCAGCCTGGCCAACGTAAAACCCGGTTCTACTAAACATACAAAAGCCAGCTGGGCGTGGTGGCAGGTGCCTGTAATCCCAGCTATTTGGGAGGCTGAGGCAGAATTGTTTGAACCCGGGAGGCAGAGTTTGCAGTGAGCCAAGACTGCACCACTGCACTCCGGCCTGGGCCACAGGGTGAGACTCCATCTCAAATAAAAAAAAAAAGAAAAGAAATAGTAAAAACACTCTTAATTAGGTCCAGATTATCTCTTGTTTACAGCAACAGCTTCCTGACAGGTCTTTCTGCATTCAGTCTTGCTCATTTACTCTATTCTATAGTCAGAACCATCTTTCTAAAATGTGAATCTGTTTTTGTCACTGTCTTGCTCGGCACCTTTGAATGTTCACCATTGACCTCAGGATAAAAGGGCATAGAGGCATACAAAGCCCTGAAGACCCTCCTCACCACATCCACCACATTTCTTTCCACTGCCCTTGCCATTCTTTTTTTTTTTTTTTTTTTTTGAGATTGAGTCTCGTTCTGTCGCCCAGGCTGGAGGGCAGTGGCACAATCTCCGCTCACTGCAAGCTCCACCTCCTGGGTTCACCCCATTCTCCTGCCTCAGCCTCCCGAGTAGCTGGGACCACAGGTGCCCATGACCATGCCCAGCTAATTTTTTTTGTAGTTTTAGTAGAGACGGGGTTTCACTGTGTTAGCCAGGATGGTCTCAATCTCCTGACGTCGTGATCCGCCTGCCTTGGCCTCCCAAGGTGCTGGGATTACAGGCATGAGCCACCGCGCCTGGCTGCCCTTTCCATTCTTATTGGTCATATCATTTTAAAGAAGTTTTCTAATTTGACAGTGTACCTTCTAATTTTTTTTTAAAGACAGGGTCTTGCTCTGTCACCCAGGCTGGAATGTAGTGGCATGATCATGGCTCACTACAGCCTCAACCTCCTGGACTTAAGCAATCCTCTCACCTCAGCCTCCTGAGTAGCTGGGACTACAGACGTGCACCACCACAGCTGGCTAATTTTTAAAAATTTCTTTGTAGAGATGGAGTCTTGCTATGTTGCCCAGGCTGGTCTTGAACTCCTGCATTCAAGTCATCCTCCTGTCTTGGCCTCCGAAAATGTTGGGATTACAGGCATGAGCCACTGTGCTTGGCCTTAATTTTTTTTTCTTTTTTTTTTTTTTGAGACAGAGTCTCGCTCCGTCACCCAGGCTGGAGTGCAGTGGCACAATCTCGGCTCACTGCAACCTCCACCTCCCAGGTTCAAGCGACTCTTCTGCCTCAGCCTCCCGAGCAGCTGGGACCACAGGCACACGCCACCATGCCCAGGTAATTTTTGTATTTTTAGTAGAAACGGGGTTTCACCATATTGGCTAGGCTGGTCTTGAACTCCTGACCTTGTGATCTGCCTGCCTTGGCCTCCCAAAGTGCTGGGATTATAGGCGTGCGCCACCGCACCCAGCTGGCCTTAATTTTTATAGTTGTCTCTCTCATATGTACTTTGAGAACAGTTTTTTTTGTTTGTTTTTTGTTTTTTGACTCTTCTATCTAATCTTTCAAAAGCATTCAACTTGGTCCTCATAGAAATAACAACTGTCTTTTGCATTTCAATTTTTATCTCTGTGTTAATATCTAATCAAACTGCAATAACAAGAACTGGCAGAAACAGGTTAGGAACAACTTGAGACTTTTTTTTTTTAATGTTTTTTTTTTTGAGACAGAGTTTTACTCTTTTGCCGAGGTGGAGCGAAGTGGCGCCATCTCGGCTCATTGCAACCTCTGCAACCCCCAACCCCCACCCCACCCTGGATTCAAGTGATTCTCCTACCTCAGCATCCCAAGTAGCTGGAGTTAAAGGTGTGTGCCACCATGCCTGGCTAATTTTTGTATTTTTAGTAGAGACAGGGTTTTGCCACCTTGGCCAGGCTGCTCTTGAACTCTTGACCTCAGGTGATCCACCTGCCTCAACCTCCCAAAGTGCTAGGATTACAGGCTTGAGCCACTGTGCCTGGCCAAGAGACTCTTAATAAGTACACAGGGCCAGGTGGCCGGATCACAAGGTCGGGAGTTCAAGACCAGCCTGGCCAACATGGTAAAACCCTGTCTCTACTAAAAATACAAAAAATTAGCCAGGCGTGGTGGTGGGCGCCTGTAGTCCCAGCTATTCAGGAAGTTGAGGCAGGAGAATGGTGTGAACCCGGGAGGTAGAGCTTGCAGTGAGCTGAGATCGTGCCACTGCACTCCAGACTGGGCGACAGAGCAAGACTCTATCTCAAAAAAAAAAAAAAAAAAAAAAAAGCTGTCTCTCATCACCTTAGTCTTCCAAAGAATCTTATGCTTATCCTTTTCCTGGCTCATGTCATACTCTTGAAATTGCCTCTGTGTTTATTTTACTCATTATGATATATTGTCTTCATAACAGGTGCTGTCCCCTTATCACTTATTCCTAGTGCCTACCTCTATCAGCATATGCATTACAATCCTTCTCTCCCTTCTCTCTTTCTTTTAGTAAAGATTTGTTAAATATTCACTAAGTGCCAGCTACTCTGCTAGGTGTTAGGGATACAAAACAAGACACAGTCCCTGGTTTCATGGTGCTTATACTTCTGAGAGAAACAGACAATAAGTTAGTAAAAAAAGAAACAAATTTCAGAGCCAAGGGTATCACCAGGGATAAAATACACTTCATAGTGATAAAAAAGATAGCGATCCTAAATGTTTTACGTACCAAATTACAGAGCTTCAAAATATATGAAGTAAAGACTGATAGAACTACAAGGAGAAATAGATCCACAATTACAGAGATTTCAATATACCTTTCTCAATGATTGGTAGTACAAGCAGACAGAAAATCAGCAAATATATAAAAGACTTGAATAACAACCAACTTGGGCTGGACGTGGTGGCTCACGCCTATAATCCTAGCACTTTGGGAGGCCAAGACGGGTGGATCACTTGAGGTCAGGAGTTTGAGACCAGCCTGACCAACATGGTGAAACCCTGTCTCTGCTAAAAATGCAAAAACTAGCTGGGTGTGGTGGTGTGCACCTGTAATCACAGCTACTTGGGAGGCTGAGGCAGGAGAATCGCTTGAACCCGGGAGGCAGAGGTTTCAGTGACCCAAGATAGTGCCACTGCATTCCAGCCTGGGCAGCAAAGCTAGACTCCATCTCAAAAAAAAAAACAAAAACCCAACTTGACCTTGTTGTCATTTATAGAACACTCCATCCAACAACAGCAAAACACATAATTCTTTGAAATGTACACAGAATATTTGCAAGATAGACCACATTCTGGTCTATAAAAGAAGGTTCAATAAATTTAAAAGAATTTAAGTTAGACGAAATATATTCTGTGACCACAATTGAAACAATTGAATTAAATAAGAAATAAAAGAAAGATATCTAGAGAATCCCCAAATATTTAGAAACCCAGTAACGTATTCTTTTTTTTTTTTTTTTGAGATGGAATCTTGCTCTGTTGCCCAGGCTGGAGTGCAGTGGTGCAATCTCGGCTCACTGCAAGCTCCACCTACTGGGTTCACGCCATTCTCCTGCCTCAGCCTCCCGTGTAGCTGGGACTACAGGTGCCCGCCACTGCACCCGGCTAATTTTTTGTGTTTTTAGTAGAGATGGGGTTTCACCGTGTTAGCCAGGATGGTCTCGATCTCCTGACCTCATGATCCGCCCGTCTCGGCCTCCCAAAGTGCTGGGATTACAGGCATGAACCACTGCGCCCGGCCCGCCAGTAACATATTCTTAATTAACCCATGGATCAAAGAAGAAATCAGAAAGGAAATTAGAAAGTATTTTGAAATGAATGAAAATGAAACACAAGCCATCAAAATATGTGGGATGTCACTAAGTAGTTCTTAGGGAGAGATTTATAGCACCAAATGCTTATATTAGAAAAGAAGGCCGGGTGCGGTGGCTCAAGCCTGTAATCCCAGCACTTTGGGAGGCCGAGACGGGCGGATCACGAGGTCAGGAGATCGAGACCATCCTGGCTAACATGGTGAAACCCCGTCTCTACTAAAAATACAAAAAACTAGCCGGGCGAGTTGGCGGGCGCCTGTAGTCCCAGCTGCTCCGGAGGCTGAGGCAGGAGAATGGCGTAAACCCGGGAGGCGGAGCTTGCAGTGAGCTGAGATCCGGCCACTGCACTCCAGCCTGGGCGACAGAGCAAGACTCCGTCTCAAAAAAAAAAAAAAAAGAAAAAGAAAAGAAGACCTCAAGTCAATGACCACAGCTTCTACCTTAAGAAACTAGGAAAAGATAAAATTATACTCAAAGTAAGCAGATTAAAAGAAATAGTAAAGATCTGAGTAGAAACAAAGTGTAGAAAACAAAACTGATAGTGAAAATCACTGAAACAAAGATAGTTCCTTGGGATGAGCATTAAAATTAATAAACTTGGGAATGATGGATATGTTCACTTTCTTGATTGTAATGGGTTTTTTTTTTTTCTTTTTTCTTTTTTTTTTTTGAGACGGAGTCTCGCTCTGTCGCCCAGGCTGGAGTGCAGTGGCGCGATCTCGGCTCACTGCAAGCTCCGCCTCCCGGGTTTACGCCATTCTCCTGCCTCAGCCTCCTGAGTAGCTGGGACTACAGGCGCCCGCCATCTCGCCCGGCTAGTTTTTTGTATTTTTTAGTAGAGACGGGGTTTCACCGTGTAGACCAGGATGGTCTGGATCTCCTGACCTCGTGATCCACCCGTCTCGGCCTCCCAAAGTGCTGGGATTACAGGCTTGAGCCACCGTGCCCGGCCGATTGTAATGGTTTTATAGATGTACACATAGGTCAAAATTTGTCAAATTGAGGCCAGGCACGGTGGCTCATGTCTGTAATCCTAGCACTTTGGGAGGACAAGGTGGGAGGATTGCTTGAGCCTAGGAGTTTAAGACAAGCCTGGGCAACATAGTGAGACTCTGTCTCTTCCCCCAGGAAAAAAAAAAAAAATTAGCTGGTTGTGGTGGCATGTGCCTGTAGTTCTAGTTACTCAGGTCGCTGAGGTAGGAGGATCGCTTGATTCTGGAAGGTCTAAGCTGCAGTGAGCCATGATTATACCTCTGCACCCCAGCCTGGGCAACAAAAGTAAAAACAAACCAAATCGCTGGGACTACAGATGCATGCTACCACTCCCAGCTAATTTTTTTTTTTTTTTTTTTTTTATAGAGATGGGGGTCTCACTTTGTTGCCCAGGATGGTCTCAACCTCCTGGCCTCAAGTGATCCTCCCACCTCAGCCTCCTAAAGTGTTGTGATTGCAGGTGTGAGCCACCGGAGCTGTCTGGAACCTGGATTTAAATGCGAATCTGACTCCAGAGTCTTTGTTCTTTCTACCATGCTAACTTGTTCTCACTAAAAAGCCTGTCAGTAACCTCTACAATGTTATCGGACACATTTGTGCATATGGTTTAGTGTTGGGAAGAGGTGCTCCTGAGTCATCAGCATGGGCTTACTAAAACCAAGTCATGCACTTCCCTTCTGGTTCTGGTGGATTAGTGAATGGGTTTGCAGTAGCAGACCAACCTACCTTCCAAGAACAACTAGAAAAGCAGGATGACTATGAAAAAAAGGAAAAAAACCACATCTGCTGGAAGGCATTGGAAAGTGCCAAGATAGCCAGGACTCCAGGGACTAAGATCCCAGAGGGGAAAGTACAAAAAGTAATACGAACAGTCTGAGCTGCTTTGTCCTTGAAGCATTTACCAATTTCTAAGTGACACAGGCAGAGAAGCAGAACAGAAATTGACTGGCTAGAGACCAAGAAGTTCAGCAGAGCTATTGGCAGTCTCAGGGTGCTGGGGAAATAAAAATTTGAGTGCAGGACCAGCCAAAATGGCAAGGCTCTGGTAAAGGGCTTGCCTTTAGGCTGGAACTTCTGAAGGACTACACTCTAGGGGTAAGGGTGGACCAATATAGACTAGTTTTACGAAGACTAAATCCAGCTTCAAATTAGCTCAATCCCTAAGGTGAAACAACTATATTGTAATTACCAGCTTAAAGAAATCTTTTCCAGAAGAAAAGACCCTCATCTGAGCTGCTGTAGTTTTTCATACACGATGTCTGTCATTCAATAAAAAATTACTAACCATTGGCTGGGCATGGTGGCTCATACCTGTAATCCCAGTACTTTGGGAGGCTGAGGCTGGTGGATCACCTGAGGTCAGGAGTTCAAGACCAACCAGAGTAACATAGTGAAACCCTGTCTCTATTAAAAGTACAAGAATTAGGCATGGTGGTGCATGCCTGGAGTCCCAGCTACTCAGGAGGCTGAGGCAGGAGAATCACTTGAACCTGGGAGACAGGTTGCAGTGAGCTGAGTTCACGCCACTGCACTCCAGACTGGATGACAGAATGACTCCTTTTCAAAAAAAAAAAAAAAAAGAAAGAAAAGGAAAAACATTATCAAGCATAATAAGAGACAGAAAAAAATAGACAATAAAAACAGATTTACAGGTGATTTAGATATTGAAGTTATCAAACTACTTGGACTTTAAAATAGCTGTGATCAGCCAGATGCAGTGGCTCACGCCTGTAATACCAGCACTTTGGGAGGCCAAGGTGGGCAGATAACTTAAGGCCAGGAGTTCAAGACCAGTCTAGCCAACATGGTAAAACCCTGTTTCTACTAAAAATACAAAAATTAGTCAGACATGGTGGCATACGCCTGTAATCCTAGCTACTCAGGAGGCTGACGTGGGAGAATCACTTGAACCTGGGCACTTGAACCTGGGAGGCGGAAGTTGCAGTGAGCCGAGATCGTGCCACTGCATTCCAACCTGGGTGACAGAGCGAGACTCTGTCTCAAAAAAAAAAAAAAGAATGTATAGATGAATTTAGCAGCAGATTACACAAAGCTAAAGAGAGGATTAGTAATATGGAAGATAAAGTCTGTTGAAAATACCTAGATTGAAGCTTGAAGAGAAAAGGATAGAAAACACAGAAGAAGAAAAATAAATAAATAAGAGATCTGAAACTCAGTAAAACAGCCCAACTTATACATCAGTGGAGTTCTAGAATGGGAGAAGAGATGGAATGGGACATAATCAGTATTTGAGAGGATTATGGGTGAAATTTTGTTCAAAATTTACTAAGATTTTTATTCAGAAAGCTCTATAAAACCAAGTAGGAGGAAGTCGAAGAAAAACATGTAATTTTGAACATAAGTTCAAAATAAAAATGCTCAGACTGGGCACGGTGGCTCATGCCTGTAATCGTAACACTTTGGGAGGCCAATCCAGGCAGATCACGAGGTCAGGAGTTCGAGACCATCCTGGCTAAGACAGTGAAACCCCATCTCTACTAAAAATACAAAAAATTAGCTGGGCGTGGTGTCACGTGCCTGTAGTCCCAGCTACTCGGGAGGCTGAGAAAGGAGAATGGCATGAACCCGGGAGATGGAGGTTGCAGTGAGCTGAGATCGTGCCACTGCACTCCAGCCTGGGGATACAGTGAGACTCTGTCTCTAAATCAATCATTCAATCAATCAGTCAGTCAATCACATCTTAGGTCAGGTGCAGTGGTTCATACCTGTAATCCTAAAACTTTGGGAGGCTGAGGCAGGTGGATTGCTTGAGCCCAGGAGTTCAAGACCAGCTTGGGCAACATGGCGAAACTCTGTCTCTACAAAAAATACAAAAATTATTTGGGTGCGGTGGCGCACATCTGTAGTCTCACCTACTCAGGAGGGTAAGGTAGGGGGCTTACCTGAGTCTGGGAGGTCAAGGCTTCAGTGAGTCATGATCATGCCACTACACTCCTGCCTGGCCGACAGAGTGAGACTTTGTCTCAGAAAAAAAAAACAAACCCAAAAACAAAAACAAAAAAGTTTTCAAATAAGGACACAGAAAGGTGGAAAGTAAAATGACAGTAAGAAACTGTATTATGCCGACAGCTCAAAGAGGCTGATGTAACTATACTATCAGATCAAGAATATTTTAGGACAAGAAACCTTACTAGAGATGAAGAGGATTATTTTATAATGATAAAAAGATCACTGCACCCAGAAGATATAGTAATTCTACCTAGAACTGCATCTAAGAGACAGGGTCTCACTTTGTTGCCCAGGCTGGAGTGCAGCGGCACAAACAGGCTCACTGCAGCCTCCACCTCTCTGGGCTCAAGCAATTCTCCCAACTCAGCCTTTCAAGTAGCTCGGATTACAGGTGCATGCTACCTCAGCTGGCTAATTTTTAAAATATTTTATAGAGGCAGGGTTCCACTATATTGTCCAGGCTGTTCTCAAATGCCTAGGCTTAGGTGATCCTCCCACCTTAGCCCCACAAAGTGCTGAGATTACAGGCATGAGCCACTGTGCCTGACTGGGTGATTTTTAACATCCCTCTTTCAGTCAGTGATAGAATAAACAGACCAAAAAAAAAATCAATAAGGATATAGAAGATTTGAACAAATCATTAGCAAACTGAACCTACATGTCACATATAGAATGATGCAGCCATAGGTGTTAGTATGCATATTCGAATGTACCTGCAGCACTTATCAAAGTTGACCATATAATGGATCGTTCAGCAAGTCACAACACATTTTAAATGATTGCAATCATATAGTGTATTTTCTATTACCACAATAGAGTTAAGCCAGAAAGAAATTACAAAAATATAAAAAGAATGGGAGGCCAAAGCAGGCGGATCATGAGGTCAGGAGATTGAGACCAACCTGGCCAACATAGTGAAACTCCATCTCTACTGAAAATACAAAAAAATTAGGCCGGGCATAGTGGCTCACACCTGTAATCCCAGCACTTTGGGAGGCTGAGGTGGGTCAGGAGTTTGAGACCAGCCTGGCCAAGATGGTGAAACCCTGTCTCTACTAAAAATACAAAAATTAGCCAGGTGTGGTGGCACGCTGCTGTAATCCCAGCTACTTGGGAGGCTGGGGCAGGAGAATCACTTGAACCTGGGAGGTGGAGGTTGCAGTGAGCCGAGATTGTGCCACTGCACTCTAGCCTGGGCAACAGAGCAAGACTCCGTCTCAGACAAACAAACAAAAACGGCCGAGCACGATGGCTCACACCTGTAATCTCAGCACAGTGGGAGGCCTAGGTGGGTGGATACCCTGAGATCGGGAGTTTGAGACTAGCCTGACCAACATGGAGAAACCCTGTCTCTACTAAAAATACAAAATTAGCCAGGCGTGGTGGCTGAGGCAGGAGAATTGCTTGAACCCAGGAGGTGGAGGTTGCGTTGAGCTGAGATCGTGCCATTGCACTCCAACCTGAGCAACAACAGCGAAACCCCATCTCAAAATAAATATATAAATAATTAAAAAAATTAGCCAGGCATGGTGACGGGCACCTGTAATCCTAGCTACTGGGGAGGCTAAGGCAGGAGAATCATTTGAACCATGGAGGCAGAGGTTGCAACAAGCGAGATCATGCCACTGCACACCAGCCCCGGCAACAGTGCGAGACTCTGTCTCAAAAAAAAAAAAAAAAAGAAAGAAAAGAAAAAAAACTCCTAAGTATTTGGAAATTGAACATGGTACATTTTAAAATAGTCTCAAAGAAGAAATGTTACTGGCAATTAAAATATATTTTCAACTGAATGATATTGAAGAAAATGGCTGGGCGCAGTTGCTCCCACCTGTAATGCCAGCAGTTTGGGAGTCTGAGGCAGGTGGATCACTTGAGGTTAGGAGTTCCAGACCAGCCTGGCCAACATGGTGAAACCCCATTTCTACTAAAAATCCAAAAATTAGCTGGGCATGGTGGCAGGCGTCTGTAAGCCCAGCTACTTGGGAGGCTGAGGCAGGAGAATCACTGGAACCCAGGAGGCGGAGGTTGCAGTGAGCCAAGATCATGTCATTGCACTCCAGCCTGGGTGACAGAACAAGACTCCATCTCAAAAAAACCCAAATCAAGTCTCGTGTGATGCAACTAAATCCGTACTCGTAGGAAAATTTATTGCCTTAAACAATAAAAAATGAAATACTATGAACAATTTTGTCAGTAAGCTTAAAAATTTAGATGAAATGGACAAATTCCTAGAAAAACACAACTTACCTAAATTGACAAAGAAAAAACAGCAAATCTGAATGTTTTATCTGTGAAAAAAATTGAATCTGTAATTTAAAATCTTCTCCCAAAGAAAATCCAGGGAGAGATGGCTTCACAGTGAGTGAATTTTCCCAAATCTTTGAGGAAGAAATAACATTAATCTTTTCTGAATTATTGTCAAGAAAATAAAGAAAAAATATTATACAAACTTATCAGAGAACAGAAGAAGCTCATTTTGTGAGTGAAATGAAATCAGCAATCTTTTTCTGTTGTAGAATTCCCCTTGGCTATTATATATGTCTTAGAGCTATAATTCACCTCTTACCTTTAGTATGTTGACTTTTTTTTTTTTTTTTTGAGACGGAGTCTTGCTCTGTCGCCCAGGCTGGAGGGCAGTGGCATGATACCGGCTCACTGCAAGCTCCGCCTCCCAGATTCATGCCATTCTCCTGCCTCATCCTCCCCAGTAGCTGGGACTACAGGCGCCCACCACCATACCTGGCTAATTTTTTTGTATTTTTAGTAGAGACGGGATTTCACCATGTTAGTTTCCATCTCCTGACCTCGTGATCCACCCGCCTCGGCCTCCCGAAGTGCTGGGATTACAGGTGTAAGCCACCACGCCCGGCCAGTGCGTTGACTATTCTTTAATGGATATTTAACACATCAGACTTTATTTCCTTTACTCAATTCAACAGATAGTCCCAGCAGCACAAAATGGTCCAGCGATACTAAATTATTCTCCACCATATGCACGCTGGCCAGTTGGCATAGAACAGTATTCCAGGAAGGAGAATACTGGCATAATAGTTTGCTGACATGATAGTTTTCTCCCCACTCCCTACTCTGGAAACTGGTAATAGTAAGGTTTAACTTATTTTTTTTTACATGTCTGTTTTTTTTTCTGCAGACTCCATTAATAATATACCTCTTTCATTTCCTAATTGACTATGCTGAATTGGTGTTTATGGTAAGTAACCTTCCATACAAAATTGACATGTATATATTTTTAAATTTTATGGTTTATTGTCTCTCTCTCTCTCTCTTTTTTTTTTTTTTTCTGAGATGCGGTCTCGCTGTGTTGCCCAGGCTGGTCTTGAACTCCTGGACTTAAGTGGTCCTCCCATTTCAGCCTCTTCAGCTGCTGGGACTATGGACACATGCCACAGTGCCCAGCTTGTCACCTTTTTTTTTTTTTAAGAAAAAAAAATTCTATCTTAGGAACACAGGAGTTTCTCGGAAAATAAAAGCAAAAATTTATGTCTTTACTTTGAATTCATGGAACTGTGGCAGTATTATGGAAGTGTGAGGAATAGTTTCTGATGTGTAACCAGTTCCAAATACTTACTCTTTTTAGAATTTGGTTTCTGGGCTATATATAGTCTTGAATTTTCTAGCTCCGAGATTCTGTGATTGGCTTTAATTGTGATGCCAGTGTGGAGGGCATTCTGAATTTCCTAAGCATTTTGCCAAGAGATTCTGTGAGTCGGCCGGGCACGATAGCTCAAGCCTGTAATCCCAGCACTTTGGGAGGCCGAGACGGGCGGATCACGAGGTCAGGAGATGGAGACCATCCTGGCTAACACGGTGAAACCCCATCTCTACTGAAAAAATACAAAAAACTAGCCGGGCGAGGTGGCGGGTGCCTGTAGTCCCAGCTACTGGGGAGGCTGAGGCAGGAGAAGGGCGTAAACCCGGGAGGCGGAGCTTGCAGTGAGCTGAGATCCGGCCACTGCACTCCAGCCTGGGCAACAGAGCGAGACTCCGTCTCCAAAAAAAAAAAATGAGATTCTGTGAGTTATTATGGAAGAAGAGGACACAGGCTTGAGGCTTTCAGGGGCGAGAAGCTTCAGAATTGAGATGACAGGTCTATGTTTTGAGAGCATAGCAATTTGAAACTGTTTTCTGGGATTGAAAATTTGAGTCAAGAAATACCCAGGAAGCCCACTGAGGTCTTCCTTAGTAATTATAATGAATACTATTTATTGAGGACCTACTGTGTATGCTAGGCACTTGACATACATTAGGCCTGCAAAGCAGTGGGTATTTCCATTTTACAAAAAGCATAAGTAACTTGCAATTCTAGAGCAGATGTGGGCCACTAAACTGAAGTGAACCTAGATGGGTCCTGATCCTCAGGGATTTCTAGTTCACTCTCCCTGAATGGGCCTTATCTTTGGGTAGTCAAAGTGAGGGTTGAAGTTCTGCCTGATTCTAAGAGTCCAGTACTGGGTATTCCATCACTATCTCAAAACTCCAAGCCCTGGTAGCACTCTAGTACTCTTACACTTAACTGTGTTCTGTTTCCTATTATTCATCTTTCTTTTGACAGATAACTGATGCGCTCACTGCTATTGCCCTGTATTTTGCAATCCAGGACTTCAATAAAGTTGTGGTAAGTAGTTTGTGGGTGGGACAAAGCTGGTGGAATTTGGTAACCTTCTGGTCTTTGTTATTACAAAGAATCAAAGATCTTATACTTAAGGATCTGGCTGCTTTAAAGTGCTAGGAAGTGATGGTGAGAATTCTGGCCTGTTGAGCCAGCCGTGGAATGATCAACCCCAAACCCACAAGACAGCTTTACTAACAGATAAAGAAGGGTCAGCTTCATCTATGTAGCTTATTAATAACTATTAATATCCACATACCTGTGCAAGTTCAGACTTCTGGAGTAGCGCTGAAAAACAGTTATATTATCTGTCATTGTGAGGACCCTTAAAAATCTTCCAGTCTTTTCACCAGCCTTTTTTTTTTTTTGCAAAGGAAGAGAAATACAGCTTTTAAGTCACTGTTACGCTTATCTGAGGTAAAATTGGATTCTCAGTGTCATTTCTGTCTCCCTGCAGAAAGTAATCTTAATTGGAAAATTTGGCATGTATTAAATGCCTGAGATAAACTTCAGTCTTAATCCATATGTAATAGCCAAGGGGAATTGCATAGTGGGACCATTCTTCTTTTCCTGGGATCTGAGAAAGTTAACAGATTAATCTTCTGTACCACCCATGTAGTTATATGGCTACAATACTCCTTGATTGGCTGGGAGCCACTGAGAGAGAAGATTTAGGCTGGGGTGAAATAAGGCTGCATCTCATTGGCATTGTCTGTTTGTGGTTCATTTTAGCTTTTGTTACTAATAAAACCAGAAATAGCAGTCTGCTTTTCTGTGTCACTGGTCATCAGTGACAGATGAAGCTGGTGAATTCTAGAATTTTAGACCTCAGAGAGATTTTTTAAAATATCTAGACTGAGGGTTCTTAACTTGGGGTTCATTTATAGCCTTAATGGGCCTATGAAACCGTGGAAATGGTATGAAGAATTATATGTGTATGTGCATATGTCATTGTTACCGAGAGTTCATAGCTGTTATTGGTGTGCAGTCTTTGACTCTTCCCCTAAAATTAAGAACTATGTTTTAGAGACTTAGTATCACCAAGACTAGGGAGTACATATCTTAAACTAATGGAGCATATCTTGAAAACTTTAGGGGCTGAGATGAAATGCTTTAACAGGATTCTCTTGAGGGCCATAGATGAAATAATTGGGCATGGGATTCATAAGCTGAGGAATTCAGAGATAAATTAGCAGTGACTGTTTTCTTCTCTGAGATAGGTTGGGTAGGTAGACAGTCTCTACCAATAATACAAAGATTTGGCCGGGCGCGGTGGCTCAAGCCTGTAATCCCAGCACTTTGGGAGGCCGAGAGACGGGCAGATCACGAGGTCAGGAGATCGAGACCATCCTGGCTAACACGGTGAAACACCGCCTCTACTAAAAAAAACTACAAAAAACTAGCCGGGCAAGGTGGCAGCGCCTGTAGTCCCAGCTACCCGGGAGGCTGAGGCAGGAGAATGGCGTGAACCCGGGAGGCGGAGCTTGCAGTGAGCTGAGATCCGGCCACAGCACTCCAGCCTGGGTGACAGAGCCAGACTCTGTCTCAGAAAAGAAAATAATAATAATAATACAAAGATTAGCTGAGTGTGATGGCGTGCACCTGTAATCCCAGCTACTTGGGAGGCTCAGGCATGAGAATCATTTGAACCAGGGAGGTGGAGATTGCAGTGAGCCAGGATCCCACCGCTGTACTCCAGCGCTGGCAATAGAGTGAAACTATCTCAAAAAAAAAAAAAAAAAAAAAAGAGTAGGGAAAAAATAAACCGGTGTGTGTGTGCATATATATATATGTGAGATATGTATGTGTGTGTGCATATATATATGTAAGAGATATATATATATGTGTGTGATATAGATACGAATATCTGAGGGAGGATTTGTAGCTTTCATCTAAGACCACAATTACCCAGATCTTAATAACCAAAATGTAAAACTAAAATGTGTTTTAATGAAAGTTGATTAGATGCTAATGCCATATGTATTTTTTTTCCCTGCTCAATTCTCATCAAAAAACTTCCCACACTCCCCAGTTAAAACAATTTTTTGCTGAAGACCAGCCTGGGCAACATAGTGGGACCCTGTCTCTATGAAAATTTTTTTGAAAATTAGCCAGGAGTGGTGGTATGTGCCTGAGGTCCCAGCTACTCTGGAGGCTGAGACAGGAGGATGGCTTGAGCATGGGAGGTCACGGCTGCAGTGAGCTGTGGTCGTGCCACTGCACTCCCGCTTGAGTGACAGAGTGAAACGCTGTCTCAAAACGAAACAACTTTTAATGGTAGAGGTGGTTTATGAGGAAGCAATGAAACTAGGTTTCAGTTAATTGCCTAACAAAGTCAGGTTTCAATGTCAATAGGAGAGATGCCTTTAATTTAGAGCACCAATAATTTTAATTCATTTGTTATTTCTGAGTTTATTTGGAAATATATAGAGATTTTTGGGTTTTTTTCTTTGCATGATTTAAAGAGGGAGAGAGAAAGCCAAATGATCTTGTCAATACCCTGGTTTTTAGTGCACCAAGACATTCTGGTATCACCAAGACTGAAGTAAAATTTGGAATGTTTTTGTTTTTCCACTTTTTGAGTTCAGACTATTAGAATAGAACATTAGGTTTCTTCATCAGAATAGGAGTTTTATGTATTCTGTGTCAAAAATTAACTCATTCAAAATGGCAGATTTTGATGATACTAACATACTACTGTTGATTTAGATTGGATAGCAGCATGTCTTCCTCTAAATCTTCTCCCCTTTGTCAGAAGAGTTCATATCACATAGTCTGGGAAGTATTTAAATCTTGGTGGGATGTGAGTCTTTTTATCCTTGGTAATGAAACTGTGTCTACACACAGATGCATCCAGGAGAACTATAGGGCAGAGACAGGACTGCACCCCACCCCCTCTCCAGCTGTTAGCCTGCGGGCTGAATGCCGATGGTGACCAGTTGGTTATCATGACATTTTACATCTATCTCACTTGACAAAAACAATGTTAGTCTAGTCTGTCCTTTGCTGAGATGATGCTTCTTGTTTGGAACTCAGAATTTGTGTTAAGATGGTTGGGCGCGGTGGCTCAAGCCTGTAATCCCAGCACTTTGGGAGGCCGAGACGGGTGGATCACGAGGTCAGGAGATCGAGACCATCCTGGCTAACACGGTGAAACCCCGTCTCTACTAAAAAAATACAAAAAGCTAGCCGGGCGAGGTGGCTGGTGCCTGTAGTCCCAGCTACTCGGGAGGCTGAGGCAGGAGAATGGCGTAAACCCAGGAGGCGGAGCTTGCAGTGAGCTGAGATCCGGCCACTGCACTCCAGCCTGGGCTACAGAGCGAGACTCCGTCTCAAAAAAAAAAAAAAAAAAAAGAATTTGTGTTAAGAGAGCTGCAGCTGGTTTGATAATGGGTGATAAAAACCTGTGTCCCCTTAATATGATTAGCGGGTTGTAAATTTGGAGACTAGGCTCCTAAATTTGGAATATGCTGAGGCTAACAGTTGGAGGGGAGTAGAGGCAGGGATGGAGTGTTTCCTCTCCCCCACCCCACCATAGTTTTGAGGAATGCAAATGAAAGTAGATGCAGCTTCAGTGATTAGAAAAACCCCTTTATAGCCGGGCGCTGTGGCTCACGCTTGTAATCCGAACACTTTAGGAGTCTGAGGCGGGCAAATCACAAGGTCAGGAGTTCAAGACCAACCTGACCAACATGGTGAAACCCCCATCTCTACTAAAAATACAAAAATTAGCCGGGTGTGGTGGTGAGTGCCTGTAATTCCAGCTACTCAGGAGGCTGAGACAGGAGAATCGCTTGAACCTGGGAGGCGGAGGCTGCAGTGAGCTGAGATCATAACACTGCACTCCAGCCTGGCGACAGAGCAAGACTTGTCTCCAAAAAGAAAAAAAAAAGAAAACGCCCTTTATTTGAATTATGTCCTTGCAAAATCTATGTTTCAAGGGACTAGGAAAGAGCTGTATAGAGGAGTGGGTGGAAAGAAAGGAAGACTCCACCCTGAATTTTTTTTTAAATTAAAACATTTTAATTTTTTCATATAACATATGGAAAATCATACCATCTGTCTACAAGCTGATTAGTAATCACAAAGGTAAGATATCCAGGTCACTACCCTTCACATCACTTTTAATCTCTCCTGTCATTGTTTTTAATCTTATCATTGTCAAGACTAATGAATGTATCTGGAGATACTGATCTTCAGATTTTAATGTATACTCTAACTTCATTTTATATTTTATTGAGGGGTGTGCGTGTGTGTGTGCACGTGCGCACGTGTGTATAATTTTAAGAATTTCCATTGATTTTAGCCACTTTCCTGTCTCTAGCTGGACGCAATAGGGATTTTTAAAAGGGATTTGGTCTACACTTAGGGGAGCTGATATTGGGCCTATGAGGAGAGCCGTAACAGTGCCTGTACTGGTGAAATTGAGGGAGACAAGAAAGCTGAGAATGTGGGGATTGTTGATCTGTGTGCCTTCCCACCTGGAGACTCCTTTCAGCGCTTTCTGCTTTGAAGTATTTGAGAAGATTGTGGTTATAAGGAAGTACTTATCTTCCATTGCTGGCACAGTGTCACTTTTGCCCAGGATGTACACATCCCTGGTAGTTGCTTCCTTCTCTCAGTGCAGCACTGTTGGCTGGCTTCCAGCCTGGGGAATGGGTCTGCATTCCCACCTGTCTCTCTGGTTGCCCCTGGATGAACTCCATTCCTTTCTCACAGCCTTCTTTGTGGATCTCACCCATTCCAGGTGGCCTTGTTTTTGCTGCAGAACTCTCGACCTCTTAGCTAGTGAGGCCTCCTTCCTGCTACCACTGCTGCAGCTGTCCTCACTAAGCACTTGATTGCTGAGCCAGCCCCCTTCTTTGTGATAAAAACACCTTGGTTTATATTTTGTCCTTTTAATTAAACAACCCTAGCTGTGAATGGCACCATAAATCTTACTGGTAATTCCCACCACTTAACTTGGACTCTGCCAACTGTGAGAAGAACAGAGATGATCAAAGGGAGGTTTTTGAAGTTTGTTTCAGGTTTTTAGATTAAGCCTTTACCTAAACCTATGCAAGAAATCTATTCCTGTGATGACTTCTTGATTTTCTTTTGAACTGAAAGATGGTCTTCTAAAAATATTTTTTGGTTAATTTTTTTTTTTAAATTTTGAAAGACCTAAGACATGCAAAAATAAATAAAGGATAGTACATACTTTTGAACCTATTTTCAGGCTGAAAAAAATGTACTCCTACAGCTCTTTCTCTCTCTGATACTTTCATCTCCCTATTTCCCGTCCTACCCAGTACCACTGTTCTGAATCTAGTGGTTATCATCCACACACATGGCCTTGACTTTTACTATATATGTTACTAAATAACATGTTGTATTATTTTACATGCTTTTAACTTTGTGTAAATGGCACAATGCAGTATATATTCTAGTGTGATTTGCTTTTTACATCTTTAAATTTTTACTCATTCACAGGTAAGCACTAGCTATCTTGGCTCCTCTGAAATACTCTGTTTTCTAATAGATGGCAGCATTGATTTTATATTATCTAAATGAGATTCTTTGATCATTAAATCAACAGGGCCACCAATTTTGGGTTGAGAGGCTTTCTCATCTATATTCTGACTCATGTTTGCTTATAAGGTTGCCTACCTTTTTTTCATTCTGGAACAAACCCATGAACTTGTTGGGACCCACCAGCGGAAGGCAAGAGCTTTCCACCCCCATCCCGCTCCCTATAAACTATCCAGCTGCCCACCCACACCCAGCTTTCCTCCTCTTGATCATCATGGCCATTCTATACCTCCTCTGTGGAAGTAAAACATAACCCAAGATACTGTGACATTTGGGATCATTCTACCTTGCTTGAAAATACTTCTTCATGGATGGAACTTTGGAGTCTTTAGGCCACTGATGGTAACTCTTCAAATGGCTAAGAACTTTGCTTTGCCAGCAAGTCATTCATTTGGCCATTCAACAGACATTTATTGTTTGTCCACTGTGCCAGGTGTTAGTCATACATGGTAAGCAAATAAACATGGTCCTTGCCCTCATGGAACTCTTAGTCTAGTGAGGGAGACAGACATTAGTCAATCATATAAATAAGTGAAAAAGTTATTAACTGTGAACAATGCTATGAAAAAACATATATAATAGGGGGATTTTACCTGGGTGTGGGGTGGTGAGGGAAAGTGTGCCTTCCTAAGGAAATGATGATTTAACTGAGATCTAAGGACCGTGTGGGAGTTAACTAGGGAAAGAGAAGAATAAATTATTCCAGGTCAATGCAAAGGTCTGGGAACAGGAGGGACACAGCATGTTCATGGTGCTGGCACCCAGAAAGGGGAAGGGGAGGGGCGAGTGTGAGACGAGCCTGGAGAGGTAGGGCCAGACCAGGCAGGGCCATGTGGGCCATGGGAAGGACTTTTGTCTTCAGCGTAAAAACAATGGGAAGTGAATCGTTCCCTGTGTTTTATCTTTTCCTTTTTTTTTTTTTTTCTAGTTTAAAAAGCAGAAACTCCTCCTAGAGCTGGACCAGTATGCCCCAGATGTGGCCGAACTCATCCGAACCCCTATGGAAATGCGTTACATCCCTCTGAAAGTGGCCCTGTTGTAAGTATTCCTTGACAAAACAAGGCTTAGTGCCAACAAATGCGAGGAAAATCTGATGAGACTTTCCCATGTCGTTTGTTGTATTTTTGGAGATTTGCAATCTTAGTCATCAAGTATTTGCTGTAGTTCTGTTGCACAACTGGGTTCTGTTGTTCTGGCCAGCAAAAGAGACAGAGCCATTCTGTCTCTCTTGGGACAAAGACTCACACAGGGCTGTGTACAATCAAACCCTTCACAAATGCTTTTTGACTCCATGCTGATCTGGGTTCCAGCCTACTTATAACCAGTGTTTCTAAAGAAAAAGTTCTTCAATTGTGATGTATGGATTGAATAAAAGTTTGGTTTTTATGTGACTGCCGTTTCAAGCAGCTCTTATGTTTCATGTACAGTATAGTCCCCCATTTGTAGCTCATAAAACTGAAGTGCCAAACAGATGCATTCCAGCTGGGTGACCCATGTGGAAGGCTGGAACTTACTGAGGCTCTGTGAAAGAATTCTCCAGGGAGTACCCAGTGCTACCGTTAAGTTGTACTCTTTTGGGTTATTCCCATTTATCTTCCTGAGATAGGCAAATGTGAATAATTATTATAATTATTCAATCCACTAACAGTCATTGAATATTAATAATATACCAGTTTCTAGGGATACACAGTAAACAAGACAAACAAGTTTTCTCGTGGAAAAACACGCCCTTAGAACTTCAGAATTAAAAGCCTTGTGAGACTAGTTTACTCAACCTTCTGCCTTGTGTGTGGATTTCCTATTCTCTGTTAGATGTCTACGCAGCTGCTTCTTGAACGTCACCTGCTGTTTAGAAATGGCTTTTTTTTCTTCCCACCAAATAGTTTTAGACTATCGGTTCTAATCTATGTATTTCAGAAATCTTGGTGGGATCTACCTTAATAGAACCAGAAATTTAGCAACATTATGAATCCCTTATGGACTTATATGTGTCCTGGGGGTAGTTTTGTAATAGCAGCAGCTGTTTCTTTAAAGATTAAGTAACAAGCCTGTCTGTAATTGCTGAAAAAAAACGCCAGCAATTTCTAGGCCTTTGGCTGTAGGACTGCTAATCTCACAGTCGTGGGAGGTATTGGATTTAAGGTCTTTATTTGTGAATAATAATCATCATCTCTTCCTGAGACACTGTCACGTTTCTTCCTATCTGATAACCAGAATTATGTAACTAGTCCATCTTTTCACTTTGTCTGCCAGGAAACTCAGAGCTGAATTTGAAGCTGATTACTATAGTGCTGTAGAATACCCACTTGGCGGTCCTTCCATTGCCTTTACTGTCTCGTTTTATTTATGTTTTCCTTGCTCTTGATTATTTATTTATTTATTTATTTTGAGATGGAGTCTCGCTCTGTTGCCCAGGCTGGAATGCAGTGGCACAATCTCGGCTCACTGCAACCTCCACCTCCCGGGTTCAAGTGATTCTCCTGCCTCAGCCTCATGAGTAGCTGGGATTACAGTTACCCACCACCACGCCTGGCTGTTTTTTGTACTTTTAGCAGAGATGGGGTTTCACCATGTTGACCAGGCTGGTCTTGAACTCCTGACCTCAAATGATCCACCCACCTCAGCCTCCCAAAGTGCTGGGATTACAGGCGTGAGTTATTGTGCCCAGCCGATTCTTGATTCCTATTTGTACTTTGCTATTATTTTTTATTATCTGTTCTTAGTTTTTTTGAGATGGAGTCTCACTCTGTCATCCAGGCTGGAGTACAGTGGTATAATCACAGATCACTGCAGCCTCCACCTCCTGGACTCAAGTGATTATCCCACTTCAGCCTCCCAAGTATCTGGGACTACAGGTGTGGTTTTTATGTATTTTTTTTTTTTTTAGTAGAGACAGAGTCTCGCCATGCTGGCTAGGCTGGTCTCGAACTCGAGCTCAAATGATCCACCCACCTTGGCTTCCCAAAGTTCTGTGATTACAGGTGTGAGCCACCATGCCCAACCTGTTTTTTATTATCTATTCTCTCTTTTTTTTTTTTTGAGACTGAGTTTCACTCTTGTTGCCCAGGCTGGAGTGTAATGGCTCCATCTCAGTTCACTGCAACCTCCGCCTCCTGGGTTCAAGTGATTCTCCTGCCTCAGCCTCCCGAGTAGCTGGGATTACAGGCATGTGCCATCACGCCTGGCTAATTTTGTAGTTTTAGTAGAGACAGGGTTTCTCCATGTTGGTCAGGCTGGTCTCAAACTCCCGACCTCAGGTGCTCTGCCTGTGTTGACCTCCCAAAGTGCTGGGATTACAGGTGTGAGCCACTGCGTCTGGCTTGTTCTCATTTTAGCTGCCTCAAATCCTTTGTGGAAGCAGGATAGAAATAAATACAAACAATTTGCTATGACTATCTAAGATTTCCATACTCACAAGCATTTCGAATTCATTTTCTCAGTTCATTCCTTCCCACCTCAGGAAAACACTAGGTGTTTCAGCTTGACTCCTTCCTAGTGAGGGTGTAGATGTCCTTTGAAGTTCTGTGATGCCTGACTTGTTGAGCTCAGTAGATACTTACTCTGTCCTTGGAGTCTGGCTCAGTGGATTCTGCTTAACTGCCAAGAAGGCTGCGTCTAAGCTGCTTCAGCTCTTGGATTGGCATGACCTGTGTCAGGGCTTAGGAACCTGACTGAGGAAAATGTACTTTCCTGGTTCTCAGAGGTAAATGGAGCTGTTAAGATATGTGGCTCTGTGGGAATTGGTAGAATTTTATCATTTTTTGAAATCTAAAATAGTAAAAAGAACATTTATAGAACTAGAAAGATCTGATTTTGAATATATTTTGAATATATATTTTATTAGTTTGTGAGAATTTGGGCAAGTCCTTTTACCACTGAGTCTCAATTTCCTCATCTGCAAAACTGGAATGATGTTATTGCGAGTTACAGGATCTCTGTGATTAAATACAGCAGTTTTGTATGTACCCCACAGCACAGAATAGGCAGTCCATGTTCAGTACCTTTTACTTATCAGCCCCAGCCCCCACCCTATTCTCTTCTACTTGGGGGAACTCATTTCTAAGAAGCTGCCTTCCTTTGCGTAAGCTTTTAGTAAATCTCTTGGAACTTCCTGGCTGTAATGGTGAGGGTTCCTTGGTCAGGATTACTAATGCCAAATATGTTTGTTCTTCCCCAGCTATCTCTTAAATCCTTACACGATTTTGTCTTGTGTTGCCAAGTCTACCTGTGCCATCAACAACACCCTCATTGCTTTCTTCATTTTGACTACGATAAAAGGTAAGGCCCTGAAGGGAGAGTACAAAGCTCAATCCCTGATTTATGCAAGATTTTGCAACACTTATGCTGTGGTTTTGTTTTTTCTGGTTTTTTTTTTTAATGCAACACTTAAAAACATTTAAAAAAATTACACAAGTATTACAAGATTATTTAGAAAATGTAGACAAGGCAAGAGAAAAAAAATCAAAACATCTTGAAAACTTAACTGCTCAGAGAGTCACTGTTAACATAGTTTTAAAAAAAAGTTCTAGGCCAGGTGTGGTGGCTCATACCTGTAATCTCAGCACTTTGGGAAGCTGAGGCAGGAAGATCACTTGCGCCCAGCCTAGGGAGCATAGCAAGACCTTGTCTCTGCAAAACATAACAAATTAGCCCGGCACAGTGGCATGTACCTGTAGTCCCAAATGCTCGAGAGGCTGAGGCAGGAGGATTGCTTGAGCTTGCAAGTTTGAGGCTGCAGTGAGCTATGATCATGCCACTACACTCCAGCCTGGTTGACAGAGTGAGACCTTATCTCTCTCTCTCTCTCTCTCTCTCTCTTTTTTTTTTTTTTTTTTTTTTTTTTTTTTTTTTTTTTTTTTTTGAGACGGAGTCTCGCTCTGTCGCCCAGGCTGGAGTGCAGTGGTCGGATCTCAGCTCACTGCAAGCTCTGCCTCCCGCGTTCACGCCATTCTCCTGCCTCAGCCTCCCGAGCAGCTGGGACTACAGGCGCCCACCACCACGCCCGGCTAGTTTTTTTTTGTATTTTTTAGTAGAGACGGGGTTTCACCGTGTTAGCCAGGATGGTCTCGATGTCCTGACCTCGTGATCCGCCCGTCTCAGCCTCCCAAAGTGCTGGGATTACAGGCTTGAGCCACCGCGCCCGGCCGAGACCTTATCTCTTAAAAAAAATCTAAAAAGGTTCTAAAAGGCTTATGATTAGAATAGCAGCCTTCCTCTTTCTTCCTAACCCTAGTTCAGCTTCTTTGAAGCAACTGCTTTCTGGCTTTTGCTAGTATTCCGTATTTCTAAATAAGAGCTTATATTATATTTCCTGAATTACAAATTTTAGACATTTTTTATTGCACTCCCATCATGGACAGTGATAAAGATTTAGCTCTTTGGGGCCAAGTACGGTGGCTCACGCCTGTAATCCCAGCACTTGGAGGCCAAGGCAGGCGGATTGCCTGAGGTCGCGAATTCATTACCAGTCTAACCAACATAGTGAAACCCCGTCTCTACTAAAAATACAAAAAAAATTAGCTGGGCGTGGTGGCGGGTGCCTGTAATCCCAGCTACTCAGGAGGTTGAGGCAGGAGAATTGTTTGAGCCAGGCAGGTGGAGGGTGCAGTGAGCTGAGATCATGCCACTGCATTCCAGCCTGGGTGATAGAGTGAAACTCCATCTAAAAAAAAAAAAAAAATTAGCTCTTTGGTACCAATATCCCCTTTTCTCCTTTGCCTGATTTTCCTGTAGTAGTTACACCATAGTTTCTTGTTTGTTTGTTTTGTCTTGTTTTGTTTTCGAGACAGGGTTTCACTCTGTCACTCAGGCTAGAGTGCAGTGGCATAGTCGTGGCTCACAGAAGCCTTGACCTTCCCAGCTCAGGTGATCCTCCCACTTCAGCCTCCTGAGTAGCTAGGACTACAAGCACCCGTCATCATACCTGGCTAATTTTTGTATTTTTTGTAGAGATGGGGTTTTGCCATGTTGCCCAGGCTGCTGTCGAACTCCTGGACTTAAGTGATCCACCCTCCTTGGCCTCCCGAAGTGTCAGGATTACAGGCATGAACCACCGCACCTGGTCGACATCATAGTTTTTATTGAATCAATATCAACACCTATATTTTATGACACTGTATGTATTATTCCACTGCTGGGCATAGTAGTAACTATGACTACTTTTTTCTTCCATGTACTACCTTTTATTTTTCCTGGGATTAGTAATTGTCTTTTATTGCTTGTTTGGTTTTTTGCTTAGTTTTTTGGTGCCAATCACTGTTTTTGTTCCCTAGTTGCTCCATTAGATCTGTCAATTACCTAACAATGTTTTTTTTTTCTTTTAACACTTAAACACATCAAATAGTTTATGGGTTTTATTGTTTTTCTGGAGATTTTTCTCACACATCTTTCATCCTACCCCAGTCTGTCCTGATTGTTCTCTGGGCCTGATATAAAGCTGTCATACTGGAACTTACCTTCATAAATCTGTTCTGTATCCCTCCTCTCCTGGATTCCTTCTCTTTTTTATTGATTTTTTTCTGTTTTTCTGAAGTACTTTCTCAGTAGTTGTCTAAGAAAGGGTGTATGAAGACTGGGCACGGTGGCTCACACCTGTAAACCCAGCACTTGGGAGGCCCAGGCAGGTAGATCACGAGGTCAGGAGTTTAAGACCAGCCTGGCCAAGATGGTGAAATCCCATCTCTACTAAAAACACAAAAAATTAGCCAGGCGTGGTGGTGGGCATCTGTAATCCCAGCTACTTGGGAGGCTGAGGCAGAGAACTGCTTGAACCTGGGAGGCGGAGGTTGCAGTGAGCCAAGATCGTGCCACTGCACTCCAGCCTGGGTGACAGAGTGAGACTCCGTCTCAAAAAAGCAAAAAAAAAGGTTGTATAAGATATATATTTTGAGTCATTCCATGTCTAAAAAATATCTTTGTTCTGGTTTAGCACCAAATTAATAGTTGGGTAGGACTGAGAATTCTAGACTCGAATAACTTTTCCTTTAGAATTTTGTTTTTTTTTTTTTTTTTTTTGAGACGGAGTCTCGCTCTGTCGCCCAGGCTGGAGTGCAGTGGCCGGATCTCAGCTCACTGCAAGCTCCGCCTCACGGGTTTACACCATTCTCCTGCCTCAGCCTCCCAAGTAGCTGGGACTACAGGCGCCCGCCAACTCGCCCGGCTAGATTTGTGTATTTTTTTAGTAGAGACGGGGTTTCGCCGTGTTAGCTAGGTTGGTCTCGATCTCCTGACCTCGCGATCCACCCGTCTCGGCCTCCCAAAGTGCTGGGATTACAGGCTTGAGCCACCGCGCCCGGCTCCTTTAGAATTTTGAAGGCATTGCTTCATTGTCTTCTAGTATCTTGGTAGCTATTGAGCCGTTTTATGGTCATGGATATAACCCAGTTTTTTTTTTTTTTTTCCTGAAATATTTAATATCTTCTGGCCAGGCACAGTGGCTCAAGCCTGTAACCCTAGCACTTTGGGAGGCTGAGGCAAGAGGATCTCTTGAGCCTAGGAGTTTGAAACCAGCCTGGGCAACATAGTAAGACCTTGTCTTTACAAAAAATGAACAAAATTAGCTGGGTGTGGTGACATGTGCCTATAGTCCTAGCTACTTGGGTGGCTGAGGCAGGAGGATCACTTGAGCCCAGGAGGTTAAGACTACATTGAGCCAAGATAGTGGCACTGCCCTCTAGCCTGGGTGACAGAGCAAGACCCTGCCTCAAAAAAAGAAGAAGAAAAATTAAGTGTCTTCATTTTATCCCGAATGTTTTGAAATTTTATGATGCTATGTCTGGACATGGGTCTTTTTAAATTCATTATACCGAGCACTTGGTAGGCTCTTTCAGTATGGAAACTAGTGTCTTTAGTTCTAGAGGGTGTTCCTGAACAACTTTTCCAAATTCCACCTCTGTTTTCTCTATCCTCTTGTTTTGGATGTTTACTGGATGTTGGATTTTCTTGATTGATCAAGTATGCATATTTTATTTTCTATTGTTTTCCCCATCATTTTTACTTACTTTCTCTTACTTTTTCTGGGACATTTCCTTGTTTTTATCTTCCAGCTCCTCTATTGACTTTTTAATTTTATTTATTACATTTTTATACATTTACACCTGGTCTCTAGTTGTTTCTTTGAGGCATCCTATTTTTATTTTATCACCACAGTATCCTCTGTTATACCCCTGATTATACATACATCTTTTCAGTTTCTATTTGTTCCAAGCATAGTCTCTTTGTTTTCCTGGTATTTTTTTTTTAATTGTTTGTTTTAGGAGGATTTCTTCCATATGATTTTCTTATATGTGTGGCAGTCCTGGCTATCTGTTTCTATTTAAGAGTGAGACATGGCCTGGCACAATGACTCACACCTATAAAATCCCAGCATTTTGGGAGACTGAGGTGGGAGGATTGTTTGAGGCCAGGAGGTCAAGACCAGCCTAGACAACATAGTGAGACCTCGTCTCTCCAAAAAAAAGAAATTGGCCGGGCGTGGTGGCTCAAGCCTGTAATCCCAGCACTTTGGGAGGCCGAGACCATCCTGGCTAACATGGTGAAACTCCGTCTCTACTAAAAAAAAATACAAAAAACTAGCCGGGCGAGGTGGCGGGTGCCTGTAGTCCCAGCTACTAGGGAGGCTGAGGCAGGAGAATGGCGTGAACCCGGGAGGCGGAGCTTGCAGTGAGCTGAGATCCGACCACTGCACTCCAGCCTGGGCGACAGAGCGAGACTCTGTCTCAAAAAAAAAAAAAGAAATTAGCCTGGTGTGATGGTACTTGCCTGTAGTCCCAGCTACTCAGGAGGCTGAGGCAGAAGGATCGCTCGAGCCTAGGAGTTTGAGGCTGCAGTGAGCTATGATTGTGCCACTTTACTCCAGCTTGGGTGACAGCCATCTGTAAAAAAATAATATAATAATAAATTTTAAATGAGGCCCTAACATATTGACCGGAGAGTCTGTGAATGGGCAGGGCTTGGTGGTAGATCATTTTCACTGTAGCGGGGATCAGGCAGTGGGCTGACCTCTTTCTTTGGGTCAGGGGCATTTACAAATGTCATCATCTGCATGTTTTATTTTCCTTTGAAACTATTCAGTTTTCCCAAAGAGGAATCCTCTAAGGTCCTGTCTGGGGTGGCAGAGTTAGGGCTTTTTTGGGGGGTGGAGGGTACATAAGACGAGCTGCTGGAGTTGTGAGAGCAGGAACGGGGAAAGTGGCTAGTTTCAGTCTGGAGACTTTATTTCGTGTCATTGCTTTTCTGCCCACACCTCTGCTCAGCCCATTACTGTGTGAAGTAGTTCCTAGACTTGTGCCCTTAGTTAGCTTTCTCCAGAACTGAGGGCTTCTGCGGGTAGAGTAGAAAGTTAGAGGGATGGGTTATGCGGCAATAGTCATTTGGCTGCACATGGTTGGAATAACACCTGTTGTTCTGAGTGGTCTGTATATAAACTTTCAACTTGATTTTTTTTCTCTGTGCCTTACCCCCACCTCCCATAGCACCTGATACACTCTGGTGCTGAATTTCTCAGAAGTTCTGTGGGGTGAGTTGGCTGATTTTTATCAGTAGTCCTCTCTGGAGGCCACTGAGCTGTAATTTCTTCCACATCACCAACTGATTTATTCTTCTCTCGCCTGCTTTATATTTATTCACTATAGTATTAAAGTTGGTTTTGCTATAATCTCCTTTTATTTTCTTTGTGGTTTAAGATGGTTTTAATCTTTTGTTTTCATTTTAGTGAGATTTTTGACGGGAGAGATGATAAACACATGTGATCAATCTGTTTTTTTGTTTTTTTTTTTGAGACGGAGTCTCGCTCTGTCGCCCAGGCTGGAGTGCAGTGGCCGGATCTCAGCTCACTGCAAGCTCCGCCTCCCGGGTTTACGCCATTCTCCTGCCTCAGCCTCCCGACTAGCTGGGACTACAGGCGCCCGCCACCTCGCCCGGCTAGTTTTTTGTATTTTTTAGTAGAGACGGGGTTTCACTGTGTTAGCCAGGATGGTCTTCATCTCCTGACCTCGTGATCCACCCGTCTCGGCCTCCCAAAGTGCTGGGATTACAGGCTTGAGCCACCGCGCCCAGCCCAATCTGTTATTTTTAACTAAAATTTTAACTTTAACTAAAAGTTCCTCTGTAAGCATTTGGGTTATATATTTCCAGATTTTTCCTACATTTTTCCCTCCAGACTTTTAAATATTGTATCAAGTAGCTAGTACCACAAAAATGTTAATAAACCACTCCAGAATTCAGTAGCTTAAAACAACAAGTGTTTACTTAGCTCATACATCTGTAAGTCAGCAAGGAGTCAGCTGATCTAGGTTGGACATGGCTCGTCAGTTGGCTGGTTACATGGGCTTCATTTATGCATCAGTGACTGGCTGGAGTTGGCTAATCTAGGTTGGGCTCTGCTCCACATGGCTGTCATCCTCTTGGGCCAGGGGACAGACCTAGGTACGTTCTTTTCATAGCATTGGCAGAAGCACAATGGTGAGCAAGCCTAGTCACGCATGTGCTTTTTAAGTTCCTAGTTGCATCACATGTGCTAATATCCCATTGATCAAAACGTAACACATGGCCCGGTGTGGTGGCTCACGCCTGTAATCGCAGCACTTTGGGAGGCTGAGGCAGGTGGATCATGAGGTCAGGAGTTCAAGACCAGCTTAGCCAAGATGGTGAAAGCTCGTCTCTACTAAAAATACAAAAATTAGCCAGGCATGGTGACAGGCACCTGTAATCCCAGCTACTCAGGAGGCTGAGGCAGGGATTCCTTGAACCCAGGAGGCAGAGGTTTCAGTGAGCCGAGACTGCGCCACTGCACTCCAGCCTGGGCGACAGAGCGATAGTCCATCTCAAAAAAATAAAAAAAAGTTACACGTGGCTGAGCCCAGGGGTGGAGAGTACCATCCTGTTCACAATAGGAAGGCACTGCAAAGTTGTATAGCAAAGGGCCTGGACATGGTGGGGGTGGGGAGAAATTGAGGCCAATAATACAACCTACTGCATATAACATATATCAATAAATGTCTAATCTTTTTTTTTTTTTTTTTTGAGACAGTCTCGCTCTGTCTCCCAGGCTGGAATGCAGTGGCATGATCTCAGTTCATTGTAAACTCTGCCTCCTGAGTTCAAGTGATTCTTGTGCCTCAGCCTCTCAAGTAGCTGGGATTACAGGCATGCACCACCATGCCCAGCTAATTTTTGTATTTTTAGCAGAGACAAGGTTTCACCATGTTAGTCAGGCTGGTCTCGAACTCCTGACCTCAAGGGATCCTCCTGCCTTGGCCTCCCAAAGTGGTGAGATTACAGGTGTGAGCCACTGTGCCCAGCTCTAGTCTATTTTTAATGGCTGCATATTCATTTTATGAATATAGAAATTCTTTAATCAATGTATATATCATTAAATACTTAGGTGATTTTCCAGTTTTTAGCTGTTTAAATATTACAGTTAACTTTCTAATGTACAGCAATTTTTGCACTCATGTTTAGTTATTTTCTTTAATGTCCTAGAAATAGAAATATTTGCCACTTTTTAACAATTTCTGGAATGAATTTATTGATTTTTTTCCTTTTTGTGGATGATGAGGTCTCACTGTGTTGCCCAGGCTGGTCTCGAACTCCTGGGCTCAAGCTGTCCTCCCACCTCTACCTCCTTAAGTGCTGAGATTACAGGCATGAGCCACCACACTCAGTCGGGTTTCTGAAATTTATTGCCACATTTATACTCCCATAAGAAGTGTGCAAGAGTCCTTATATTTGTACACTATTGTTAAATAGTTTGTGTGCTCCGGAAGTAAAGAGTAAAAAATTGTACGTAGAACCTTTTACTTAGAGTTTGCTTACCTTTTCTGGGGTGGCACACGAGGATGCCTTAGGTCTTTATAAGAGATTGTTTCTCTTGGAATGCTTATGAGTGGTCTTTCTGTAGGCCTGTTAGTTTAATTTATTATTGGGTTACTTAAAATGGCTTGATATTGCATAGCCTGAATTGTCTTGTTCTGAAGATTGTGGTCATTTTTGTCAGAAACAACTCTTAACAGTAAATACTCTGCTGTCTGTGAATACTCCCTGCTGTCTATGAATACTCCCTGCCTCAATCCCTGTTTCCAGAGTGTCAGGTTCAGATAGGTTGTCATTTATCAAGGTGTCTGGTGTCCATTAAAATAAAGAATATACGCAGCAGTCTGGCAGAAGGGACCAAGTACTGGCCTTTGGAAATGTCACCTTTAAAATAGCTGAGTACAAAGATAGGGAAACTGAAGACATGCCCTCAGAAGGTGCATGTTTATTTGTTTCCCTAGGAGTCGCACATAAAAATGTAAAGTATGCCGTTAAAAAAATATATTTTATGCCCTGTAAGTCAATGAAAAGGTTTTTGTTTGGGGAAGAAAAACATGTAAGTTTTATGTATCTCTTTCACAGCCATGTTTTTTTTTTTTTGTTCCACAGAGCAAAAAAATGTTTTATATCACTCTAGATTTTTGTTTAATGAATTTATAGACATTTTCATAATGTTATATACATAATTTTGTTTTACTTTTATCACTTATTAAGAAATGCAGACCTACAAATTGAAAAGTAAGTCTTTCATCACTCTGCCCCACCTCCACTTCAGTTCCTCTTGCGTATTTGTTATGAGGTCCCAGCCCTTCTCTTTTGTTGAACATTTGTTTTCCATTATTTGCTACTGTAAATAGAGACCCTCACAAACAACATTTCTAATCTGTTAAAATATTTGAAGAGTTCTATTTTAGCTAGGTCTCTGAACCACTCTAGCTCTTTGAGTGTTTTAGTAATCTCTGCTAATAGTATATATAATAAAGTTAGTTCAGTTATAAATTCTGCAAGTTATATTTCTACAGTTCACATTTTACTGCATATGAATAAAATTATTTAATAAAATTAATGTAGGAATAATTTTATTTTAAAAAAGAAAATATTTGTGAAAATTCACAAGAAAAGGAGTATAAATAACGGAAAATTATGGAAAAATGTTCAACTCCATGGATAATTAATAAAGAAAAGCCAATTGAAATTTAAAAACTTTTGAACACTTTTTTTTTTACCTTGGAAATTGGTAAAGATTTTAGAAGCTAATTCTCAGTTCTGGCAAAGGTTCTATCAAATAGGTATTTTCCCACATGGAAGTTGGGAGATAAATTTGTGCAACCATGGGCAGTCTTAAAATGTTTGGAGTTTTTAAAAATTTTATTTATTTATTTTTCTAATACTGTCCACCTGGGGATAAAATGTTTATAGTTTTGATTTTTTATTCTACTTTTGAGAACCGATCCTAAAGTAATGCAGAAATACAGACACAAAGCTTTATGGTGCAAAGTTATTAATTGCAGAATTATTTATAGTCACTGGAAAAATTAGAAAATACTTCAGGCCGGGCGCGGTGGCTCAAGCCTGTAATCCCAGCACTTTGGGAGGCCGAGACGGGTGGATCACGAGGTCAGGAGATCGAGACCATCCGGGCTAACACGGTGAAACCCCGTCTCTACTAAAAAATATAAAAAACTAGCCGGGCAAGGTGGCAGGCGCCTGTAGTCCCAGCTAGTCGGGAGGCTGAGGCAGGAGAATGGCGTAAACCCGGGAGGCGGAGCTTGCAGTGAGCTGAGATCCGGCCACTGCACTCCAGCCTGGGCGACAGAACGAGACTCCGTCTCAAAAAAAAAGAAAATACTTTAGAGGGGAGTGGTTAAGTAAAATATGGTTTACCCATGTAGTAGGATATTATGCACGTGATATTTAAATATAATTTTAAACTATGTGAAAATGTTTTTTTAAAACAATGTAAAATTATATATATATATATTTTTTAATATTTTGTTTTTTGGAGACAGGGTCTTACTCTGTCACCCAGGTCACCTAGGCTGAAGTGTGGCACAGTCATAGCTCACAGTAACTTCACACTCCTAGGCTCAAGTGATCTTCCCACCCCAGCCTCCCATGTAGCTGAGAGGAGGGGCATGCACCACCATGCCTGGTTGATTTTTTTTTTCTTTCTTTCTTTTTTTTCTTTTTCTTTTTCTTTTTCTTTTCTTTTTTTGAGACAAAGTCTTGTTCTGTTGCCCAGGCTGGAGTGCAGTGGTGCAGTCTCAGAATTTTTAAAGTTTTTTGTAAAGACCAGATCTTACTCTGTTGTCCAGGTGGTCTTGAACTCTAGGCCTCAAGCAATCTACCTGCCTCAGCCTTCCAAAGTGCTGGGCTTACAGGTGTGAACCCCCCTACCCAGCATTTTAATGAATCTCAACTGTTAAAGCAACAAAAATAGTTAGAAAATAGATCCCAAAAGGATAATACGTGTTCCTGTAGATTAAGTTCATGGGTGAGTTTTCATATAGATATAGATATAATTTTTTTTTTTTTTTTTTGAGATGGAGTTTCGCTCTTGTTGCCCAGGCTGGAGTGCAATGGCACAATCCCAGCTCACGGCAACCTCTGCCTCCCGGGTTCAGGTGATTCGCCTGCCTCAGTCTCCTGACTAGCTGGGATTATAGGCATGCGCCACCACATCCAGCTAATTTTGTATTTTTAGTAGAGACAGGGTTTCTCCATGTTGGTCAGGCTGGTCTCGAACTCCCGACCTCAGGTTATCTACCTGCCTTGGCCTCTCAAAGTGCTGTGATTACAGGCGTGAGCCACCACGCCCAGCCTCATATTTCTTTTCCAAATTTCTTCAGTGAGTACATAATTAAAAACTAAATTAAATTAACTTGATTGATAAGAAGATAGGGGCAGTAGAAGTAAACTTGGCAGTGCTCCCCAGACTTCCATGGAGCAGATACATCACAGAAGGGAGTGACCTTGTTAGCTCTGTCCCCTTGACTCTTGCTGCTTGCTTTCCCCTGGCTTCCTTTGTGGCAGCCCAGGGTTGCCTGGGACACTCTGAGAGACGCAGGCCAGGACAAGGTCTGGGCCATTGTATTGTGATGTCCTTACTGGAGTGCTGGCTGGGAAACACAGGTCTTTGGGCAGGGTTGATATTAGTTTAGTGGAGCAGCTTAAGTTTCACTTTGAAGGCTGTTGCTTGGGCAAAGTGTACTCTGCCTTTCAGTGAGCTAATTAAAAACTCCCTCCCTGGGAAGTAGTCTTCATTAGGCTTTAAAAAGGAAAACAAACAAACACATGCTAATAGATGGTCCTGCTCTTTCACTGTTGGTGTTTGTCAGTTGGTGAGATATTCCCAACTAGAAATTCTTGAAATTTGCCACCTAAGGGTTCTTCCAGCTTTCCTTATGCCACCAAAAAAGGCCATGTGACAGGACTTGCTTGCCAAGGAGAAAGAAGGATCAGTGCTATCAGAAGGTATTCAAGCATGATTAAAGAGTCCAGGCTGCTCTCATGTTAGACTGATCTGGTGGCTAATCCCAGCTCCACTGTTTCCTGGCTCTATCACCTTGGGCAAGTCACTTAACAGTTCTAAGCCTTAGTTTCCTTATGTGTAGCATGGGGATGAAAGAGTGTCTACCTTATAGAGTGAATGTAAAGAATGAATGGTATGGCAAATGGTATGGAGGCATGTAATAACTGCCCAGGTGGTGGTGGTTGCTATTCTTTTTTTTTTTTTTTTTTTTTTTTTTTTTTTTGAGACGGAGTCTCGCTCTGTCGCCCAGGCTGGAGTGCAGTGGCCGGATCTCAGCTCACTGCAAGCTCCGCCTCCCGGGTTTACGCCATTCTCTCGCCTCAGCCTCCCGAGTAGCTGGGACTACAGGCGCCCGCCATCTCGCCCGGCTAATTTTTTGTATTTTTTTTTTTTTAGTAGAGACGGGGTTTCACCGTGTTAGCCAGGATGGTCTCGATCTCCTGACCTCGTGATCCGCCCGTCTCGGCCTCCCAAAGTGCTGGGATTACAGGCTTGAGCCACCGCGCCCGGCCGGTGGTTGCTATTCTTAATAGTATCCTCCCTTTGAAAAGATCCTTCAGATCATTTGAGCCCAGGAGTTTGAGTGCATTGAGCTCTGACCACGTCACTGCACTCCAATCTGGACAACAGAGCGAGACTGTGTCTGTAAAAAAAACTTAAAAAATAAAAGACACCTCATGATTGTTAGCATCCTTATAGGCCTTATAGGGAGGCCTGGGAGGTTTCAATGAGGTTCTCTTCCTGGAGCCTAGCCTTAGAGGAACAATGGAAGAGTGATGATCCTGAGGCCTGGTGATCCCATCACTTCCAGTTGAGGTTCCTGTGGGCCAAAGCCCTGCCAATGGAAGGAGTCATAGAGGACTCAAGGACCCAGTTTTTGTCAGGTCGACCCAACTTCAAAGCCTGCTTATTCTAATTACCAGCTCTGTAGCCTTGAGCAAATCATGCAGCCTCAAGAGCCTCAATTTGATCCCAGAATATCTACCTTCTAGAGATAACGGAGGAATAAATAAGAAATATAAAATGCTTAGCATGCTTCCTTAGCAGAATCCACTCAATAACTAGTTGCTCTGCCCTTTGTTATTTTTATGGTGCAGACAGATTGAGATCAAGAGGGTGGCACAGTGATGCAGTCAGAACATGGGGTCTGAAGTAAAACCATTTGGTTTAAATCCTGCTGCTCTCATTCACTAGTTTCGTGACCCCAGGCAAATAACTTACCTGTCTTTCAGTTTCATTATCTGTAAAATGGGGACAGTAATTGTATCCACTTCATGGAATTATTGAAAGGACTAAATGACTTAAGGCAAGTAAAATGCTTACAGTCATGGCTGGAACAGAGTAAGTGCTCAATAAATTTTCATCGTTATCACTGATATGTACTCAGCTCTGAGAGAGGCTGCCATGTTAAAAGAGCACACTTGGCAAGGAATGTAATACATTGGCCCTGCCCCCAGGAACGCCTCCTCCTTCTGGGCAGTCTCACTTGTTGCCCCAGACCCTGGTGCAACTTCCTCTTCTGATAGTCCTGTGGGACCTGAGCCCTTTTGACTACATTCCAGTGTGTCTCTGCCTGTCTTGGTACAGGTCATCATCTGTGACCCAATCTCTTTGTTCTCTGATTACTCCACTTGAAGTCCCTGTCCTGAACCAGTCCCCATGGCCCCACCTCATTACATTCCTGCTCAGTCCTGTAGCTGTGCCGCCCACCCAGGCCCAGATCACTGTAAGGTGCAGTCCCTGGAGGCAAAGTATTACCCCAGGTCTTGCTAAGGCTTGTTTTGGCCCCCACCCTGACACAAATAGAGAGTTAGAAGACATAACATATTCAAAGCTAGATTGAGTAGATAATGAAATTTGCTGATACTACAGCCAATGTACATACACATTTGACTGATTTACTCTAATATCCCTAGGATAAGGCTAAATATCAAGGCTTATATAGAAAGCCTAGTGCCAGCGCATCTGGGCTGCCCTAGAAAATGGTAGGTCATATCATTTTGGGGTAAAACTCTTAGTCCTCTTGGCACAGTTCCTTTTGGTTAGGCAAGCATGATGCCCTAGCTCTTGCCCACATGAGGCTGCCATTTCAGACATGATTTCAGGTATCCTGTCTGGGCCTGTAGGTAGATGTTTTTGGATGACTGTGCAAGCTAAGCCCTCCGTGATCTGACTCCTACCTGCTTGCTGAGACTTGTTGGATTTTTTTTATTTTTTTAGACGGAGTCTCGCTCTGTTGCCCAGGCTGGAGTGCAGTGGCATGATCTCGGCTCACTGCGACCTCCACCTCTCAGGTTCAAGCGATTCTCCTGCCTCAGCCTCCTGAGTAGCTGGGACTACAGGCGCCCGCCACCATGCCCAGCTAATTTTTGTATTTTTATTGGAGATGGTGTTTTGCCATATTGGCCAGGCTGGTCTTGAACTCCTGACCTTGTGATCCACCTGCCTCGGCCTCCAAAGTGCTGGGATTACAGGCGTGAGCCACCACACCCGGCTGGATTGTAACTTTTTATTGAAGTATGACATATATACAGAAAAATGTATAACTCATTAGTGTACAGATACATGAATTTTCACAAAACGGTGAGTAACCAGCACCCAGATTAAGAAACAGTGGTACTAGCATCCACAGGAACTCCTTTTGTGTTCTCTTTCCAGCCACTCCTCCCAGCTCTTGCCCTGTTTTGGCTATATTGAGCTAATTACAGTACCCACCCCCTACCCCAGCACACAGTTCTCTCTTGCCCTCCTGCCTGTGCACAGCCTTGGACTGCCTGGCCTCACCTACTCATTGTTCAAAACTCAGGTGTCAGCCTCCCCTGATGGGCTAGGTCTGCTTCCTTTGTACTTTCCTCCTCTATTTTGTAATTGTTTACTGGGAGCTGCCTGAGGATGGAGACTATCTGAGTCACCAGGTTTCCTGGCACCCAGCACACTCTTCGTATAGAGCAAACTCCAGAAATGTTTGCTTATTGCACAGTTTGTTTAAAATATTTGAAGTCACTTCTCACTTTCCTTGATCTTCTCTGACTCTGCCTCAAGCACATATCATTCCTCCTCTGCCTTCCTAACTTCTTTTTACCACTTCTAGCTTTTTTCAAAACACATAGCCCTTTCTGAGTCTCCTGCCTGCCTCCATACTTGCCCTCACTTTTGCTCCGGCTGTGCGTACGCCCCGTCCACACCTGTCCCAGCATCCCGCACCCAGACTTCCTACACACCAACCTACTGACTATTGCAGCACCGTGTTTCTGCCCCCAGACTGCGGGCCTCAGCCCTGCAATAGTTCACAGAGAGCATTCTCTGTGCCAGCCCCCTGTCACAGCAAACCTTCAATTGCTATTCCGCAGGGTCTGCTTTATTTGAGTCAGATTTGTTTTTTGTTTTGCCCATGTTCATGACTGTGTATTACACTTCATAAGTTTTTCTTCCTTAAGAACATTGGTTTCCTTTAATGTTCTTGTATTTTTAAAAAGGATTTCATATGTATTGCTGAATGATATTCATTCATTCATTTCTTCATTTGTTCATTTATCACATGTGCCAGGAACTGTGCTAGGTGCTGGAGAGCCAAAGTTAAGATAAATGTATTGCCCTTGAGAAACTCACAGAGAAATGGGGAGAGAGAGAGGAACATACGCAGATTATTATAAGATAGCATCGGTATTGAATGAGATAGGCTTATTAGCACAGGGATTAAGAGTGGGTACCAGAGTCAGCTCTGTGGTTTTGGTCACATTACTGAAGCTTTCTGTTTCTGTGTCTTGGTTTCTTGACCTGTAAAATGGATAGAATGTGTGGTTTTTATCTCAGTAAAGCTGTTATAAGGAACAGAAATAGAGCTTTCACAGGGCGGTTGTGATGTTTCCTGAGGACCTTTTTGAGTCAGGAACTGTTCTCGATGCAGAGGATACAGTACAGTGCCTGGCACCTAGGAAGTGATCCATAAATGTCAACTGTAATCACGGTTGTTACCACCTTTGGGCTCATAGACAAAGTGACCTTTCACCTGGCTATCGAAGGAATGGTTTCTACTTGAAAAAGGGCAGAGAAGGATGGCTTAGGCAGAAGGAATAGCCTAAGAACAGACATAGAAGAATGAAACAGCATGTTGTTTTCAGAAATTGGGAATAGTCCAGTGTAGCTGGAGGACAGGGCGTGTGTGGAAGAGTGGTGAGAGGTGAAACTGGAGAAATGAGACCCAGTGGTGAAGGGTCTTGTTTGCTGTGGGAGTTTAGACTTAACCCGATAGATGAAATGGAACCATCAGAAGCCTTTAAAGACTGGCTTGCCACAGTCTAAACTGCTTTAGAAGGTTCCTTTGGTGCTTCTGTGGATGGACTTGGTTGAGAGGCGATTGGGAGACCGCTAAGGAGGAGAGGGAAAGGCTGCTAGAGAGAGATGACGAGAGCAAGAACTGAAGGGATAAATGCTCCAGAGGTAGATCCACAGGGCTTGGTGACTGGTGGAGGAAAGAACATGGGAGCTGGAGGGTGAAGGGTTGTCAGGGTATCTGGCTAGATGTTGATGCCAGTTACTGACAAAGAATAGCAGGAGGAACAGATTTTTCCTTCCCAAAGACTACTTCAGTCTATGGAAGGAAGACTGCTTCTTCCTGATCCTAGGAGCAAGTATTCTAAAACTCACAAGTCCATTCCACTAGGCTGTGAGCCTCTTTTTCTCTCTTGGGCCTTATAAACAGTCAGTTTCAGACAAGCAATTATTAACCTCAGGCAATTAGGGCAGGAGATGGCTGTGTTTATTTCACTCTTTGTGTCTCCTCCGGGAGAGAGAGGAGAAAGTCATGTGTTTGTTTTCACCATACTATGTGAATGGATGGAGTTGGAGCATTAGCCTCCATCCTCTGGTAACAGACACATGGACCTCTTCTCTTGCCTACTCCCAATCCGTAGAGAACCATGTTAAGTTAAAAAGTTCTTTTCAGTGTTTTCCCTCTCTTGGCCAGTTTTCCACCAAAACATCATTCAGATATTTGACCCAATGAGAGAATCAATTCCTAGCTCACCCTAGCTGTTGGACTCCAGAACAGCACCTTTCCCACTACTGCCACCTCCCTATCCCAGAGTGACCTGGTTCTGAGTCTAAAGTCTGTGGCTCAGCAGATGTGCACATGCCACTGCTGGGGTCACAACTTAGCTGAGCATGATCCTGTTCCTACGCAGTCGTAATTATGAGTACCCTGGATACAGGACATCATGACTGGCACTGTCAATATGGCGAGACATCCCCCCTCTCCATGGAATTCTGTCCTGTTACTTCTACCTTCTTTCTTTCTCTGCCTCCCTTCTACTTTCTGTCAGCTAGGGTTGTTCTAGCTGATGAGTTTCCTTGGTTTGAAGAATAAAGCACACGAAGTTCTTTTCTCTCCACTCCCTGGTCTGTGAAGTTGTCACGTTTATAACCCTTTATCTTCCAAGGTAGTTTTTAGATGTTTCAAGTATAGAGACCACTTTGGTGGCAAAAGATCTCGTCAATCATCTCTTCCTGTTTGTCTCTAGAGCTGGATTAGCAGAGAGGTAAAACACCTTGGACTGGAGTGACTGGTTCCTCCTTTTATGAAACACCATTGAGAGGATGTGTTATTTTTATTTTTTTATTGAAACAGGGTCTTACTGTGTCACCCAGGCCGGAATGCAATGGTTCAGTCTTAGCTTACTGTGGCCTCAACCTCTAGGGCTTAAGTGATCCTACCACCTCAGCCTCCTAAGTATTTGGGACCACAGGTGTGTGACACCGCACCCAGCTTATTTTTTTTATTTTTATTTTTGTAGAGATGGGGTTTCACTATGTTGCCCAAGCTAGTCTCTAACTCCTGGGTTCAAGCAGTCCTCCCACCTTGGCCTTTCAAAGTGCTGGGATTGCATGTGTGAACCACCATGCCCAGCCTGTTATTTTCAGTAAGTAGTTGACCCCACACTAATGAGAGTGAGCATGGATATTGTCATTTTAGAAAACATCATTACAAGATACCTGTTGGGCTTTATACCTTGGACCATCAATTGCACCCTACTGATTTCTGGGCCACTTGGAAACTCCTGTTGTAAACTAGGGCTCTCTATCCTTAGTTTTAGAGTATCCTGTTGTCTTAAGGGAATAGCTGTTTTTTCAAAGAAGTTAGCTTTTTTCTAATGACAAAAACAAAGCATGTTCATTTTAGAAAGTTTAGAAAATGCAGTGAAGCAAAAATGAAAAATTGTTCATAATTCCACTACCCAGAGATAACCACTATGAACTTTGTGGCCTTGGCTTTTAGTCTTCTATTTATTTATTTATTTTTGGTAGTCTGAGACTGGGCAATTTACAAAAGAAAGAGGTTTAATTGGACTCATAGTTCCACATGGCTGGGGAAGGTCTCACAATCATGGCGGAGGGCAAAAAGCACTTCTTACATGGTGGTGGCAAGGGAGAATGAGGAAGAAGCAAAAGCCGAAACCCCTGATAAACCATTAGATCTTGGGAGACTTATTCACTATTACGAGAATAGCATGGGAAAGACCAGCTCCCATGATTCAATTGCCTTCCCCTGGGTCCCTCCCATAACACATGGGAATTCTGGGAGATACAATTCAAGTTGAGATTTGGGTGGGGACACAGCCAAATCATATCATTCTGCCTCAGCCCCTCCAAATCTCATGTCCTCACATTTCAAAACCAATCATGCCCTCCCAACAGCCCCCCAAGGTCTTAACTCATTTCAGCGTTAGCCCAAAAGTCCACAGCTTAAAGTCTCATCTGAGAACAAGGCAAATCCCTTCTGCCTATGAGCCTGTAAAATCAAAAGCAAATTAGTTACTTCCTAGATACAATGGGGATATAGGCATTGGGTAAATACAACCATTACAAATAGAAATTGACCAAACCAAAGGGGCTACAGGCCTCATGCAAGTTGGAAATCCAGCAGGGCAGTCAATCTTAAAGTTCCAAAATGATCTTCTTTGACATCATGTCTCACATCTGGGTCATGCTGATGTAAGAGGGGGCTTCCCATGATCTTGGACAGCTCCACCCTTGTGGCTTTGCAGGCTATAGCCTCCCTCTCAGCTGCTTTCACAAGCTGGTGTTGAGTGTCTGTGGCTTTTCCAGGCCCACAGTGCAAGCTGTTGGTGGATCTACCATTCTGGGATCTGGAGGACGGAAGCTGTCTTCTCAGCTCCACTAGGTGGTGCCCCAGTAGGGACACTGTGTAGGGGCTCCGACCTCACATTTCCCTTCCACACTGCCCTAGCAGAGGTTCTCCATGAGGGCCCCGCCCCTACTGCAAACTTTTGCCTGGGCACCCAGGCTGGAATGCTGTGGCACAGTCTTGGCTCACTGCAACCTCTGCCTCCCAGGTTCAAGCAATTCTCCTGCCTCAGCCTCCTGAGTAGCTGGGATTATAGGCGCCCACCACTACCCCTGGCTAATGTTTATTTTTAGTAGAGACAAGGTTTTACCATGTTGGCTAGGCTGGTCACGAACTCCTGGTATTGATCTGCCTGCCTCGGCCTCACAAAATGCTGGGATTACAGACTTGAGTTACTTTGCCTACTGGCTTTTAGTCTTCTAAAAAATGTTTGTGCATTTTTTTTTATAAAAGAAATGATAATATATCTCTCTTTTATAAACTTCATTTAATAGGATATTATAAACACCCTTCTGTGTCATTGCATATTCTTAATAGCATCATGTTTAATGATTCCATAGTAGTCCATTTTACATAGGAAGTGAGGACATTACTAATAAAATTAATATACTTTCGTCTGAAAAAAAAACATGACCTGAATTGGCATGAATGTAGCAGGTAAGGAAGGGCTGTTGTAAAGAGTGGTAAGTGTTGCAATAGTCAAAGGGATGGGTTTCCAGCTCTGAATATCATAAGTAATAATTGTAGGCTTAATAAATTGGGACATTAGATAGGACATGGATGTTAATAGACTTGATCCTTTATACATCTTTGGGTTGAAATTTTGTAAAATCGTTCTAGGTCTCAAAATTTCACAAGATTTATGCCTGTAGTGTCTCAGGTTGCCAAAGGTAGATGGTTTTGACTTTCTTGGTTTTCTTTTATCGGAAATCAAGCCAAGAAGCTCTGACTGTGTGAATTTGCATAGCATCTTGTGTACCAGGAGGCACTTGGCAGGTGGTTATTTGAGCAGTTATGGAAGGTTTTGTGTTGAGAGGGACTCACTGAGTCTAATCATGATTGATGAGGCTGGATTATTCCATACGTTTCTTTCTTTTTACAGGCAGTGCTTTCCTCAGTGCTATTTTTCTTGCCTTAGCGACATACCAGTCTCTGTACCCCCTTACCTTGTTTGTCCCAGGACTCCTCTATCTCCTCCAGGTAAGCGCTTGCTGGTCAGAAGCCAGCACCCAAGTGACATTTAATACATGGCCTGGTCCCTGCTTGGGGGAAGGAAGGGCATGGGTTAGTAAAGGCAGCAGGAAGCTTGCTCCTAGTTGAAAATACAAACACATAGAAACTTGACTAACTTTAAACAAAGTAGACTTAGTGATCATTAAGTCCCAACTACAATAGACCTCCCCATATCTGCAGGGGATATGTTCTAAAGCCCCTAACGGAGGCCTGAAACTGCATTTGGTACCGAACCCTACGTATACTATGTTTTTTCTATCTAATAACTAAGACAACTACTAAGTGACTAACAGGCAGGGATACACTAGACAAAGGGGCGATTCATGTCTCGAGTGGGACAGAGCAGGATAGCGTGAGATTTCATCACACTACTCAGAATGGTATGCAATTTGAAACTTATGAATTGTTTGTTTCTGGAATTTTCCATTTTAGTACCGCAGTTGACAACAGGTAACTGAAACCATGGAGAGTGAAACCTCAGATAAGGGGGGCACTACTGTCTGCATATCCTTGCGAATGTATAAGTGCATTTTATTTTAGATATTTGCAAATGCAACTATCTTGCATTTTTCTTTTCTCAACTAATGATCCCCTCTGAGCTCATTTCTTTAACTTTTCTTTGTAATAACACCTTGTAAGAGTCTTACAGGACTTAAATGGAGTATGTGCATCTGATGTAATGCTTGGAACATTGTGGGTGATCAATAAACATTAATTGAAGAATACAAATAGCTGACATTTACTGAGAATGGATTACACGTCAGGCAGCATGCTAAGCACTCTGTAGGCATCATCTCATTTTAACCTCATAAGAACTTTATGGAGTAGGTCATATTATTAGCCGTGTATTAGTCTAGTATTAGCCATATTAGACACATGAATTGAAACTGGAATGTTGGGAGCTTAAGTCACTTAAGGTCACAGGACCAGCGAGTGACATTGCTGAGATATGAACTGTGCCCATCTGATGCCAGAGCTTGCTCTCTAATCCTCTTTTTCTACTCAAATGAGAATAGTACATGTTTCTTCAAGAGGAAGTAACTGCATGCAGGCCCCACATTGTCCAAATCTATTCTTACAAGAGAAATGTTTCTTGAAAGTGTACAGGTGACAGTGCCAGGACTTAGACCCAGAAATGTCTGGTTTCGGAGTCTTTCTTAATCTCAAGCACTGCTAAAGCTGAGTGTGTATTCCATTTATTGAAATAGGCCATATGCATGTTATTTTAAATGATTTCATAATATTGTGTTGATGCAGACAATGGTTCATGGTTTGCTTGATCTTTTTCTTATTTGGGGAATTTGAGAAATGTCTTTATGTTTGAGATATGTCATTTATATTAATTGTCACTAATATAAATAATGTAGAATTTTTTGTTTGTTTGTTTTTTTGTTTTTTGAGAGCAGGGCCTTGCTCTGTCACCCAGGCTAGAGTGCAGTGGCACAATCTCAGCTCACTGCAGCCTCCATCTCCCAGGCTCAATCATTCCTCTCACTTTAGCCTCCTGAGTAGCTGGGACTACAGGCGTGTGCCACCACACCCGGCTAATTTTTTGTAGAGATGGGATTTCGCCATGTTGCCCAGACTGGTCTTGAATTCCTGGGCTCAAGCAATCCACCCACACACCTTGGTCTCCCAAAGTGCTAGGTTTATAGGAATGAGCCACTTCACCCAGCCAGAAATTTGTTTTTATTTGTTTTCTCTTTCTTTTTCTTATTTTTGAGACAAGGGTCTCACTCTGTTGTCCAGGATGGGATGTGCAGTGCCGCAATCACGGTTCACTGCAGCCTCAACCTCCCGGCCTCAAGCAATCCTCTCACCCCACCCTCCATAGTAACTGGGACTATGGGCATGCACCACCACACCCAGCTAATTTTTGTATTTTTTTGTAGAGATGGGGTTTTGCCATTTTGCCCAGGCTGGTCTCAAACTCTTGGGTTCAAGCGATCCTTCCCCCTTGGCCTCCCAAAGTGCTAGGATTACAGGTCTGAGCCACTGTGCCCAACTTGAAATTATTTTCTTCAAGTATGTTCCTTTAGCTAAATCACTGGACCCAAGGTGAAAAGTTGTATTGTTCTTATTAGGCAATTATACCAGATTGTTCACCAGAAAGCCTGAACCAGTTTGCAGTGCCACCATCAGTATCTAAAGAGAAGTGAACCACTTGCCTCCCCCTCTGCCAGCACTGACTTTTCAAGTTTGATTTATGATTGCCAGTTCAGTAGATGTGTCACCATACTGTGAAGTTATTTTGCTTTGATGTTCTCTCTATATTCTTGCTGAGTTGAAGCATCTTTCCACATGAGAATGTGCTGCTTGTATTTTCTTTTTTATTTCCTATTTATGGCTTATTCTTTAGAAAGTCTAAGCACTAAGAATACATATAGCCAGACTTTTTATACAACTATGTATCAAATAAATAATATAGTATATTTATTCATACACATGAATGGACCAGAAATCTAAAAATGGTTTCTGAGCTTGTCCAACCTGCAAAAAATGAGTAAGTAAATAAAAGAAGATAAAAATGGTTTCTTAAGCCAATCTCTATGCACCAATTTATATAAAACAACTTCTGTTTAAAACTAAAGGAAATTTCCTTCTGACACTAGTGGACAGTACAACTGACTCATGAAGTCAAGCAGCTCCTCTACCAATATTGACTAAGTACCTATAGTGTGCTAGATACTATGCCAGACTGCAGACATAAAGCAATTGAAGGATGCTGAGCAGGTGAGTGCTCCAGGACGATTGTTTTGGCAGCAGCCTGTGGGGTAGATGGGAGTAGGAAGAACTGAAGTTGGGAAAGCTTAGAACATTGTACTAGATCAAGTCAGAGGGGTAAATTTGGGGCCTACACCAGTGTCAGAGGAGATGGAGAGATGAGAGACTAGATGCAGGGGAATTCTAGGAGGTAGAATCAGCTGTGCTTGGCAACTGTCTGTATATGGGGACAGGAGTGGAAGAGTTTGAGATGAACTTCAGGATCCCATTTGTGCAGAAATTAAAACTCCATGTCCCACTATATTTGTATATATATTTTTATAAGTATATAAAGTAGCCTGGTATATTAGTCCATTCTTATGCTGCTATAAAGAACTGCCCGAGCCAGGTGTGGTAGCTCACACCTGTAATCTCAGCACTTTGGGAGGCTGAGGCGAGTGTATCACTTGAGGTCAGGAGTTTGAGACCAGCCTGGCCAACATGACGAAAGCTCATCTCTACTAAAACTACAAAAATTAGCCAGACATGGGGGAGCGTGCCTGTAATTCCAGCTACTTGGGAGGCTGAGGCAGGAACATTGCTTGAACCCGGGAGGCGGAGGTTGCAGAGAGCCTAGATCGCACCACCGCGCTCCAGCCTGGATGATGAAGTGACACTCTGTCTCAAAAAAAAAAAAAAACAAAAGAAAAGAAAAAGAACTACCTGAGACTTGGTTATTTATTTATTTATTTTTGCTGATGGTACATGAAATACTTTTTTAAAATTTTTTAAAAAAATTTTACTTTTAAGTTCTGGAATACACGTACTGAACATGCAGGTTTGTTACATAGGTATACATGTGCCATGGTGGTTTGCTGTACCAATCAACCCATCATCTAGGTTTTAAGCCCCACATGCATTAGGTATTTGTCCTAACGCTCTCCCTCCTCTTGTCCCCCACCCCGTGACAGGCCCCAGTGTGTGATGTTTCCCTCCCTGTGTCCATGTGTTTCCATTGTTCATCTCCCACTTATGAGTGAGAACATGTGGTGTTTGGTTTTCAGTTCCTAGGTTAGTTTGCTAAGGATGATGGTTTCCAGCTTCATCCATGTCCCTGCAAAGGATGTGAACTCTTTTTTATGGCTCCATAATATTCCGTGGTGCATATATGCCACATTTTCTTTATCCAGTCTATCATTGCTGGGCATTTGCATTGGTTTCCTAGTCTTTGCTATTGTAAGTAGTGCTGTAATAAACATACGTGTGCTTGTGTTTTTATAGTAGAATGCTTTATAATCCTTTGGGTATATACCCAGTAATGGGATTGCTGGGTCAAATGGTATTTCTGGTTCTAGATCCTTGAGGAATCACCACACTGTCTTCCACAATGGTTGAACTAATTTACACTCCCACCAACAGTGTAAAAGCGTTCCTATTTCTCTGCATCCTTGCCAGCATCTTTTTTTTCCAGGCTTTTTAATGATTGCCATTCTAACTGGTATGAGATGGTATCTCATTGTGGTTTTGATTTGCATTTCTCTAATGACTAGTAATGATGAGCTTTTTTCATGTTTCTTGGCCACATAAATGTCTTCTTTTGAGAAGTGTCTGTTCATATCCTTTGCCCACTTTTCGATGTTTTTTTTTTTTTTTCCTGAGATGGAGTTTTCCTGTGTCACCCAGGCTGGAGTGCAGTGGCACGATCTCAGCTCACTGCAACCTCTGCCTCCCGGGTTCAAGTGATTCTCCTGCCTCAGTCTCCCAGGTAGCTGGGACTGCAGGCACGTGCCACCATGCCTGGCTACTGTTTTGTATTTTTGGTAGAGACGGGGTTTCACCATGTTAGCCAGGATGGTCTCAATCTCCTGACCTCATGATCTGCCCGCCTCAGCCTCCCAAAGTGCTGGGATTACAGGCATGAACCACTGCGCCTGGCCTGTTTTTTTCTTGTAAATTTGTTTAAGTTCCTTGTAGATTCTGGATATTAGACCTTTGTCAGATGGATAGATTGTAAAAATTTTCTCCCATTCTGTAGGTTGCCTGTTCACTCTGATGATAGTTTCTTTTTTTTTTCTTTTGAGACAGAGTCTCACTCTGTTGCCTAGGCTAGAGTACAGTGGATCCCAGCTCACTGCAAGCTCTGCCTCCCGGGTTCACGTCATATCCTGCCTCACCCTCCAGAGTAGCTGGTACTACAGGCGCCCGCCACCACGCCCAGTTAATTTTTTGTATTTTTAGTTGAGACGGGGTTTCACCGTGTTAGCCAGGCTGGTCTCGATCTCCTGACCTCGTGATCCGCCCGTCTCGGCCTCCCAAAGTGCTGGGATTACAGGTGTGAGCCACTGCTCCCAGCCATGATAGTTTATTTTGCTGAGCAGAAGCTCTTTAGTTTAATCAGATCCCATTTGTCAATTCTGGCTTTTGTTGCAATTGCTTTTGGTGTTTTAGTCATGAAGTCTTTGCCCAGGCCTATGTCCTGAATGGTACTGCCTAGGTTTTCTTCTAGGGTTTTTGTGATTTTAGGTTTTACGTTTCAGTCTTTAATCCATCGTGAGTTAATTTTTGTATAAGGTGTAAGGAAGAAGTCCAGTTTCTATTTTCTGCATATGGCTAGCCAGTTTCCCCAGCACCATTTATTAAATAGGGAATCCTTTCCCCATTGTTTGTTTTTGTCAGGTTTGTCAAAGATCAGATGGTTATAGATGTATGGTGTTACTTCTGAGGCCTCTCTTCTGTTCCATTGGTCTATATATCTGTTTTGGAACCAGTACCATGCTGTTTTGGGTACTGTAGCCTTGCAGTGTAGTTTGAAGTCAGGTAGCATGTTGCCTCCAGCTTTGTTCTTTTTGCTTAGGATTGTCTTGGCTATACGGACTCTTTTGGGGTTCCATATGAAATTTAAAGTAGTTTTTTCTAGTTCTGTGAAGAAAGTCAATGGTAGCTTGATGGGAATAGCATTGAATCTATAAATTACTTTGGGCAGTATGACCATTTTCATAATATTGATTCTTCCTATCCATGAGCAAGGAATTTTTTTCCATTTGTTTTGTCCTCTCTTATTTCCTTGAGCAGTGGTTTGTAGTTCTCGAAGAGGTCCTTCACATCCCTTTAAGTTGTATTCTTAGGTATTTTATTCTCATTGTAGCAATTGTGAATGGACGTTCACTCATGATTTGGCTCTCTGCTTGTCTATAATTGGTGTATAAGAATGCTTGTGATTTTTGCACATTGATTTTGTATCCTGAGACTTTGCTGAAGTTGTTTATCAGCTTAAGGAGTTTTTGGGCTGAGACGATGGGGTTTTCTAAATATACAATCATGTCATCTGCAGACAGAGACAATTCGACTTCCTCTTTTCCTATCTGAATACCCTTTATTTCTTTGTCTTGTCTGATTGCTGTAGCCAGAACTAATACTATGTTGAATAGGAATGGTAAGAGAGGGCATCCTTGTCTTGTACCAGTTTTCAAAGGGAATGCTTCCAGCTTTTGCCCATTCAGTATGATATTGAGACTTGGTCATTTATAAAGGAGAGAGGTTTAATTGACTCACAGTTCCACATGACTGGGGAGACCTCAGGAAACTTAACAATTATAGTGGAAGGGGAAGCAAACATGTCCACCTTCACATGATGGCAGGAAGGAGAGGTGCCAAGCAAAGAGGGAAAAGACGCTTATAAAACCATCAGATCCTATCAGGAGAACAGCAGCATGGGGGTAACCATCTCCATGATTCAGTTACCTCCCACGGGGTCCATTCCATGACATGAGGGGACTATGGGAACAATAATTCAAGATGAGATTTGAATGGGGACACAGCCAAATTATATCACCTGGGCCTTGTGGGTCATAGTCGGGTATTTGAAAGTCAGTGTAGTCACATCCAGGAAACAAAACCACCTGTTTGAATATGAAGGAGGGGTCAGGCATGGTGGCTCACGTCTGTAATCCCAGCACTTTGGGAGACCGAGGTGGGTGGATCACCTGAGGTTAGGAGTTCGAGACAAGCCTGGCCAACATAGCGAAACCCCGTCTCTACTAAAAATACAGAAATTAGCTGGGCAGGGTGACTGGTGCCTGCAATCCCAGCTACTCGGGAGGCTGAGGCAAGAGAATTGCTTGAATGCAGAAGGCGGAGGTTGCAGTGAGCTGAGATTGCGCCACTGCACTCCAGCCTGAGTGACAGAGTGAGACTCTGTCTCAAAAAAAAAAAAAAAAAAAAAAGGGTGAACATGGAAACAGAAGAGGAAATATTCTTTTTTGTTTTGTAACAGGTTCTTACTGTGTCACTCAGGTTGGAGTGCAGTGCCGTGAACATGGCTCACTGCAGCCTAGACCTCCTGGGTTCAGGCAGTCCCCCTGCCTCAGCCTCCTGAGTAGCTGGGACCACAGGCATGTGCCACCATGGCTGGCTTATTTTTTGGTTTGTTTGTTTGTTTGTTTGTTTGTTTTTAGAGACAGGGTCTCACTTTGTTGCCCGGGCTGGTCTTGAATTTCTGAGCTAAAGCAGTCCTCTCGCCTCAGCCTCCCAGAGTGCTAGGATTACAGGCATGAGCCACCACAACCAGCCTAAAATTATTCTTTAGGGCTGAGTTTCTGCCAGACTACTAAGTGGATCCTTTGAAGCTGAGTTTCACAGGGATCCATAGGCTCCAAGGAGAGAAGCTAGAACTAATGGTTGATTGGTACAAGAAGCTTAGTATAAGGTAGTTCTGTGAGAGAATGAGATGTCCTAAGTGAGGTGAGTTCCCTGTGAATCATGGTGTTTAGGCCAGTGGCTGAATGTAGCAAAGCTGTGAGTACCAGAGTGAGTGGCTGGACCCTGATCGGCTTCAGAATGCTTTCTACTTCCGAATCAAAATGGATTTGATTATCTCTAGGAGCTGACACATCTGCTCTTGACATTCTCTTTTTCTCCAAGTTTTTTTCGAGCCCTACATAGGCACAGACCTCTAGGAAAGGTGGTGTAATGTAGTATGTAAGAGCACAGCTTGACTGGGACATCTTGTTATGACAGAAAGCAAAGTAGTCCTCAAAGTCTAACAGGACTAAGTCAGAAAAACACTGGTACCAGCTGAAAAGGGCTCATACCACCCAAATTTGGGAATTTCTGAGCATCAAAAGAATGACAACCAGTAATTATAAAACACTGGATAAAAATCCATGTGTTTGGCTGGGCACGGTGGCTCACGCCTATATTCCCAGCACTTTGGGAGGCCAAGGCAGGCAGATCACTTGAAGTCAGTAGGTCAGACCAGCCTGGACAACATGGTGAAACTCCTTCTCTACTGAAAATACAAAATGAACCAGGCATGGTGGTGGGTGCCTGTAATCCCAGCTACTCGGGAGGCTGAGGCACAAGAATCGCTTGAACCCAGGAGGCAGAGGTTGCAGTGAGCCGAGATCGCACCACTGCACTCCAGCCTGGGCCACAGTGCAAGACTCTTGTCTCAAAAAAAACCAAAAAAAAACAAAAAAAATTCATGTGTCCATAGTGGTGCTCACTAAAAGGGCAAGAAGAGAAAAAAATACATAGACCATCATCAGATGTGGCTATTTTACCAGTTTCTCACTCTGAAAGTAAATAATTAAAAGCAAAGAACTAAGCAATTACTCTGCTTTTTTTTTTTTTTTTTTTTTTTTTTTTTGGAGACGGAGTCTTGCTCTGTCGCCCGGGCTGGAGTGCAGCTCACTGCAAGCTCCGCCTCCCGGGTTCACGCCATTCTCCTGCCTCAGCCTCCGAAGTAGCTGGGACTACAGGCGCCCGCCACCTCGCCCGGCTAGTTTTTTGTATTTTTAGTAGAGACGGGGTTTCACCATGTTAGCCAGGATGGTCTCGATCTCCTGACCTCGTGATCCGCCCGTCTTGGCCTCCCAAAGTACTGGGATTATAGGCTTGAGCCACCGCGCCTGGCCTACTCTGCCTTTTAAAAAGGAACCATAACTGGGTGCAGTGGCTCATAGTGGGTGCAGTGTTGGGAGTCCCAGCACTTTGGGAGGCTGAGGCAGGAGGATCACTTGATCCCAGGAGTTTAAGACCAGTCTGGGTACAACCCAGAAGCACAACTCTGTGCAGTCCCATGGCACAGACTCTGTGCACAACTCTGTGCAGTCCCACAGCAATGTCTAGGGGGGTACTTATGACCCCTGGAGCTGCAGAAGGTGTTTGTTACATTGTGCTCTTTTAGCTTTGCCATCCTCTCATGGCTTAAGCATTCCACTTCTCAGTATGACAGCCCTCTGTATCCCAACCTCTTGTTTGGCGTCCAGGAAGTATCAGGTTGCACAAATCAATTAGAGATGGTAAATGCAGGGGATTTTATTGCTGATGAAAGTAGCTGTCAGTGGGATGGAGATCTGGAAAGGGGATCGAGCGGGAAGGTAGTCTTCCCCTGAGTTTGGTCATTCCTGGCTGAACTCTTCTCTAAGGTCCCACCATCAAGGCATCCCTCTGAAATCAAGCTGCTTCTCTCCAACATCTGGCTGCTGCTTTTCTCTCCTTCTCTGCCACTCCGCTGCCAGTGGAGCCTGGGGTTTTTATGAGTACAGGATGGGGGGCAGGGCAGGCCAGGGTGGTTTTTGAAAAGGCAACAGGGATGTGAAGTTATCCCTTTAGGTCAGGGGTCCAGGCTTGAGGGTGGGGCCCTCACCAGGAACTGCCCTTTTCTACCCAGTATTTCCCTGCCTCCTGTCTGTATCACATGGATGCTAAAATCATTGGGTGAATGGTTTTTAGAGAACAGTGTATTTGCATTTGCATTGTGTCAAAACATTATTGCCTAGTCCCCACCCTCTAGATTCTTTGCTAATAGCAAAGGGAAAAATACATATTTATGGCCGGGCATGGTGGCTCACGCCTATAATCCCAACACTTTGGGAGGCTGAGGCGGGTGGATCACGAGGTCACGAGTTCAAAACCAGCCTGGTCAAGGTGGTGAAACCCTGTCTCTACTAATAATACAAAAATTAGCCAGGCTTGGTGGCAGGTGCCTGTAATTCCAGCTACTCAGGAGGCTGAAGCAAGAGAATTGTTTGAACCCGGGAGGCGGAGGTTGCAGTGAGCTGAGATCATACCACTGCACTGCAGCCTGGGTGACAGAGTGAGACTCTGTCTCAAAAACAAAACAAAACAAAACAAAACAGACAAACAAAAATCTTTACGAAGGCATATTCTGGTAGTCACCACCTTAGCTAAGTAATCCAACTCTTATCACTTACAGTGGAACAACTTGACATGGTATACTGCTTGGCATCATGCACTACAAAGTACACATTATCAACTCCGAAGTATTCTTACCCAAAAAGTTACCCTTAATGAAGCCTTAAGATCTGACTTTTGGTTTTTAGGAAATAAAAGAGCAGAGGAACGAGTTAAATGACACTACAAGGAAGCAGTAAGACAAACCAGAATGTACTATGGTGTTTTAAGAAAGCTGTTCTGAGTCTGTTCAAAATGTCAATGTCATGAAAAAGAAAAAGTGGAGAAACCGTTCTGGACTAAAGAGACACAATAACTGAATGGAATGGGAGAGTCTTGATTGGATTTTGGGTTAAAAAACAACTATAAAGGATATTTTTGGGGACAACTAGAAAATTTTGAAGATAGATTAGATATTAGATGATGTTAGGGAATTTTTTTTTTTTTTGAGATGGAGTCTCACACTGTCGCCTAGGCTGGAGTGCAGTGGCACGATCTCGGCTCATTGCAGCCTCTGCCTCCCGGGTTCAAGCGGTTCTCCTGCTTCAGCCTCCCGAGTAACTGGGACTGCAGGCACTCGCCACCACGCCTGGCTAATTTTTTGCATTTTTAGTAGAGACGGAGTTTCACCGTGTTAGCCAGGATAGTCTCGATCTCCTGACCTTGTGATCTGCCTGCCTCAGCCTCCCGAAGTGCTGAGATTACAGGCGTGAGCCACTGCGCCAGCCGGGAATTGTTAATTACCTGGATGTGATGATAGTATTATGGTATGTAGGAGAATGTCCTTATTTTGGGCAACTGTGTGCAGAAGTGTTTTGGGGAGAAGTGTCATGATGTGTTCAACTTTTACATGGTTCAGCAAAAATATATGCATGCAGAAAGATAAAATAAGGCAATGTATTAATGTTTAATCTAGACAGCTATATGGTTGCTTATTGTATTCTTCCAACATTTCTGCATGTTTGAAAAAATTTATAATAAAAAAGAGGGAAATAGAGTACAGACTCTGATGTCTTGGTTTGGACACTTATTAACTCTGTGACCCCGAGCAAGTGACTATTTAACTTCTCTCTGCCTCTGCAGGGATAATATAATAGTCCCTACTGCAAAGGATTAATACATGTCAAGTGTTTACAACAGAGTCTGATGAGGGCTCAGTAGGTATTAGCTATGATTATTAGTATTCAAATGTTCATAAAAGGACATGATCACCAGTATGTGGGGCGATGAGGGGAAAAGAAAATAGTTCATCTTTTGAAGTCAGAGGAACTGTAAAAGTTAGTTTGTACTTCTTCCTTTGACACTATAAACGTGCCTCCATTCTGCTGGTGGAATTTCTAGAGAGTCCTGGTGTCTGATTGGTGCCAGAGGTGGAACTATTCTTCCTTTCCTTCATGAGACACAAGATCAAAGGAAGGGGACGCTGCTTCTGGCTCCCTGGTGAGTCACTTATGAGAATGGTAGTTTGAGCCCATCTTGTTCCCTCTGGCAACTCAACTCTTCCTCTGACCTTGGCTTAGAGCCTAGTTTCCAAATCAGAGAGAAGTTTAAAATGTTATGATCTGATAGCATGCGGAAAAAAATAGAGAGCCCTACCATCCATGCTCAGGGGCAGGAGCCTCCAGTGAAGGAAAGCCGGGTGCACAGGACCGAGAAGCTAAAGCTGTAAGGCTTGGAGGGAGACCAGGGGAGGCTTACCGAGATGCTCATGGCGCAGTCTGGGAAGTTTCTAGTTCCCGCCTTCCTTTTGCTTGGGATTCCTAAAGCCTTGGATTCCCTTGGATGGTTTGAGGCCTTTATTTTCTTTCAAAGACAGTAGCAGTCACTAGGAGAAATTACCCTGTGAGTGCTCTTTTGGTTTTGCTTTAAATCCAATCTGACCTTTTCTTATCTTTGAACTGAAAACGTTAATCCTGTGACTTTTTTTTTTTATCCTTTCTGGAGCTTGGGTCAGGTCATGTGATGGTAGCTTACAGCAGAGGAGCTAAACTCAGTCAGTTATTTCTCGATAACGGGTCCTTCCCCAAGCCTTCTCTGGGGCTATATTTAGAGTTTTCACACCTTGTTTTTTCTTCCTCCAGTCACTTTCTGTTATTTCTGCTATGTCCAGTTGGGTGCTAGGGCGGAGGTGGCAGTGCTATTAGCTTTGTTTCTTTTTGGAACGGGTAAAAATGAAGGTAAGAGCTTGACCAAACATTTTCAATAAAGTTTTCTACCAGTTTTGTTGCCTCTAATATATCTGTCATGCAAAATATATCTCCTGGATCTCTTCTTGTGATTCCAAGAACTTAGATGTAAAAACTTTGTTAGGTTAACTCCCTTTAAGAGTTTATTCGGATAACTGGCTTTTTCCCTTTCACACCATGTTTGAGAAAGGAAATGGTTTCTGTACAGAAAATGCTTTTCTCTCTAGTGCTGTAGAGACTTGGGGAGAGGAAGATAATATAGTTGGGCTTTTTCTGAAGCAGTCTGAAAATTCTTTATTTCCCTAAATATTTTTTATGTATTAGCAACAATGTGACTTCCGGGATCCTGTAACTGCGAGTTGACATTTTCAGGTTGAGGGTGCACGTAACCCTTGGGTCACGTCTAGCCCACAGATGTGGTTCATTTGACCCTGGTATTTGACTTTTTTGAAATTAGTAGTCAGCATTTAAAAAATTCATGTGGAAATTTTGTATTTCTGTCTCCTTTTGAGGAATTGTAAGGTCTGTCCCCTTTAGGCAGAGCATACCCTCTTCAGATTACCACAGTCCCTGTTTCATTTCTCTCACCTTCACTCGTTTGCTACCTGCCTGGTCCCCTGTAGGGGTGGTGTGTGTGTGTATCCATTAAAAGGTCTAGAAACGATGACCAACCCAGTATGAATGAACGTTCTTAGTGCCCAAATTATGACCTTGAAATACCGTTTACCCATTTAGAGAAACTGGGGTTTCTTAGGGAAATGGCTAATTCTAGGTTTTAGGGCAGGAAATGTATAGGATGATCCTAGAATATTGTGATAACAGATAACATGAAAGTTTATCAAAGTCTACTGGAGTCATCTTGAAAGCACTTAGGATCTAACTTGAAGAGGCTCCCACTGACCAAAGAGGGATAATTTTTTTTTTTTTTTTTTTTTTTTTTGAGACGGAGTCTCGCTCTGTCACCCAAACTGGAGTGCAGTGGCCGGATCTCAGCTCCCTGCAAGCTCCGCCTTTCGGGTTCATGCCATTCTCCTGCCTCAGCCTCCCGAGTAGCTGGGACTATAGGCGCCCGCCACCTCGCCCGGCTAGTTTTTTGTATTTTTTAGTAGAGACGGGGTTTCACCGGGTTAGCCAGGATGGTCTCGATCTCCTGACCTTGTGATCCACCCGTCTCGGCCTCCCAAAGTGCTGGGATTACAGGCTTGAGCCACCGCGCCCAGCCCAAAGAGGGATAATTTGAGTTTCAACAGGATAAGACTTGCAATAGATTAAAACTCATAAATACATTTAAATCCAGGCATTCATAATGTTACTAAAAAGGAAACCTACTTAGCTAAATTAGGAGAATTGATAAGAAATCAGTTCATTGTATTGAAAACTAAAAAAATAAGTATTTGTCCTGCCTTTCCTGTACCACTAGATAACCATATAGTAGGTGACAGAAATATATCTGGATAAAATTATTCCAACTTACAAATGATAACAAAATGATAGGATAGCATCATTTTACAACCCCTTGTGGTCTAGGTGCTGAGCATCAATAACTACTAACATCAGAAACAAACAAAAACCACGCCTCCTGACAAAAGAACATTACCCACCACCAAGTTTTGCCAAAAGGATGAGATCCAAAATCAATCAAACCTCTGGATATAGCTGCAATTTGCAAGAAATACTGAAAACAAGGTATATAATTAGAAAATCCGGATTATGAGATGTTATATGGGTTAAATGTCCCAGATTCTGTAACATATGAATTGTAAGAAGGAAAAAAAAAAGATATGGGCAGGAGTAGGCTGAAGTGGAGGAGCTATGAATTCAGAGACTTAAAAATTATATCAAAAATTTTAAAACAGGCAAGACCTAAACTATAGAAAGGGACGCACATGTAAGTGAAAAACTGTGAAGAAATGCAAGGAAGTGATTATTAAAGCCAGCGTAGTGGTTACTTTGGAGGGAGGAGGGGATTGTGGTCGGATCAGGGAACATGGGGGAACTTGGGGAATGCCTGAAAAGTTCTTTCTATTGACCTGGGTAGTGGTTACAAGGATGTTCACCTTATAATCATTCACTAAGCTTTATATTTGTTCTATGTGATTTCCTGCATTTTGTGTTTGTAATAAAATGGTTTAAAAAACTGGTAGATTTTTTTAGGGCATCATTCTTCCAACCCTTCTACTTACATACATACATACATTTTATTTTTTTGTTGTTTTTTAAGATCGAGCCTTGCTCTGTTGCCCAGGCTGGAGTGCAGTGGCACAATCTCAGCTTACTGCAACCTCCACCTCCCAGGTTAAAGCGATTTTCCTGCCTCAGTTTCCCGAGTAGCTGGGATAACAGGCACCCGCCACCACGCCTGGCTAACTTTGGTATTTTTAGTAGAGACAGGATTTCACTATGCTGGCCAGGTTGGTCTCAAACTCCTGGCCTCAAGTGATCTGCCCGCCTTGGCCTCCCAAAGTGCTAGGATTACAGATGTGAGCCACCACACCCGGCCATACATATATTTTATTTTATTTCATTTCATTTCATGACGGAATCTTGCTCTGTTGCCCAGGCTGGAGTGCAATGGTGCAATCTTGACTCCTGCAACCTCTACCTCCCAGGTTCAAGTAGTTCTCCCACCTGAGCCTCCCGAGTAACTGGGATTACAGGCACCCACCACCATACCCGGCTAATTTTTGTATTTTTAGCAGAGACAGGGTTTCACCATGTTGTCCAGGCTGGTCTTAAACTCCTGACCTCAGGTGACCTGCCCGCCTTGGCCTTCCAAAGTGCTGGGATTATAGGCATGAGCCACTGCGCCCAGCCCATACATACATTTTACATACTTAGGTTTTTTTTTTTTTTTTTGAGATGGAGTCTCGCTCTGTCGCCCAGGCTGGAGTGCAGTGGCCGGATCTCGGCTCACTGCCAGCTCCGCCTCCTGGGTTTACGCCATTCTCCTGCCTCAGCCTCCCGAGTAGCTGGGATTACAGGCGCCCACCACCTCGCCCGGCTAGTTTTTTGTATTTTTTTAGTAGAGACGGGGTTTCACCGTGTTAGCCAGGATGGTCTCGATCTCCTGACCTCGTGATCCGCCCGTCTCGGCCTCCCAAAGTGCTGGGATTACAGGCTTGAGCCACCGCACCCGGCCATACTTAGGTTTTAAGTCAGCATTTGCTGTGGAGCAAAAGAGGTAAGATGAAAGTTCACCTGTTTACTGGGAAATTTGCAGTGTGAACCTTGTCAAAGTCAAATAAAATACAGAGACAAATCTCTAATGTTTTATTTGGGAAGCAAGAATTGCAATTTGAGGCATACACACAGACTAGGTGGACTTTGGTATGGCCAAAGAACAAACAGAAGGTTAGGAGTTTTATTAGAAAAAGAAATAGTATATATTGCTTTGAAAGAAAGCTCATTGACCCTAGTCAAGTTTTTGGGAGCTGGGAATCTCTGGTGAGTGACAGTGGTAGGTCAAAGTAGTCTTAGAGTCACAGCAGGCCGTTTCAGCAGCTGGGCTTGTGGAAAATCTAATTGTTGGAGCAGGTGCTGTGTGCCCTGAGTGCTCTTTCCCCTGGCCCTGATTTAGTTGGACATGACAAGAATGACCCAATTTATATAATCCACTTTTACAACCTCGAGATTAAGTTTGGCTCTAGTGTTTATAAACAACAAGCCATCAGAGGATTGCTGGAGTTTCTTTTTTAGGAATTTTAGGTGTGTCTCACTGTGTAACTGGAGTAGTCCTGCAAGATTAAGTGCAAGTTCAGTTTTTATAAATAAATGCAGTACATACTTCAAATTACTTTATCATTTTAGGGCCCTGTTCCCCAGAGCAAACCTTGACCCCAAGACCATGTCTTCAAAACAGAATTATACATAAAATTTATTGCACATCTTGTAATCACAAGTTTGCCAAGAAAAAAATATCATTTTCCAGTCTAACATTGACAGCACTTTAGGTTCAATAAAACACTGAGAAAAATGATAGCCAACAGAAACTTGGGGGCCACTAATGGGATTTGCAAAGACTGAAACCTCATCTCCTGAGTGTTTAGGACTCACCTAAGAGAACTGCCATTTTTTTTTTTTTTTTTTTTTTTTTTTTGAGACAGAGTTTCGCTCTTGTTGCCCAGGCTGGAGTACAATGGTATCATCTTGGCTCACTGCAACCTCCACCTCCTGGGTTCAAGCGATTTTCCTGCCTCAGCCTCCCGAGTAGCTGGGATTACAGGCATGTGCCACCACACCCAGCTAATTTTGTATTTTTAGTAGAGACGGCATTTCTCCATGTTTGTCAGGCTGGTCTCTAACTCCCAATGTCAGGTGACCTACCCGCCTCAGCCTCCCAAAGTGCTGGGATTATAGGTGTGAGCCACTGCCGAGAACTGCTTTTAACAGCCCACTTGATTCAATTCTTCATGGCCTTGTTCTTTTATTCCCTGGCATACTTCTTTTTAAATATCAGTAGGGTGGAATGAGAAGATAAAACAATATTTTTACTTTTGAGGGCATTTTTTTTTCTCTCCTGGGCTGTTTTCTTCCTCTTTTTTTTCTTCTTCCCTTCTTCTTTCTAAATGGCAGTCTTTTTCAGAAGGAAGATCAGATGATCAAGGAATTAACTGAGAACCTAAATACCTTCTTCACTGAATTTATCTATAGATGCCTTCTCTTTGTTGAATTCTTTTCTCTTTTCTTTCTCTTCTCTTTTCTCTTTTCTCTTCTCTTTTTTCTTTTTTTGAGACAGACTCTGTCTCTGTCACTCAGGCTGGAGTGCAATGGCACGATCTCGGCTCACTGCAACCTCTACCTCCCAGGTTCAAGCATCTGTCCTGCCTCAGCCTCCCGAGTAGCTGGGATTACAGATGCCTACCACCAACTCCAGCTAATTTTTGTATTTTTAGTAGAGACAGGGTTTTGCCATGTTGGCCAGGCTGGTCTCGAACTTCTGACCTCAAGTGATCTGCCCACCTCAGCCTCCCAAAGTGCTGGAATTATAGGCCTGAGCCACCACACCCGGTTTTGAACTATTTTCCATCCCCAGAAATTTATCATTCTCTTAAAACTTTATTCTAGTTCAGTGGTATCAGTAGAACTTTTTGTGACCATGGAAATTTTCTGTGTCTATATTGTCAATGCAGAAGACACAAGCCACCTGTGGCCATCAGGCACTTAGAATGTGCTAGTGGGACTGAGGAACTGAATTTTTAATTTTAGTTAATTTATCCTTTAGATTAGAATAGCCACATTTGGCTAGGGGACAGTACAGTTGCAAGGAGAAGTCAGAGTAGAGCTATGTATATAAAGCTTAGAGAGGGGACCAGGACGTTGATCAGATTCCTCTCACCTAAGATCTGTTAACAGTAATGCCGTCTCCAGCTTAAAACTCTTCGCTGACTTCCATCATCCTTAAAGTCTTTATCATGGAGTTATGATGTCTGTAATTTGTTTAAAAATACTTCTTCATGGACCATCTGATAGTATATATTTACCAGTTAGTTTCAGCCTCAACTTCAGGGGGATGTGAATTACATTAATGAAGCATCCACACTCCATGATGGTCACCTAGCTTTACATCTGCAAGGGTGCACTCTCCAGGGGCTGCCATCAGTGCGGCACTCTCTATAGTTTGATCAACACCTTTACTAATTAGCATAGTGACTGTCAGAAGCAGCTTGCAATTTTTTTTTTTTTTTTTTTTTTGAGACAGGGGGCTCACTCTATTGCCCAGGCTGGAGTGTAATGGTGCGATCTCAGCTCACTGCAAGCTCCGCCTCCCAGGCTTAAGCAATCCTCCTGTGTCAGCCTCCCGAGTAGCCGGGACTACAGGCATGTGCCACCATGCCTTGCTAATTTTTGTAATTTTTGTAGAGACAGGATTTTGCCATGTTGTCCAGGCTGGTCTCAAACTCCTGGACTCAAGTGATCTACCTACCTTGGCCTCCCAAAGTGCTGGGATTACGTGCATGGCCCACTGCACCTGGCCAATTTTTACTGGTGAGATTAGTGTCTTACTAATTAACAAAATGAGTATTAGAAGTAGGTGCTCATTGGTGAAACTGAAGTAGTCAAAAGCAGAATTGGGTCGGATGTGGTGGTTTATGAGCAACAAAGCAAGACCCTATCTCTGCAAAAAATGAAAAAATTAGTCAGGCATGGTAGCATGTGCCTGTAGTTCCAGCTACTCGGGAGTCTGAGGTAGGAGGACTATTTGAGCCCAGGAGTTAGGGACTGCAGTGAACTGTGATCCTGTCACTGTACCAGCCTGGGCGACAGAGCGAGACCCTGAAATAATCCTATGCTTGCATGAAGAAGGAATATGAATCTAGCAGGGCCTGTAACTTCGTCCCTTGGAGATGGCGCCTGAGGAGTAATTCCTTAATGATCCTTTGGCCTTTGGTTAGGATTTCTGGTTGCCTGATGTGACTCCAAGGGCAACAGAACCCTGCCTCTGGGATATTGTCAGTTCTATTGTGAGTGAACCTTTTTCATAAGTGGTAGTTGGAACAACTAGAGGTAGAAAGAGCTGGGACTGAATGGAGCTTCTAGAATAGTTTGTGTGAATTGCTTTGGGCCTGGCTCACTAAGGAATATCTGTTTAATAGATGTCTTTAGGTGTGCTAGAATTTGGTCTGGAACTTGCTTTCTTCGCTAAAGATCATAGAAGAGGCATTAACACTCACCCACCTGAAACTTTTCTCTCAACTGTTAGAGTCTATGAGGTGTATATGACCAAAATGGCTTAACTCCTGTTTGACTTGGCTGCTCTCTACCTCTCTGTGCTTATTTTATACCACTTACCACTCACTCCTAAATCTCAAACCACACAGACCTTCTGTGTTCCTCCAATGTGGCAAATTCCGTCCCACCTCAGATCCCAAACCCATAATGTCCCATCTGCCTTGAATGCGCTTCTGCTTTATAATATTTGCATACTTTAAAAGATAATAAAGAAACACTGCGTTCCACTACCCTGCTTAAGTAATGTGACATTTCTAGTCCTTTGGAAGCCCTGTGAGTTCTCCTTCTACACTGCACTTCTTCCCACTACCTCAGAGGTTATGACTACCCTGAATTAGTTATTATTTATATATTTTTAAAAATATATAGTGATGGGGTTTCGCCATGTTGCCCAGGCTGGTCTCAAGCTCCTGGGCTCAGGCAATCCACCCATCTCAGCCTCCCAAATTGCTGGGATTACAGGCATGAGACACCATGCCCAGCCTACCCTGAAATTTTTATTAATCATTCTTTGGCTTTTCTTGAAAGTCTTACCACATATGTTTGGCTTGCTAAACAGTGTATTAAATCTTACATTTTCCCAACATTTTGTAATGAAAAATTTCAAAGAAAAAACAAATACGAACACTCATATACCTACAACGTACGTTCTTCCATTAATATTTCACCATACTTGCTTTATCACATATACTTCTACCCATCGGTCAGTCTTATTTTTGATACATTTTGAAGTAAATTGCAGATGTCATACATATCCTTGTAAATAATTCAGCATAAGCATCAACTGGAGTTCATTATTTACGCTCTTTTTCATTTTAGCTAGAATTTATATACCATGAAGTGCATAAATCTTAATACAAACATCTGTGTAACCCAAACTCCTCTCAAAATGCAGAAGGTTCCCTCGGGCCCTTTCCCCATCAATTCCCACTCCTATTCCCTTGGACACAACTGTTCTGAATATTGTTTTAATCATAGCTTAGTTTGGCGTATTCTAAAACATCATGTAAATGGAATGAAATAATAGGATTATTTTGCATAAGGCTTCCTTCAACCAGCTTGTTTTTGAGAGTTATCCATGTTGTTGCATGCATTCCTTTTATTGCTGGGTGGTTTTTGTGTGTGCAACATTTTGTTTACCCATTCTCCTATTGATGGAAACTTGGCCCATTTCCAGTTTTTGTCTGATATAAATAGACTACTATGAACATTCTGGTACAAGTCTTTTTGTGGACTTACGTTTTTGTTTCTCTTGAGCAGTACCTAGCAGTAGAATTACTGGGACATTAGGCAAGTGTATGTTTTGCTTTGCTAGAATCTACTAGACAGGTTTTCAAAGTTTTTGCACCATTTCACACCCCCCAACCAAATACGAGATTCTAGTTGCCACACATCTTCACCACCATTTGATGGTATCCGTCTTTTTCATGTTGGCAGTTCTAGCGGTATATCATTGTGAAGTTCTGCTTGTTTATTTTGCTTTGTTTTTGAGAATTCAAATTTGTATTTGACTAATAAGATATCTTTAAAACTTAGAACATAAAAATTGACACAGCTAGAAGAAATTGATACATCAACCATCGTAATTAGTTTTAACAAATCTCTCAAAGTAAGATTAAACAAATCATATAAATGATTTGAACATCACAATAACAAGCTTGATTTAATGAAGATTAGAGGCAAAGGGCTGATTTTTTTTATACTGGACTTGTAAAACACTCTAATTTTTAAAATTGCATGTTTATTTTTTTAACCAACCGTGTAACAGGTGGTTTTATCTCCATTTTTAAAAGCTTTTTATTTTGAATTAATTTTAGACCTACAGAAAAGTTGCAAAAATAGTAGTTTCTTGTATCCCTCACTCTACTTCCGCTAATGTTAACATTTTACATAACCATACTACAGTTATCAAGAACAAAAAATTAACGTTTATGCAACATTATTAACTAAACGACAGATCTTATTAGAATTTTGCTTTTTCTACTAAGGCAATTTTTGTTTGTTTCAGGATCATATTTAGGTCTCACATTGCATTTGGTGGTTTTATCCCCTTAGTCTCTCCTAGTCTGAGACAGTTCCTCAGTCTTCACTTGTCATTCATGACTTGTGAAGTTATTTTCGTCAAATGTACCTCACTTTAGATTGTCATAGTTTTCTCACGACTGGTCTGAAGTTACACGTTTTTGGCAAAAATGCATATTGTGTCCTCAGTGCACTGTACCGAGGGGTTCATGATATTGCCGTATCTTCTGAATGGTAATGTTTACCTTGATCACTTGGTGACATTAGTGTCTGCCAGACTTCTCCACTGTAAAGGTTTTTTTTGTTTTGTTTTGTTTTTGAGACAGGGTCTCGCTCCGTTGCGCGACTGGGCTCAGGCAGTCCTCTTGCCTCAGCCTGCCAAGTAATTTGGATTACAGGTGAGCACTACCACGCCCAGCTAATTTTTGTATTTTTCGTTGGCCAGGCTGATATTGAACTCTTGACTTCAAGTGATCCACCCACCTTGGCCTCCCAAAGTGCTGGGATTAAGGCATGAGCCACTGTGCCTGGCCTGTTTTTCATTATTACTTAGATTGGTTCTTTTCTTGCGCCATGTAACCCTTCAGTGTGGTTGTGTTATTAATTTGTAATATAGTTAGGTTCATTTGTTAGTATTTATATTCATTTTGGATTCTCCCCACATATTGGTTGATTTTAATTGTTTATTTGGGGAGGGGATAAGTGAAGGGAATGTAAAATATTACTGTGGTTCTAAGAGTCAGCTGTACAAAAAGACAGAGCAGTATTATTCTGTCATCATTCCTGCTATCCTGTTCTTCTAGTCCTTCCCCTCTCACCCTAGGTAATTACAGTCTTCCCTTGGTATTTGTGGTGGATTGATTCCAGGACCTCCTGCGGGTACCAAAATCTCAGGATGTTCAAGTCCCTAATACAAAATGGTACAGTATTTGCATATAACCTAGACATATCCTCTCCTATGCTTTAAGTCACCTCCAGATTACTTGTAATAATACAGTGTAAATAGTTCTTATACTGTATTGTTCAGGGAATAATGACAAGAAAAATATCTCTACATGTTCAGTACAGACACCATTTTTTTTGGAACATTTCCTATCCTTAGTTGATTGAACACACAGATGTGGAACCCATGGATATGGAGGGCTGTCTTTTCTTTAGTTTCTGGCTTATCTTTCCTGTACTCATTTCATACCAGTGAATAGATACATGTATACATGTATATTTTCTTTTTTTTTTTTTTTTTTTTTTTTTTTGAGACGGAGTCTCGCTCTGTCACCCAGGCTGGAGTGCTGTGGCCGGATCTCAGCTCACTGCAAGCTCCGCCTCCCGGGTTCAGGCCATTCTCCTGTCTCAGCCTCCCGAGTAGCTGGGACTACAGGCGCCGCCACGTCGCCCGGCTAGTTTTTTGTAGTTTTTAGTAGAGACGGGGTTTCACCGTGTTAGCCAGGATGGTCTCGATCTCCTGACCTCGTGATCCGCCCGTCTCGGCCTCCCAAAGTGCTGGGATTACAGGCTTGAGCCACCGCGCCCGGCCTACATGTATATTTTCTTATGTGCCTTTATGTATTTATTTATTTACTTAGAGACGGAGTTTTGCTTTTGTCACTCAGGCTGGAGTGCAGTGGCGTGATCTTGGCTCGCTGCAACCTCTACCTTCCGGGTTCAAGTGATTCTCCTGCCCCAGCCTCCCGAGTAGCTGGGATTACAGGCGCCTGCCACCACACCAGTTAATTTTGGTATTTTTAGTAGAGATGGAGTTTCACCATGTTGGTCAGGCAGGTCTCGAACTACTGACGTCAGGTGATTTGCCTGCCTCTTATATGCCTTTCTTATATGAAGGGTAGCATACTGTAGATACCCTTTTGTGCTTTCCTGTTTTTCACTTAACATTATTTTAAGTTTTTAAGTCCTGGAATTTCCTCCGTATCAGTATGGATAGAATAGAGATTATCCTCATTCTTTTTTACAGCTGTGTAGTACTCCATTGTGTGAACATACCATAGTTTATTCAGCCTCTCTCCAGTGTATAGAAATTTAGATTGCTTACAATATTTTGCAATTACAAGTAATGTTTCAGTAAGTAACCTTGTCTATACATATTTTCATTTCATTGGAGGTATATTTTCCACATAGATTTCTAGAAAGTGGAATTATTGAAGTATATATGTAGTTTTGTTTTGTTTTGATCTTTTGAGACATGGTCTCACTCTGCAGCCCAGGCTGGAGTGCAGTGGCATGATGACGGCTCATTGAAGCCTCAACTTCCTGGGCTCAAGTGATCTTCTCACTTCAGCCTCCCTGGTAGCTGGGACTATAGGTGTGCACCACCACATGTGGCCAATTTTTGTATTTTTTGTTGAGACAGGGTTTTGCCATGTTGCCCAGGCTGGTCTCAAACTCCTGGACTCAAGTGATCCACCTGCCTCAGCCTCCCAAAGTGCTGGGATAACAGGCATGAGCCACCATACCTGGCATTTTTTGTTTGTTTGAGACAGGGTCTCTCGCTCAGTCCCCCAGGCTGTAGTGCAGTGGCACAATCACGGTTGAGCTTTTTTCTACATCAAAGTTAAAGACAAGTTCACCATGTTTTTTTCTAGTACAGTGCTTTATCATTTCATTTAAAATATACATTTGGATCCCTAAGCTATTTGGAGTTTATTCTTGTGAATGGTGTGAGAGATAGGTCTAATTTAACCTTTTCCAAATGGTTACCTAGTTGTCCTAGCATCATTGATTAAAAAGTCAATTTTTATCATAGTGATATGCCACCACTGTCATATACTAAATTGCCGTATGTATTTTGGTCTAGTGCTGGACTTCCTGTTTTATTCTACTAGTCTACTTCTCTATTAATGAGCCAATATTATGCTGTTTTAATAATAGAGGTTTTATATTTCAGTGTCTGATAAGGCTAGTCCCCCTTCATGTTTTTTTATCAATGTTTTCTTAGCTATTCTTGCATGTTTGTTTTTCCATATGAACTTTTTATCTACATGAAGTGGCTTGGTGGCTTTTTTTTGTTTTCTTTAAGACAGAGTCTTGTTCTGTTGCCCAGGCTGGAGTGCAGTGGCACAATTTTGGCTGCAACCTCCACTTCCTGGGTTCAAGCTATCCTCCCACTTCAGCCTGTGGAGTAGCTGGGACTACAGACATGTGCCACCATGCACTACTAATTTTTGTATTTTTTGTAGAGATGGGGTTTTGCCATGTTGCTCAGGCTGGTCTTGAACTCCTGAGTGCAAGTTATCCACCCTCCTGTGGTTCCCAAAGTGCCCGGATTATAGACATGAGCCATCGCACCTGGGCCAATTTTCTATTTTCTTGTGAATTAGTTTTTTCTCTAATTTTTTATTTCATGATTTCAGAAAAATTGAATGAGTACTATAATAAATACCTTTTTAAAGATTCTTCAGTTATCATTTTTGCCATATTATGTATATCTATGTAAATATATTGATTTTTCTTTTTTCACCTGAATTACTTGCTTGGAAATTACAGACAAGACGCATCAACCCTAATTCAGCAGGTAACTCTTAAGAACTAGGCATTCTCTGTATAACCATGATACTGTTATCACCGCTAGAAATTTAACCTTGATAGAATAATATTATCCAATATATTCTCTCCAAATTTAAATTCCCCAATTTATATGTGACCTTTATAGGATTTGGGGGAAGGGATGGGATTCAGGATGTTTTACATTTCATTGTCATGTCCTTTGATCTCCACCTCTTTTTAGTTACACAGGCATTTTTAATAAATCACTTAAATTATTTATAGTTTTCATAGAATTTTTTTTTTTTTTTTTTTTTTTTTTTGAGACAGAGTCTCGCTCTGTCGCCCGGGCTGGAGTGCAGTGGCCGGATCTCAGCTCACTGCAAGCTCCGCCTCCCGGGTTTACACCATTCTCCTGCCTCAGCCTCCCGAGTAGCTGGGACTACAGGCACCCGCCACCTCGCCCGGCTAGCTTTTTGTATTTTTTTAGTAGAGACGGGGTTTCACCGTGTTAGCCAGGATGGTCTCGATCTCCTGACCTCGTGATCCGCCCGTCTCGGCCTCCCAAAGTGCTGGGATTATAGGCTTGAGCCACCGCGCCCCGCCTAGAATGTTTTCATTTCACCTTTTTTTTTAAATACATTGGCATAAGTTTTAAAATATTTTCTTCTCCCTGATATATCTATAGTTATGCCCTCTTTTACGTTCCTAATGTTGTTTATTTGCTCGTCTCTCTTTTTTTCTTAATTATTCTTATTAGAAACCCATCAATAACATGGGTCATTTCTAAGAACTAGATTTAGTCTTGTTGATTCCTTATATTGTATCTTTATTTTCTATTTGAACAAATTCTGCTCTTGTCTTTATTATTTTCTTCCTTCTTTTGGGGTCTATTCTGTTGTTCTAATATCTTAAAATGGGTGTTTAGCTTATTTATTTTCAATTTTTCTTCTATTCCAAAGTAAATTTCTAAGGATGTACTTTTCCCTGAGAGTATTGTTTTATCTACATTACACCAATAGTGATGTGGGGTATTTTCTGACATAATCATTTCTTTTTGACTCCTAGGTTATTTGGATAAGTGTTTTAATTTTCTATGATACAATTCAAGAGATTTATTGTACAACATGATGACTATAGTTAACAATATATTGTATACTTGAAAATTACTAAGAAAATAGATGTTAAGTGTTCTCATAACAAATAAGTGATATGTATGTGAAGTCAGCAAGGTTTTTTCTAATTTAGGTTATCTTTTCATTAATAATTTATATTAATTGCATTATGGTCAGAGATTGGAGTCTGTATGATAAAGATTCCTTGAAGTCAATATGGGTTTATGGCCTGATTTAAGTATGTGATGTTTTTATCAATACCCCACAAAATGCTGGAAATGAATGTGAATTACTTAGTTATTAGGTGCCCTGTTCTATATAAGTATGATTTATAAGATCTTATGAGATTAAACTTAAGAAATGTGCTTCATTTTTTTTACTTGATTACTGATTTGTCTGCTTGATCTATCAGTTATGCATTGATGATGGATTTGTTTATTTTTCCTTTGTAGCTTAATCCACTTTTGTTTTATATATTTTGAGACTGTTGTTAGTTACATTCAAATTTAGAACTGTTATATTTTTCCAGTGAATGGAACCTTTTATCGTTATTGGACTATTTTTATCTCTGCAATACTTTTTTACATAAAAGTCTATTTTATCTGATAATAGTATAACCACACTAGCTTTCTTTTGCTTAATGTGTCCGTGCCATATCTGAAAAAGTACTTTGATTTTCAGCTTTTTTGTGTCTCACATATATATATATATATATTTTTTTTTTTTTCCCCCTCTCTTTTTCTCTTTTTTTCGAGACAGAGTCTCACTCTGTCGCCCAGGCTGAAGTGCAGTGGCATGATCTCGGCTCACTGCAGGCTCCACCTCCTGGGTTCACGCCATTCTTCTGCCTCAGCCTCCCAAGTAGCTGGGACTACAGGTGCCCGCCACCACACCCAGCTAATTTTTGTATTTTTAGTAGAGACGGGGTTTCACCGTGTTAGCCAGGATGGTCTTGATCTGACCTCATGATCTGCCTGCCTCAGCCTCCCAAAGTGCTGGGATTACAGGTGTGAGCCACCGTGCCTGGCCTCTGTGTCTTATATTTTAAGGTATAGCTCTTGTAAATAGCATATAGCTGCATAACTGATTTTTCTCCTAACAACATGATTTTTTAATTTAATTTAATTTTGTTTTAGAGACAGAGTCTCGCTCTGTTGTCCAGGCTGGAGTGCAGTGGTGTGATCTTGGCTCACTACAGCCTCTGCATCCTGGGTTCAAGCGATTCTCATGCCTTAGTCTCCTGAGTAGCTGGGACTACAGGCGGACACCACCACACCCAGCTAATTTTTGTACTTTCATTAGAGATGGGGTTTTGTTACGTTGGCTAGACTGGTCTTGAGCTCCTGGCTTCAGGTGATCTTCCCGCCTCAGCCTCCCAAAGTGCTGGGGTTACAGGTATGAGCCACCGTGTCCAGTCCCTGACAACATGATTTTTAATTATACGTTTTTTTCATTTGAATTGATTGTGATTTGTTTAAATTCATTTCTGTTGTCTCACATACTGGGTGGTTTTTTTGTTTTTTGGTAATTCTTATTTTCCTTTTTCTTATAACAAGTCCTGAATTATTTCTCTTCCCCCAGCATCCTTTTTTTTTTTTTTTTTTGAGGAAAACATTTTTAAGAGAGGAAAAATGGAAAAATACAGAAAATGTATAATAATAGCCATATGTCTACTGCCCAAACTAAACAGATACTAAGATTTTTGCTATATTGTTTCATATTTGCTGTTGTCATACTTAATAAAGTATGTGAGGCCAGGCGCAGTGGCTCATGCCTGTAATCCCAACACTTTGGGAGGCCAAGGCAGGTAGATCACCTGAGGTCAGGAGTTCGAGACCAGCCTGGCCAATATGGTGAAACCCCATCTCTACTAAAACTACAAAAATTAGCTGGGTGTGGTGGTGGGTGCCTGTAGTCCCAGCTACTCAGGAGGCTGAGGCAGGAGAATCACTTGAACCTGGGAGGTGGAGATTGCAGTGAGCCAAGATCGCACCGTTGCATTCTAGCCAGGGCAACAAGAGCAAAACTCCGTCTCAAAAAAAAAAAGGCTAGGTGCAATGGCTCAAGCCTGTAATCCCAGCACTTCAGGAGGCTAAGGCGGGCGGATCACAAGGTCAAGAGATGGAGACCATCCTGGCCAACATGTTGAAACCTCGTCTCTACTAAAAATACAAAAATTAACTGGGCATGGTGGCGCGCACCTCTAGTCCCAGCTTCTCGGGTGTCTAAGGCAGGAGAATCACTTGAACCTGGAGGCAAAGGTTGTAGTGAGCTGAGATCATGCCACTGTACTCCACCTTGGCAACAGAGCGAGACTCTCTCCCAAAAAGAAAAGCAGATGAAGTTTTTTTGTTTTTTTAACCTAAATTTGGGGTTCTTTTAAAGTCTTTTTTACTTGTTTGTTTATTTTCACTTTGCATATGAATGCCAGGTTATATGAAGTTTCTTAGGTTCCAATTATATTTTCCTCTCTCCTTCCCAGGAGGCTAATGCTATCATCACTTTAGTATATGTCCTTCTAATCTATGTTTTATGAAACTTTTACAGGGGGGTGTGTGTGTGTTTGTGTGTAAATAATAGTATTATTTGGTATAATCTCAGAACACATAAGTATTTTCATATAATATGGCTTGTTTGGCAATTTTCTATTATAACTAACCTCATATTTTTTAGATCTAGCCATGTTGACATTTATAGATACAATGTATTCATTTAACCTTGCAAATAGTATACCATATGTCAATATGCCACAATTTATTTGTTCCTCTATTGAAGGATTGTTTTTTATGTTCCAAACAATGGTGGAATGAATATTCCTCCATTTGTATCTTCTGCAACGCGGCTCCAGGATACATACCTAGAAACGGTGTTACTAGGTCTGATATCAGAGGATGCACCCATAATACCTTTTCTAACACTTACATCCTTCTTATTTAATTAAAGACCAAAGCAAAATTATAAACCTGTATATCATAGCATGGTTTTGCAGGAGGGATCTTTAAGTATAAGCTAATAGCTGCCCTCTGTTGTTTATATCCCTAAGTTTATATCACTTTGCCTTCTCTCCTAGCGGCAGTACATACCTGTGAAAATGAAGAGCAAGGCCTTCTGGATCTTTTCTTGGGAGTATGCCATGATGTATGTGGGAAGCCTAGTGGTAATCGTTTGCCTCTCCTTCTTCCTTCTCAGCTCTTGGGATTTCATCCCTGCAGTCTATGGCTTTATGTAAGTAATGACCACATTAGAAAAATCTAGAAGCTGTGGGGAAAAGGGAACCCTTGTATACCATTGTCGGGAATGTAAATTAGTACAGCTATTATGGAAAACTGTATCAGCATTCCTCAAACAACTAAAAATAGAATTACCATTTGATCCAGCAGTCCCACTTCTGGCTACTTAAAGGATTTTTTTTCTTTTTTTTGAGACAGGGTGTCACTCTGTCTCAAGGCTCGAGTACAGTGGGGCCATCTCTGCTCCCTGCAACCTCTACCTCCTGGTTTCAAGTGATTCTTCTGCCTCAGCTCCCCGAGTAGCTGGGACTACAGGCATGCACCACCATACTCGGCTAATTTTTGTATTTTTAGTACAGACAGGGTTTCACCATGTTAGCCAGGCTGGTCTCAATGATCCACCTGCCTTAGCCTCCCAAAGTGTTGGGATTACAGGCAACTCAAAATTTTTGAAATCAGTTTGTTGAAGACTTGTCTGCACTCCCATGTTCATTGCAGCATTATTCATAATAGCCAAGTTATGGAATCAATCTAAATGTCCATCAACAAACAAATGGATAAAGAAAATTTGGTATAGATACACAGGGGAATACTGTTCAGTCTTCAGAAAGGAAATTCTGTCATTTATGACAGTAGTAGGGATGGAATTGGAGAATATTATGCTAAGTGGAATAAGCTAGGCACTGAAAGAGAAATACCACTTGTGTTCTTACTTATATGTGGACTCTAAAACAATTACATTCATAGAAACAGAGAGTAGAAGGGTGGTTACAGATGCTGGGGGTGGGAGAATGGGGAGATAATAGTCAAAGGGGTACAAAATCTCAGGAGGAATGTTTTTTTTTTCTTTTCTTGAGTTCTAGCACAGCATGGTGAATATAGTTAATAATACAGTATTGTACATACCAAAATTGCTAAGAGAGTAAATTTCAATTGTTCCCACCACAATGTTTAATATTTGAGGTGATAGAAATGTTAACTAGCTAGATTTAATTATTCTACATTGTATTCAGAAATCATAATATCATGTAAAATCACCCGTAAATTCGTACAACTATATATCGTCAGGTAAAACCCCCCCACAAAACTCTGGAAGCTAATTTGGTTTTCATAGCTCTAGCTGGACTCAGAGGGTGAGTGACCACAGGAAGCCTTTGTATTAAATAGCAGCGGTTCTCAAACCTTAAGGTGCATCAGAATCACCTGCAGGACTTGTCAAAACCCAGATTGCTGGGCCCACCCTCAGAGGTTCTGATTAAGTAGATGTTGGGGAGGGATCAAGAATTTGCATTTCTCCAGTTTTCAGGTGATGCCGATGCTGTTGGCCTGCTGGTTTAGGGAACACACTTTGAGAATCTGTACTCTAAAGCACACCTTTGATACAGTGGGATTAACCCAGTATGCCTAGTGTTCCATTATTGGAACGCTAAGCTTGTGGGAATTATTTACGTCCTGCTGCTCAAGGTCATCGCCAAGGTCTGATTTTTCACACACAAAAAATTTGCAACCTCCAGCATAAGTGTGTTAAAGAGCATTCCCTGGGAACATCCAAAGCAAATACCAGCCTCTAACTGGGAGGTTTGGGCTCAATTCCAAACAGAAATGGATATGTTCCTCTACTGCAAGAGGGCCTCTGACGGTTTCAAAATAATGCCACCTGCCACACGTCAAACCTTGAGAGAAAACTCAAATGGGCTTGAGTATTGCAGGCTTGCCTGAGTGTATATTCATGAATTCTATAAACATTTCTGAATGCCCTGTGTGTGCCAGCCTCTGCGTGGGTGTCGAAGACTTGGTTGCTCCTAAGCTTTGAGGAGCTCACAGCCCAATGGGTGACAGACTCTTAAACCTGCGCAGGTGGGGAAGGGATCTGGAGCAGCAGAACTTCCATTTGGGATTCTGGACTGCTTGATTGTGTTAAATCCTGGCTGAGCATAACCATGACTTGGTAACTTCAGCTCTTCATGCTCTGCCTTAGATAGGAGTTGCGATGCCAGGTGAAGAGTTCTTTCTGCTGGCCACGAATTGTGTTCTTTACCTCATTTCACAGAAAAGGAGGTACAGTTACAGCAAGAGGAAAAACTTAACCTGGGCGGAGGCCTCAGTCAGGGAAATCTGACCAAGAGCCATCGCCCGTCTCTCCCTCTGTGTGCCCTATTTGTTGTCCTTTTTAAATTGTGTATTGAGATCAGTTTCAACTTCATATTTTTTTAAATCAAAAATGTAAACTTTAGAAGAGCCAGAATTGCAGTAAAATATTTGTCTGATTTAACTGGACAAAAGGTTTTCCAGTTAAACCCTAATTTCTCAATTAAGACTGGGACCCCGGGGATCTTAGCCAGAACCCACCAATTGTTCCTAAAGCCCCTAGAAGTCTCGCGGCGGTCTCAGGCACTGGGTTTTCTGGCTTCTCCCGTGGGGTGTGGAGTAAGAATGGGGAGGAGCCGGATGTTTGAGCGTGGTCCTCTAGGCAGGTCTTTAGAATGCCCAAAATAGATACTGTGTTTTAAAACTCATTCCTCCTCTGTTTCAGTGCTGGGTATCTCCTGATTTTAAACTGTCTTGCGCTGTAAAAGAGGGGTGAGTTTCTTTATTCCTAGGATGAATCCCTGCCTCATTTCAGATTGTTTGGCTTAGCTAATATTTGTTATGGGTTATCATTATATGTCTCTGCTCGTTTTTGTTAATTACCTGTATCCAGAGTACCTAGAGAGCCCTTCCCATCCTGATCTCTCTAGGAAGAAAGTCATCCTTGGCTGCCCAGCAGTGACCAAAGTCTTCAGGAGAAATCAAGGTCAAAGCAGACAATTTATAACTTTTGTCTTTTTTCTCTCCCTTTGTTTTCTTAATTGCAGACTTTCTGTTCCAGATCTCACTCCAAACATTGGTCTTTTCTGGTACTTCTTTGCAGAGATGTTTGAGCACTTCAGCCTCTTCTTTGTATGTGTGTTTCAGATCAACGTCTTCTTCTACACCATCCCCTTAGCCATAAAGCTAAAGTAAGTGGCTGGACCTGCTGCTGCTGTGTCCACAGAGCTGTCCGAGAAGCCCCTGCCCCTAGTAGCCTTGGGGGTGGCCTTCAAATGTGGAACACCTGCTGTCAGGTTTAGAGCATCTCACCTAAGGAAACTGCCTTCAGTTGCCGCGGTTGCCAGCGCCATAGCAGGCAGTAGAGTCACACGGGTGCAGGCTGCAGTGTGAGTGCTTTGGAGCCCCAGCATTTTCCCTGGCCTCACTCTGAGGTGCTCAAGCCCACATTGCTGCAAAGCCCACATTGCTGCTGAGCCCACTCACTGTTTTGGACTAGAGCCAGGCGGTAGCCAGGCATGGTGGTTCAACCTGTAATCCCAGTACTTCAGGAGGCTGAGCCAGGAGGGTCACTTGAGGCCAGGAGTTTGAGACCAGCCTGGACAATATAGCAAGATCCTATATCTAAAAAAATTTTTAAATTAGCCAGGTGGTGGGCTGGGTGCAGTGGCTCACACATGTAATCCCAGCACTTTGGGAGGCCAAGGCAGATGGATCACCTGAGGTCAGGTGTTCGAGACCAGCCTGACCAATATGGTGAAACCCCATCTCTACTAAAAATACAAAAATTTGCCAGGTGTAGTGGCAGGTACCTATAGTCCCAGCTACTCGGGAAGCTGAGACAGGAGAATTGCTTGAACCCAGGAGACAGAGGTCGCAGTGAGCCGAGATTGTGCCACTGCACTCCAGCCTGGGCAACAGAGCAAGACTCCGTCTCAACAACAACAACAAAATTAGCCAGGTGTAGTGGTGTGCCCCTGTAGTCCCAGCTGCTTGGGAGGCTGAGGCAGGAGGATTACTGAGCCCAGGAGTTTGAGGCTTCAGTGAGCTGCTTGTGCCACTGCACTTACGCCTGGATGACAGGCAGAAGTGCATGTCTCAAAAACAAAAACAAAAACAAAAACAAAAAAACAGGGGTTGCGGAGGGTAGTGTGTTTGGAAAAAGTGTATCTGGTGGGATGTCTCCATCAACAGCCCAGTGACAGGTTGTCCACAGGGACTCTGGATGGTCTAATTGGGAGGCTGGCCACCTGCAACTGTTTAATCTCCTGATCTGTTTCCCTCCAAAGGATTTGTGGAGTTCTCTTCTGCAGTCTGAGAGCTGACAGATGTTAGGCCTGCTCCATGCCAGGCACCTTTCTAGACCCTCTGAAACATAATCATGCCTAACCTAGCAACTCCTGGAAGTAGGCGTTAGATTCTTATCACTCTTAGTTTATAGTTGAGGAAATTGATGCTCAGAGAGGTGGGATGATTTTCCCAGAGTCACGCGGCTAGTAAGCAGTGGAGCTGGGATTCAGACTCAGGTTTGTCTGGCTCCAGAATCTATGCTTATCCCCCTGCACCATGCCAAGCTCCTGAGAGATTGCTTGTAGTAGCCTCCGGAAATGGTTCTATTATCCTAGCTTTAGAAAAGGGAAAACAGGCACAGACAGGTACAGATACGCCTAGATGGTCCAGGGAACCTGAAAGAGAGTTTGATTTAGATTTCAAGAGCTCGAGTTCTCTGTCCTAACCTTCCTGCCATTCTCCATGGTCCGTGCACCAGTGCACATGGTTCTCATTCTGTAAAACCTCAAAAGCTGATGCTTCCTTCCCATGACACAGCCTTGGCCTGGCATCTGACAGAACGCCCTCCTTCCATGGCCTGGCAGGCTTCGGAACTCTGGCAGCCTTGCCCGGCTGAGCTCTCCAGCTGTCTGTGGTCCACCTTCCCTGTCCTTGTTCTGGTTAGGCCCAGCCACTGGGTGAAGAGAAGCAGGGAGCCCAGGGCACCTTTCCTCACTGGCTGTGCAGCCAGCTCTCCGGCAGCTTTTATTGTCTGCATGCAAGGCCACACATTGCTCCTGGGTAGGCAATAATGTCACCATTTTATGACCTGAGCCAGGCCCACACAGTTGTGGGGATAGAAAATATGAAGAGACGTGCTCTCCCTGCTGTCTCCTCTTCTGCCTGGGTATGAAGCTCCACCTAAGCTCTCCTGCCCCTGCAAGATTTGTTTACAGTGTCAGCTTTGTAGGAACAGGGCCCTTCAGGCCACCCCAGTCCCTGTGCAGTGCTGCAGGAGGCTGTAGTCTGTTTTTTTGTCATTGTGTTTTCACCGGCCTTTTCATAGAAATGTTGCCATTGTTACCAGCTACCTGAAAAGCCCGAAGCCAGTGATTTGGATTGTGTTTAGGAAGATGTTCACACTGAGCTGTATAGCTGGACACTTGTTAGAGGCTACAGGGCTGCACACCTTTGCCAAGCTGCGTTTCTGAGGCATTTGCTGCACAGCAGCACTGGAGTGTTCTGGGTGTGGACATGTTTGTCTGCACATCTCAGATTCAGATTCACACCCATTGAGTCACCCTGACATTTGACCTGCAAGACAAAAAGGTCATTAATCTCTGAAGAAAACTTCATGGGCTAGGCATCCAGGTACTGTGCAGAAGTAGGCCACGTGCATGTGATTGAAGCGTAGCAGAGGAGGATATAGATCCAGCCTCTTCCTGTTGGCTTCCCTTTAGCACTTGGTCAGCTCTCGGAGGGACACTGAGATTGAGCTCTGTCCCCCCACCCTCTCCTGACCAGAGCTTCGAAGTGTGATCAGCACTCAGGAGAACAGTATTGGGCGTGATTAAGAGCTCTGGAGACAGACAACTCCATCGCTTACTAACCTACTCAGTCAATGCACTTCTCTGAATCTGTTTCCTCATCTGTGAAGTACAGGTGAGAGGATTGCCTACTTTTTTTTCTTTTTGAGATAAGGTCTCACACTCTGTCATCCAGGCTGGAGTGCAGTGGTTGATCACGGTTCACTGCAGCCTCAACCTCCTGGTGTCAGCAGCCCACCTCAGCCTCCTAAATAGCTGAGATTACAGCCATGCGCCGTCACACCCGGCTAATTTTTTAATTTTTTGTAGAGATGGGGTTTCACTGTGTTGCCTAGGCTGGTCTCAAACTCCTGGGCTCAAGCCATCCTCCCACCTCAGCCTCCCAGGCCTCCGGAAGGGCTGGGATTACAGATGTGAGTCACTGCACTCGGCCCAGGATTGCCTGCCTTGAGGGGCGGTTGAGGTGTGGTGAGGATCATGTGAGAGGATGCAGGAAAAGGACCTCACACACAGGGAGTTCAGAAGAGGATACCCATTGCTAGCACTTATTATTAGGTTAAAATAATAATTGAAACTGCTATTAGTTTAAGTTAACGAGAATAGTCCCTGCCCTTAAGAATTGAAAAGCTCTCTGCAGTTCACAGTTCTTTTCCTGGAAAGAAGTTCATTGCACTGTGGGTCAGTAGACCCTGCTGACCATGTTGTCAGAGAAAAAAAGCATCAGCAAGAGGCACTTCCTGCCTTGCGTCCAGTTGTCAGAGGGGCCTCTGGCAAGGGAGGCTGCCTAATTACCCTGCCAAGCAGTCATTTAAGCCCAGTCATAAAGAATGCTGACTTCATTTGTTTTCTTCCTCCGTGGCTCCTGGGGGAAGGCCCAGAGCTGGTAGAGGCAGAGGGGGGCTGTTGATGGGAAATGTCTCTGTGGGCTGTTTCCCTAGTGGTTGCCAGGCCCTTCTCACCATCTCTGGGTATTTCTGGGTCCCTGCAGTTTTCTGCTCTGCTGCTGGGGCCTGGCCCATATCTTGTGGATAGCAGAGCTAGCCCCTTCCTGAAGTCCCCGGAGGATTATTTTTAGTTCAAAGGATGGAGTCAGGAGTCTCTAGGGTAGGTCCCTGACTTACCTCTCTCTCTCTGTGTTTCCCCTGCCCTGCCCCAGGGAGCACCCCATCTTCTTCATGTTTATCCAGATCGCTATCATCGCCATCTTTAAGTCCTACCCAACAGTGGGGGACGTGGCGCTCTACATGGCCTTCTTCCCAGTGTGGAACCATCTCTACAGATGTGAGTACTCCCGCCTCTGCCAGAGATTTGTGTCAGCCTGGGCCTGGGTGAGAATGCTGCGGGGAAAAGGAATTCATAGGCATTTACCAGGCACCTGTGGTGCTGGCAGCACTAGGAGGGGAGCAGAGGCATGAGGCACAATATCTGCTTCTAGGTGCTGCGGACTTGTGATGATAAAAATAATTGCCATTTATTGAGCACTTACTGTGTACCTGGCCACTGGGGCTCTCACAGTGTTGCATGCATTAATTAGCTCATTTGATCTTCACACCAGTCTTTGAGGTAAGTATCCACATTTTGCAGATGAGAAAACTGAGGTACAGAAAGATAGAGCCAGTCATTCAAAGTCATGTGACTTCTAATTAGAAGAGCTGGGATTGGAATCCAGATCTGTGAACCCCTACCCAGTGCTGTCCAGCAGGGCTTTATGATGATGGAAATGTCCTCTGTCTGCACAGTTCAATAGGGTAGCCACTTGTATGCCTGAGAACCTGAATTTTTAATTTAAATTTCAGCAACCACATATAGCTAGGCTACCATACTAGACAGCAGAACTCTATACCCTGGGCTTTGAACCATTCCCCAGCGCTGCACCCAAAAGTTACTACAAGGCAGAGGGGCAACATTAGACTTCCCTGCCCACTGTGACAACCCCTCTAAGCTCTAATCATCCCTTCCTCAGAGGTGGCTTAGTGGTGACCTGTCTGCGCTGCCTAGGCCCCCAGTGCTCTTAACCCCCTATTGTGGGTTCTTTTCAGTGTTTGGGGGCTCCCTCAGAGTAGATATCACAACTCATTCACTTTGTATCTGCAGCACTCAGGACTGAAGCTGACACACAGAAGACCTTGCAAACATTTGTGGAGTGAGTTTTTAAACCTCCCCAATAAAAAGGCAGTGTCAGTGGCCCAGCACCACCTGATTCTCTGAACGAGGCATGGAAGGGAGCTGTTGAACTTTCCTTGCCTGCAGTGGGTGTCCAGCAAGGTGTCAAGAATGAACTAGGGAGTGCAGGCTTCAGAGGAAGTGAGTCTTTGTTGTTTTGGGTGTTAACCAGGAAGTGAAACTGACCAGCTGTGGGAAGCAGCCTGCCTATAGGAATGTGCCTCTGAGTGAAGGTAAACAGTGGTGTGGGCAGCTGAGCCAGAGCTGCTCCTGCAGGTGATGGCCTGGTGGGGCCATGACCCATCTGGCCTGACTGGGAGGAGGAAGCAGTGTCTTCTGCAGTGACATCGTCTCTCCTCAGACAAGAGTCACCCAGTCTAGCAGGTTGAGAGTCAGCTTGGGGCCCCTGGGCAGAGTGACCAGTGACAAATCATGAGACCACCAAAACATGTGGACACGCCTCAGTTTGTGACAGTGGATTTCAAGAATGTAGAATGGATTTTTGTGGTTGCCCATCCCACACTGGGCACATTCTCTCCCTCAGTGACTGTCTTTCATCCCATTTGCTGAGCAGTCTGGAGACTCACTTGACTCTGAATCCTGGCATTCCCATTACGAGCCCCACGTGTTCTCAGGCACATCATTTAACCTTTCTGAGCCTCTGATTTTTCCATCAATCAAAGAGAATAACTTTCATGAGTGTGTTAAGTTTGAGAAGGAATATCTGTAAATAGCACTGCAGTTAGTATCGTGAGTAATAATTATGCAGGGGAGTCTCTCACATAGTTCCGTGATCGGAGCTTCGGGCTTGGTAGCCAGAGTCATTAGAGTAAACATATTTTTCAAGACTCGAATAAAGTATTTTATGCCCTCTGGGGTAAGGAGGCACAAAGAAGAAGGATGGGGTTTCCAGAAACCTGAATGATCTAATAGTTGCTTTTGCTGGCCGGCTGGGCACACAGTCTGCAGGTTCAGGTTGGCTGAAGATCCTGCAGAGAACAGGGGCTGTCTGCCTTTGCTTCACTGCTCCTGCAGCAGGGAATACATGTGCTTGCAGAACCTGCTTGGGGCTTGACAACTGTGAATCATTAGCCAGGAGCAGCATCAGCCCTGGTCCTTGGGACCTATGAGTGGGATGTATGTGTTGAGATGTGTTTAAGCCTACGTTGAATATATTTAATGTGGCTAGGAATTCCGTTTAAACATTAGTTGTCAGCGCTAACATGCGTGCTTCCGCATTCACCTTTCTGTTTTCCTATACAGTAGAGAGGAGAAAAGGAATGTGGCCCCTCCCTGAGTGTAGGCCCCAGACACTGGGTTCTCTGGAGCTTGGATGAGTCATACAGACGCACAAGTGTGGTGTTAGGGAACAGCCTGCTGGCAGAGCCCATGCCAGCCTGCACGGTCCAGCAGAAGGAGCCAGTTACCAAGGGGCTGGATTTGTGTATTTGTTTTGTTTTTATTACTATTGTATAGTGATGAAAGAATGTCGATAGATATACATATAAAGAATCATGATAAAATATATTCCCATGTGTTTTGGCACCTCGTTTAAGAAAGGGAATATCACCATGGCCTTTGAAGTCCCCAGATCCCCTCTGTTCCCCTTCTCATGGGACTGGATTTTTCAGGTGAGATTTGCTTTCTGAATGCCTGAGGCTCAGAAGGGAAAGTGGCTTGCCTGAAGTTCCAGTTCATCAGTCCTGGTGCCAGAGATTGGATAAGCCACCCGGTGAATGTGGTGGGGCACCTGATTCCATCTGGCCTCGCAAGTCTGATGAAGGGTGGACCCTTTCACCTTGTTAGGCCCTGGTCACCTCGGACGCTTTCTGGTGCCTGGAACAAGCTGTCCCGTACCCCAGGTCTCCAGCTCCATCTGCTCTGGCATATATAGCTTTAATCTTCTGGCCTGTCAGCCAGCAAGAATGAATAGCAGCTCCCCGTTCCTGCAGAGGTCACCACAGGTCAGAAGCCAACTGCATGCTAGTGACGGTTCTCTAGCCGCATGGGAATGTATCTTTGCAGCCCTTCGAGATAGCACCCAGAGGCTGCCAGTGAGCCTCTCTCGTCTCTTTGCACTTGGTTTCCTTCCTGTCACCCTGTCTGAAATCTGTGTCACTGGCTGGAGGCACAGAACAAGAACCACCTGGTCTGGCAGGCCGCAAGCATTTTATTTTTTGGAATAGTCTATATTCTTTTCAGCAAAATAATTTCCAGGGGATCAGAAAGAACCACTGAGAAATGTACATAGTGATGTTGGGTTAGAGGAGTGGGAAGCATTTGTTCTCCTTTCTTGAGGTAGTAACATGGTTTAATAATAATAGTAATTCTCAGTGAAAATGTCCCTTAGCAAGACTCCTTGTTCCTGGGAGGTCTCAGGAGGCTTGAGTCAGGGTTTTGACCTCTTATCTTTGAAGACCCAGAATTGCAGAAACTTCAGATTAGAAAAGAGGATCTTGCAAGCCCTCCAGGCCAGTGTCCAAATTGTGGGATATCTCAGACCACTAATGTTTCAATAAACACAGGCGACAGACCTGCCAGCTTTTTATTTTGCTGAAGACATTAAACCAACTACCAGCCATTCTTCCCAATGTTATAAAATAAAGGACTTTTTAATGACAACAACAAAATGATACCTATCATTTCTCAATAAAGAATGAACTGTAACTTAAAAACATTCAGCTTTACAAAGAACTGTGAACAACCGTGTCCTGATTATTCTCCCTTTGACACAGTTCAGTGGCATCTCTGCTGCAGACTGTTAAGGGGCTGCAGCTGTAATCCAGTGGTTCGCAGCCTCAACTGCGTGTTGGAATTATGTGGGAAGCTTTTAAAACCTCATATGGATGCCTGAACCCCACCCTAGAGACTTTGACTTAGTCTGAGGGCTCCCCATGTGATTTCATTTTGTTTTGTTTTGTTTGTTGTTTGTTTGTTTGTTTGTTTTGAGACAGAGTCTTGCTCTGTTGCTCAGGCTGGAGTGCGGTGGTGCAATCTCGGCTCACTGCATCCTCTGCCTCTCCAGTTCCAGCGATTCTTGTGCCTCAGCCTCCTGAGTAGCTGGGATTATAGGCGCCCGCCACCACGCCTGGCTAATTTTTGTATTTTTAGTAGAGACGGGGTTTTGCCACATTGGCCAGGCTGGTTTCGAACTCACCTTAGGTAATCCACCTGCCTTGGCTTCCCAAAGTGCTGGGATTACAGGCGAGAACCACCGTTCCCGGCCGTGATTTTGTTTTGTAGGGGAGTTGAGAATCATCTGTATCATCCAGGCCCCTTCCAATGCATGAGCCCCCAGTATAGCATCTCTACTAAGTTGTTGTACAACTAAGACAAGTGGCCTAAATGTTTGGGAGTTTCTCCACCCTGTAAGTCTTCCAAAACTCTCACTTGGGAGAAGGGATTTCCTGAAGGTCAATATCAGAGGAGAGAAGGGAACTTCCATTCAGTGTCTGCTGGGAAGCAGGCACAGCGCTAAGTTCTTTTCAAAAAGGTATTCTTTTAATTATTTTAAATAATATTTATTAGTTTTTAAAAATATGATTAAAGTATAAAGAAAGAAAAGTAACAGACAATCCTGCTGTCTGATAACCCCTAGAGAGTTGAAACGGGGGGAAAACGTACAGTGCGGTAAGCAGAGTAGTAGCCCTCCCCTCACAAAGATGTCCACGTTGTAATCCCCAGAACCTGTGAATACATCGCCTTACATGGCAAAGGGACTTTAAGACCTTGGAAGGGGAGATTATCCTGGACAATCCATGTGACCCCAGTGTAATCACAAGTGTCCCTCAAAGTGGAAGAGGTGGAGGCAGGGGGAATATGGGAAATCTCTGTACTTTCTGCCCAATTTTGCTGTGAAACTAAAACTGCCCTAAAAAATAAAGCCTACTGGGCATGTTTGTGCATGCCTGTAGTCCCTGCTACTCAGGAGGCTGAGACAGGAGGATCTTTAGAGCCCAGGAATTCGAGACTTCAGTGAGATATGATCCAGCCACTCTATTCTAGCCTGGGCAATGTAGTGAGATCCCATCTCAAATAGTCTATTAAAAAAAAGATGGAAGAGGGAGGCAGAAGAGAAGGTCTGAGTGATGCAATGTGAGAAGGCCTCAATCTACCATTGCTGGATTTGAAGCTGGAAGGGGGTTGTGAGCCAAGGAATGCAGGGGCCTCTGGGTACTAGAGAAGGCAAGCAGGGGATTCTCCTCTAGAGATTTTAGCCTGTGAGACCTATTTTGGAACTTCTGGCCTCCAGAACTGTTTAATAATAAAGAATATTATTTAGATCACTAAGTTTGTGGGAATTTGCTACAGTAGCAATGGAAAACTAATATAGCCAGTGATATGTCTGTGTCATTTTTCACATGTCATCTTGCTTAATCCAAATGAAGTGTGCATTTTAGCCCCATTCTATTTTTATTTTTAAACATTTTTTATTTTTAAATTAAAAAAATTTTTTTTAGAGATGGGTCTCACTATGTTGCCCAGGCTGGTTTCGAACTCCTGGACTCAAGCAATCTTCCTACCTCAGCCTCCCAAAGTGCTGGGATTACAGGCATAAGCCACTGTGCGCACCCTAATTTTTAATTTTTATGAGTACATACTAGGTATATAGTCTCATTTTACAGATGAGGAAGCTGAGGTCTAGAGAAACTTGCTAATAAATGGCAGAGCAGGATTTTAACCAAGATCTGTACCCGGCTGCCATGCTACCCTCCCATTTGGCTGAAGCCAGCCTGCCTGCCTGCCTCTGGACCACCCTTGAGTAGCAGGTCCTTCCTGAGACTTCAGGGAGAGCTTTCCTCCTGGTGGGATTCGGTATTCCCTTAGGGGCAGGGAGTGAGAGACAGTGTCAAAAAGAGGTCTTTTATCATCTAAGGGAGAGTTGGGAATGTTTGAAGAGCAAGGCAGGGGTCCTAAGACACCAGTTAAGGATAATGGAGAACATATTCCTAAGACCCAGGGCTGTGGCACCATGGAGACCCACGGTGGGGCTCTATTTGTCACGGTTCATGCTGGGGTTCCTACCCCTCATCCCCCATGGCCAGATGGCACCCTGCTTGGGGAGAGGGATGCTCTTGGACCCTCCAAGATTAGAAGGTGAGGGGAATGTCTTCCTGAAATGCCCTGTTTGGTACCCTAAGGCACTCATGGCATTTCTAACTATAGCTGGTCTTCAGCCAGCCAAGCCCACAGTGGGAGGAAATAATCCAAATCCAAGAGCTACCACCAGCTGTGGGCATGGGGAGCCATTGACTTGGGAGTCTGGGGTTTGCTTCCTGGCACTCTAGTACCTCTGGCAGTGCTCTGCCTTTGAGCTACATGAGGCTCACCTTGGGCCTTTCCATTCCGGCAGCCATCGCAGCAGGGAAAGGGTGCCAGAGAGAGCGCATCAGGCTAACTGTGACCCTCTGTCTTTGCAGTCCTGAGAAACATCTTTGTCCTCACCTGTATCATCATCGTCTGTTCCCTGCTCTTCCCTGTCCTGTGGCACCTCTGGATTTATGCAGGAAGTGCCAACTCTAATTTCTTTTATGCCATCACACTGACCTTCAACGTTGGGCAGGTAAGAGGGACAGCATGGGGGTCAGCTTGGGGACAGAAATTTATTTTGCAGCCTCAAGCATTCAACCATGGCCTTGGATTCTGCATACCAGGGGTATAGATGTGAAGGAGGGACAGTTACTCCCCTCAAGTAGCTCCCAGTTAGAGAGGAAGTAAGAGCAGTGTAAGACTGAACCTGGCAGATAGGTACTGGGCACCACACTGAGCCATAGCCACGCTGAATTCTCAGCAAGCCTGGGAGACAGGCGTGTTATCCCTAATTTACAAATGAGGGACAGAGGCTTGGCAGAGGTCATCTCTTGTCAAAGGTCATTGGAGGAGCCAAGGACAAAATTCACATAAGGCTTGATTTCTGAGGCACCCCTTTCTGTAATGGTGCCTGTGGTTCCAGCACCCACAGGGAGTACACAGAGTGAGGGGGAGAGGGCAAGGCAAGGGGAGGAGAGGCTCTATGGACTCTCGGGACAGCAGGAACTAAGGCAGGCAGATGAGAAGGGGGCCAGTCTGGCTGTTGAGGAGTTGAGCATAAATTGTGTGGCTGGGAGCGGTGGAGAGGAGGCTGCGGTCACAGGCTGAGGAATACCAGCAAGGTACTTCCCTGAGCTGGCAAGCCTGTCCCTCTGTTCCACAGAGCAGGATTCTCAATCAGAATCCTCAGAGGGAGCTTGTTAAAAATGCAGATTCCCTGTTAACAGGCTTTAAACCCTGCAATTGTGTTGCAACCGTCCCACTTACATGGCTCTGATTGTTTTAAAATGCCAGGTTCTCTGATCCCACTCCCAGAAATGTTGATTCAATGTGGAATACAGAGTCAGGAATTTATGTTTTTAATAAGCTCTCTAGAGGTTCTGTGGCAGCGGGTCTAGCAAACTCCAGGTGGACTCACCCACCCTTCTTGGAAGTTCCCTTCTCCACGTGCTGCCTTCTCTTAGGTCAGGCTCTGGCCTCATAGTGGAAGTCTTATGAGAATCACTTGTACCATTTACCATTTCAATTGCCATTGGCACAGCCAGGCATTTCCTATGTGTAATAGCCTGGATGGGAAGCAGGCTGGCTGGAAAGACTAATGATGCCAGTGAATAATCCCCAGGGTAATTCTTGCCTCCAGGGTTAGCTGTGGGTAAAGAAAGGAGTTAGGGCTTTCTCAGTGAGTGATGGGAATGGTGTTTCCTGCATGGACATTTCTGGAGGATTAATGTCCAGCCCAGCCAGTTGTCTTGATTTGTGAACAGAAGAAAGAGAGATGGAGGGCCCTGTAGCTTGGGTGGGGCCCAGCCGGACGGCCTGTTCTGTCTCTCACACTGTAGTTAGGGATGGTAGATGCACAGCCCCTCTTACTTTTGACCCACGCAGGCAGAATTCTGCAGGGCTCAACTGCATATCCTGAAGGAATTCAGAAGGTTGCCCTGGCTCTCCTACCTTTCTGGAATCTCCTTCCTTTTCCTTACCTCTCAGTGGTGACTGGCATGGGACCTGCCCCGGGCCTCTAGGGAGGTTGGCAAGCTCCACAGAAATAGTCCACAGCCTGTTGTCTTGTCATGAGTCTGAAGTCTTAAGTTTAGGTTTGGAAATACAGTTGCAGTGATTATGAAGCATCCATGGAGCTTGCCAGATAACAGCTTTCATCTCTGTGGCCGCCTTTCTGAGAGAAGGTACTCTAAAGCAGCACAGCGGGGTGTCTGCAAGTGATCAGGTGCCATTGAAGGCAGGAGAAACTGAATTATTGGAAAGAGGGATTGGGGTTAGGGATGGAAACCAAAGGCAGGTGGATCAAGTGTGTTCATAGCTGAAAGAAACCAGCTGGACTCTTGGCATTATCTCTTACCTTTTTTTTTTTTTTTTTTTTTTTTTTTTTTTGAGACGGAGTCTCGCTCTGTCGCCCAGGCTGGAGTGCAGTGGCCGGATCTCAGCTCACTGCAAGCTCCGCCTCCCGGGTTCACGCCATTCTCCCGTCTCAGCCTCCCGAGTAGCTGGGACTACAGGTGCCCGCCACCTCGCCTGGCTAGTTTTTTGTATTTTTAGTAGAGACGGGGTTTCACCGTGTTAGCCAGGATGGTCTCGATCTCCTGACCTCATGATCCGCCCGTCTCGGCCTCCCAAAGTGCTGGGATTACAGGCTTGAGCCACTGCGCCCGGCCACCTTTTTTTTTCTTAATCTCTTTTTAAAATGTATTTTAAATCACCAAGTAATGCATGAATTCATTATTGCTGGGGGAAAGAAGTCAAACAAAATAGAAGAATATGGAATTGGCTGAGTGTAGTGGCTCATGCATGTAATCCCAGCTCTTTGAGAGACTGAGGTAGAAGGATTACTTGAGGCCAGGAGTTGAAGAGCAGCCTGGGCAACATAGCAAGACCCCATCTCTACCAAAAAAAAAAAAAAAAAAAAAAAGAGACTATGGAATGAAAAGAAAAGAAAAGATCTACTTGAGCCCCCATCATTTTCTACCCCTCTGCAGACGTGGCCATTGGATCGGTTTGGTATGTCTTTGCAGACTTTCCTCTGTGCATTTATAGACAGCTATATACACAGATACATAAAGAGAGTTTTTTGTTTGTTTGTTTATGTAGGTAAATGACATTCTCCTTTAAGTAGCATTCTTTGGCTTGCTGTTTTTCAATTAATGATTTTGTCTTGAGATAATTTTTTAATGGCTCTGTAATATCCAATGGTTTAGACTAGGTATAGCCCTGCTGACGGGCATTGAAGTTGCCCTTGGTTATTTTGGCACTTTATTTTATTTATATATTTATTTTTTGAAATGGAGTCTCACTCTGTCGCCCAGGCTGGAGTGCAATGGCATGATCTTGGCTCACTGCAACCTCCACCTCCCAGGTTCAAGCAGTTCTCTCACCTCAGCCTCCTGAGTAGCCAGGATTATAGGCGTGCACTACCACGCCCACCTAATTTTTGTATTTTTGGTAGAGAGTAGAGATGGGGTTTCGCCACATTGGCTAGGCTGGTCTTGAACTCCTGACCTTAAGTGATGTGCCCGCCTCAACCTCCCAAAGTGCTGGGATTACAGGTGTGAGCCACTGTACCTGGCCTGTTTTTCACTTTAAATGTAAGAGCCTTGCAGCCAGGTGTGGTGGCTCATGCCTGTAATCCCAGCACTTTGGGAGGCTGAGATGGGAGGATCACTTGAGGTCAGGAGTTTGAGACCAGCCTGGTCAATAGTAATAAATAATAGATAGTAATAATAAATAATAAATAGTAACTAATAAATAAATAAAATGGAAGAGCCTTGCATATCCCTCCACGTATTGTTGTACACACATGCTGGTATTTTGTAGAGTAGATTCCAAGTGGTGGGATTTGCTGGGTCAAGGGGCATATGCATTTTGCGCCTTTGGCAGGTATTTCCAAGTTGCCCTTCAGGCAGGCCGTATCAACCTATAGGCCTCCCAGCAGGGGGTCCAAGTACTTCCTGGGGCTGCTGGCTTTGGACTTTGTTGCTGCTGCTGCCAGATCACTAACAGGGTGCGTCAGATGGGGCCACTTGCTCACTGAGGCAGTCACTCGAGGCATATCCTTGTCCCAGAGCACTGACTGAGGCAAGAGAGCCTCTCTTCATGAAAATTATGCCATCCTTGCCTTTGGACCTGTTGGGAATCTCAGAGTGCAAAATGAGACATTTCGAATTTTACTAAGAGTTCAGTGTCACATCCTCATAGAGACCCTTCATGAGGTCCCCTTGTCCCACTTTCTCAGCCCTGCATGTCATGCACAGCCCAAGCTCAGCCCCTGCTTCTGTGTCTTCCATTGAGACATATGGCATTTAGGGACATGTTCTCAGTTCCATATCCTGCTGTGAGCTAGGAAGGTGCTGGTATTCACCGGCCTCATTTTCTCCTCCTTGGGCAAGACAGAGCAGAGAGAGCTCTCCTAGAATCCAGATGAGTACAGATTTCAAGGAAGTATCTAGAACCTTGATATCATTGCTGAAATCAAGAGCTGAATATAGAGAACATCTTGGCTTATGGATTGCTTTTTAAATCCTGCTCTGTTTGAGTTGTTCAGTGCCATACCCTATTACAGAACAAATTATGTGTGGATTATTAGTTATACCGGCAGGTAAACTAGTGACTAAGGCCCCATCCTTTACCCTGGGAGCTATTATTTTTCTGCCTGTGGCATGGTGCATTTGCTAATTATGGTTGTTCCTCAGAGTCAGTAACAGGAAATGACAACAGTAAACCATCCATGGTGGGGGGTGCGCCTGAGTGTGAGAGAAGGAAGGAGGGATTGAGACCAGTGGATTGCTTGAGGTCCTCCCCACTTCCTCAAGTGATTTAACTTCTCTAGGTTGCAGTTTCCTTATCTCAAAAACCGGGATGATGACCCACAGCTTCCAGGGTGTTGAGAGTCCTGTTGCCATTACTCATGTGTGTTGACATGGGAAATAGCAAGAGCAACATGCTCTTCAAATACCCAGAACAGATTCCTGGAGAAACAGTCCATGAACCAAAGGAAGCAGTTTTTTTTAACCCTTTTCTTTTGTGAGTCAGTGACCAGCAGATGGAAAATATTAATCAAGGATTACATATAAATGAAAAGGAACTTGTTTAAATTTAGCTTTTTTAAAAGAGGAGGGCAAAGTGTCACACTTACCTTCATTCTGTTTAAAAACAGAGAACGTAAGAAAATCTTTTCCTAAAATTATAATTAATAGTGGCTCATGCGGCCAGGCACAGTAACTCATACCTGTAATCCCAGCACTTTGGGATCATGAGGTCAGGAGATCGAGACCATCCTGGCTAACATGGTGAAATCCTGTCTCTATTAAAAATACAAAAATTAGCTGGATGTGGTGGCACACACCTGTAGTCTCAGCTATTCGGAAGGCTGAGGTAGGAGAATCACTTGAACCCAGGAGGTAGAGGTTGCAGTGAGCCGAGATCATGCCACTGCACTCCAGCCTGGGCGACAGAGCGAGACTCTGTCTCAAAAAAAAAAATAAAAATAAAAATAAAAAACAGTGGCTCATGTTTCAAGAGAGCTTACTAGGGGCTGGCCCCACGTGATCCCTATAATCTTCTGATCACGTGCTCAGATGGCCTTCGGAAGCATTCTCTGTGCGTTTACATAAACTCACAGGCTCATGGAGAAAGAGGCTTATTTGTGTGTGGGTATGTGTGTTTTATTATTGACATGATGATGAAAGTGGGACTTTTTTCCCTTTTAGTAAAATGTCCTGGTGATGTTTGCTCAAATGTGAGAGAGGAACCTCCTATTTGAGTCTTGCATATGGGAACTCACCACACTTTACGTAACTACTCTACTGACAAGCCCTTTATGTTGTTTTCCTTTTTTTCTTATAAGAAATTTACTCTTCATAACAGCCCTTTGAAGGAAGTAGTATTATTATCTCATGATACAAATGAGGAAACTGAGGCTTGGAAGGGTTAGAGGCTTACCCAAACTCACAAAGCTGTGAAGGGGTGTATTTATCCACAGTCTCGTTTGTCAGATCCTCTTAGTAGATTGTGGGTTCCATTAGGGTGAGCCCTGGGTCTGTCTTCTTCATGGCTGTATCCCCAGCACCAAGAAGAATATTCAATGACTAATTATTGATGACAAATTGAATGAGCTGGCATCAGAAACCACATCTTATGACCAATGCTCTAACACAATTCTGTATACCCTAACCTCCCCGTGCCAATCCCCGTTTTGGTCAGATTTGGGCCTGTGGCTGGTCTACTGGATCCCTAGGGAGTCAGAGCCAGAGCCCCCTTCCCCTTGTATCCCAGTAGCTGGCCTGAGAGCCCCACTCCTGCCCTGTGTCTACATCCAAAACAGACTTCTCGTCTGCCTGCCCTTCCTTTTTTTTAGTAGGCCGGTTGTAGTAGCTCACGCCTATAATCCCAGCAATTTGGGAGGCTGAGGCGGGCAGATCGCTTGAGCTCAGGAGTTTGAGACCAGCCTGGGCAACGTGGCAAAACCCTGTCTCTACAAAAAATACAAAAGTTAGCCAGGTGCAGTGGCATGCTACCTGTAATCCCAGCCACTCAGGAGGCTGAGGTAGGAGAACGGCTTGAGCCCGGTAGGCGAAAGTTGCAGTGAGCCGAGATCACACCACTGTACTCCATCCTGGGTGACAGGAGTGAAAATGCTGTTTCAAAAAAAAATTTCTTTTAATTTTACTTCATTTTTTTTTTTCTTTTTGAGACAGGGTCTTGCTCTGTTGCCCAGGCTGGAGTGCAGTGGCACAATCACAGCTCACTGCAGCCTCAACCTCCTAGGCTCAAGAGATCCTCCCACCTCAGCCTCCCAAGTAGCTGGAACTATAGGCACACCCCCACACCTGGCTACTTTCTAAATTTTTGGTAGAGACAGGATCTTGCTATGTTGTTACGAGCTGGAACTCCTGAGCTCAAGCCAAACTCCTGCCTCAGCCTCCCAAAGTGCTGGGATTACAGGTGTCAGCTGCCGTACTCAGCCAACCACCCACCCACCCTTCCAAGCAGGATCGGGATCATCTAGAACTCTACTCCTCAGGCCACTGCCTGTTTGCTATGAGGGGCCAGCCCTGACCCCTCCCTGTACTGCAGACCCTCAGATACTGGGCTGGCCCTGCATTGGCCATTCTGCTTTCTGTTTTGAGTGAGGCCTGAAGCTCGAGGTCTGACACCAACCTCCTGCATGCTCTCCCCTGCCTGGGACTCATCGTTCACTGCAACACAGATGAAACCACAATCCTGTCTCCTGGAATTGCCTCTCAGTTGACCTGGTGTGTCATTCTGGGAAATGGGACCTATGAGGAAACGCTTGGAGATGTGTTGGGTGGGTCATTAGTAGCTGAGTGGTGTGTAGCCCCCATTCGGGGATGGCTGAAGACCCACTTCAGGTTTCTTCCTGCAGGTTGTGTGTGGCCTGGGCTGTGCAAGATCCCAGGTCTGTGTGTGGGAAGGCTCGTTCCTCCTGACATGCAGTGACTGTGGCCAGGCTGGAGCCCTTGTCCTCATCCAGCTGGATGTGCGTGTTTACTTTGCTTTTCCCAACTAGTGGCATTCTGTCAAGGTCTTAGTTCATTCCTTTGTCCCTCCAGTGCTGAGCATCCCGAGCTTATCCCTCACAGGCCCTTCCCAGCCTCTTCTCCCCATAACCAGAGTGACAGGAAGAGCCCAGGCTGCATACAGCAGGACAAAGGCCACAGAAGGCCAGGGCTCTGGAAGCCCACACTCTATAGCGACTCCAGCCCTATCTATCCTGGCTTGCTGGCCTCAGGCACATCCCATAACTCCTGGAAAGCTGATTTGTTTATTTGCAAATATTAATTAGGTACCTACTATTCACCAGGCACTCTGCAAGGGGTGAATGAGACAGAGGTGTGCTTCCAAGGAGCCCTCAGTCTGTGGAGAGAAAGGAAAAGACATGGGCAGGACAGGGCAGCCTGACCTGCTGGGAGCCCACAGCTGGGCTGTTAAGGAGGCTTCCTGGGGGAGGTGGCCTCTAAGTGGGATCCTGAGGGATGGGTAGGATCTAACTGGGTTCTATGGTTTTAGGTAGCAAGACCTGGGTGGGGGTGAAGGAGGAAGAGAGAAAGAGAGAGGAGGAGGAGGAAGGAGGGAGCAAGGGAGGAACACCATGCTGCTGAGAGCTCAGTGGGACTGGCTGTACCGCTTGAGAGGGAATGAGGCCAATTCAGACAGCAGTGGTCAGACCACATGGCCTTCAAGGGCCTCTTATGCAGAGGTCCAGACTGCGCCTTTGGCTTTAAGGTGAGGACAAATGTGATCAGAACCATGCTCTGAAAACCTCACTCTGCTGGGAAGAGCAGAGGTAAGAGGTGAGAGCCTGGCATCCGGAGCACCCGGGAGGAGGCCTTGAAATCTGGGGGAGGTGGTGGTGGCCTCAGTTTCCTCAAACTGGGGAGGTGGTTGTGAGGACTGAATGTGGAGAAGTTTTTGTGAATTGAAAAGTGCCATGTAACGGACAGTTACTTGTAGCCCCATCCTCAGTCTCACCTTGTGACCTTGCAGCCCCTGGGACTGAGGTCCAGAGATTTCACTTGTTACTTTGCATCTTCAGAGCTAGAGGGTGGAGTTTTCTCCTCCACCATTTCCTCCCACATAATGTCCGCTCTGGCGTGTGGGTTGCCAGGTTACGCCAAAGCGCTGTCCAGCTCCACAGTCGGCCGCCAGCCTCCTCTGCCTCCCAGCTTCCTGGATCCCAGGCAGGTGGGCAGAGGCTGCTGCACTTTGCCAACTGTGACGGCCACATGCATCCTCCCCAGCGCGGGCTGGCTGTCAAATGTCAGTGTCCCCAACAGCAGCAGGAGGCCTGGGGAACCAGGACATGCCTGGGTGATAGCACCTGCTTCTCTAGGAATCTGCAGCCCTGGTGGTGGCCAAGGCTGCTGTCCTGAGCCTAGCAGTTTCACGACACACTGGATTAACAACTCTACTGGCTTTTCACAAAAAAGTCAATCTCTTTCTCTCTCCACCGAGTGACAGGGCTATGAACTGGGGAGAGCAGCCTCCGCAGGGTGTAAACGTACCTGAGGTGTCAGCACAGGCCTGGCATGGAGCAGGACTGAGTTCTGAGCAGGACTCAGTTCATGTGGGTGCAGACCCTAGGGGGTTGTGGAAGAACTCAGGGTTGGGCCTCTGATAGGCAGGACTGGCCCCTAACTCTTCACTTCCTACCATGCGACCTTTTGCAGGGCCCATAACCCCTGAGTTTCCCTTCTCTAAGTGGGCATTGTCAGCCCTACCCTGGGATGTTGGAAAGGGACAATATTGTTTTTCTGTTAAAGGGCCTGGCCCAGGGCAGACACTCAGAAGATGTTCATTTCCTGTCTCTCTGTCCTGCCCTGCACTGGAGCATGTTCTGAGGATTTCATTCTACTTCTGATTCCTGTCTGTCCCTGGTCACCCCTTTATCAGCTAGCTGCCCCATGAGCTCTTCATCATGGTCCCAGGGGGAGGCGGCCCTGGAGCCCTCATGGCTGCCATAGAGAGGAATGTGGACCGAGCCGTCCCTGGGGGCAGCGCTGAGAAGGTAGAGACCAGCAGACAACTCAGAGAGAGCTGGCCCCGTGCAGGGTCTGGGGCCATAGAACTGGAGCAAATGCAGCCCCATTTCGTTGGGAGGCCAGTGGGCAGTGACTTAACTTCAGGGTCCATGTAACAATGTGGGGTTAGAGAAGACTCCTGGCAGGAGATGAGTCTCTGAGGAATAGGTGGGAGCTGCAGCGCTGCTGGGTAGGGCAGGGGGAGCCAGGGAACATCTGAGCAGGTGAGCGTGTGTGTATGTGTGTGCATCTGTGTGTGTGAGTGCAGTGCGAGCCTGTGTGAGTAGTGCGAGCTTGCGTGTGTGTGCACCTGTGTGTGTGCGAGGATGCGTGTCTAAGCATTGCAAGCGTGCATGTGCACCTGTGTGTGTGTGTGCACCTGTGAGTGCAGTGCGAGCCTGTGTCTGAGCAGTGCAAGCATGCATGTATGTGTGTGCACCTGTGTGTGTGCGAGCATGTATGAGCAGTGTGTGTGTGCACCTTTGTGAGCATGTGTGTGTCACCTGTGTGTGAGTGCAGTGCGAGCCTGTGTGAGCAGTGCAAGCATGCATGTGTGTGCACCTGTGTGTGTGAGCATGTGTCTGAGCAGTGCAAGCATGCATGTATGTGTGTGCATCTGTGTGTGAGCATGCGTGTATGTGTGTGTACCTGTGTGTGTGTGAGTGCGTGTGTGTGTGTCCAGAGAAGATGAGGGGGGCCTCCCAGCAGGAGGTGGCTGTGGAAGGAGAAGAGGGCAAGTCTGAGAAGGGGATTGGCAAGGCAGTATTTCAGCCACATTGGGTGGGATCCAGAGACCTGAGGACACAGAGGGACAGACATGTTCTGGGGTCCTAACTCTGGCACAAAGACTAGAGGAGCCCGGCTGGGCATGGTGACTCACACCTGTAATCCCAGCACTTTGGGAGGCCAAGGTGGGCGGATCATAAGGTCAGGAGATCGAGACCATCCTGGCTAACACGGTGAAACCCGTGTCTACTAAAAATACAAACAAAAAACGAAAAACAAACAAAAAAACCGGGCGTAGTGGCACGCACCTGTAGTCCTAGCTTTTTGGGAGGCTGAGGCAGGAGAGTCGCTTGAACCCGGGAGGCGGAGGTTGCAGTGAACTGAGATCACACCATTGCACTCAAAAAAAAAAAAAAAAAAAAAAAAAAACTAGAGGAGCCCAGCATTGTTGGTAACAAGCTAGAGCCTATTACTGTTGTTTTCCAGATGAGGAAAATGCAGCCCGGGGGACAGGAAGAGACTTAACATCACACAGCCAGACTTGCCCATGCAAATTCCACAGCCCCTTGCCCAACTTGCCCCTGTCCAGACAGGGCAAAGGGGCTCTGGGTCTGCAGCTGCTGTGTTGGCTGCATTCTAGGGCTTCTGGGAAATCCCTGCCCCCCTCACAGCCCAAATGGAAAGCCCCAAGGTCAGAAGAGGTTGTCCCGGCTACAGGCTTCCCTCTGAAAGGACCAGGACTCTGGGCCAGCCTGGTGTCCTCTCCCTAGGGGCAGGGTGCCCACTCAGGACTGATGACACCCAGGGCTGTGTGCCCAAGCTGCTCACAGGGCTCTTCCCGCCACCCCCTTTATCCTGCAGATTTCCACACACACAGCACAGTTGACAGCTTTAGCATTGGACACCCATATACATACCCACCAGTGGGAGTCCACCATTGACATCTTCCTGTACTTCTCCCATCATCCCTCAGTCCATCTTACTTTTTTAATGTATTTCAAACCGAAATGCAGACATCAGTACATTTCCTGCTAAATATTTCAGCATGTGTATCATTAACTAGACTTCACTATTTATTTACATTTTTCTTATGTAAAATTTATTATACAGGGAAAAGTGCAAATCTTATGTGTACATTTGCCAAAGCCCTCTTTCACTCAGCAAAATATTTTGAGTTTGTTAAATATAACAGTAGGTCATTGCTGTTAATTTTCTTCCTGTTTGAAGAGCTGGGGTTTTACTCTGTCACCCAGGTTGACCTCCTGGGCTTAAGTGATCCCTTTGCCTCGGCTTCCCGAGTAGCTAGAATTACAGGCACAAGCCACCATTCCCATTTATTTTTTAAATAAACTTTTTATTTTAGAATCACTTTAGATTTATAGGAAAGTTGGAGAGAGAGAACAGAGTTCCTGTAAGCCCCCACCTAGTTGCCTAGGTAGTTAACATTTTATATGTTACCATGATATGTTTAAAACTAAGACACCCTGATATATTACTATTAGTCTGAAACACTAGAATGGATTTGGATTTCCTATTTTTGCAGTCACATCCTCTTTCTCTGCCAGGACCCCATTGAAGGGTCCACGTTACATTTAAGGTCACACCTCCTCAGTGTCTTCTGCTTTTGTTTTTAGTCTTTCCTGACTTGTCATGACCTTGACAGTTGAGGACCACCGGCCAGGCATCTCGTAGAATGTCACCCAGTTTAGGTTTGTCCCCCAGTTTAGGTTTGTCTGATGCTTTTCTTAGGATTATCCTGTGGTTGTGGGTTTTTAGAAGGAATCACATCTATTGGGGGTACATGCTAGCCATGTGATTTCAAGCTGATGTTAACCTCCACCACGTGGTTAAGATAGTGTTGGCCAGGTTTCTCCACTGTGAAGTTACTCTTTTCCCTTTCCCTGATCCTCAGGAGGAAGTGAGTAACCAAGTCTAGACCACCCGAGGCTTAGGGGATGCAGAGTGAACAAAAATTAAGCTCCTTCTGTGGGAGGGGGTATAACTACCTACATTGTTTGGAATTCTTCTGGAAGGAAGATTTATCTCCTCCCCCCATTGATGTATTGATTCATTGATGTATTGGCTGATTTGTTTTAATTGAAGTTTTATTTTTTATTTTTGAGACGGAGTTTCGCTCTTGTTGCCCAAGCTGGAGTGCAGTGGCACATCTCCGCCTCCCGGGTTCAAATGATTCTCCTGCCTCACCCTCCTGAGTAGCTGGGATTACAGGCATGCGCCACCTCGCCCAGCTAATTTTGCATTTTTAGTAGAGATGGGGTTTCTCCATGTTGGTCAGGCTGGTCTTGAACTCCTGACCTCAGGTGATCCCCCTGCCTTGGCCTCTGAAACTGGTGGGATTACAGGCGTGAGCCACTGCGCCTGGCCAAAGTTTTATTTTTGTCAGTGGAATACATGTATGTAGTTTGCAGAGTTCAGGTTTATAGGGGAAAAGAATAGCTACCTCAATTCTTACTGTCATTTCTGCTGGTGCTTCTAAATAATGTGCTTACTCTTCTGTGTGTTCTTTTTTCCGTTTTATATTAGGTTGGATCGTATGAAATTGCCTGTATTCAACCATTTTTTTTATCTGCAAAAATGGCAGTTTCATCTGGTCCAACCTAATAACCTCATCTTTTTCTTCCTCCTGCTTGTCCAGATGATTATTGTGTTACATGGAGTTGCTTCGTTTTGATTGTTGTGGATTGTGATTGCATCTGCCCCTCATCTGACCTGGTTCAGGGATCAGCCTCTGAGCTCAGTCCCTGCTTTGGGCTCCTCCTGCCCAGATGGCATCTCGGACCTGGGTGAGAAAGGGCTGCGGGGTATGAAGTCAGCCTTTGCTGTGATGACTGCCCCCCAATGGGCCAGCCTGGAGCTGCCAGCTGGGCAGCTGGGGGCCAGGCCTTAGGGGCTGCCTGAGCTCTGTCTGCTTTTCTGACACTGTGACCAATCTGGTGCTCCTCAGGGATCTGGGCCCCAGGCGGACCACCTTTCTGGGTCCATGGCCATTAGTACAGTGCTCCAGGTGCAGCCTTAGGCCAACCATTGAACCCTTTGAGTCTCAGTTTGCCCATGTTGAAGATGAGGATTGTTAAACCTTCCGGATGGGCTTCTGTGGTGATAGAATGGCAGGTACTTGTCCTGAGGCCATCAGAGCTGCTGGTGACAGGACACCTTCCTGAACTCCAGGCGCCTCTGATCTCTCTTTAGCTGCTGTTGTGTTACCTTCAGGTGAGTGAGAAGCTGCCCAGGACAGGGTCTGGAGGTCTAGATCCCAGGCTTAGCTCAACCTGTCTTGCCCCAAGACCATAGCCAAGTGCTCTGTGCCTTAGTCTCCGCATCTGTGCCAGGTGGTTGGTGCCAGTCCTCTGAGGCCTCCAGGTGCCTGAGAGCTGCGGTGTCTGCAGTGTGAGCCCGTCCGCTCATCCTTCTCTGAGGCTGGGCCCTGCCCAACCTGCTCCAGGGACCAGTGGTCTTGCGAAGCTTGGGCTGACCGAGACCACAGACTCTGGGTCTGGTGTACAGGGCCCTTGGTAAATCCCTATTCCTTTCTGGGCCTCCTTGAAGAGACAGTGGGCTGAGCTTCTAGGCCCCCTTTGATTCTGTGTGTGGCCCCTTTGATTCTGTGTGTGGCCCAGAATGGAACAGACAGACTGAGCTAGGCACAGAGATACCATAGTGACAGAACCATTCGAAGACCCTGCCCTGATGGAGGCCCCGGGCCAGGGGAGGAGGCACAGCCAGGCTGTCAGCTGAAGGAAAAATTATGCTTTGGATGAGTCTGTTATTGAGTAGAGATTAGTGGGGCCAAGACCTAATCTGGGGGGCAAGTGATCCTTCCTGAGACCTGAAGCATAAGCAGCTGTCGACTAGATGAACGGGGAGAGAACATTCCATGAAGAAGAAACAGTAAAGATCCTGCAGTGGGGTGAGGTGGAGCCGGGAGAGGGTGGGCAGGGATCCTAGAAAGGTCTCAGAGCACCAGGGAGTTCGAGCTTCACCCTAAGGCGTGGGAAGCCTTTGGAGGATTTGAAGACTGGAAGTAACACCATCAGATGTAGGTTTTGAAAAGCTCCCTCTGGCTGCCAGGGAGAATGGGGTGGGCATGGGTGTGAGAGCAGGGAGCCCAGGGACCAAGCTTTGCTGTTGTTTAGGAGATGACAGTGGCTCTGTCCAGAGTAGTGACTGTGGGGATGGATCGAAAGGGTGGATTTGAGTTTTAAGGGGTAGAATTGACAGGTCATGGTGGCTTGATGTATGAGAGAAGTGTCAGGGCAATTTTGTGGCCTGGGCACTTGGCTGGAAGATGGGGGCATGGGTGCCCAGTGGGAGAAGTGTATTTGACAGAGGGAAGGTGAGGAGTTTGATGTGGACCTGGCTGGGGTGGAAGTGGCTGTGGGAAGAGGGGGCAGAGGCCTCTGGTTGCACAGGCACCAGGCTGGCATTTGAGACCAGAGCCTGGGATGGAGGTGTATACCATGGGTGGGGGCCGGGGGAGTCTGGACAGCTTCTGAGAGGCCAACAGACCTTGCAGGGTCAAGTTTGGGTCCTGAGGTGGGGGCCCTGGGCAGGGCCTCTCCAGTGATTATGATCCAGAGCCAGGCAGGGGCTCTCCTGTCTTCCAACATATGCCAGCAGTTCAGGGATCCTGGGCTCAGGGGGAGGTACCCTGCAGCACCTCACACCCTCTCTCTCCCCCCAGATCCTGCTCATCTCTGATTACTTCTATGCCTTCCTGCGGCGGGAGTACTACCTCACACACGGCCTCTACTTGACCGCCAAGGACGGCACAGAGGCCATGCTTGTGCTCAAGTAGGCCTGGCTGGCACAGGGCTTTGTGGACCTCGGGGGGCTGAGGGGCCAGAAGCTGGGCCAAGCCCTCCAGTCAGAGTTGCCAGCAGGCGAGTGCTCGGGCAGAAGAGGTTCGAGTCCAAGGTCACAAGTCTCTGGTACCAAAAGAGACCCATGGCTGATAGTAAGGCCTGTGGGGAAGAACAGGGAGCTCCCCAACTTGGACCCCCCACTTCGTGGCTCTGCATACCAAGGAGCCCCCTCCCAGGCAGGAAGAAGAGGCAGGTGAGCAGGGCTTGTTAGGTTGTAGCTACTTAATAAATGTTTTTTGTTATGAAGTCTACCCTGAGACCACATCTGCACTGCACTCCTAGAGGGGTGGCCCCTAATGTTCTGGAACACTACACACAGGTGTGGGTTTCCAGAGCGAGCACTGAGGCCACAGAACACAAGTCTGTGCACCAGAGCCCGGGGATGGTGCGGACAGCCCTACCAGCACCCTTCCCACGCCCAAACAAGCAGCTGGAGGCACAGGGCCAGGCAGGCCTGAGCAATCTTTATTCTGCAGAGGGACAATGACCACAGATCCATACACCATGTGGAGACCGAGGGGCGGGGAGCCAGGGGCCAGTCTTTCAGGGGTGGGCAGGTCCAGGCGTGGGCAGAGCCTCGGGTGGGTGAGGGGCAGATGGGCAGACAGGCAGGGGCCTAAAAAAAAGATGAACCACACAGGGGGGTGCTGGGGGCTGCTCCCCACCCTCCCCCATCCCAGCCAGCACCCAGAGGGACAACCCTAACACGACCGGCCCAGGATCCACCCAGGGGCAGAGTAGGTGGGTTGCCCTCTGACTAGGGGGATACATGCCTGCCCAGCCCACCACGGCAGAGGCAGCTCAGTTCAGGAACCAGGAGCTCTCTGGGCAGGGCCTGACCGGGGCCCCCCCCACTCCCAGGCCGACCCCCCTACTGCTGGCTCAGAAGCCGAAGGTTTCCTGGGAGGCGTAGACCATGTAGAGGAAGCCGTCCTCGTCTTTCTCCTGCTCGTAGATGTCCGCGATGGGCGTGGACACGCTCACCATGCTGTGCTGGTTCACCAGCAGGAAGAAGGCCTGCGTGGGGTTCAGCTGCAGGCGGCGCCTGAGAGTATGCGGCTGTAAGGGGCTTGGCTGCGGGGCGGACATAGTCCTGACCCCCAGAATGATTCCCCCAGCCTTTCACACCCATCCTCACCCCACCTGTCACCTCTGACCCGGCACCGACTGCAGCCCCGACCTTGACCTTTCCAGCCGCCCCAGAACAGGGGCCCACCACCGGTCCCATCACCCCTGACCCCTTCTCGGCGGGAACCCGACTCCCTTCCCGACCCAAGCCACCACCTGGCAGCGGCCGCCCACGCACCGGATGATCTTGACCAACTCGCTCATGTTGACATGGTCCGGGACCAGAAACTTGGTCTTGTCCAGGACGGGCAGCTGCTTCTCACCCTTGTAGCGCTCGATGATCACCTGGGAGCAGGGCGGGCGGGCAGGGGGTTGTGTCGGGGACGCGCGAGGCGGGGCCGGGGCAGGGCTGGGGGCGCGGGACTCACCGGGATTTTGCTGGGGTGCTGGTCGCGGATCTGCTGTACCTCCTTACAGCGGTCGGCTGCGGACAGCGGCCAGACCGTGAGGCCGGGTTGGCCCGGCCCAGGTCCTCCCCACGTCTCCGCCCGCCTGTCCCCAAGGGGCGGCCCCCGGCCACGCCCCAGCTCCAGCCCCCGCCCCCGGGGCCGTCAGGCCCCACAGTCCCTGGCACCTATCGTGGTGGGGAAGCAGGCAGCCCTCGCCCAGGCCGGAGCCAGCCTCCCAGCCCGAGGGTCCAGCCGAAGCCTGACGTCACGGGGCTGACGTCACCTGCGGCAGTCGGGGTCGGCCGGGTCCCCCCCTCCCCGGCACCCCTGCCTCGAGCTCACAGCTCGCCTGCCGGGCCTCACCAAAGCTCCGCCGCTGCTTGAAAGGCCGGTCGGAGGGCATCGCGCGGGCCCAGCTGGGCGCGCAGGCCGGGGCTCTGGGGCGCGGAGATGTGGCTGCGGTTTGGGGGATCCGGGGGCTCCGTGCCTCGCGCTCAAGGGCTCCGGCGCTCGCGCTGAGCACGGCGGCGGCGGCTGCGGGAGGTAACTCGCTCGGTGACGTCAGGTCACAACATTCCTTAAAGGGGAGGCCGGCGCGCCGCTCCCATTGGGCCGACGCACAACCCGCCCGCCCGGCCCCGTGACGTCACGGCGCAGAGAGCCTGGGTCCCCGGCCCGGGACGCGAGGGGCGGGGCTCCAGGGCGCGTCACAGTCCCGTGACGTCATGGGCAGCGCGGGAGCCTCTCCTGTGGCCCCGACTCTGGTGAGGCCCCAGAGGCCCGGAGGGCGGTGGGGCCGCCCTGGGCCGATGGAGCGGGCAGGCCAGGCTGCAGCCCCGCGGCACCACTTCCCGCCCTCACCGAGTCTGTGTCAGGACTGACCGGCGGTTCTGGGCACCGTGGGAAACAGCGGGAGCCAAAGGCCCGGCGCCTTCAAGGGGCTTAAGGCAAGAGAAGGGAGAAGGTGCGGGAGGCACAGTCAGACACAGGATAGAGCAAGACGCTAGAAATGAACGCCCAGGTTTGAAAAAGAATAGTATAATTGAAGAGTAGAGCTGTCGAAATTCAGGTCTCAGAGGATGAGGCGAGAAGGCAGAGCAGGACAACAGAAGAGAAATCGTGGACCTGGAGGCGGATAGGAAGCAGCTTACCAGAGGACAGGTGATGGAGAATTAAAAGGAAAAGGCCACGGATGGCAACGCCAGGAGAACTCGCAGGCCGGAGCAGAGCTCCAGAGGCGAGCACTGAAAGACCTGCAGAGGCAGTTCCTGAATGAGAGCTGCCAGAAATGATGCTTAAAATCCAGAGCAGAATGCACAGACCAAAGATCAACATCTTTTTTGTTTTTTTGAAATGGAGTCTCGTTCTATCGCCAGGCGAGAGTGGTGCGATCTCAGCTCACTGCAACCTCCGCCTCCCTGGTTCAAGCGATTCTCCTGCCTCAGTTAGCCTCCTGAGTAGCTCGGATTATAGGCGCCTGCCACCACGCCCAGCTACTTTTTGTGTTTTTAGTGGAGATGGGGTTTCACCATGTTGGCCAGGATGGTCTCGATCTCCTGACCTCGTGATCCGCCCGCCTTAGCCTCCCAAAGTGCTGGCATTACAGGCGTGAGCCACTGCGCCCAGCCACCAAAATAATTTTTAAAGAATAGGCCGGGCGCAGTGGCTCAAGCCTGTAATCCCAGCACTTGGGGAGGCCGAGACGGGCGGATCACAAGGTCAGGAGATCGAGACCATCCTGGCTAACACGGTGAAACCCCGTCTCTACTAAAAAAATACGAAAAACTAGCCGGGTGAGGTGGCGGGCGCCTGTAGTCCCAGCTACTCGGGGGGAGGCGGAGGCAGGAGAATGGCGTAAACCCGGGAGGCGGAGCTTGCAGTGAGCCGAGATCCGGCCACTGCACTCCAGCCTGGGCGACAGAGCGAGACTCCGTCTCAAAAAAAAAAAGAATATACTTCAGTATCAAGGACATGGAACCCAAAAGGAAGAAATTAGATGGAAAAATGGTGAGCAAATTAGTAAACATGTCAGTAAATCTAAACGAGTATTTAATATGCAACATGAAATGATGGATAATCTGTGGGCCACAGAAACAAGATGCATGAGACAGAAGAACATGGGAGACAGAGGGCAATCAGAGTTAAGGTGTTTTAGGAAGTTCGATGTGAGAGGGGGATAAAGAGACTGAGTATTGTCCGGCTTTGTAAAGTCAGGTGTGTATTTCAGATATTTAAGAGGGATCATCAAAAGAATATAAACTATAGTGGAAGCCAGAAAAGGAGAAAAAGGAAGCAAAGTAAAAGGGATGGTAAATATATAGTACAAAACCAGAGGTAGAAAATGTGGTTTACATTAACCTCTTAAAACCCAGATGACCAGATTGGCCAAGAAAAAATAAAATGCAGCTCTATGCTATTTACAAGAGGACATTTAAAATCTAAGGGCACCAAAAGTAAAATGATGGAAAAAGGTGTACTAGAGAAAAACTAACCAAAAGATGTACCTATAGAAATTCACTCAGACAAAATAGGCCTTCAGGCAGAAGACACTGGGGACAAAGGATCACCATGAAATGATGCAAGGAGCTCTGTGAAGAGAGGAAAGTTCTGAACTTCTATGTTCCAGGGTTTTTAAGGCTGAAAATAGGCCGGGTGCAGTGGCTCATGCCAGTAATCCCAGCACTTTGGGAAGCCGAGGTGGGCGGATCACTTGAGGCCAGGAATTCAAGACCAGCCTGGCCAATGTGGCAAACTCTGTCTCTACTAAAAATACAAAAATTAGCCGGGCATGGTGGTGCACGCCTGTCATCCCAACTACTCAGGTGGCTGAGGCACAAGAATTGCTTGAACCTGCTAGGCAGAGGTTGCAGTGAGCGGAAATTGCGCCACTGCCCTCCAGCCTGGGCGACAAAGTGAGACTCTGTCTATATATATAGACTCTGTCTATGTCGCTCTCTCTCTATATATATGTATATATGAATACAAGGAGAAATTGCCAAATCCTCCATCATAGTGGGAGACATAAGACCTGAGTAACTAATAAACCAAACAACCAAAAAAACTAAGGACATAGAAGATGTTAATACAGTTGCTAATCCTGATCAGTGAACCCCAATAGAATCCTGAACCTGACACGTTAATTTTTTAACGTTTAAAATTTAAATTTCAGACCTGTGTGGGACCAACACATTACTTTCAATCACAGAAAGAACATTTACAAAAATGACCCAACTACTAGGGTGCAGGACAAATCTCAACAGATATCAAATCAGTTTCAACCATATTCTTTGGCCACAGGCGAAAACCATGTAAGCTCCAACTGTGTGGAAATTGAAACCTGTCCTAAATATGAACTCATATATAAGTAAAAATTATTTAGATAAAAAAAATGAGGATACATATATTAAGAAAACTTGGGAGGGGGGCCCATAGCAGGCTGGATGTGGTGGCTCAAACCTGTAATCCCAGCACTTTGGGAGGCCCAGACTGGAAAATTGCTTGAGCCCAGGAGTTCAAGGCGGCAGTGAGCTGTGATTGCACCTCTGCATTCCAGCCTTGGTGACAAAATAAGACCCATTTCTTTTTTTTTTTTTTTTTTTTTTTTTTTTTTTTTTTTTTTTTTTTTTGAGGCGGAGTCTCCCTCTGTCGCCCGGACTGGAGTGCAGTGGCCGGATCTCAGCTCACTGCAAGCTCCGCCTCCTGGGTTTACGCCATTCTCCTGCCTCAGCCTCCCGAGTAGCTGGGACTACAGGCGCCTGCCACCTCGCCCGGGTAGTTTTTGTATTTTTTTTTTTTTTAGTAGAGACGGGGTTTCACCGTGTTAGCCAGGATGGTCTCGATCTCCTGACCTCGTGATCCGCCCGTCTCGGCCTCCCAAAGTGCTGGGATTACAGGCTTGAGCCACCGCGCCCGGCCGACCCATTTCTTAAATAAAAAAAAAAATTCAGATTTATAGCCTTATTACATAGACGTATTACTTAGATAATAAATACAGAGAATCAATGAGCAGAGTGTCAAAGAAATTTAAAAAGGAGTAATAGTGTAATCCCAGCACTTTGGGAGGCCCAGGTTGGAGAATCACTTGAGCCCAGAAGTTTGAGACCAGCCTGAGCCACATAGTGAGACCCCGTTTCTACAAAAATGAGAAAATTAGGCCAGGCACAGTGACTCACGCCTGTTAATCCCAACCCTTTGGGAGGCTGAGGTGGGCAGATCACTTGAGGCCAGGAGTTCAAGACCAGCCTGACCAACATGGCAAAACCCCGTCTCTATTAAAAATACAGAAGTTAGCTAGGTGTGGTGGCACATCCTGTAATCTCAGCTACTTGGGAGGCTGAAGCACAAGAATTGCTTGAATCCAGGAGGCAGAGGTTTCAGTGAGGCGAGATTGTGCCACTGCACTCCAGCCTGTGTGACAAGAGTGAGACTGTCTCAAAAAAAAGAAAAGAAAAAATTAGCTGGCTTTGGTGGCACACAGCTATAGTCCCAACTATTCAGGAAGCTGAAGTGGGAGGATCGTTTGAGTGACAGAGGCCCTGTCTCAGAAAAACAACAAAAAATACTGAAAACAGGCCAGGCATGGTGGCTCACACCTGTAATCCCAGCACTTTGGGAGGTCGAGGTGGGTGGATCACCTGAGGTCAGGAGTTCGAGACCAACCTGGCTAACCTGGTGAAACCCCCATCTCTACTAAAAATACAGTATTAGCTGGGCATAGTGGTAGACGCCTGTAATCCCAGCTACTTGGGAGGCTGAGGCAGGAGAATCACTTGAACCCGGGAGGTGGAGGTTGCAGTGAGCTGAGACTGTGCCATTGCACACCAGCCTGGGCAAAAAGAGCAAAAAAAAAAAAAAAAAAAAAAAAAAACTGAAAACAAAAACAAAACAACAACAACAAAAAATAGCCCAGGTGCGGTGGCCCACACCTGTAATCACAGCACTCTGGGAGGCCAAGGCAGGCAGATCACTTGAGCCCAGGAGTTGTAGACCAGCCTGGGCACTATGGTGAAACCCCATCTCTACAAAAAAATACAAAAAAATGAGCTGGGTGTGGTGGCACGAACCTGTAATCCCAGCTACTTGGGAAGCTGAGGCATGAGAATCGCTTGAACCAGGGAGGTGGAGGTTGTAGTGAGCCAAGATTGCGCCACTATACTCCAGCCTCGCGACAGAGCGAGACACCATCTCAAAAAACAAAAACAGGCCGGGCACAGTGGCTCATGCCTGTAATCCCAGCACTCTGGGAGGCCGAGGCAGGCGGATCACAAGGTCAAGAGATCAAGATCATCCTGGCCAACATGGTGAAACCCCGTCTCTACTAAAAATACAAATATTAGCTGGGCATGGTAGTGCATGCCTGTAGTCCCAGCTACTCGAGAGACTGAAGCAGGAGAATTGCTTGAACCCTGGAGGTGGAGGCTGCAGTGAGCTGAGATCATGCCACTGCACTCCAGCCTCGGTGACAGAGCGAGAGTCTGTCTCAAAAAAAACAAAACAAAAAACAAAATCCCAACCTACAGTAAACATGTACGCAAAGGTAAAACACCATACTATGTGGTGAAACATGAAATATTCTCTTAAAAGGAACAAATGGCCAGTGAACACAATTCAGTATTGTGTTCTGAATTGGGGGGGGGGGGGGGGGTTCAGAGCACCAAAACAAAAAAAGGAGTAAACCTGTCACTCACAGCCAGGAAATCAGAGACAATCTACACACAGTGAAAGACTGGTAATGCTGAAGGCTGAGGACACTTATTAGGAACGTGGAAAGATAGGCTCTTTCCGCTGCTGCTGGGAGTGTAAGCGACCTCAGCTACACCGGAGAGCAGTTTGGCAAAACTGACCCAAACTGAAGATGCCCATGTCTTTCCTACAGCCCAGGAATTCCAGTGTGTGCACCCAGGAACCCAGGGAAACAAGGGTAAGAACGCTTATTGTAACATTTTCATAATAGCAAAAAGTTGGGAACCACCTAATGTCTTATTTAATAGCTTGCCGTGTGTTCCCATAACAGAACCACACACTGTTTAATGAAAGATGGAGAGTAGTCGGCAAACGTTTCCCTTAAAGGGCCAAACAGTAAATATTTTAGGCTTTACAGGCCACATGGTTTCTGGTCTCTGGCAGCCACTTGGTTCTGCTGTAGTGGCCTTAGACAGCCTGAATGGGTTTGGATCTGGATAAAACTTTATTTGCTAAAACAGACAGACTTGGCTGAGGGCCTTAGTTTGCCGACTCTTGATCCAGAGCTGTGTGTCATACTGGACAAACCTCACGCACACAGTGCCACAGAAGATTAAATGTGACCAGGGCCATTGAGAGCAGCCAAAGAACTGGGTCAGCCATGGCCTTGGGAAGTGATCACACCTGTCTTTTGTCAGACTCAGTCCTGAGCCGAGGCCAGGGTGGAGGAGGAGGGCCCCAAGTCCCAAGCTCTGAGCTCTGCCCCTGCCTGACAGTCAGCAGGGCTGACTCGCCCTCCAGTCCCTCCCCTGCCCCATCGCCCCCGAATCCAGTGGCCTGGCCTCTACTTCCCGTGTCTACTCGAATGTCTAACAGACATCTATCTCAAACTTGACCTCTGCACAACAAACCCATGATCTTCCCCTAAAATGTGCTCCAGTTGTAATCTTTTGTCTCCCTTTTTCAGGCCAAAAACCTTTATGTATTTAATTTATTTATTTATGAGATGGAGTTTCGCTCTTGTCGCCTAGGCAGGGAGTGCAATGGAGCAATCTCGGCTTATGACAACCTCCACCTCCCTCCTTCAAGTGATTCTCCTGCCTCAGCCACCCAAGTAGCTGAGATGGCACCTACTACCATGCCCGACTAACTTTTGTATTTTTAGTAGAGATGGGGTTTCACCATGTTGGCCAGGCTGGTCTCAAACTCCTGGCCTCGGCCGGGCACGGTGGCTCAAGCCTGTAATCCCAGCACTTTGGGAGGCCGAGACGGGCGGATCACGAGGTCAGGAGATCGAGACCATCCTGGCTAACACGGTGAAACCCCGTCTCTACTAAAAATACAAAAACTAGCCGGGCGAGTTGGCGGGCGCCTGTAGTCCCAGCTACTCGGGAGGCTGAGGCAGGAGAATGGCGTGAACCCGGGAGGCGGAGCTTGCAGTGAGCTGAGATCTGGCCACTGCACTCCAGTCCGGGCGACAGAGCGAGACTCCGCCTCAAAAAAAAAAAAAAAAAAAAAAAAAAAAACTCCTGGCCTCAGGCGATCCATCCGCCTTGGGCTCCCAAAGTGCTGGGATTACAGGTGTGAGCCACCGTGCCTGACCTCCTCAGAGTCATTCTTGACTCCTTCCTTTCCTTTACCACCCCCTTCCACCACTCCTGCTCCATACCCAATCCATCCTCAAATCCTGTCAGTTCCACCTTCAAGATTCTCCAGAATCTGACCATGGCTCAGCACTGCCACCAGGGCCAGAGTCCCCACCACATCTTGTGGAACTGCTGCCATTATCTCCTTGCTGGTTTTCCTGCCCTGGCCTTGCCTCCTTCAGTACATTCTCAGGACAGTGACCACAGCTGTCCTGTCCTCACATACCCCTCTCAGAGTAAGAGCCAAGTGCTGATGGTGGCCCAGGAGGCCGTGGGATCTGCCTCACAGCTACTCTGGCCTCCTGGCTACTCCAGGAATCCCTGTCAGGCTCATACCCCAGGGCCTTTGCCTGGAACATCCTTCCCCAGGATTTCTGTGTCCCTCACCCTCACATCGAGTTTTGCTTCAAGTGTCCCCTCAGGGAAGCCTTTCCATATGCTATATAATTTCTCTGGGCATTATGAAAGCATTGCAACACTTGAAATAATGGTAGTGGTCCCCTTACACCTGCCATTAACAGTTGGCTCAGCCGGGCCCAGTGGCTCACGCCTGTAATCCAAGCACTTTGCGAAGGCCAAGGCAGGCGGATCGCCTAAGGTCAGGAATTTAAGACCAGCCTGGTGAAACCCTGTCTCTACTAAAAATACAAAAATTGGCTGGGTGTGGCAGTGCTCGCCTGTAATCCCAGCCACTCGGGAGGCTGAGGCAGGAGAATCGCTTGAACCTGGAAGGTGGAGGCTGAAGTAGCCGAGATCGTGCACTGCACTCGCCTGGGTGACAGAGCAAGGCTCCGTGTCAAACACAGGTGGCTCCATCTGCCTTATTACGTCTCTGTCCATCTTCCCTTTTTGAATTTCAAAGTTGCAGACATCTGTTCACTTTCCCTTCAGCCTTTCACGTTCATGTATTTTCTTTTGGGGTAAAATTCACATACAATGAAATGCAGGGGTGTCAAGTGTACTCTTTGGTGAGTCTGAGAAATACACTCACTAATGTGACCCAAACCCCTTTCAAGATAGAGAACATGGCCGGGCACGGTGGCTCACACCTGTAATCCCAGTACTTTGGGAGGCCAAGAAGGGCAGATCACCTGAGGTCAAGAGTTCAGGACCAGCCTGGCCAACATGGTGAAACCCCATCTCTACTAAAAATACAAACAATTAGCTGGGCATGGTGGTGGCGCCTGTAATCCCAGCTACTCAGGAGGCTGAGGTAGGAAAATGGCTTGAACCCGGGAGGCAGAGGTTGCAGTGAGCCGAGATTGTCCCACTGCTCTCCGGCCTGGGTGGCAGAGCAAGACTACGATTCAAAAAAAAAAAAGACAACTTGGAAGGTTCCTTGGGCCTCCCCAGTCCACCTGCACCCCGTGGAGGCAGGCACCGTTCTCATTTCTCACCCCACTCTGGCCTGGTCTAGAAATTCTTATAGATGGAATCATACAGCATGTGTTCTTGTGACTCTGGTTTAATTCAGTATAAAGTTTTGAGGCTTACCCATGTTGTTGCAGGTATCAGTAGGCTTTTTTTTTGAGACAGAGTCTGTATAATTTCACAGCCTGTATAATACAGGAGCACGCCACCACACCTGGCTAATTTTTTTTTTTTTTTGTATTTTTAGTAGAGACAGGGTTTCACTATATTGGCCAGGCTGGTCTCAAACTCCTGACCTCCTGATCTACCCACTTCGGCCTTCTAAAGTGCTGAGATTACAAGCATGAGCCACTGCGCCCAGGTAGGCCATTTCTTTAAACTATCAAGTAGGTTCCCATGGAGGGATGTACCAGTTTATTTTTCTATTGATGGATGCCTGGGCTGTTTCCAGCTTTTGGTGATGTGAATAAAATTGCTCTGAACATTGTTGTGACAGTGTTTGTGTGGATATGTTCTTTTGTTTCGCTTGGACCAATAGGAGAATTGCTGGCTTTGGGGGCAGATGTGTGTTTGAGGAATGGTCAGGCCTTCCCCAGTGCTGTTCCATTTTGCGCTCCCATCAGTGATGTGTGGGAGTTCTGGGTATGCTGCCTCCTTGCCAGCGTTTGGTGGTGTTCATTTCTGTTTCACCATTTTGGCGAGTGTGTAGTGGTATCTCACTGTGGTTTTACAGTTATTACAATAAAATTTTATTTCCTTCTCACTAAAATGCAAGTCCTTGAAGGACAGTTTTTCATATGCTTGGTTCCTGCTATACCCCAGGACTTAGGATGTGGCACATGGTGGGTGCTCAGTAAATATTCTTTGCATAAGTGACCCTGCCCCTGGGTCCCCACAGTCATCTCTCCATGCCATTTGCCATCTAAAAGGTGTATCTCCCCCTCTAGACCACGTGCAGGGACAGAGTCTGTGCCAAGCACTGCTGCTGGGTGCTAGGGGGATCAGCAGAGGTTGGGGGAGTCGTTTCTGCTCAGGGGGTCTCAGCCACGGTCAAGCACATCCCCTGCCACTCTGCTCCCATCCCTCATTCCTGCTGTTCTGTGGCTTCTGACTTGGACCTATTGGCCTGAGAAAAAGTAGAGAGCTGGCCTTGGCTGGCCCGGCACAAGGCGGAGCAACCCTGGCCTGTTTGGTCACTAATGACTGTGCGAGTATGGGCAGATCAGAGGCCCTGAGCTCCTTACACAACGGCAGGTGGGCCAGACAGACCTGGGCCCTCAACTGCTTTTCCACATGGAGAACTGAAGAATTTCATCTTCATCTGCAAAACAGTGCCAGAACTACCTCCGAGGTGGAGGATCAGTCAGCAACTCAGAAGCCATGGAGTCCTGGGGGGAACAGGGCCTGCAATCAGCACTGAGGCAGGAGGGACTGACTCTGGACCAGACTGAAGACTGGCTGAACCAGAAGTACTGAAATCACCTCTCCAGAAGACACGCCCACCAGTGCCATGGCAGTTTACCATTGCCATGGCAATACCTGGACGTTACCCCCTCTGGCCATGGCAACACTCAGAAGTTACTGCCCATTTTCTAGCTATTTCTGAATAACCCGCCCCCTGAATTAGCAGTCATTAAAAATGGGTGTAAGTACGGATACAGATCTGCCCCTGGGCTGCTACTCTCAGGAGACTGCCCATGGCAGGGGCAGCCACAGCTCTAACCCTGCCACCCCTCAATAAAGCTGTTTTCTACCACCGGATGGTTCTTTTTTTTTTTTTTTTTTTTGAGATGGAGTCTCGCTCTGTCGCCCAGGCTGGAGTGCAGTGGTCGGATCTCGGCTCACTGCAACCTCCGCCTCCTGGGTTCCTGCTATTCTCCTGCCTCAGCCTCCCGAGTAGCTGGGACTACAGGCGCCCGCCACCTCGCTCGGCTAGTTTTTTTGTATTTTTTAGTAGGGACAGGGTTTCACCGTGTTAGCCAGGATGGTCTTGATCTCCTGACCTTGTGATCCGCCCGTCTCGGCCTCCCAAAGTGCTGGGATTACAGGCTTGAGCTACCGCGCCCGGCCATACCGGCTGGTTCTTGAATGCCTTCCTGAGCGAAGGGAAGAAACTGCCCTGCATCAGCACTGCTGGGCCTTGGTGCCTCGTTTCAGGCAATGAACTCGTAAAATGGGCCTCACATTGGGAGGACCCAGGTGGGCTGAAGTCTGAGTCAGGGTCATTATCTCTGAGGAAGGATTGGCTACTCCCATTTACAGACTCAAAGTGAAGGCTGGGCACGGTGGCTTGCACCTGTAATCCCGGCACTTTGGGAGGCCAAGGTGGTCTGATCACCTGAGGTTGAGAGTTCGAGACCAGCCTGGCCAACACGGTGAAACCCCTTCTCTACTAAAAATACAAAAATTAGCCAGGTATGATGGTGCACGCCCGTAATCCCAGCTAATCGGGAGGCTGAGACGGGAGAATCACTTGAACCCGGGAGGCAGAGGTTGCAGTGAGCCGAGTTTGCACCGATGAACTTCAGCCTGGGTGATAGAGTGAGACTCTGTATCAAAACAAAAACAAAAAACCACAACCAAAAAAGTGAAATGGGGCCAGGCATGGTGACTCACACCTGTAATCCCAGCACTTTGGGAGGCTGAGGTAGGTGGATCACCTGAGGTCAGGAGTTGAAGACCAGCCTGGCCAACATGGTGAAACCCTGTCTCTACTAAAAACACAAAAATTAGCTGGGCATGGTAGTGTGTGCCTGTAATCCCAGCTACTAGGGAGGCTGAGGCAGGAGAATTGCTTGAACCCGGGAGGCAGAGGTTGCAGTGAGCCAAGATTGTGCCACTGCACTCCAGCCTGGGTGACAAGAACAAAACTCCATCTTAAAAAAAAAAAAAAAAAAAAAAAAAAAAAAAAACGAAGTGAAACATTCCAAAGATTGTAGGGACTGAGACCCACTAAGGGGTCCACAGGCCTTGAGCTCACACTGCCTTACCTCACTCCCAGATTCTCTGCTTTCACTGGGAACGTGGGGGCTGAGAACACCAACCCCACCGGCCCTGCAGGGCCTCAGACCTGGCCATTCCCTTCCTCTGGGCCTCACCCGCATATCTGTCCTCTCGAGCCAGGGGCGTGCTCAGTCCTCTCCAGCTCTAATCCCACCTCCTTGAGTGAGAGGGCTGCGGCTGTCACCCTTCTCCCTCCCTCTGTGACTTCAAGCCCTCAGAGCAGGCTGGTCACCGGGGGAGGTTGGCTCCCCAAGGCCTTTGCAGCCTCCAGCTGCTCCTCAGCTCCCCTTAGCCACTCATGGGGTCCTGGGTTCTGTCCACACCCACCAGTGCATCCACTATGAGTGACGTACAATCCTCACCTCCAGTTTGGCTTCCAGCTGTCAGGTCCAGGCTCTGTCTCTGGAACAAAGGCTGCCTCAGAACTCAACACATCCAAAGAAAGTCACCTCTTTCCCCAAGACTGTGCCTCCAGCTAATCGCCCCCTCTCCTCTCATCCCATCACCTGGCCCAGGCCCGGCTGGACTCCCCCTCGCCCGCCAGTGCAGTCTTGAGTCCTCTCAAGCCCATCTGTCTCCTCCCACCCCTCTCCACTGTCACTGCTTTGGGAACCCCTCTCCCTCACCTGCCCCAGACGGCACCTCACCAGTGAGCCTCCCCTGCAGAAGCAAGGCTGGGCACGCTGATCCCCGCCTTTCTGAACAATCAGGCCCTTCCCAAGTTTCACTCTGGCCAGGTGCGGTGGCTCACACCTGCAAACTCAGTGCTTAGGGAGGACGCAGGAGCTCAAGACCAGCCTGGGAAACCCTACATGTCCATTCTCACACTGCTGTGAAGAACTGCCTGAGACAGTAATTTATAAAGAAAAGATGTTTAATTGATGCACAGGTCCGCATGGCTGGGGAGGCCTCAGGAAACTCACACTCCTGGTGGAAGGTGACAGGAAAGCAGGCACCTTCTTTGCTAGGCGGCAGGAGAGAGAATGAACGCAGAAGGAACTACCAAACACTTCGAAAACCATCTGCTCTCATGAGAACTATTACGAGAAGAGCATGTGGGAACCACCCCATGACTCAATCACCTCCACCTGGGCTCTCCCTTGACACCTGGGGATTGTGGGGATTATAATTCAAGATGAGATTTTGGGTGGGGCACAGCCAGACCATGTCAGCAACATAACCAGACCCTGTCTCTATTAAATAAAAAAAAAAAAAAAAAGGGGGGGGGTTGGGGAGGAAAAAAATTTTAATTAAAAAAAGTTCCACTGCCACCCTCTATCCAGTCACTTCCCTTCCTCTCCCAGCACAGACTCCACAGCCATCATAATTACTTCCAACAGTCCCAACTCCCTCTTTCTTCTGCCGACTTAACCTGGCCAAGTTCAGCTGTGCGGTGACTGCTGCACCCCCGGCTGAAAACGATGCTGCAAAAGGGCCACCTGCCACTCGGTCAGACTCCTCGCCCACGTCCCCAGGGAAGTGTGTTCTCTCCTCTCCTGCAAGGCACCTTCCCTGCTGCCCTCACTCCACAGAGACCTTGCTCTGCCCTCTTGGCCTCTCCCTGGCTTCCCTCATGCTGAGTGGAATCACTGTCCCTGTTCCTAAGGCCAGTCCTTCCACTGTGCACAGGACACCAGCCATGCTCACGCCCCATGGACTTGCTCCCTGGGACCCCTTAAAATCTTTCCGCAGCAAACAAACATGTTCTGGCGACTTACCCCTCCTCAAAATCCTTTCTCCTCGTGGCTTCTATGGCAGAGGCGGCTGACAGCTGACTCCAGCAGCTGCTGTCCCAGTCCCCCTTCGAAGACAGCCCTGGGTGTCTCTCTTTTTTTTTTTTGAGACGGAGTCTTGCTCTGTCGCCCAGGCTGGAGTACAGTGACCGGATCTCAGCTCACTGCAAGCTCTGCCTCCTGGGTTCACGCCATTCTCCTGCCTCAGCCTCCCGAGTAGCTGGGACTACAGGCGCCGCCACCTCGCCTGGCTAGTTTTTTGTATTTTTTTAGTAGAGACGGGGTTTCACCATGCTATCCAGGGTGGTCTCGATCTCCTGACCTCGTGATCCGCCCGCCTCAGCCTCCCAAAGTGCTGGGATTACAGGCTTGAGCCACCGCGCCCGGCCTGCCCTGGGTGTCTCTTAGTGCAGCCCTGCACGAGGCTTCCGTGCAGTCAGGAGTGACAGGTGGCTGAACTTCAGTTAATTAGGCCTAAGTGGGAAGTGCCCTATGGGACTCCTGGGAAATCGCCTTAAAGAGAAAAGGTACATCCTTTGCCATCTCCATCCTCCATCAGCTGCTGTCTGGAACTAGAAAGTGATAACTGGGGCTCCAGAAGCTTTTTTTGTTTTATTTTGTTTTGTTTTTTTTTTTTTTTTTTTTTTGAGACGGAGTCTTGCTCTGCCTCCCAGGCTGGAGTGCAGTGGCCGGCTCTCAGCTCACTGCAAGCTCCGCCTCCCGGGTTCACGCCATTCTCCTGTCTCAGCCTCCGGAGTAGCTGGGACTACAGGCGCCCGCCTCGTCGCCCGGCTAGTTTTTTGTATTTTTTAGTAGAGACGGGGTTTCACCGTATTAGCCAGGATGGTCTCGATCTCCTGACCTCATGATCCGCCCGTCTCGGCCTCCCAAAGTGCTGGGATTACAGGCTTGAGCCACCGCGCCCGGCCTATTTTGTTTTTTGAGAGGAGTTTCGCTCTTGTTGCCCAGGCTGGAGTGCAATGGCATGATCTCGGCTCACTGCAACCTCCGCCTCCTGGGTTCAAGTGACTCTCCTGCCTCAGCCTCCCGAGTAGCTGGGCTTATAGGCATGTGCACCATGCCTAACTAATTTTGTATTTTTAGTAGAGATGGGGTTTCTCCATGTTGGTTAGGCTGGTGCTGAACTCCCGACCTCGTGATCCGCCCGTCTCGGCCTCCCAAAGTGCTGGGATTACAGGCTTGAGCCACCGCGCCCGGCAGCTTTTTTTTTTTTTTGGAGACATGGTCTCTCACTCTGTTGGCCAGGCTGGAGTGCAGTGGCGTGATGCAGCCTTGACCTGCCAGGCTAAAGCAATCCTCTCATCTCAGCCTCCCAGGTAGCTGGGACTACAGGTACTCACCACTGCACCTGGCTGTTTTTTGTATTTTTAGTAGAAATTGAGTTTCACCATGTTATCCAGGCTGGTCTCGAACTCCTGGGCTCAAGTGAATCTCCCGCCTCGGCCTCTCAAAGTGCTGGGATTATAGGCGTGAGCCACTGCGCCTGACCTCCTTGGCTTTACATTCCAGTAACAGGCTGACAGCTCCATATCCTTATGTCTAGCAAGGCCTGGAAGAATTGGGTATTCAACAGTCCGTCCGACATTCTAACTAAACACATGGGTATCTAACAGGCTCAGATTAAGCAGGCCATTTCCAAATTGCTGGTGCTCTTTCCCCCACAAAAGTCCCTAATCAGCCTCCTCTCAGTAAAGCCAGCACCTGGTTGCTCAAGCAGGAACCAAGGAGTCTCCCTTGATGTCTCATTTCCTTACTTTCCAACCCTCCCCAGCAAGTCCTGGTGCTTTCCCTTCAGAATCCCCACTTCCAACACCATGAAACTGCCCTTGCCCAAGCCGCCATCAGTTTTCCCCTGGCTGCCTGCGCTCCTGACTCCACTCAGCTCCACATTCTCCCCGGAGCTGCTGGGATGCAAACGTGTACGTTTCTAGAGAGCAGGTTCATGTTTGCAGGGGGCTCTTTTTGGATGACTCCGGCAGATTCACCTTGGACTTCTAGATAACACTCGTTCTTCAGTTACTTCATTAGAAAAAGGCTGGGAAGCCCTGGCTTATATTATAGCCTGTTGTTAGATTATTACAAACTTTTAAATTTTTACCCAAATACTTGTAGTATTTAAAAATCAAATATGCCAGACATGGTGGCTTGCACCTGTAATCCCAGCACTTTGGGAGGCTGTGGCAGGAGGATTGCTTGAGCCCAGGAGTTGGAGCCCAGCCTGGGCAACATGGTGAAACCCTGTCTCTACTAAAAACACAAAAAAATTACCCAGGTGTGGTGGCGCACACCTGCAATCCCAGCTCCTTGGGAAGCTGAGGCAGGAGAACTGCTTGAACCTGGGAGGCAGAGGTTGCAGTGAGCTGAGATCACACCACTGCACTCCAGCCTGGGTGAAAGAGCGAGATTCCGTACCCTCCGTCCCCCACAAAAAAATCACGAAATTCCCTATTTCACCTAGCCTTTTTTAGGGAAAGCAACTAACATATTTCTTGTGAACTAGGGGGTTGAAGTTGAATTATCTTCATCTTAGTTTCTGCTGAGCACCCCCCAAGGCATAGTCCATGGGCCAAATGCCACGGAGAGGAGCAGGACCAGCAGCTACCTGGACTGTGACACCAGGTGGTCTCAAGCGAGCTCACGCTTCTGCTGGGGATGTCATCTATAAAGAAGCTGGAAGTTTGAGGATGAGTTTTAGAGGCTACTGAGCAGCTATGAATCTTACCACCCATGGAGGAAGGCGGTGGGGTTTCTGCTTCACCTCCAATCAACAGAAGACAGTGTGTAGAGGGGAGGCCCTGAGAGTCAGGAGCCAAAGATAGACAGGGCCGGCCAGAGGGAGCACACCCTCCAAAGTGAGGGAGCTGCCAACAGAAGAGGGCAGGGGGCACGCCTGTGAAAGCTCAGGAAAATGCACCACGGCTGAAGTCAGTTCACAGCAGTATCGGCGAATGAGGAACTGCTCCCCACCTCATGCCCCCTCAGCAACTTGGGCAAAAGAGTGACAGCACCAGGTGGGCAAATAAAATAAGGCCGAGGCCAAACATAAGCTGCTCTCCCTCTGCAGAGCGCGAGGTTCCCTGTGGCCCACAATGGAAGGGGCGGCCTCTCTCCAAATGCAGCTCGAAGGACTCAAAGGAGTTGTTCCTGTGCTGGGCGGGGACTCCGTCTGCCCAGGGCACGGCTTGCCCTACATATCGCCTAGGGACAGCAGGAGAACAAGCCCTAGAGAGGAAACTTAGACAGTGGGAGACCAAAACAAAGGTGCTTTTGATTGGATTGAGCTTGTTCACCATAGCAGTAGGACTCGCATTTTGAACATGTTCTGCAATTGTGTTATTTGCCTTCTCAAACTGAATATGTAATTGATCAGCTTCAGTTCACCGACAGTGGGGTATGCTTACTAATTTGATGGATTCGGTGACAGTGATTTCTACCTGCTGTGATGATGGAATCTGAGACCTCCATTTCTCATTTTTTCTTTTTCTGGTAATTTGGGAGAGACAGACGGGAATTTGGTATGGAAAGGTGGCTTTTAGGATTCTCAATGAAAAACTGCCAATAAGCAGTGTCTCAGAGCCAAACATATGAAAGGGGAGAAAACCTATAATCCTTGGAGCATTTTTAATTTTTGGAGAAACAGCAATACCAGTTCACAGAAGAGGATGAGAATTCCAGGGAGCCGTGGCCAGGACTGAGGCGGAGGAATGAATGCTGACGAGACGGCGGCTGCGGCACCTCCCGAGAAGCAGTCACTTCCCTGAAATACGGGCCCTGCTCACGGATCCCAGGCGAGAGCTGTACTTAGAGGGCAGAAATCAGACTTGGAGGAAATCAGAACGGGGTGGCCTCTAAGGAGTGGGCTGGGCTGACTGGGAAGCAGAAGCAGCTTTCCTGAAAGGGTTCTGAAGTGACACAGGGGTCACATTTGTTACTTTGAAGATTTGTGCATTTTACTGTATGTAAATCTTTTTTATTTTTATTATTATTAAAGTTCTAGGGTACATGTGCATAACGTGCAGGTTTGTTACATATGTATACTTGTGCCATGTTGGTGTGCTGCACCCATCAACTCGTCATTTACATCAGGTATAACTCCCAATGCTATCCCTCCCCACTCCCCCTCCCCATGATAGGCCCCGGTGTGTGATGTTCCCCTTCCCGAGTCCAAACTGTATGTAAATCTTACCCATCCTCCAAAAACAGTAAACGAGTTAATGATATACACTTGGAAGTGGTTAGGGGCGGGTACTGCCTGCAATATACTTAGAAATGCATAAAAAATAAGTTAGATGGAAGAATGGAAAGTTATGTGATATAGAAATATAGCAAAATGGGTGACTGTAGAATTGAGATGAAAGATATACAATTATTTCAAGTCTCTGTAGGTGTGAAATTTTTCATAAAAAAATACTGGGCATGGGTACACCTTTGCTGTATTGGCAAATGTCCTTCTGAAACTCAGAACCCATGCGTTTCCCTCCAGGCCTAGGACAGCTGTCAGTTTCTAACCTTGACAGTATACATGCTACTTGTGAGTACAGAAACACTAGGGTTTTTGTATGTGGAATACCATCATTTAGATTCTTAAAAATCTGAATTTTGGCCAGGTGCGGTGGCTCACGCCTATAATCCCAGCACTTTGGGAGGCCAAAGCAGACAGATCACCTGAGGCCAGGAGTTTGAGACCAGCCTGGTCAACATGGGGAAACGCCATCTCTACAAAAAAATGCAAAAATTAGCCCGGGCGTGGTGGTGGGCGCTTAATAGTCCCAGCTACTTGGGAGGCTGAGGCAGGAGAATCACTTGAACCCGGGAGGTGGTGGTTGCAGTGAGCCGAAATTGTGCCACTGCACTCCTGCCTGGGTGACAAGAGAGAGACTCCGTCTCAAAAACAAAAAACAAAACAAAAAAACCCCTTAATTTTAACCTTCTTCCCCGCCCCCCCCCCCCCCCCCCCCCCCCGTAAACCTTCTCTGTGGCCATGCATTTTTACATCTTTTTTTTGAGACAGGGTCTCACTTTGTCACCCAGGCTGGAGTGCAGTGGTGGATTCATAGCTCGCTGCAGCGTCCATCTCAAGCAATCCTCCCACCTCAGCTTCCCCAGCAGCTGGGACTAGAGGTGCGTGCCAGCACACACAGCTAATTTTCATATTTTTGGTGAAGATGAGGTTTTGCCATGTTGCCCAGGCTGGTCTTGAACTCCTGGGCTCAAGCAATCCATCTGCCTTGGCCTCCCAAAGTGCTGGGATTACAGGCAGGAGCCACCGCACCTGGCCAAATTTTTACATCTTAATTTGAGTCCAAGGAATTATGCTTGCCTTGCCGCATGACAGACTCCTGATGTACATGGTGGGCTCCTGATGTACAAAATCCTGGTGCTCACGGGACTGGGAGGTGGAGCATCTTCATTTTCGTAAGAAACTTTCCCCAGGACCTTGGTGGAACGCTTTTAGGATGGGGAACTTTAAGGCAAACAAGAGGGAGTAGTAGGGGACTACGGGAAGGTGGAAGGGACAGGCCCCCAGCCCTATTCTGAACCCTTGCTTTGGAGCCAGAACGCCTCCGCCCTCCAGGGACAGACCCCCGACCCCCCTCCTAGAAACCTGACCTCTCCTGCTCCGACCGCCTTCCCCATTATCCTTCTTGGAGAAACTCAAGCAGAAGGACAGAGGAGCCTCAGACTTGGATCCCAGCTTCTGAGAACACAAGGGAGATGCTGCTGGCCACACCCCAGGTTCGTCTGCAGCACAGAACCTAGCAGATAATCAACAAGCAGGGTCCGCAGTCACCCACTCTCAGGGGGCACTTCCTAGGGAAGCAGGGACAAGGGACACCAGAGTGTTTCTCAGACAACCAACATTACTTAAGATTCAGGGAAAACTATTTGAGGGTTATTTTTATATTAAGATAATCATGGATGTATTATAGAGTGAAAAATTCCTATCATCTTTCTTTCTTTTCTTTTTTTTTGAGACGGAGTCTTGCTTTGTCACCCGGGCTGGAGTGCAGTGGCCGGATCTCAGCTCACTGCAAGCCCCGCCTCCCGGGTTGACGCCATTCTCCTGCCTCAGCCTCCCGAGTAGCTGGGACTACAGGCGCCCGCCACCTCGCCCGGCTAGTTTTTTGTATTTTTTAGTAGAGACGGGGTTTCACCGTGTTAGCCAGGATGGTCTCGATCTCCTGACCTCGTGATCCGCCCGCCTCGGCCTCCCAAAGTGCTGGGATTACAGGCTTGAGCCACCGCGCCCGGCCTCCATCTTTCATTACAGTAGATTTTGAAGCAATTTTGCCAAGCTCTTATAAACTACACCCCTCAACTCCGAAGAGCACATATTTTACTCCTCCGATACCACTGAGGAAGCCTCACTGGAAAATCTGGGCAGATATGATTGCTAGATGGAAGAACTCACAGACAGTGGTGACTTCTGGGGCAGGGAGGACAATGACGGGGATTTCCAGGCTCACACTACACAGTGCTGAGTCTTTTTCCTGTGTAACAGGAAGCAGACAAAAAGAAAAACCCTAATCAAATTAAATACATGTGGTTTCAGAGGGAAAAAAACAAGCGAGTGGCTGGATGAGGGTGTGTGGGAGCCTGAGTGCAGGTGAATTCTGGGACGCTGTCGGCGAGAGGACCCCTGCACTCCGAGTCTGCGGGGCAGATGTTTGCCCAGGACGGGCTCACTCGGGTGAATGGGGGCCCTCCAGGATTTCTGGAGCAGATAGTGTGGGAAGAACAGGGATATTGGAGTCCGAGACCTGAGTCCTGGCCGTGAGGGCATAGGCAAGCCGTTCTAAGTCCAAGTCCCCATGTCTGAGGTAGCCCCAACACTCTGTCTGCAGAGGGTGCCGTTAGGTGAGAGCTACGTATATTACATGCCAGGTGCATTCCAGGTCCTCAGTAAGTACCACTCTTCCCCAGTGCAGCGTAGTAGAAAAAAATCTTTCAACACTGGCAGCAGTGGGAAACGGTAAAAGGACGAGGGCCAAGAGGCCCAGAAGCCAGGGCACCGATTTGACACCAAGCTACACGAAGGACGGCCACCGGCACAAGCAGCAGCAGCAGCAGGCCTCTCGGAGCCGTGAACATGATCTCCCTCCAGGGCTGACGGAGGCAGCCAGGCCTCTGACATGTGATTACACAGGAAGAGAGAGGCCTTTTCAACCTAGTGTTTAAAGACACAACAGCCGGGTAAGCATTTTGGTTATTTTTAGTTAAAGAAAAACAGCTTTCTCCAAGGGCGACAAAGTGAACTGAAGGTCAGAAGGAAGCTGGGTGCGGGCTTCTTGCAAGCTCTTGCTCTAAAACCTGGAAGTGAGGAGAGAGGGCCCTCCGGAGCTCTGGGGAAGGTTGGCGCACACAGGGGTTCCTTTGGTGGGGGAGGAAGAGCTGCTAGCCCACACATGGTCACTGGATTGGTCTGAGTGGGTTCCAAGGCGACTGCCACGTGCCAGTCCACTGACATGATCGACATTAACATTCTTGGGTGACATTAAATTAAGGAATGACACAGGGAACCAAGAGAGTGGCTTATTCGGTTGGATTCTGAATCACAATCAGGAAATAGTCTTTATCTGCAAAAGAAAAAAATGATACAAAAAATCACTCAATGTAAAATGAGAGAAAAACACACAAGAAAGCAAATAAACCATTAAATCACTAACCATAAAATGAGAAAGGGGGTGAAAGCAATAAAAAGCATCAATGCTCAGCATCTCCAAATGCTGGGAAAACAAGATAAACCTGTAACGTTCCTGCGGGGGCTCCTGGGGCCTCCCCGTACCGGGCAGCAGGCACTCTACAGTGTGTCCCCTCTTCTAATCCTCTCCACGACAGTGGCAGCAGGTAGGCAGGATTCTCACCCCTGTTTTCCAGGTCGGGGGACTCTGGTTCAAAGAGCTCCAATGAATTGCCTAAGGCCATGGTTCTCAAACTAGGGGCATCCCAACTACCTGGAGGGCTCCACTCCCAGAACCATCATTTAGTGGGGCTGGGGCAAAGCCCAAGAATTTGCGTTTCTCTAACGAGTTCCCAGGTGATGCTGACGTTGTAGGCTGTGGGAGGACCACTGGCTTAAGGTTACCCAGCTACTTAGTGTCAAAGATGGAATTCCGACATAACTTCACTGGACTTGGGGTAGTGTCATTTTCTTTTTTTTCTCTCTTTTTCCCCTCCCAAGACAGGGTCTTGCTCTGTCGCCCAGGTTGAGTGCAGTGGTGCGATCATGACTCACTGCAGCCTTGACCTCCAGGGCTCAGCTGATCCTCCCGCCTCAGCCTCCTGAGTAGCTGGGACTACAGGCACACCCCACCAAACCTGGGTAAATGTTTAAGAAGATTTTTGTAGAAGGTCAGGTGTGGTGGCTCATGTAGCACTTTGGGAGGCCAAGGTGGGCAGATCACTTGAGGTCAGGAATTCAAGACCAGCCTCTGGCCAACATGGTGAAACCCTGTCTCTACTAAAAATACAAAAATTAGCCAGGCTTGGAGGCAGGTGCCTGTAATCCCAGCTACCTGGGAGGCTGAGGCAGGAGGCCTGCTTGAACTTGGGAGACAGAGGTTGCAGATCGCCTCACTGCACTCCAGCCTGGGTGACAAAGTGAGACTCCATTTCAAAACAAAAAAAGTTTTTTGTACAGATGGGGTCTCACTATGTTGCCCAAGATGGTTGCAAACTCCTGGGCTCAAGTGATCCTCCTGTCTCAGCCTCCCAAAGTGTTGGGATTATAGGTGTGAGCCACCATACCCAGCCAGCTAATGTCAATTTCTGTCATAAACTCAATTTGTTGGCTTTCCAGAACCTTCTGAATAAGAAAATTTCAAAAGGGGACAAAGCTGCCTGGATTCCAGCTCCAGGGATCTGGCCCAGTAAGGAGGAATATCCACCATGAAATCACAGCAAGTCCAAGTCCTTGGAGGTGAGCCTGAGTGCCTCCCATTTTACTGAAGAGGAAACTGGGGAAGTGGTATTATTGGATTTAGGGCTTGATAATTTGGAATAAAAGACACTGATATTACTGACTGTGCCTGTTTTTATCAGTGGCTTGTTAATTCTGTTTTCATTAGTGATTTTTATGTATGCAGATTTACCCACGTAATCCAACTGCAAACATTGATCAAGGCTTCTTTGTATCCCAGTCTGGGCCACCCACTTCTCATACGGCCCCTCAGTGAGCCCTCGAGTCACTCTGAGAACACGGAGGCTCAGAGAGTTAAAGGGCTTGCCCAATCCAAGGAAAATCCACAGGTGGAGTGGGGACAGGGACCTGGGTTTGACCCCATACTCTGAACTGCCGTGGTCTGCTGCCCCCTGCTGAGCATGAAAGAAATGGCAGGACCTCAGCCAAGTTGCTTTGTGGCTGTTCAGAGCCAAGCCTAAAGCTTGGTTCTTCCCACAAAGATGGGCTGTGGCAACTGGGAAGAAACAGAAGTGAAATGACTCACAGTTTCATGGCTAACCAGTCTGCATACATAAAAATCACTAATGAAAACAAATAATTAACAAGCCAATGATAAAAACAGGCACAATCAGTAATATCAGTGTCTTTTATTCCAAATTATCAAGCCCTAAATCCAGTAATACCACTTCAAGTGCTTTGTGACAGGTAATGTGTACTGAAGGTTGGGTAGGCTGAGTTAGTTACCTCAGCTTTAGTATTAGTGAAGTTAATAAGTGAAAACTAGACGTCTGTTCTTTTTTGTTTTGTTTTTTGAGACAGGGTCTCGCTGTCGCCCAGGCTGGAGTGCAATGGCACGATCATGGCTCACTGCAGCCTCAACTACCCAGACTCAAGCGATCCTCCTGCCTCAGCCTCCCAAGTAGCTGGGAATACAGGTGCCACCATGTCCGGCTAACAAAAGTTTGCGTTAAGATGTCCTGGCCGGGCATAGTGGCTCATGCATATAATCCCAGCACTTTGGGAGGCCGAGGTGGGAGAATCGCTTGAGCCCAGGAGTTTGAGACCAGCCTGGGCAGCATAGTGAAACCCTATCTCTACCAAAAAAAAAGTCTGGGTGTGGCGGCGCATACCTGTGGTCCCAGCTACTAGGGAGGCTGGGGTGGAAGAGTTGCTTGAGCCTGTGCGTCTGAGGCTGCAGTGAGCCATGATCGCACCACTGCACTGCAGCCTGGACAAGAGCTAGACCCTGTCTCCGAAAAAAAACGTCTGTTCACGTGGGCGGTTCTGGGCCAGGGTGGGGTGAATTTGGCACACATGTGGGGAGCCACGCTGTCTGGAACACCTGCTGCTGTCTGCAGCCTGGGAAGCAGCTCCTCAGCTGGATGGAGTCAGGCCAGGCGGTGGGAAGGAGTGGATCTCCCTCCTGGGCCAGGCTGCTTCAGGCTGCCCACGATGTGTAGGGTGCTAACTACAGTCTCATATGGACACCTCCGGCAGTAGCCAGGCCTGCTCTACGCCCATGGCCAGCCCTGGGTCCTGTGCTCTGTAGCCATCCTGAGGCAATTCAGCGCCAGTGCCTCCTAGGCTCTGCGTGGTGGCTCCTGACCACAGGAGTTCTGCACCAAAACCCAATTATTTTTTCTTGGCCACATAAAAGTGGGTATGTCAAAGTGTCAAATCACTGGTTTTCATCCTAACACTATGCCCCACAGACATCCCTGACTCCATCCCCACTGCTGACCCCACCTCTGACCCACATCAGTGGGGTGTCAGCAGTGGAGGGAGGTTTACAGAGTCATTCATTTATTTAATCAATGGATATTTGCTAGATGCTTACTATGTGCTTACAAGCCCCTGCCCTCATGGAAGTTACTCTCAAGTGGAGGAGATGGCCTTAAAAATGCAGGTAAGCATTTGGTGGCGAGGAAGGACTGAGTGGCAGCAGTGAGGCTGAGCCAAAGAAGCATGCTCTGTGTGTAAGACAAGCTCAGTGCACCACTGTCTTCCAGGACGGCGCCGCGTGTGTGCAGGAGAGACAGAGTGTGACTTGAGAGCACGGGCGCCCCCTGCAGTGCTGCCAAGGCGAGGGACTGGCCACCTCATCCTCCTCCACTGACAAGGTCGTGGGATCTCCGGGCCTGTGAACCCCAAGGAGAACCCCCTACTTGGGAGCTGCCCATTCTGGACTCAAGCACCAACCACACTCATGGGCTCTGAATGCCTGTGGGTCTTCAGGGCCAAACTGGAGATGCCATTGCTGCCAAGTTGAGACTTGAATGGCCAGGAGCTTTCAGATGACGCTGTCCTTCCGGAGGAGACACTCTCAGGAGCTTTATGCCAAGGGACACTGTCCGTGAAGAATTTGTCTGATTTGGAGACCATGTAATTTGCTCCCTTCCCCCATACCCTGAACTCCCAGTCAGCCATTGGGAAGCATAAGGTCTGCTATGCACAGGGTGAGTAGAGGCATCGTTCCCAGCCTTTTTTTTTTTTTTTTTTTTTTTGAGACAGTCTCGCTCTGTCTCCCAGGCTGGAGTGCAGTGGCGCAATCTCAGCTCACTGCAAGCTCCGCCTCCCAGGTTCAAGAGATTCTCCTACCTCAGCCTCCCAAATAGCTGGGATTACAGGTACGCGCCACCACGCCAGGCTAATTTTTATATTTTTAGTAGAGATAGGGTTTCAACATGTTGGTCAGGCTGGTCTCGAACTCCTGACCTCGTGATCCACCTGCCTCGGCCTCCCAAAGTGCTGGGATTACAGACGTGAACCACCGTGCCTGGCCTCTCAGCCCGACTTTTAGGGGAGTGAAGCTTTGTCCTCTGCAGCCACACAACATGACGTCCTGGGAGGGATTTCAGTTTAAATCTGATTCCAAGGCTTTTTCCCCCAACCCAGGTCAACACACTCAACCAGGCAGGGTGGCTCAGGACATCAGCACAGCACCGTCCCCTACTCGACATTTTACAGATGTAGATTTCCAGGTGTTCTGTGACTTGCCCAGGGTCACGCTTGTGGGAGGCAAAGCTGGGAAAACAGATTCTGCGCCTCCTGCAGTCTTTTCTCCCTGATGGATCAGGCAGTACACATGGACGGCGTGATTTTGGAATAAAAGACTCTTATGTTCTTTTTTTTTTTTTTTTTTTGAGACGGAGTCTCACTCTGTCGCCGGGGCTGGAGTGCAGTGGCCGGATCTCAGCTCACTGCAAGCTCCACCTCCCGGGTTCACGCCATTCTCCTGCCTCAGCCTCCCAAGTAGCTGGGACTACAGGCGCCCGCCACCTCGCCCGGCTAGTTTTTTGTATTTTTTTTTAGTAGAGACGGGGTTTCACCGTGTTAGCCAGGATGGTCTCGATCTCCTGACCTCGTGATCCGCCCGTCTCGGCCTCCCAAAGTGCCGGGATTACAGGCTTGAGCCACCGCGCCCGGCCCAAGACTCTTATGTTCTTCTCTGTGACTGACTTGCTCTGTCCCCACCCCTCTAGGGAGTGTCCCAGGGAAACTGTGGGCTGCTGTGACTGGCTCTATAGTTCTTTCCTTCCCATCCTTCCAGGCCTGGTGACAGAGCCTACGCTGGTCTGCTGCGTGGAGCAGCTGACTCCCCATCAAATGACCTCAGAACTCTGTGGCCTCTGTGTTGCCACGTCCAGAGCACTCAGTGTCCCCAGATCCTCCGCTGCCTTCCTTTATCCGGGTCCTAATCCTAATCCTATCACCTCCTGCCCTAAAAACCTTTGCTTGCAAGATCAAGTCCATGCAACTGAGTTAGGTGTTTGTGGCCCCTTCTCAACTGGACCAAGTCTCACCTCCCACTCCTCCCCACTCACACCCTGATGCCCTAGATAAGCGGCACTGCAGTGGAAGTGCACCATCACACGCACACATGACGCACGCACACTCAACTATGTGGCTCAGCCAAGAAAAAGCAGGGTGAGAAGTCACGAGGCAGAGATGGTCCTGGAGCCTCTGTCTGCCACCCTAGTCCATGAGTGAGAGCGAGGGGGCCGGGCAGGAGATGTGGCTCTGTTGCTCGCTCCTGTGCTCCCATCCTTGTGGGCTCCTCCCAGAATGAGCATCTCCTCACCCTGAGAATGATCCTAAGGACTAAACACAGGCCTTGGTTGCACCACACAGCCCTCAAAGGCAAGGCAAACACCTCGTGTAAAAGAAACACAGCAATCTGCTCCGGTGCGGGAGGAAGAGCTGGCTGCAACGGGCCTAAAGACAGGCCTGGTCTTTACAAATGGGCAGAGAACATGTTTTCAAGGATAAAATGATATGGTACTTTTTTGCTTTACATTTTGGAGCAGAATCACTGAATATTCTTCCAAATGTGGCTTTCCGCCCCTCCGCCTTGCTCACACTGCTTCCTGTGCCCTTAAGATTCAGTTCCAGTGTCCCCTCTTCTGGGAAGCCTTTGCAGACAGCCCCAGACAGGCCTGGCCACACCCTCCTCTATGTCCCAAATGCCTTTGAGTTTTCTCCTATCAAGGCAGGGGGGACACGCATGATGCTCATGTGTCTGTCTATCCCAGGAGACTGGGTTCCCCTCTGGGGCCAGTCCCTGGGCGGATCTGCTGGGGGACACCAGCTGGAGGCTGGCTAGGCAGTGAGGCAACAACCCAATTCCTTCAACTGCTCGGGCCCTGCTTGGATCTTCTGGAGACACCACTGCACCAGGCCTCCTGATGAGGCAGAGAATGTGCCGTGAGGTCTGTTCCTACATGGGGAGGTAGAAGACCCCTTACCTGGTGCAACCATAATTTCATTTTTCTTGGAGCGAATTCGAAGGAAGGTGAGATCGTTCTGAGGGTCGATTTCACGCACGGTGCTTCGTGCCTTCAGGATGAAGCTGTGCATGAGGCTGGCGTACTGGGTGGTGGTGGGGTTGTCCATGGTGCTCTTGATGGGAATGCCTGAGGGGAGAGCAGATGGAGCCTGAGAGGATGGGGAGCCCCTTCTGCCGAGCTCCCACCCACACCCCTAGTGGAGAGAACTGGAATAGCAATTCTCAGTCAATGCCACCATCCGCAGAGGGCTTGCTATGTGACAGGCACGGTGCTGAGCCCCAAAGCATGCCAGTGCCATGCTCTAGAACTACTCCACGGGTGGCAACACCATCTCATCCCCCTGCGAGGCAATAGGAGCTCTGAGTGGTGAGGCAACCTGTCTGTGGTCACACAGTGGGGCAGGGCTCACAGGCAGGCCTGCTGTCTCACTCCCGGTTCCTTTCCCACAGTGGGGCAGGACTCACATGCAGGCCTGCTGTCTCACTTCCGGTTCCTTTCCCACAGTGGGGCAGGATTCACATGCAGGCCTGCTGTCTCACTCCCGGCTCCTTTCCCACAGTGGGGCAGGATTCACATGCAGGCCTGCTGTCTCACTCCCGGCTCCTTTCCCACAGTGGGGCAGGATTCACATGCAGGCCTGCTGTCTCACTCCTGGTTCCTTTCCCACAGTGGGGCAGGATTCACATGCAGGCCTGCTGTCTCACTCCTGGGTTCCTTTCCTAGGGCTGATTGGTTCCCAGAAGTAAAAAGAGACACTAGCTCTGATTGTCTTCCTAGGGCACTAGGAAGGCAAGGGTAGGCAGAAGAGGACACGGTGGCAAAAGAAGCAGGTGAGTCAGAGAGGCTTTTTGAGCCAAGTGATGTCAGGAGAAGAGGTTGTAGTCATCACTTGTCTGCAAGGGATAAGACGACCAGATCACCAGGGCTGCTGCTGGCTCCTGGATGGCCACAATGTGCATGGCAGGGCCCTGCAAGGCCTTGCTCTACAGATGAAGCTTCCTGAGGATGGCACTAATGAGTGTGTCCATTATAATCTACCCACGATGGGGCGGCGATGGGGAAGGAGCCACCACGACTCTTTCTGTCCACGCTCACATTCCTGGGGGCCTAAGAAAACAAGACTGGGCCAGTTTCTTGCCACCAAGCAGGTCGGTCTGATAACTGCCTTTAGTTGAGTCCTAGGCTGGGTAGCTATGGGCCAGATTAATAGGGTCCTGGGCTCCAAATTGACCTGTGCTTACACCCGACTCTGCCCTTCACAGCTATGCAGCCTTGGGCATGTGATGAAACCTCCTGAGCTTCCACTGCCTTATCTGTAAAATAATATCTGTGCTTCCAAGTGCTGCTGGGCGGGCTGAATACTGCTTAATTCATTTAAGAATGTTTAGCAAGAGTACACTTAATAAATGTTAATAAATAAACACTATTCACACAGTAAATGCCATTTGCATTAATCTGAGGGGATGTGACTATTGCTTAAACCTGCAAGGGGCTTGCTAAAACACAGCCCACCCACCAAGGGCCAGGACCAGAGCCCAGGTAGAGCTCTGGGTTGGCTGTTCTTGCTACCTGGCCGGAAACCCTCCCCTTAGCTCATCTTTGGGCCCCAGTGGTAAGAGGCCTACAGTCTCAAGGCTTGGCATGGTTTGGGTGATCAGACCCCTTGACCTTCTCTTTTTACACACCACAAAGCCACCTTCTCACAGATCCCTCTGCCTGGAACTTTCTTTCCTTCCCCTATTCACTCATGATTCCCACTTTGGTCCCTGAGGTCTCCATCTTCGGGTGACACCTCTCATCCCCACTGGTGGCACCGACCCAGCACCACACAGCTTTCCCAGGCTGACACTACAGCATTACACTGTGATCATTATTCTATCCCCCACCACAATGTAAGTTCCCCAAGGGCTTGACCAAGTCTGATTTGCTCACTAGTGTCCCTAGTGAGCAATCATTAAGCTTTTATTGCTATTGGTAAGTGAGTGGTCAAAGGGTCTACTTTCACTAGTTTGGACAGATATTGGCATGAGGAGTCTGATCACATCCATATAAGCAGGAGCTGTGTAAAAGAGACAAGAAACTAAACATCTGCTGGCTCACTCCAAAAACAAAAGAAAATGAGGAAGTACAGGGCCAAGGACCAAAACCGGGAAGAAGTTCAAACAAGGACAAAGATTAATTCCAGATTCACTGGATGCCAGAGCTGGAGGAGACCTCAGAGACAGCCTAGTTATTATTAGGCCACCTGCTCCCAGCCTCTGCCTTCACAAATGAACACTGTAGAGCCTGCAGAAGTAGCTGGTCATCTGGGAGGCACAATTTCTAACTTGGGGCTCTGATCTGCTGGGATATACCCCCAGGCTCTTCCAACACACCCAGTTCCTTCAAGCAATAAAAGACAACTAAAAAATTCAACAGACACTTTAATCAAACACCAACTCTGTGCCAACACCATCCTAAGTACTACAGACAGCAGTGAACACAAGAGACCAATCTTTGTCTTCACTTATTCTGCCTGTGTGAGTAGCAGCAGAGGATGGCAGGGGGTCTGGAAAAGTAAAAACAGAATGAAATTTCCCTTGCATTTTCGGTAAAACTGCTTAAATTCACACTTTTATTATGAAACACCATTTGAGTCTAGTCAAGGCAGAGACGTCAAAAGGCAGTGGCAGGTGGCTGGAAAGTATCGGGACTTGGGTATGTCATGGGTTCAGGGGCAGGAGCAGGAGCAACCACTCTGGGCTGGGGTGATCAGGGAGGGGGTCCTGAAGAAAGAAGCAGCTGAGCTGAATGTTGGGGGTTGGGTAGGAAAATCCTAGATAAGATCATAGGCATCCCATTACAATTATCCCCAAATCATCATCTTTAATGGAAGCTTCCAGAGGGCTTAAAGGCCCCATGGATCAGTGGGAAGTGTGATCAACCCAGATTCCGGGTTCTGACCACGTTCATCTACAGCTGGGTGACCTCGGGCAGTTATCCACACCTCTCTCAGCTTTGGGTTTCTCATCTGCAAACTGGGCAAACCCTTGCCTCACAGGGTCACTGTGTGAGATGTAAATGAGACACTGACGTGGGGGCCCTGAGAATGGGACACAAGTTAAAGACACACACACACACTGAGACATTCATAGGCATTTTGTGCCAGGCACTATTCTAAAAGCTTCCCCTAGAGAAAGGCAGAATTATGATCCACATTTTACAAATTAGAAAACTTAACAGAGAAAGTGGCTTATGCCCAAAACCACATAGCTGGTAAGTAAGTAGGGCCCAGATTCAAAGCCAGGCAGGCTCATTCTGCATTCCATGTTCTCAGCTATGCTGCGATCAGCCCCATGAGTATACAAAAAGGCAGCACTCACTAGCATCCAAAAGGTAAGCAGCTGGGGCTTCCCAGTGAAAAGCCTTGGCTTTAGGGGCAGTTTTAAGGCAAGAATGAGGGCCTCCCCTGTGCGAGTACTGTGGAAGCCTGGGGGTCAGAGCTGGGGCCGCTGGACCCCGGGGTTGTTTCCTTGGAGTCAAAATGTCCAGTCCCAGAAGACAGTTTCTCTCTTAGTGACAGAAGTCTTTTAGGTCTTGGAGCAAGAAGTGCCCCAAAGAGATTCCCTGGACCATCACAGGACTCGAGGCAGTTGAGGGCTAAAGAAGGAAAGGAGCTGCCTCAGGCCAGCTAACTGATCAGGGCAGCCCTGAGCAGGGGGCCTGCTCCTGCCTCCACAGTGTCCCAAGGGCTCCCAGCCTCCTGTAAATGAAATAACCACATGGTTTAATCAGAACTAGGCAGGGCTGGGGAGCACATTCTGTCTAGCTCTGCGCTTGCCAGGGTTCTGCTGACTTGGAAATCAACATTTTTTTTTTTTTTTTTGAGACAGAGTTTCACTCTTGTCGCCCAGGCTGTAGTGCAGTGGTGTGATCTCGGCTCACTGCAACCTCTGCCTCCTGGGTTCAAGCGATTCTCCTGCCTCAGCCTCCCGAATAGCTGGGATTACAGGTGCCTGCCACCATGCCCAGCTAATTTTTATATTTTTAGTAGAGACGAAGTTTCACCATGTTGGCCAGGCTGGTCTCGAACTCCTGACCTCAGGTGATCTACCTGCCTTGGCCTCCCAAAGTGCTGGGATTATAGGCGTGAGCCACCGCGCCCGGCTGGAAATCAACATTCTATCCAAGGACATAGCACCTCCACTTTGTTGCCCTTGATGGCTTTCATTCTGCTTGATTTAAGTAGGAATTGCTGAGAACTCTGCTTCTCCAAAACAAGTCCTAGACCGACAACACACATAAGAGGCTCTCTAAGAGCACTGAAAAAATTAGAGCCCACTGAATACACTGGGCCAGAGAATTTGGGGGGCCCCGCAACTGGGCATGCCCTGACCTCTTGGGATGTCCACATGTGTCTGTAAAGGTGGCCGCAATAGCATCTACCCTATGAGGCAGCCAAGAAACACATAAACAAACTGTGCCCGGCAGCACGCCAGGCATGTGACAGATACAGGTACTGCTGTATTACCTCCACCCACAGAGCTGCCTGTAAATCCTGGCCTGTGGGAGCAGCCTCTGGGCTGGGCACTGAAAGGCCTACATACTTCATTATTATTATTATTATTATTTTTTTTTTTTTTGAGACGGAGTCTCGCTCTGTCGCCCAGGCTGGAGTGCAGTGGCTGGATCTCAGCTCACTGCAAGCTCCGCCTCCCGGGTTCCCGCCATTCTCCTGCCTCAGCCTCCAGATATTATTATTTTTAAAGAGACAAAGTCTTGCTCTGTGCTGGAGTGCAATCACAGCTCACTGCAGCCTTGAACTCCCGGGATCAAGGAATCCTCCTGTCTCAGCATCCTGAGTAGCTAAGATTACAGGCGTGTGCCACCACACCTGCCTAATTTTTATTTTTATTTTTTGGAGTTAGGGTCTCACTATATTGCCCAGGTTGGTCTTGAACTCCTGGGCTCCAGTGATCATCCTGCCATGGCCTCATAAAGTGCTGGGAACAGGTGTGAGCAACCATGCACCACACCCAGTTATTATAACAATTATTAATCTACTCATTAAGGCATCTAACATGTTTGCAAAAATTTCAGGTTTTTTCCTTTGGGATTATTGCCTTTGAACACAGTCCTCGGGAATCACCAAATCAAAGGGGCTGATGGCTACACCCACTGTGGTTGGTTCATTTAACGTTCACTGACCTGACTCTGCGGCCTGTGGTGAATGACACGGGAAAAGAGGTGAGTCAGGCATGGTCCTGGTCTTTCTCCATTGGCCACGCTGCTCTATCAGCCGCAGCGTCTCAGTGGACTCCTCTCCTCCCAGCCTCACATAAACTGGTTTATGTTATTTTTGTAAACTCCAGTAGGGTAGTTTTTAAATTGGCCAAATCCCTTCCCAAATTAAAACCAATGTAGAAACACGAACTGATGGTTCTTAGTATGTGTGCTCTGACTGAAGTGGATGACAGGAACCTCAGCCTCTACCTCTACTCCCAGGGTAGCACAGGACCCCTAGGTTTAAGGAACACAGCCCTGAAAACATGATCTGAGGCAGTCTCTCCGAGGAAAGGCCTTCGGAAAGAGACAGAACTGCTGTGAATCTTAGGCCTGTGGCTCTCACTGAAGCCTCTTCTGATTAGAATCTATCCTCTAAAGCAGAATTTTCTAAACTTGTCTGATCATAAGAATCTCCTGGGGTGCTTGGTAAACACACAGATTCCTCAGGTCTTGCTTTGGCCCTAATAAATTAGACTTTTTGGTGCTGAGGCCTGGAAAGCTATGTTTAACAGGATCCCCGGGTGATTTCAAAGAATGAATACATTTGGGAAACACTGTGGCCTAGAGGCATAAAGTATGTGGATGCCCCCAACCCAACAGGGGAACCCCATCAGGTAAATCAGAGTTTGTATGAACAAATGCCTCACAGCTCAAAACAGATGGTGACAATACTGTACTAAATGCTTTATGCTGTTCATTCTTAGTTACTCTTCAACTTATAAGGTAGATATAAGTATTATCCCCATTTACAGGCTTAAGCAACTTGGCCAACGTCACAAAGCTAGTCAGAAGATGAGGCAGAATTCAAACTCATAACTGCTGGATTCCAGAGTCCCTGTCCTTACTGCTGGCCTGGAGCGTGAGGGCCTGGGGGCCATTCTGGTTCTGACAGCATGGCATGGGAGAGAGCATCCAAGTGCACTCAGATGGGCTTGGATTTAAATCTCGACTGTGTGATGGTAGGCAGATCAATTACATTTCTAGACTCAGTTTTCACCATTGCAAAATGCAGACAATGGGGCCGTTTTAAGGAATATAAGAAAGAGTATGCGCGGCACCAGCCAGAATCCTGGCACAGAGCGGGGGTGTGCTAAATGTTCGCTCCCTTCCTGTCCAGTGCAGTCTGGGAAAATTAGTATCTGTACCCTTCTACCTATACAGATACCCACTCAGAAAGGGTTGTCGGGGTGGAGGAGAGCTGCAGGCACAGAGAAGTTAACTAGAGAACCATCCAGCCAATAAAGCAGAATCAACACAAATGGGTAGGTAATACCCACTTAATGGATTCACTAAAAAGTAGAAACAACAAAATTGGGCTAATGAACATTGTGGTGGCACTTAAAAAATTTGTTTATGTAAACCATGAAGCAATATTTTAAAAAGCTCATGTGTAAACATATGCCCAAGGGCAACAACTATTATTATGGTCCTCTCGAACTGTGCTGGACGAGGCTGAGGAAGCATGGAAGACTGAAGTGTGATCTGTCAGGGCGGTGGGACTGAGCAGATTTTCCCTTTGTGAGGACACTGGAAGTGGCTGGTCTGAATGCAGTGCTGTTTACAACTGATTGTCACAACCAGTTACCGATTTCTTTGTCCCTTCTCCACTCCCGCTGCTTCACCTGACTAGACTTAATGGGAAAAAAAAAAAAAGAACACTGGAGGTGTTAAAAATTAAAAAGGCCTAAAATTAGATCAGGTTCATGAAGGACTTTGTCAACAGCAAGTGCTATGCTGTGTTATGGCTGCTTCTGGGCCTGCCTGGGTGCGGGTCACGGCGGGAGGGAGGGCGTGTACCTTCTGTGTTCACGACGATGATTCCCTGCACTCCCTTCTGGCTCTGCAGTCGCTTCAGTGTCTCCTCCACCTCTGCCTGCCAGAAAACAAGACCAAGGTTAGGAGAAGCCAATAGGCAGGATTAACTTCCTCATACCCCAGGCAGATGAATCATATGTTTGTCTTCCAACAAACAAGTAATACTCAGGCACCTGGCACCCCCTGAAAGCTCCCCAAGCTGATCTGATGTGCTCCTCCGGCCACCGCCAGTGCCCAGAGCATCTGCTCACACCCCCATGCGGGACAGGGCTGCTCATGGCGCTTTGCCCACCAGGCACTATTATCCCACCCTCCTCAGCTGTTGGGGAGCAGAATATAAACACCATTCCCATGTATATACACGTCCATGACTCATATATTTGGCATAGCTGGGGGATGGGACTGATGATTTAAGAAAACCCAGAGAGTAGTGTCTAACAGGAAGACAACACTTGGTCATTTGCGGCCCAAAGAGCACATGAGGATAGACTGAGTGACTTCAGCAAGCATCCGAGATAGTGTGATGTGCAGCACTCAGCTATAAGAAGTGTGCCTTGGGAAGGGGCTCATTAATCTTGATTACCCAGAGACTGCTCAGGTGGGCTACTCCTGCACACAGCATCTGTAAGGGGCAGTCAGAGTCCATGTCCTCATTCTGCCATGCCAGGCCTCCTGTCACTCCTATCCTACCTTTCCCTCCACTCTCCAGCTCCATGACACACCTCCCTGTCTCTTCATCTTTTTATCCCACAAGGCCTCTTCTCTGCTGAAATTCAACAAACTCCTCCAGACCATCTAAGACATCATCTCCTCCACGAAGCCCTTACTGACCCCCCAGTCGATGGGGTCTGCCTACGTGTGACTCCCCAAATCCCTGGCTGTGCTTCTCTGGGACATGCATTAGGTACTATGTCTATTTCTTTTTTTGCTTGTTTGTTTTCTTCTTTTTTCTTTGCTTTTTTTTTTAATTTAATTTCTTTGTTGTTGTTGTTGTTGTTTCAGGTACTATGTCTATTTCTTAGAGACTCTACAAAGGTCTGTGGAGTAGACATGTGATAAATAGCTGCTTAACTGAACTAGGCCTAACTCTTCCTGTGGATGGAAACTAGCCCTGAGTATACCTGTTCTCAGACGGCCCCTTCCAGACTGATCTAGAATCCAGTCAGAAGCCCCTCAAAGGCTGAGAGTTGTTAGAAACAGACGCTCCATTCACCAAAAGAAAACAGTTCCTCACCCCCAGGGACTAATGAGTTGGGGTTGGGCGGGGGGTTGGAATCCTCAACACTGGGTGGACACAGCACAATGAATTCTTGTTTTTCTGGAAGGCACAAGGCTGACAATCCAGTCACTGCCACCCACTCCCCTGTGACAGAAGAATACTCTCAAACGCTGGAGGGAAGGGTAAACAAGTTGCTCCTATAAAGTGGCAAATGGCCTGATGCCTCTAAGATCTGGAGCCTGGGTAAAATGACAGGGTTCTGTGGACGTGAGAGTACAATGCAGTGGGTCATGCGTGTATGAGATCGAATGTCAGTCAACACATTCACTGAGCTCCTACTATGTGCCAGCGGCTATTGTGAAGGGGAGGAGTGGGGCACAATAGTGGTCACTGCTGGACAGTACCTAGTCTACCCTGGTCACCCTCCTGGAAGTTCATCAAGTACCAAAGTACAGTGACATCTGCAATAGCAAAATGCAGAAAGAACTAAAAATGCCCAACAATTAGGGAAAAGGCCAAGTAGATTATGGAACATTCATTAACAGGAATATAATACACATATTAACCATGGTGATTAGACCATGTTATACCATCACAAAAGATGTATGCTATAATGTTAAGTGAAAACAACAAAATGCAAAAATAAAGTGCTTTGGTGACTGCAATCACATGAAAACAAAAGGTTAGAGGAGATTATGAAAAAAGCCACATTAAGGGCAAGGCGTTATAGAAAGGTTTGATTTTCTTTTTTTCAAAACAGCCCTTTTCATTCTACTGTATTGTTTCTATTTAAAAACATTTTAATCCCCCATCTATGTATCCAAGAGAAGTCTATGATACAGGGGCCACAGGGCTCTGATACACTCAATGTTGTCAGAATAAGAATATGTAAGAATAACTTGGATGATAATTTAGGACAGCTCAATCTGCAATCAACCCGGAAAGAAAGGGGAAAGAAAGTGAAAGCCAAGATGTCAGAATCTAAATCCAAAACAGCCCCCAGAGATTAGAGAATGGGGCTGAAATGAAAAAGATGAAATTTCCTAAGACTGCTATTCATTCAGTAACTACATGGCAACCTTCCGTGTGCCAGAAATGTTCTAGGCCTGGGGATGCTGCAGTGAACAAAGTATAACAAAAATCCCATGTCATAAAACTGACATTTGTGGGAAGGGACATTAAATAAGAAAAAAGAAGTCAAACATAAATGTCAGCTATAGTACAGAAATGGGACCTGGAATGCAGGGGTGATGGGAATGTGAAATACATCGTCAGAGAACGCTCGCCAAGGCGACAGTGAGTAGACATCTGAAGGAAATGAGGGAGTTAGCCATGCCAGTTTCTGGGGAATGTTCCAGACAGCACCAAGAGCAAGCACAAAAGCCCTGGGGTGGGCAAGCGCCTGGCATATTCAGGGGGAAAACCAAAGGGGCTGGTGTGGCTGAAGGGCAGGGAGCAGGGGAGGGACGGCAGCTGGGGACCGCAGACGGCCTGGCAGATCAAGTGATGACCTTGGTTTTTACTGCATATGATTCATGGAGCCACTGTCAAGTTTTGAGGTAGAGAGTGACAAGACTTGCTTGTTTTCCAAAGGACCGCTCTGGCCGCTGTGTGGAGAATGGACAGCAGGGGGCGAACACAGCCCGAAGAGGCCTCCCATCCTTGCCCTGCCAGGTGCCGCTCTGGGTCTGAAGGAAACAAGCTTCCCTCCTTCACTCACTGCTTGATGTAACTACCTCCCAACCCTTTGGACTCAGCTGCAGAGCCTCCCGCCGGAGGCTTCTCTGACACCAGCCCCTCTGCTGGGCACCGAGGCCCCCAGCCTTCACAGCACTGACCACAATGCAGTGCAACTGTTTAGGTCACGTTCATCTCCTCCTCCAGACGCAAGGCACCCTGGGACCAGGAAACCAGACCAGACTTTATAGCCCCAGTACCTCGCAGAGGATAGGCTCAATAAATACTGAAGGAACAAATAAAAAGCATTTCTGCAACTATGTTTCACGAAATCAACCTTTTTAAGTACGGGAGGGGGGACATGGCCTCACAGTCCACAGTGTGAAAAAAGAGCTAAGGTTTAGGTGATCTGAAATTCAACGAGAACCAGACACTAAGATCTGGCTATACAAAAGTAAACACAAGCCAGGCGCACTGGCTCATGCCTGTAATTCCAGCACTTTGAGGGGCCAAAGCAGGTAGACTGCTTGAGCCCAAAAGTTTGAGACTAGCCTGGACAACATGGTGAAACTTCATCTTTACAAAAGATTAAAAAAATTAACCATGCATGGTGTCGTGTGCCTGTAGTCCCAGCTACTTGTGAGGCTGAGGTGAAAGGGTTGCTTGAGCCCAGGAGGTAGAAGCTGCAGTGAGCCATGATTGTGCCATTGTACTCCAGCCTGGACAACAGAGTGAGACTCCTCAAAAAAAAAAAAAAAAAAAAAAAAAAGAGGAAGAAAGAAAAATAAATGAAAGTAAACACACATCTCACACATCTATCAGGAATGGGAGGACACACAGGTATGATTTCCCTACTCAGCACCTACTATGGGTCATATATTGCTTTCAGACACATGCTCTCTTCTGAAACTCTCATTCACGGGTTAGTATGATCTCCATGTTAGTGATGAGGAAACAGGTTTGGAAAGGAGAAGGGTTTTGCCCAAGAACAACACATTCCCGGTCAACAGAAGAGCTGAATATACCGGTGACCACAACCGAGGAGGTCCCTGCCCTCAGGGAGCTCACATTCTGGCGAGAGAGACTTAAACAAGTAAACAAGATTCTTGTAGGATACAGGGACTAGGCTGTGGGGCAAGGGATGCTACTCCGGCTAATGTGGTCAGGAACACCTGATGAGATGTAATCTTTTTCTTTTTTTTTTCTGAGATAGGGTCTCACTCTGTTACCCAGGCGTGCAGTGGTGCGATCATGGCTCACTGCAGCCTTGACCTCCCAGGCTCAAGTGATCCTCCCACTTCAGCCTCCCGAACATGTGGGACTACTGATGTGTACCACCAAACCCCGCTCATTTTTTGTAGAGATGGGGTTTCGCCATGTTGCTCAGGCTAGTCTTGAACTCCTGGGCTCAAGTGATCTACTTGCCTTGGCCTCCCAAAGTGCTGGGACTACACGTGTGAGCCACCATTCTCGGCCGTAAGTATGTCATCTTTAAGCCAAGAACCAAATGATGAGAAAGAAATGCATCCCGGGCAATGGGGTGACGGAGACAAGGCTCCCCAATTCTCTAGTCCCCAGGTGCACATTCCTGACACATGGAAAAACAAGCAGCAATAAAGATCCAGGAGTATCCACTGGCTCAGCATAGGAGGGATGACCACTGGAAGCAAATGACTGACAAAGAACTATGACCAATTTGATCACTAAACATAAAATTTAACTTCTGTATAAGAAAAATGAATCTAACAGGACAGAAAAATATGTGCATCAAATATAACAGGCAAAATAAAAAAAAACAAACATGAAATGACTAAGAACAATAGCAAGTCTCTAGTAGGTAGTGTGCAAAAGAATACTAGTAGAAAATATGCCTACCAGAAATTACAATCACATCAAACTATGGTCATCATTCCTCGCAAACAAATAAATGAAAAATTCAGCTGGGTGTGGTGCTCACACCTGTAATCCCAGAACTTTGGGAAACTGAGGTGGGTGAATGACTTGAGGTCAGGAGTTTGAGACCAGCCTGGCCAACATGGTGAAACCCTGTCTCTACTAAAAATACAAAAATTAGCCATCATGGTGGCACGGGCCTGTGATCCCAGCTACTCAGGAGGCTGAGGCAGGAGAATTGCTTGAACCTGGGAGGCAGAGGTTGTAGTAAGCTGAGATCGCGCCACTGAACTCCAGCCTGGGCAACAGAGTGAGATTCCATTTCAAAAAAAAGAAAGAAATGAAAAATTATAGCAATGCTGAGGTTTATTTTTAAATGCTGGCATTGCTATTACAAAGCTGGCAGGTACAAGGGTAATACAATCTTGACAAAGCTACAGGACAATGTATTGCAAGAACCATAAAAGCATTGGTCCCTCCCCCTCAGAAATTTTTTTCCTAAGAATTTCCTCCTGAGGAAATAACCTAATAAGTAAGTTAAAACAAAACGAAACAAAACCAGACATTCACAGAAGCATCATCACAGCACTATTTCTACTAATTAAGAAATGGAAGCAGCCGGGTATGGTGGCTCATGCCTGTAATCCTGGCACGTTGGGAGGCTGAGGCAGGTGGATCACCTGAGGTCAGGAGTTTGAGACCAGCCTGGCCAACATGGCGAAACCCTGTCTTTACTAAAAAATACAAAAATTAGTTGGGCGTGATGGTGCGCGCCTGTAATCCCAGCTCTTGAGGAGGCTGAGGCAGAAAAATCACTTGAACCTGGGAAGCAGAGGTTGCAGTGAGCTGAGACTGAGCCACTGCACTCCAGCCTGAGCAACAGAGACTCCGTCTCTAAAACAAACAAAAAAAGAAATGGGAGCAACCCAAATGTACACAGGTAAGATATTTGGCCAATTATGGTACAATTATTTCACTAAGTATTATGTAGTCACTACATAGTTAATCACAAAGATGATACGACAAGAAGGTTAAATGTTTTTGGATATTAAAACAACAAAAAAAGAAAAAAATTCCCCCAAAACCCAGCATGCATATCTTGGAAAATATGCATACGTGAACAAAAGAGGAAGGAGAACATACAAAGATGAAAATAGTTGTGTGGTAGAGTGAAACTGGATGAGGAGAATTATATATGATTATTTTTTAATTTTAATTTTATTTATTTATTTTGAAACAGAGTCTTGCTCTGTTGCCCAGGCTGGAGTGCACTGGCCTGGTCTCGGATCACTGCAACCCCCGCCTCCCAGGTTCAAGCAATTCTAGTGCCTCAGCCTCCTGAGCAGCTGGAATTACAGATGCATGGCTTCCGGCTACTTTTCGTATTTTTAGTAGAGACAGAGTTTCACCATGTTGCCCAGGTTAGTCTCCAACTTCTGACCTCAAGTGATCTGCCCACCTTGGCCTCCCAAAATGCTGGGATTATAGGCGCGAGCCATTGTGTCTGGCCAATTATAGATGATTTTTTTTTTTTTTTTTTTTTTTTTTTGAGACAGAGTCTTGCTCTGTCGCCCAGGCTGGAGTGCAGTGGCCGGATCTCAGCTCACTGCAAGCTCTGCCTCCAGGGTTTATGCCATTCTCCTGCCTCAGCCTCCCGAGTAGCTGGGACTACAGGTGCCCACCACCTCGCCCGGCTAGTTTTTTGTATTTTTTAGTAGAGACGGGGTTTCACCATGTTAGTCAGGATGGTCTCGATCTCCTGACCTCGTGATCCGCCCATCTCGGCCTCCCAAAGTGCGGGATTACAGGCTTGAGCCACCACGCCCGGCCTATAGATGATTTTTATATCATTATTCTAAAAGTCAGTTTCCACCTAAAATGTAAAATATGCATGCCAAAAGTGCCACTTGTAGAAATCTATGCTACATAACCACTAGCATGAGTGCGAAAAAGACAAGAACAGTTACTGCAGCAGTGTCTGAAATAAAAAAACTATACACCACCTAAATGTACATATGGCACTAGGATACTATACCGACCTTAAAAAGAATGAAGTACAGCCGGGCGCGGTGGCTCAAGCCTGTAATCCCAGCACTTTGGGAGGCCGAGACGGGCGAATCACAAGGTCAGGAGATCGAGACCATCCTGGCTAACACGGTGAAACCCCGTCTCTACTAAAGAATACAAAAAAAAACTAGCCAGGCGAGGTGGCGGGCGCCTGTAGACCCAGCTACTCGGGAGGCTGAGGCAGGAGAATGGCGTAAATCCAGGAGGAGGAGCTTGCAGTGAGCTGAGATCCGGCCATTGCACTCCAGCCCGGGTGACAGAGCGAGACTCCGTCTCAAAAAAAAAAAAAAAAAAAAGAATGAAGTAGACCTGCATATAATAACACAGAAAAATGTGTGATATTTTTAAGTGAACAGAACAAGTTGCAGAATAAGATACATACATATATATCTTAAAGTCAACTTCTGTTTTCTCTTATTTTGTTCTCACCCAGGGTGGAGTGCAGTGGTGCAATCACGGCTCACTGTAGCCTTGACCTCCTGGGCTCAGGCGATCTCTCCACTTCAGCCTTAAACTTAACATATATAAATATACATATTCCAGTTTCATCTAATAAACAGCTTATATATAAATGTGCTTATGCACCAAACAAATCTGGAAGGAAAAACACCCAACTGCCAACAGAAGTTACCATGGAGTAGTAAGATGGGGACCACATAAACTTTCTACATTATATCCTCTGGTACCGCTTCAAATTGTTGAAATATGTGGTGGTTCACACCTGTAATCCCAGCACTTTCGGAGGCTGAGGTGGGCGGATCACCTGAGGTCAGGAGTTCGAGACCAACCTGGTCAACATGGTGAAACCCTGTCTCTACTAAAAATAGAAAAAAAAAACCCTGTCTCTACTAAAAATAGAAAAATTAGCCAGGCGTGGTGGCGGGCGCCTGTAGTCCCAGCTACTCTGGAGGCTGAGGCAGGAGAATCGCTTGAACCTGGGAGGCGGAGGTTGCAGTGAGCTCAGATCACACCATTGCATTCCAGCCTGGGCGAAAGGGCAAGACTCTGTTTCAAAAGAAAAAAAAAAAGTTAAAGTATGCATCTAAATTTGTACTGCTTTTATGAGTATAACCACAGAATAGCATAATACTGGTTCTAGTAAGCTACCATTTAAGTAAGAAAAAGGGGGGCCATATAAGTGCTTGTATAGATGTACAAGAAACTAACAGCTGGGTGTGGTGGCTCACGCCTGTAATCCTAACACACTTTGGGAGGCCAACGTGGGTGAATCACTTGAGCCTAGGAGTTCAAGACCAGCCTGGGCAACATGGCAAAACCCCATCTCTACAAAAAAATACAAAAAAATTAGCAGGGTGTGGTGGCGTGCACCAGCAGTCCCAGCTACTTGGGGGAATTGAGGCAGGACGATCACTTGTGCCCAGGAGGGTCAAGGCTGAAAAAAAAGGAAACTACAATGGTTGTTTCTAAAGGAGGAGAGACTGAGACTGGAGGTTAGGAGAGTGGGAATTTTATTTTTCACTTAGATCCCCCCCTTTTTTTTTCCCCCAGACGGAGTCTTGCTCTGTCGCCCAGGCTGGACTGCAGTAGCCGGATCTCAGCGCACTACAAGCTCCGCTTCCCGGGTTTACGCCATTCTCCTGCCTCAGCCTCCCCAGTAGCTGGGACTACAGGCGCCTGCCACCTCGCCTGGCTTATTTTTTTTTTTGTTTTTTTTTTGTATTTTTTAGTAGAGACGGGGTTTCACCATGTTAGCCAGGATGGTCTCGATCTCCTGACCTTGTGATCCGCCCGTCTTGGCCTCCCGAAGTGCTGGGATTACAGGCTTGAGCCACCGCGCCCGGCCTCACTTAGATGCTTTTACATCATTTATTTTTTTACTGTGTGCAAGTATTACCTGTAAACAATCCTAAAATTCGTATGGAACCACAAAAGACTCAGAAAAGACAAAGCAAGCCTGGACAAAAAGAACAAAGCTTCACACTACCTGATTTCAAAATATACCAGAAAGGTATAGTAACCAAAAGAGCATGGTATTGGTATAAAACACAGACACACAGGCCAATGGCATAGAATAGAGGACCCAGAAACAAATTCACATATTTAGAGCTAACTGATTTTCGACAAAGGCATCGAAAAAACAAAACAAAACAAAAACAAAAAACCTACCATAAATCAACAATACCACTACTGGGTATTTATTCAAAGGAAAGGAAATTCGTACATCAAAGGGATCACCACATCCTCATGTTCATATTGCAGCACTATTTACAACAGCCAAGTTATGGAATTAGCGTCCATCAATAGGTAAATGAATAAAGAAAATGTGGGCCGGGCGTGATGGATCACACCTGTAATCCCAGCACTTTGGGATGCCGAGGCGGGCGGATCACGAGGTCAGAAGATCGAGACCATCCTGGCTAACATGAAACCCCGTCTCTATTAAAAAAAAAAACAAACAAAAAAAAAAACAAACAAAAAAAAATTAGCCAGGCGTGGTGGCGGGCGCGTGTAGTCCCAGCTACTTGGGAGGCTGAGGCAGGAGAATGGCGTGAAACCGGGAGGCGGAGCTTGCAGCGAGCGGGATCGCGACACTGCACTCCAGCCTGCGACAGAGGGAGACTCCGTCTCAAAATGAAGGTATTAGGCTGGGCGCGGTGGCTCACGCCTGTAATCCCAGCACTTTGGGAGGCCGAGGTGGGCAGATCACGAGGTCAGGAGATTGAGACCAGTCTGACCAATATGGTAAAACCCCGTGTCTACTAAAAGTACAAAAATTAGACGGGTGTGGTGGTGCACGCCTATAGTCCCAGCTACTCAGGAGGCTGAGGCAGAAGAATCGTGTGAAACCAGGAGGCGGAGGTTGCAGGGAGCCGAGATCGCACCACTGCACTCCAGCCTAGGTGACATAGTGAGACTCCGTCTTAAAAAAAAAAGAGGCCGGGCGCGGTGGCTCAAGCCTGTAATCCCAGCACTTTGGGAGGCCGAGATGGGCGGATCACGAGGTCAGGAGATCGAGACCATCCTGGCTAACACGGTGAAACCCCGTCTCTACTAAAAAATACAAAAAACTAGCCGGGCGAGGTGACAAAAAACTAGCCAGGCGAGGTGGCGGGCGCCTGTAGTCCCAGCTACTCGGGAGGCTGAGGCAGGAGAATGGCGTAAACCCGGGAGGCGGAGCTTGCAGTGAGCTGAGATCCGGCCACTGCAGTCCAGCCTGGGCGACAGAGCGAGACTCTGTCTCAAAATAAAAAAAAAAGAAGTGATGTGAAAAATGAAGTTATACATATTTTAAGCATTATTACGTTTGTAATGATGTGGAGATATTCTTTGTGGTGTAATAATGAAAAATACAGAACCCACAATTGTACATTCAATAGGGGCTAAACTGTATAAACCAAAACCAAGCAGAGTCACATGACTACTGTAAGTGGTTCCCTCTAGGTGATGACAGTTTCTTTTTTCGATTTTTTCTTATAAGCTCTAGATTTCTTTTTTTTTTTTTTTTGAGACAGAGTCTTGCTCTGTCGCCCAGGCTGGAGTGCAGTGGCCGGATCTCAGCTCACTGCAAGCTCCGCCTCCCGGGTTTAGGCCATTCTCCTGCCTCAGCCTCCGGAGTAGCTGGGACTACAGGCGCCCACCACCTCGCCCGGCTAGTTTTTTGTATTTTTAGTAGAGACGGGGTTTCACCGTGTTCGCCAGGATGGTCTCGATCTCCTGACCTCGTGATCCACCCGTCTCAGCCTCCCAAAGTGCTGGGATTACAGGCTTGAGCCACCGCGCCCGGCCTAGCTCTAGATTTCTAAATAAGATTTTTGAAAAAGTAATACATTCACATGGCTTAAAACTTAAAACTTTTTTTCAAATTTTGCACAAGCTGTGAGGATTAAAAACACAAAACCTGTAATGGCGTAGAGAGCCCACAACTGCAGCCAGAAAGGTAGAAAGAAGGCTTTGGGATCCCCAAGAGCGGACCCCGCCCGTTCCTGACTCTGGCACCCACCCAGTCCCAGCGGCTAGAAAAACCACGCCGACAGAGTGGCGGCCGTCAAGCTTCTAGGGTTCAAATCCACCTCCACCATTTCCTGGGGCAAAGCACTTGGCTTCTCGGGGCTCTGGATAACATATAGGTATAACAAAATGGGACTAAAGATCATATCTACCTCACAGAGCTAGGAGGAGGAGGGGGGAGGAAATGCAAGACACATAAAGTGCTTGGCAGAGCCTGCCACAAACTGAGCTCCCAGGAAACGTTAGCAAGGTTGCCATCCCGCAACAAGACCCAGGACGCCAGGCTGCAGGGCCGCTGCCCACCCCTCGCCCATCATCTCTTCCCGGCCGAGGCCAGGCTCCTGCTTCCGGTAAAGGGGCAGCGGGATCCGGCGGCCCCGCCTCGGTCAGGCTCTAGAGGCCTCCGCCGCCGGGTTCCGCCCTCAAGTCGGCTGGGTCCCGGGCCGGCCACGCCCAGCCCCCACCGATTCCCTGTCCGGAGCTCTGCGATCTCCTCATCCTCAGAGGACTGAAGGCCTGGCGTGGGATGGTGGGCAGCCGCCAGCCACAAGCCCCCGGCGCACGCTCACCATTTCCGACCGATCCAGTAGCCCAGCGTAGCGAACACCCAGCCCAGTCCCGTGCCTTTCTGCGCCTGCGCACAGGTTTCTGTCAAAACGGACAGCTCTAGCTGCCTATCAGGAGCCAGCGTGAAGCGGGGGCGGGCGAGACGATCTTGGCTCCGCCAGGACTCTGGGAAAATCTGCTTTCCACTGTGGGAAAGCAAAAAGCTAAGGAGCGGAACGCTAAGCTGCGGAAAATTCCCAACACCAGCCGTGGAGAAAAGATGCTGGTTCTGGCTGGACGCGGTGGCTCACGCCTGTAATCCCAGCACTTTGGGAGGACAATCGGAAGGATTGCTTGAGTCCAAGAGTTCGAGACCAGCCTGGGCAACAATGGAGAGAGACTCCTTATCTACTAAAAAATAAACAAAACTAGCCGGGCATGGTGGCGCGCCCCTGTAGTCCCAGCTACTCCGAAGGCTGAGGTGGGAGGATCGCCTGACCAGGAGTTCGAGGCTGCAGTGAGCCGGGATTGCGCCACTGCACTCCAACCTGGGCGACAGAGCAAGAGATCTTGACTCAAAAAAAAAAAAAAAAAAAAAAAAAAAAGAAAGAAAAAAATGCTGGTGCTCGGTATCGGAAGAGGCTTTCAGCTCTCAATGGAGGTCTAAGCTGACTCTGAAGTCCCTGGGTGGAGCGTGGTGGGAGAGTATGGAGGCAAGAGGGACGGTTGCTGAGACCCCCTTTGCGCCCTGACTGAGGCAGAGACAGGCCCAGGGCCAAAATGCGCTTTGGGCTCGGGCAGGTCGGGGGTGGGGCTGGAGTCAGGTACCTCTGGAGTCTACGGGGAAGATGCCGTGCAACCTCGGAGATGAATTGGTTAGGGCTGGCCTGGGAGTCTTTCGAATCCGAGCTCAGCCCCGCCCCGCGTTACGTAGCGGAAGCCACTGCACATCTTTGTGTTCTATCTTGTTCTCACCTCTAAAAGGGGGACTCTTCTTCCCAGAGCCCTATGTTGTCCCGGTTTCCGGTCTTTAACATTCTATTCCCGCAGGTCACAAACGTTTCTGGGTCCTCTAGTAAGAATAACTTCTGTTAAAACATGCTGCAGTTTAGTGAACCCTGTGCCACATTACTGTGCTGAACACGCACATACGTTATCTCCGTAGCTTCAGGGAAGTATCGGTAACCCCGATACTTTATAAATGCTGTTTCTCCCAGGCACTGTAGCTTGCTGGATTCAACGATGATCTAACTCCAAAGTTTCATTCCACGGTAGCTGCTCTTCAGTGAGGAAGGATTTGGTTCTCCTTCCAGGGGTGTCTGCATGTTAAGAGGATTGACTTTACTGCGAAGAAACCTAGCCCACCTTAACCAGACCAAAGTTAATATTACTGGAAAGGGGACATATTGATGCCTTGTGCTCCGATAAAAATACGTTAAGGGCAAATTACCTCCAAGTCATTTTCCACAAAAACTCAAAAGCCTTAAACCATGAGAAAACTTCACTAAACCCAGTGTGAGGGATGTTTTACAAGACACCTGTACTCCCAGCAAAATCTCAAAAAGTCATGAAAGCAAGGAATGAATGCGGAACTGTCACAGATTAGAAGAGTAAAGAGACAGCAAAATAACATTGGTGGGAAAATGGTAAGGGCTGTAGTTTAGTGTTATTTTACCAGTGTTAATTTATTATTTCTGGTAATTCTACTAGCATGGTTATGTGGGATCATAACATTGGAGAAAGCTGGGTGAAGACTGTGCAGGAACTCTTACCATTTTTGCAACAACTCTGTAAATGTAAACTTATTTCAAAATAAATTTTTAAAAGGACTAGATCCAAAGAAATTTCTATTGAATGCTGGAAACGTTAGGAAAGCATTTAGCAAGGGGAAGAAGTGCTGCAGAGCCTGGACCCTAAAACATCCTGGAAGACAAGCCCTGGAAGAATCACCACCTTCTTGCCCATGGAGAACCAGACTGAGAGGAATGAAAGGATTTTAAAAGATTACAATCCCAGAAGCAAAAAAGAGAATGGCCAATAGTTCATACGACGGGAGTCAAAATGAGAATGGAGGAGGAGCTGGAATAGGACCAAGAATGTCCCGGAGTGGCAGGCTTACAAGCTTTAAGAGCTTTGGCCGGAAAAAAAAAAAAAAAAAATAAATTAAAAAAATAAAAAAATTAAAAATTAAAAAAAAAGGGCCGGCGCGGTGGCTCAAGCCTGTAATCCCAGCACTTTGGGAGGCCGAGACGGGCGGATCACAAGGTCAGGAGATCGAGACCATCCTGGCTAACCAGGTGAGACCCCCGTCTCTACTAAAAAAAATACAAAAAACCAGCCGGGCGAGGTGGCGGGCGCCTGTAGTCCCAGCTACTAGGGAGGCTGAGGCAGGAGAATGGCGTAAACCCGGGAGGTGGAGCTTGCAGTGAGCTGAGATCCGGCCACTGAACTCCAGCCTGGGAGACAGAGCGAGACTCCGTCTCAAAAAAAAAAAAAAAAAAAAAAAGAGGTTTGGCCAGGTGCGGTGGCTCACACCTGTAATCCCAGCACTTTGGGAGGCCGAGGCGGGCGGATCACGAGGTCAGGAGTTCGAGACCAGCCTGGCCAACATAGTGAAATCCCGTCTCTACTAAAAATACACAAAATATTAGCTGAGCGTGGTGGTGTGTGCCTGTAATCCCAGCTACTCGGGAGGCTGAGGCAGGAGAATCGCGTGAACCCAGGAGGCGGAGGCTGCAGTGAGCTGAGATGGCGCCACTGTGATCTGCCTGGGCGACAGAATGAGACTCTGTCTCAAAAAAAAAAAAATAAATAAATAAGAGGCCGGGCGCGGTGGCTCAAGCCTGTAATCCCAGCACTTTGGGAGGCCGAGACAGTCGGATCACAAGGTCAGGAAATCGAGACCATCCTGGCTAATACGGTGAAACCCCGTCTCTATTAAAGAACACAAAAAACTAGCCGGGCGCCGGGCGCGGTGGCTCAAGCCTGTAATCCCAGTACTTTGGGAGGCCGAGGCGGGCGGATCACGAGGTCAGGAGATGGAGACCATCCTGGCTAACACTGTGAAACCCTGTCTCTACTAAAAAATACAAAAAAAACTAGCCGGGCGAGGTGGCGGGTGCCTGTAGTCCCAGCTACTGGGAGGCTGAGGCAGGAGAATGGCGTAAACCCGGGAGGCGGAGCTTGCAGTGAGCTGAGATCCGGCCACTGCACTCCAGCCCGGGCAACAGAGCGAGACTCCGTCTCAAAAAAAAAAAAAAAAAAAACTAGCCGGGCGACGAGGCGGGCGCCTGTAGTCCCAGCTACTTGGGAGGCGGAGCCGGGAGAATGGCGTAAACCTGGGAGGCGGAGCTTGCAGTGACTTGAGATCTGGCCACCGCACTCCAGCCTGGGCGACAGAGCCAGACTCCGTCTCAAAAAAAAAAAAAAAAAGAAAAAGAAAAAAAAAAAGTTTTATACTGTGGTAATGGGGAAACCATTGTAAGGTTTTAGGTAGAGGAGGCGTGAGACAGGACTTCCACAGATAATCCTGAGGTAGCACGGAAGATATACTGGAGTGGGGAGGATGGAAAAATGAAGACAGGATGCCGTTATGGTCAGCCAGATTAGGAAGGAAGCATGTGGGCTGTGGCAATGTTGTAAACTCTGAGGGAAGGGATTTTAAAAAGTTTTGGGGCCGGGCGTGGTGGCTCACGCCTGTAATCCCAGCACTTTGGGAGGCTGAGGCGAGTAGATCACGAGGTCAGGAGATCGAGACCACGGTAAAACCCCATCTCTACTAAATACAAAATATTAGCCCGGCGTGGTGGTGGGCTTCTGTAATCATACCTACTAACGAGGCTGAGGCAGAATTACTTGAACCTGGGCAGAGGTTGCAGCGAGCTGAGATCGTGCCACTGCACTCCAGCCTGGGCGACAGAGCAAGACTCCACCTCAAAAAAAAAAAAAAAAAGTTTTGGGGATAGGATTTGGAGACAAATTAAATGGAATGGCAAAATTGGTCATATTAGATTCCCAGTGTTGTGGTAAGTAGCAGCACAACAAAATGGTAAAGTATGCATGCTTTAGAGTCAAACCATCCTGGATTCCAATCTGTACTCTTTCTAGTTAATAGTTGTGGACATGATTCAATCATCTTGAGCCTCTATTTTCTTGTAAAACCGATATAATCATACTAAATAACAGGAAGACTAAGTGACACTGCACATAGCATATCTACCAGTGTCCTGCACATAGTGATAAATGTTGACAGTTGTTTTGGTATTAAGTGAATATGGGTGTGGTACTGGTTGCTATGATATGGAAGACAAATAGAAGAACAGGTCTGAATTAGAAGAAAAATAACAGGAGGGCTGTTTTTAGTGATCTTTCAAGTATGACTACAAATTCTCAAGGTCCCTCCCTGTGGGGTGCTTTGAGGAAATCCTCTTGTCTATAGCCACTCTTTACTTAACAGACCCTTGTGCATAAGGGATCAACAGTGTCCTTCTGGGGTTTATGTTTAAGGGCCCTCTTTTCCTTGCCAACCATGAAGATTCCCCTGGCTCCTCACTCCGGATATCCTGATCACAAAGGAGTCCTACAAATATGAAAGAATCGACAACTGAAATGGGCTGGGAGAGACAGCAGCTCCTGTACTGGAGTTACCTAATGTGAGACAGACACTTAAAAAGTTCAGAGAACAGCCAGTCAGTCACAGCTGAGTAACGGTTTGATGCTTTGTAGGGTTCTGGATGACAGCCACTGGTCAGGAAGAACAATTACTTAATGATGATTGACCCTTACTTAGCGGGGCATATTTTCCCCCTTATTCTAAGCCACAATGAAACTAGAGCATTCTAGCAGCTTCTATTGGACAGAATAAACAGGATAGGGTCTACTAACTACTCAGGACCTGGGAGGGGCCTGCAGTTTTTGTCCTCTAGTCCATGTAAGATCAGCCGTATTAAAAAATTCCTCTTCCCTTAGTCTGTCTCCACTGGTTCTGTTTTAAATGAGAGCATAATCACCTGAGTTTCCTAATAAGAAAAAGGTCTACTGAAGCTGGTAACCAGGTCAGCTTGTTGCGAACAGTCTTGGTAACAGTCTTGACAGCTAGTTGGTGATTCTCTACTCAGCACTCATGCCTGTGGTCCTGGTCTTTTAGTTGTCTCAGAAAAGCAATTCATATGGAGGCCTTCATGTTGGTTGATGGGCCCTGCAGATATCTTCATCTTCAACATGGGCATCAAATCCAATCTCATCTGCACAGCTCTTTCTAGTTTTTTCTATCCATACTGTGGCAGGCCAGATCTCAATAACGCAGGCCTCCATGACAACTGTTTCAGCACTGAGTGGTTAAGTTAAATATTAAAAGCTGAAAGAGTCAGGGCCCTCATACAAAGGCTGGAATGTAACAAAAGCCCACCAAGGGTTTTGCCCAGGCCTTTTCTGGGCCTTAAAGCATGACAAGATAACAAAGGAATTCTTAACAGGACCCATTTAGGATTAAACAAATTTTATTGGGGGTCTGAAGGGACTTATTGAGGGTCTGAAGGCCTCCACAAACAAGTTTACTGGAAGGTCTGAAGGAACTCCCCAAACCTCCATGATTTAGCAGGAGACAAATCATGGTAATCACCCCAGAACCTGGACGCATTTTGATTAAGTAAATGTACTTGAGGCTCCAGAGGAAGGTTTTCGGGACTCAGATCTTATTTACAGATTTAAAAAAGTGAATCACTTGTCTTTAGATGAATGCACACTCACACGTAGACATACAGCTTATAAGGTAAATAAGCTCTGGAAAACTCTGTAGTTTTGAGTTGGTCTTGGGATCATTTCCTGGCCTTCTCCCCATACCTGGATACAGAAATAAACTCCCTCTTTTCCCAGTTCATCTGCACCTCATTATTTGGCTATGAGAATAAGCAGTCCGACCCTCGATTTGGTCCGGGAACAATATCACAATCCAGACAGGCTGTAACCTGCCACTTAAAAAAGCAGAGAAAGCAGAAATCTATGTGACCTGGTCACATATAAGTCTTCTCAGAAGGTGGGGTCAGGGAGACAGGAAAGAGACCCCTCCTTATCCAAGACTAACAGAAAGGCATGCAAATGAAGGACCAAAAAAGTTTAATTATGAACAGTCTTACATCTTGTAGGAAAACACAAGTGAAGCAACCACTGAGGGAACTTTATAAAAGCATTTAACTCCGTATAATATTTATAGCATTACCTGAGTATTAAAAGTAACAGATCAAGAAAACAAAGGTACTCTTAATACAGTAATATACAATCCTGTGCTGCCAATTCCCTATTTTTAGTTAATAAAAGCAAATATACAAACAAAGTAAATAACTAAAAGAAAAACGAAAAAAGGAGGGGGGCTGGAGATACCAACAATACTAAATAGAAGTAGTTAACTCTAAAGGAGTTTAGAAAGATGAAGTTACATCCAAAACAGGGAAGGATATAAAAATAGAGAAAAGTTTAATTCCATGAGTCAACCCTGATAACATTTTGTATTATTAACCAGATGTAAAAAGTGGTAGAGTGGGCTTGACTGAAATAGTTCATTTAGGATGAGAACTTTGTGTATAGTTGAGTCAAGTTACACTAAAATTTTTGATCACTGGTATGTCAATCTCTTGATGAAAAACCAGTACCTGAATATGTCTTTTTGTTTTTTTAAGAGACAGGGTCTCGCTATGTTGCCCAGGCTGGATTGGAACTCCTGGGATCCTCCCACCTCAGCCTCCCGAGTACAATACCTGAATTTTAAGTAGAGTTATTGTAAGTCTTATGAAATGATGTTTTTCTGCACTCTGACATAAGATAATGAAAGACAGAGCAGGAATTCATTATTATGAGCTGCTTGATCAGTTTTAAACCACTCCATTTGATGAAACAAGTGAGGTCCTTCCCTTCTGACCAGGCTGTGGAATGCTGTCTTCCCCAACCCCCACCCCCTGCAAAAGAGCAGAAGAATAAGGCAATTGCTCATTTTACTTTGTTTTTATTTCAATGTAACATGCAGTAAAAAAAAAAAAAAAAAAAAAAAAAAAAATTAACAGGATTTATTAGCATTTACAATGCTTACAAAGAAAAAGAATTCTAAAAGCAATTTAGTTCAGATTTAAGAAAAAGCTCTAAGTAAATACTTATAATAAATCTATTTCCATATGTTCAGTTTGGACCAAAATTTAAGATAGCATTTGGTAGATATTTATGTCTTCTGTCTATTTGCAATATTTTTATATAACCTCTGATTCTTGGGATATCCAGCCCCCATTTTCCTAACACAGCAGGGAAGACATATACATGTGGCCACTTAAATTAAAGGAAAAAATGGAGTAGGGAGATCCCAGGCTGCAAAAATATATACAAGCATTTACCTTTTCCAGAACTAAACACTTCTTCCATAAAAATATTAAATAGCCAAGCCCTATAGAACTAGGGCCAGGGCTATTTCAAATATAACTATTCTGTATTTTAAAAATATAGGGCAGAAAGCCTTTTGGGTGATATTTATATATTTTCACACAATATTTCTAGGTCCCTAAATGAATCATGAAGCATTATATAGAACCAAAAAAATCTATTTTCTTACGTTATCTCTTAATTTAATTTCATAAATCTCTAGTAAATATTGTAGGTAACTACATTTCAGTATGATAATTCACCTCAACAGGAAGTCTTTATAGAGGGCTTAATCTTTATTAGCCATATATTACCAAGTTCAGACTTATATAATGAATGGGCAGTTGGCAGACATTCGCTCTGTAAGACAAAGCAATAGCGTTTTTTTTTTCCCCCTACCAACAAAAAGGCAGAGTCCCTACTTTTAACAACCAGGGATTTTAGAAACCACACAGTATTTCCTGGGGTACATGAAATAAAAAAACCATAGAGCTGGGGAGAGCCTAGTCTCCCTATTTACACTGAGTTTCTTGATGAGGCAACCCTTTCACTCGTGTAAGTCTCTGCTTTATGATGGCAGTGTCCTGGAGTACAGATAGACAAGTTTAAAAAAAAATGTTTTTATTGTTGTTCCAGGATGTAAAAAGGAAGAACATTAAGGACAAAAAAGTTTTGTTTTGTTTTGTTTTTGTTTTTCCATATGGAACAGGGTTCTGCTGCTTGTTCTTGGTTTAATATTACTTGTTCATGCTATGCCTCTGAAATGTGGCAAAAGTCCCTGATACATGAGCTATGAGGCTGTCCTCAGGGTTCAGCTATGATAGGGACTCAAGCTGGCTTAGGCTTTATTCCATTGCCAATGAAGTCAAATTTATAACAGCCATCTTGACAGTCAAAGCTAGGCCAAGTTAAAATAATTCCAGAGAACTTCAAAGTGCATTAATCAGTTAATAATGGAACAATCTAAACTTAAATAGTCATGAGAAAAAAAGGAAACCCTGTTAAAAATTTTAGGGGCGAAAAGAATATTGCAGATGAGGGGTATCAATCCAGTTCATGACAATGTAAAGAATGGAAATGACTACTCCAACATATGTCAGAGAAATGATAACTTTGAAGACTTTTAATTCACAGAGAATATATTCCTGTGGTTACTGGATGTTATCTTCCTTTCTTTTTAGCCAGTACCACAGCTCTCCCTCTCAAATGAAAACTTGATGTCAAAAGCTGTTTCACTGACCTCTATTTGGACTAGAAAACACTCTAGTCTTTCTAGTCTTAAACTCCTTAACAATTAAATATAACTGAAGTTGTTGGATTATGATAAAATTATAAAGCATCAATTATGTAGAGGAACATATAAAAATCACCAATGACATCCTTAGATGAATTCAGTTAAATTAATTCTAATTCTAGGTTAACTTTTTTTTTCCCTTTTATTTATTTATTTCTCCCCCCACCCTTCCCCGAAAGAGACAGGGTCTCCCTATATTGCCCAGGCTGGTCTTGAACTCCTGGGCTAAAGGGATCCCCCTGCCTCGGCCTCCCAAAGTGCTAGGATTACAGGTATGAGCCACCATGCCCGGCCCTAGGTTAACTTCTTAAAACAATGAAGGAATCACAGTGTTAACATTGTAAAGTGTAGTATTTGCCAGGTAAATGAAACAATCAAACTTCCAAATGAAGTCATTTGTAGGCTATGAAGAACTTTTCCCTGAATTCAAATTGACAAAACTACTTTGTAGAGATGCAAGAGTCTTGCATCACTTTCAGGAATGATGTATGGATTCATGCTCCAGAAAGGAAAAACAATAGTCAAGTCACACTAAAATGAGAGGGACAACACAAGCCAGAATTTTGCTTACATCCCCAGAAGCTGGGCTAAGCTTCCACTTTTAACAAATGCCTCTTACCAAGAGGTTTAACAGGAAGATCTTGTATATTGCAGTTACCAAAGGACTTCCCTGCATATCTGCAGAATCTCTAAGAGAAAAAAAAACTACTCCCAAGTGAGACTTTTGACACATATACAGAATTGTTGTTAAAGGAACAAACTAGTGGAATCAGACAAGGCAGATTTCATTGTTGTGTTAAAATCTCATATTAAGCAAGGTTTTGACTAGTCATTTGCAGACCTGATTTCTGGAAACGTTGAGTAGAAATCACTGGGAGATAAATCTAAATGAGAACATTAATTTACTTACACTCAGATAACTCTCTAAAGAGCGATAGTCCAATTTTACAAGATGTGCAACAGGCAGAGAAGGACAAACATTGCAAATAAGTTCTTGCCCATTCACGGTGCAAGTTCTCAGAAGTTACTCTTGTCCAAATCCTTCTGTTTCTTCTATGGCAAACAACAGCTTTTCCTTCAGTTGCTCATAGCTCTTGTATGGTGGAAGGTCCAGGCGATTAAAACTAAAAGCAAGAATTGTTAGTTTTAGAAAAGGAAATATGCAAAGAATCAAATGAGTAGTGTAGTATAACACTATTACAGAAGCACAAAAATATACTACTGTGCTTCAAAGGATACCATTAAGAAAGTGAAATAACCCAAAAATGGGAAAAAATATTTGTAAATTATATATCTGATAAAGGACTGGTATCCAAAATATATAAAAAACTTAAAACTCAACAATATTTTAAAATGAGCAAAGGATAGAGATTTCTCCAAAGACATACAAATGACCAATAAGCACATGAAAAAAATGCTCAACATCCTTAGGTAAATGCAAATAAAAACCACAATGAGATACCACTTCACACCTATTGGGATGGCTATTATTTAAAACAAACAAACAAAAAACAATAACAACAACAAAAAAAAACCCAGAAGAAAACAAGAGTTGAAAAGGATATGAGGATGTGGAGAAATTTGAGCCCCTCTACACTACTGGTAGGAATATAATGCAGTGTAGTCACTATGGAAAACAGTATGATGAAATTCCCCCAAAAAATTAAAAATAGAATTATTACATGATCAAGGAATTCCACCTCTGAGTATATACCCAAAACAATTGAAAGCAGGGCCATGGACAGATATATCTATATTCTACCACAGTATACATATGTTTATAGCAGCATAAACAGCCAAAAGGTGGAAATAATCTAAATGTCCATGGACAGATGAATGTATAAACAAAATGTAGTATATCCAGACTATCAAATATTATTCAGCATTAAAAAGGAGGAAATGCTGACACATGCTACAACATGGATGAAAATTACAGATACTGGCCGGGCGTGGTGGCTCAAGCCTGTAATCCCAGCACTTTGGGAGGCCGAGACGGGTGGATCACGAGGTCAGGAGATAGAGACCATCCTTGCTAACACAGTGAAACCCCGTCTCTACTAAAAAATGCAAAAAACTAGCTGGGCGAGGTGGCGGGCGCGTGTAGTCCCAGCTACTCGGGAGGCTGAGGCAGGAGAATGGTGTGAACCCGGGAGGCGGAGCTTGCAGTGAGCTGAGATCCGGCCACTGCACTCCAGCCTGGGTGACACAGCGAGACTCTATCTCAAAAAAAAAAAAGAAAAAAGAAAAAAAGAAAATTACAGATACTATTCTAAGTGAAATAAGCCAGTCATGAAAGGACAAATTAGGTATGATTCTACACTTATGAAGTACTAAAGACAGTCAAAAATCATAGAAACAGTAGTAGAATGATGTTTGCCAGGACCTGGGGAAAGGGAGTCATGGGGAGTCATTGTTTAAAGCAGTGGTCTCCAACCTGTTTGGCACCAGGGAATGGTTTTGCGGAAGACAATTTTTCCATGGATGGGAGTGGGGAGGAGGGTGGTTTCAGGATGAAACTGTTCCACCTCAAGTCACTGATTTGACAAGGAATGCGCAGTCTAGATCCCTTACATGCACAGTTCACAATAGAGTTATTCCTCCTATGAGAATCTAATGCCTCTGCTGATCTGACAAGTGGTGAAGCTCAGCGGGTAATGCTCACTCACCCTCCGCTTACCTCCTGCTGTGCAGCCAGTTCCTAACAGGCTGGGGACCAGGAGTTGGGGACCCCTGCTTTAATAGGTACCATTTCAATTTTACAAGATTTGAAAAAAGTTTTAGGTCTAGTACGATGGCCTGTAATCCCAGCACTTTGGGAGGCCAAGGCAGGAGTATTGCTTGAGCTCAGGAGGTTGAGACCAGCCTGAGCAACAAAGTGAGACTCTGTCTCTACAAAAAGTTTAAAAGTTGGCTAGGTGTGGTAGCACATGCCTGTCGTCCCAGCTACTTGGGAGGCTAAGGTGGAAGGATAATTTGACCCTGGGAGGTGGAGGTTGCATGAGTGGAGATTAAGCTACTGCACTCCAGCCTGGGTGACAGAGTGAGACATGTCTCAACAAAAGAAACAACTTTTGGAGATAGGTGATGGTGATGACTGCATAATGATATGAATGTGCTTAATGCCACTGAACTGTACACACTTAAAAATGGTGAATTCTATGTTATGTATATTAAACACAATTTTAAAAAGGAATGAAACATTGGATATGCTAGACCATAGATAAACCTTGAAAACATGCTAAGTAAAATAAGCTACACACAAAAGGTTGTATATTTGGCTGGGGGCAGTGGCTCATGCCTGTAATCCCAGCACTTTGGGAGGTCAAGGCAGGTGGATCACGAGGTCAGGAGTTCAAGACCAGCCTGGCAAACATGGTGAAACCCTGTCTCTACTAAAAATACAAAAATTAAGCCATGCGTGGTAGTGCATGCCTATAGTCCCAGATACTTGGGAGGCTGAGGCAGGAGAATCGCTTGAACCTGGGAAGCAGAGGTTGCAGTGAGCCGAGATCAAGCCACTGCACTCCAGCCTGGTCTACAAAGTGAGACCCCGTCTCAAACAACAACAACAACAACAACAACAACAAAACAAACCACTGAACTGAACTGCATAATTTAAGAAGGTGAGTTTTATAATATGTAAATTATATATCAATAAAATTGTTATTTGAACACTACATGTATGTATAAAACGTTATGTATAAAAACAGAAAGGAACAGACAATAAAACAGTAAAGAGGTCAGATATCCAGTAAGGACCATATGTGACCACTAAATATATCCCACAAAGCAAGGTTCAAATATTGTTGACATTAGGTTGAATTCCAAAACATTAATATATTTGCTGTGAGATTAGGCTTAGATTTAGTTTTCTATATTTTTAGAAATGTAGTTAGATTTCAAATAAGAATATTTATGGTCATGATGTTAGACGCAGGTCTCCTAAGTTTGACTTCTTTTGCTGCCTTCAGAGAAAAATGAAAATAACTCTAAATCCCACATTAAAAAAAAAATTCAGATGTGAAAAAAGGAATTGATTGCAAATAGTTGTAAGGAATCACATTGGGGTGAACAAAATGCTCTTAAACTGGATTGCTATGATGGCGGTGCTACTCTCTAAATCTACTAAATATCATTTTTAATTTCTGGCTGGCTTTAAATAGCTACAGATAACTGTTTTCTCTATCCTTTTTGATTGTACTTACCAGGTATGACTTCTGGGTAGCCAATTTTCTTTCCCAACCTTTTCAATGCAGAATTTCTGTGGTCCATTGCTTCCTAAAACATAATGAAATCATAAACTTTGTTAGTATAGTGGATCTCAAACTGTGTTCCCCAATCCAATAAGCCTCAGCATCATGAGGGAACTTGTTAGAACCATAAATCCACAGGCCCCACACATCAGCTTACTAATTCAGAAACTCTGGGTTAGGTGTAGTGGCTCATGCCTGTAATCCCAGTACTTTGAGAGGCCAAGGCGGGCAGATCACTTGAGGTCAGGAGTTCAAGATCAGTCTGGCCAATATGGTGAATCCTGATCTCTACCAAAAATACAAAAACTAGCCAAGTGTGGTGGCACATGCCTGTAATCCCAGCTACTCAGGAGACTGAGGCAAGAGAATTGCTTGAATCCGCGCAGCAAGGATGCAGTAAGTCAAGATCGCACCACTACACTCTCACCTGGGTGACAGAATGAGACCCTATCTCAAAAAAAACCCTCAAAAAACCCAAAACCAACCAATAAACAGAAAGAAACTCTAGGGGTGAGGCTCAGCAATATGTGCTTTAACAAGCTTCCGGGTGAATCTGGTAAGTGTAAGTTTGACAACTAGTTTGTTAATATAAACCCCAGAGGAGAAAAAAGCAGTTTCATCTAGCATTCTTTAGCCAGAATAACACATTGTTATGATTAATAAAAGCTTACACAAGAACATTGAAAAAGCTTAATTTTAGTAGTTTGAAACACAATAAGGAAACTACAATAAAACTTGATTTAAATACAGAATTGACAAAACTTTGTGAAATGTAAACATCCTAGTGAATTCCATATTATTAATGCTAGAACTCACAGGTCCTGTAGGGCATACCCTTACAAAAACAGATACAAGTATAAACATAAAATTCCTGCCCCTCATTTACCTGCTGCTGGAGATAGCTGTGAACAGTGATCATAAAAACACTGGTTTTCTAAAAGATCATTACTTTTCCCTAGGAAGCATTTATTGTTGGTCTCAATGATTAGTAGTGCTACTAGATATTTTAATTAGAAGGGGGCAGGAACACTAACTGTTCTGCAATGTGTGACACTGTCAGACACAAAGAATTTTCTCATGTCCCACCTGACTAAACCGAGTATACTAAGTATACCTAATATAAATTGTTAGTGCTTTTGTATTTAATAACACTGAATTATTTTCACAAGTAGTTATGTAAAAAGTCCAGTAATACAGGAAACATTATAAAAAAAGACAGTTAAAAGTTAAAATTATTCTGTGGTGTTCAACACACAAAATTAACTCACTCTGCATGTTCTCTCTACTCTCTCTCTCTCTCTCTATTTTTTGAGACAGAGTCTCACTCTGTCACCCAGGCTGGATGGCAGTGGCACAATCGGCTCAATGCAACCTCTGCCTCCTGGGTTCAAGCAATTCTCATGCCTTAGAGTAGCTGGGATTACAGATGTATACTACCACACCCAGCAAATTTTTTTATTTTTAGTACAGATGGGGTTTTGCCATGCTGGTCAGGCTGGTCTTGAACTCCTGACCTCAAGTGATCCACCCACCTTGGCCTCCCAAAGTGTTGGGATTACAGGCATGTGCCATCATGCCCGGCCTCTACTCAGTATTTTATAGCAGAGTGCAGTGGGGCAATCTCAGCTCACCACAACCTCAGCCTCCCAGGTTCAAGCGATTCTCCTGCCTCAGCCTCCCAAGTAGCTGGGATTACAGGCATGCGCCACCATGCCCAGCTAATTTTTGTATTTTTAGTAGAGACGGGGTTTCTCCGTGGTCAGGCTGGTCTTGAACTCCCGACCTCAGGTGATCCACCCGTCTTGGCCTCCCAAAGTGCTGGGATTACAGGCATGAGTCACCGTGCCCGGCCTGAGCAAAGATTTTATAAAGAGGACCTGAAAAGCACAGGCAACAAAAACAAAAAATAGACAAATGCGGTTATATGAAACTAAAAAGCTTTGGCATAGCAAAGGAAACAATCAACAGAGCGTAGAGACAATCTGCAGAATGGGAGAAAGTATCTGCAAACTATTCATCCAACAAAGAATATCCAGAATATACAAGAACTCAACAGCAAAAAAGAAGAAAAACAATGCATTAAAACATGGGATACGAGCTAAATCTCAAAATAACAATGTTAAACATAACTAATCATCAGAGAGATGCAAATCAAAACCACAATGAAAGGTCATCTCTCCTCAGTTAGAAAGACTGCTATAGATTAAAAAATAACAAATGCTGGCAAGGATGTGGAAAAAGAGGAACTCTTATATATTGTTGGAGGGGATGTACATTCTTATTATTATTATTAACTTTTTGAGACAGAGTACTGCTCCGTCACCCAGGCTACAGTGCAACCTCTGCTTCCCGGGTAGCTGGGATTACAGGCGCATACCACCAGTCTCAGCTGAAAAAAAAAAAAAAAAATTTCTTTTTTTTTTGGTATTTTTAGTAGAGACAGGGTTTCACTATGTTGGCCAGGCTGGTCTCAAACTCCTGGCCTTAAGAGGTCTACCCATCTCAGACTCTCAACAACCATATGATCCAGCAATCCCACTATGGGGTATTCTCTAAAGAAAAGGAAATCAGTATGTCAAAGAGATATCTGCACTCCCATGTCTACTGCAGCACCATTCACAAGCCAAGATAGGGAATCAACTTATGTGTCCATCATCAGGTAAATGGATAAAGAAAATGTGGTATATAAACAAACTGGAATACTATTCAGCCATTTAAAAGAGCAAAATTCTGTCATTTATGATAACAGAGATGAACATGGAGGACATTATAAGTGACATAAGCCAAGCACAAAAAGATAAAGAGTACATGCTCTCACTCATGTGAAAGCTAAAAAAGCCAATCTCATTAGAAGTACAAAGTAGAACAGTGGTTACTACGGAAGGGTGGCAGGAAGGAGGGGAGAGTCAAAGGTTGGTTAATAGATACACAAGTACAGATCGGCAGGAAGAATAAGTTCTGGTGTTCTACAGCACTATACAATGACTATAATCAACAACAATTTATTGTGTGTGTGTATGTGTATATATATGTGTGTGTGTGTGTATATATTTATATATTTTTTGTGTGTGTGTTTTTCGTAGAGAAGGGGTTTTACCACAATGGCCAGGCTGGTCTTGAACTCCTGACCTCAGGTGATCCCCCTGCCTCGGGCTCCCAACGTGCTGGGATTACATGCGTGAGCCACCATGCCCAGTGTATGTATTTTTAAGATAGGGTCTCACTCTGTCACTGAGACTGGAGTGCAGTGGCATGACCTTGGCTCACTGCAACCTTCACCTCCAAGGCTGAAGTGATCTTCCCACCTCAGCCTCCTGAATAGAAGGGACTATAGGCGTGTACCACCATGCTCAGCTAATTTCTAAATTTTCTGTAGAAACAGGGTCTCCCTATATTGCCCAGGCTTATCTCAAACCCCTGGGCTTGTGTGTTCCTCCTGTCTCAGCCTCCCGAAGTGCTGGGATTACAGGTGTGAACCACTGTGCCTGGCCTGTATGTTTATAAATAGTTAGAAAAGTGAGTTTTGAATGTTTGCAACAGAAAGAATTGATAAATGTTTGAGGTGATGGGTATGCTAATTACAACTTGATCATTACATATTGTATACATGTATCAAAATAAAAACTGTACCCCTAAATATGTACAATTATGTCAATTAAGAACAATTTAAAAAGTAGAAAAGAATAAAGATTTGAAACTAAAACAAACAAAATAAACTAGATAGCCTCTAAAATTCTCCAAACTACAATCTCACTGCTTCTGTCTTCTAACAAAAACTTTCCTAGAAGTCACCCTTCTGAGACCTCTCTGCAGCACTGAAGAAAAAAATTCCTTCTACTTGCTTCTCAGACAGTATACTATTTCTTTCTTCTTCTCATTCTCTGGTCTCTCCTTTAAATTGGTTTCCAGGCTAACTGCATCTTTTCCTTTAAGATGAAGTCTCACTCTGTCGCCAGGCTGGAGTGCAGTGGCGCGATCTCAGTTCACTGCAACCTCTGCCTCCTTCCGGGTTCAAGCGATTCTCCTGCCGCAGCCTCCTGAGTACCTGGGGCTACAAGTGTGCGTCACCAGACCTAGCTAATTTTTGTATTTTTAGTAGAGACGGGGTTTCACCACGTCGCCCCAGCTGTTCTCAAACTCCTGAGCTCAAGTGATCCACCCACCTCGGCCTCCAAAAGTGCTGGGATTACAGGCTTAAGGCTGTGCCTGGCCTAGGGTATTTCCTTCTGTCTTATTCCTATATGCAGATGGTTCTAGGCATTAGCCTTCTACTCCTCTCTGTATTCTATTTCTGCCTGAGACCACACATTCTCACAGCATCAAATGTCACTGCTCTGATGATTCAACTTCTTCTGTTTCCTCTTAACTCTAACTCATACACTGTTACCTCTACAGCTGCTCCCCTGGGGTTTTCTACTTGGTTTTCTGGCAGTCACCTTAAATTCAGCAGGTTCTAACCTGCTCAGTATCCTCCCCCAACATCTACAACCATGCATACTCTTTATACTTCCTGACTTCTCCATTGCTCCATGTTCTATAACATGATAATTATTGCTGATACCCCTCTCTTACACTTCATTTTCTATTAAGCTCTCTACCTGTTTCTACCTTTGGAACTTTCTCTAGCATCTACCCTCTCTTTTCTATTTCCATCTCCTGAGATCAGGTTCTCATCATTGCTGCAATGATTTCTTCTTATCTCTAGGCCCTCACCATCTTTTAATCCACCCTGTATCTTCCTATCAAATCTTCCTAAATGCAGCTTGAGCAAGTTTTCCTCTCTTCAAAAAGTTCCACAGCTTCCAATACCCTCACAGTAATAACCAAATTCTTTTGATCTGGTTTTAAAGTCTTTTCTAAACTGGTTTCATGCTCTGTATTCAAAATTACCTGCTTAGTTCTCCTAATTTTAACTCTGCTTCACCTGAAGCAGGCTTAGAGATCATAACTTCTCTGTGTGCCTTCCTATGTGGTACTTGGGATAATGTTGGTATTAAGGAAATACTTGAATTTACTTTAATAATTTATTGTTTAGTAACAAAGTAAATATTGCCACAGTCACTCATCTCAATATTCATTTTAAGCAGCAGATTGCTGTGTAACAGGCACTTTGCCAGGGGCAAGAAATAAAAAGATGAAGAAGATATGAATCCATATCTCAAAGAACTCCCTGTCTCCCAGGGAAGAGTGGTTTTAAACACAATACAGAAACTACAATCCACTATTGTATTATACAATGATCTTCTCACATTGTTAAATAATACAACCAATAGTGATTGACTCATAAGAGACACATGTTTGGCAAGTCACTAAATGAACAGATTTACATACAGAAGACTGCTGTCCTAATGAGTTAGCTGTGGGTTCTAGCTTGAGGGTTAAAAATTTCTACAGAGGTAAGGACTAAAACTTATTTTAAAGGTTATACAAATCCACGCTAACTGGGAATAGTTAAGAAAATGGCTATCCTTGTCTTTGTTGTTTCTGATACGCTGTATACACATTCACGTAAAGCAGCATGATAAACAATTTTCTGTATAGGAAAAGTGATCCTGTATACATACCCATGAGATCAGCAAATCCTCCTAGTGGCAATCGGCAGGTTCCAGTAACAAACTGTAGAAGTCTCATTCTCTTCTCATTATCAATTTCTTTAACAAACTGTTAAAAGAATATTTAAAGAGATATATATGTCATATGTTACATTCAGCACACTAAATAAGAAAGAAAAATAATGATTTCAGATCTTTTATTTTTTTTAGAGGTGAGGTCTTGTTCTGTGGCCCAGGCTGGGGTGCAGTGGTACAATCATAGCTCATTGCAGCCTCTAACTCCTGGGCAGCAGGCAATCCTCCCGCCTCAGTCTCCAGAGTAGCTGGGACTATAGGAGCAAGCCACTGTATGTAGCTCATTTCAAATCTTAAAGGAACCCCTGGTGTCCACTGCATTAGATAATTACTTAATCCAACACTATGGATGGAGGGCCATTTCCATGTTTATCAAAGCCCCAGCAATCTTTCCTTATATAACTCTTAGGACAATATACTTAAAGGGATATATAAAAGGTAAGATGGACTGAGACCAAGAGCTCCTTACTCATGCAGTTTTAAGATTAGCTCTTTTAGGGCAGCCCTTCCTGTGACTCCCCATCCCACCACCACCCCCCAGCCCCAGATCTGCCTGTCCTATAGGATATTCATGTGGCTACACAGGATAGAGACTTTGAGTCAGTATAGACTTTTTGGTTTAATAAACAACTTTAATGAAATTCAAAGAATTCTGAAGCAGGATATATCCCAATAACCTCCTCTTCTCAATGTTCTTTAGGTTTTGGTACAGCTACACATAGCTAGAATCATGTGGTTTTTATTTCGTACAATTCTGACTCAAAACAAAAGGTTTCTAGAGAATGTTTCTAGCCTGTAGTATAACTGTTTTGCCTCAACCAAAAACTTTTTTTGTAAGGAATAATTTTTATCCTATTGTACTATTATCAATTATCCTACAATTGTAACCTTACTTGTTACAGAAGCTCAGTTTATCTTTAAGTTTCTCATATGAATTTCTTTACATGTATAGCAGATTTTTTAATTTAATTTTTTAAATTGTTGTAAAATATACACAACATAAATTCTTGATTTTAACCTTTTTGAGTGTAATTTAATGACATTAAGTACATTCACACTGTTGTGCAACCGTCAACACTATTTCCAACTTTTTCATCATCCCAAGTACAAACTATGTATACATTAAACACAACTTCCCATTTTTGCTCCCTGCAGCTTCTGGTAACCCATATTCTACTTTCTGCCTCTATGAATTTGCCCATTCTAGTAACCTCGTGTAAGTGGAATTATACAGTAATTGTCCATTTGTGTCTGGCTTACTTCGCTTATCTGTAGCACATACCAAAAATCTCATTACTTTTTAGCACTGAATAATATTCGACTCAAGATATTTTTGACTTATGATGGATGTAAAGGATAAAACTCCTTTACAAGTCCAGGAGCATCTGTATATGTATACACCACATTTTGTGTGGGTAAATGGATGATGAATACTGGTATACGAGTATCTGTTTGAGTCTCTGCTTTCAATTTTTTGGGCTGTATACCAAGGGTTGGAATTCCTGGATCTTATGTTAATTCTATGTTTAACTTTTTGAGGAACCACCAAACTATTTCCACAGTGGTGTGATACTTCACACTATCACCAGCAATGCGCCCTTGGCAATGGTTGTTTTCTCCACTTTAAAAATAATACTAAGTATGATGTGATATCTCATTGTGTTGTTTTCATTTTTGTTTTTGAGATGGAGTCTCGCTCTGTCGCCTAGGCTGGAGAGCAGTAGTGTCATCTTGGCTCACTGCAACCTCTGCCTCCTGGGTTCAAGTGATTCTCCTGCCTCAGCCTCCCAAGTAGCTGAGATTACAGGCATGTGCCACCACGCCTGGCTAATTTCGTCATGTTAGCCAGGATGGTCTTGATCTCCTGACCTCGTGATCCGCCCGCCTCGGCCTCCCAAAGTGCAGGGATTACAGGTGTGAGCCACCGCACCCAGCCTCATTGTGGTTTTGATTTGCATTTCTCTAATGATTAATGATGCTGAACATCATTTACTATGGTTACGGCAGACATTTTTAGAGAGGTACCATTATGATCCTAAATCATGTCTCTTAAATTTTGCCTTCTGAACATTATATAATTAATGAAGTATAAATGATAAAAAAACAAAAAACAACAACAAAAAAAAACCCAACGTATTACAGACAGTCCTATAAAACCTCAAAACCATTTAAATCAAATGTAGGTAAATTTTATCATCTGGAATTGTCTTACACTCTACTCTGGACAAAGATGCAAGGTATGTGTGGCTTACTTGGCAATAGTCTTAAAAGGATGCTGTTATAATCTGTATTCATTTATTATAATGCATATGATGGACTAAGGGGTCTATATACACTGGTACATTTTGAGCTGTGACTCATTTCCATATGTGGTAAGCAAATTCTAAAAAATTATGCTGTGTCAACTAATAGAAATAAATTTAAAAACAAACCTGCCAAAACCACATGATTTGTTTGCTGGTCCTCGTATAATGACGGTAGATGGCATGTCTTTGCCAGTCATTCAAATCAATCTCTTGCATTCCACATAAAAGGACCTTTAGGGATGAAAAAGACAAATTGTTTCCTTAGGTAATTGTACAAAAACAGCTGGACATAAATAAGGAAAGACGAAGATTAAGCAAAGTTTTAGAAAAACAATCAGTAGGCTTTGACTTATCAACTATACATCAAGAATTATATCTACATTGCTCATTAAGGCAAGGTTCCATGCACGGTGTCATATATATATATATTCAGGGAAGTAAGTCACTCAATTGTAGAGAAGCTCTAATATTTGTACTTTTGGGGGGGTAATACTATTGTTTTATCTTTGGATAAATTATGATTTTCTTTAACCACTGGGGATGTTTCAAAACATTTTGCCCCAGTATAAAAAATATTACAGTAACAGGAAAGATGGGAAAGTGAGTTAAAAGCAGACAACTGAAGGCATTATTTACTAGCATGGTACAGGGGAATGAAGGAAAACTCATTACCTCTAATTCCTTTGCATCAAAGTATTGCACATATTGCTGGGGAAGAATTTCATTAAAGCCCTCAAAGAAAGCTTGTGTCTGTTCTTCAACACCTCGAGACAACCTCCATTCAGCTACCATTCTGGCAAACAAATATTAAAAAACCTATCAGGAAGTTTAGATCTTATCTTTAAATTCTGAGTATAAAAATAAATTTTAAGAAATTATAAAAAAACAAAATATATTCAAAAGTAGAATATAATGAACCCTCTGTACACATGCACAAGCTTCATCACAATGCCCATCTATTTCATTTATGCCCCTATTCATACTCTAGATATCACATAATTTCATTTCTTTTCTTTATTTATTTGAGATGAGGTCTCACTCTGTCACCTGAGCTGAAGCACAGTGGCACAATCTTGGCTCACTGCAGTCTTGACCTCCTGGGCTCAAGTAATCCTCCTACCTCGGCCTCCTGAGTAGCTGGGAATAGGTGTGAACACCACGCCTGGCTAACTTTCGGTTTCGTGTGTACAGATCGGGTCTCTCTGTGTTGCCAAGGTTGGTTTTAAACACCTGGCCTCATGTGATCTGCCTGCCTCGGCCACCCAAACTGCTAGGATTACAAGCGTGTGCCACCATGGCCAAGCCATATAATTTATTTTCTTTTATCTTGTTTTTGTTTTTTGAGACAGGGTTGCACTCTGTTGCCCAGGCTGGAGTGCAATCATACAATCTGGGCTCACTGCAGCCTCCACCTTCCAGGTTCAATCGGTTCTTGTGCATCAGCCTCCCGAGTAGCTGGCATTACAAAGGCGTGCGCCACCACGCCCAACTCATTTTTGTGTTTTTAGTAGAGATGGGGGTTTCATCATGTTGGCCAGGCTAGTCTTGAACTCCTGACCTCAAGTGATCCGCCTGCCTTCTCCCTAAGTGCTGGGATTACAGGCGTGAGCCACCGCACCCGGCACAAACAATTTCATTTTGAACAGATACTTCAGTATGTGTCTCTACAACATGAGGATTATTTTTTAAAACATAAAGCAGAAAAACATGACCGCATCATTATTTTATAAACCTAGAATTCTAAATCTAGTGACAACATCCTTCAAAAAATGAAAGTGAAATAAAGATGTTTTCATATAAAAGTTGAAAAAATGTACTGCCAGGAGATGCACATGAAGTGAAATGGTAAATAAAGGTTTTTTGTTTTTTTTTTTTTAAGCCAAAGGGAAATGATCTTATATTAAAAAAAAAAAAAAAAAAAAAAGAATCTGAGGAAAGAAATAAGGAGAAACAGAAATAGTAATGTGAATAAATATAAGATTATTTTTGAAAATGGTTAAAAATTAAAGCAAGAGTAACAGTAACAAAGTATTATATTTGTAACATGTAGAAATAACATATGATGACAACAACAGCACAAACAGCTGGCATGAGGTAAATGGAATTATATTATTATGAGCTTCTTTTTCTTGAGATGAAGTCTCACTTCTGTCCCCTAGGCTGGTGTGCAATGGCACAATCTCAGCTCACTGCAACCTCCGCCTCCTGGGTTCAAGTGATTATCCTGCCTCAGCCTCCCAAGTAGCTGGGATTACAGGTGCCTACTACCACGCCAGGTTAATTTTTTTATTTTTAGTGGAGACGGGGTTTTACCATGTTGGCCAGGCTGGTCTTGAACTCCTGACCTCAGGCAATCCACCGGCCTTAGCCTCCCAAAGTGCTGAAATTACAGGAGTGAGCCACGGCACCTGGCCTATGAGCTTCTTATATTATACTAGAAGTAGTGTCTGGGTCAACAGGGATGTTACAGATGCATATTATCATAATCATTAGAGTCACCACTAAAATTAAACAAAGAGGTATAGCTAAAAACCCAACAGAAGAGCTAAAAAAGAAAGTAAAAATTGCTTTATTAATTCAAAGAAAGCAAGAAAGAACAAAGTTGGGAAAAATAAGAAACAAATAGCAAGGTGAGACAAATAGCAAAACAAATAGCAATGGTCAGACAAAAGTCCAACCAAATCAGTAATAAAATTAAACATAAACGTACTGAACACTCCAATTATAGAGATTATCAGGATAAAAATAATAAGACTTAAGAAATACTTCTAAATACAATGAGAGTGGCTGGGAGTGTGATTACATCTGTAATCCCAGCACTGTGGGAGGCTGAGGCAGGTGGATCCCTTGGGCACAGAAGTTCAAGACCACCCTGGGCAACATGGTGAAACCCCATCTCGCCATGTGGGTGTGGTGGCACATGCCTGTAGTCCCAGCTGCTTGAGGGCTGAGGCAAGAGGATCGCTTGAACTTCCAGAAGTGGAGACTGCAGTGAGCCAAGATTTCGCCACTGCACTCCAGCCTGGGTGACAAAATGAGACCCTGTCTCAAAAAAATATTAAAAATAAAACATAATAAATAAATAAATAAATACAAATAAAATAAATAAAGTAGTGAAAAAACACAACATTCCAAAATTTGTGGCTGGGCACAGCGGCTCACACCTGTAATCCAGGAACCTTGGGAGGCTGAGGCAGGCAGATCACCTGAGGTCAAGAGTTCAAGACCAGCCTGGCCAACATGGTGAAACCCTGTCTCTATTAAAAATACAAAAATTAGCCAGGTGTGGTGGCGGGTGCCTGTAATCACAGCTGCTTGGGAGGCTGAGGCAGGAGAATCGTTTGAACCCAGGAGATGGAAGTTAAAGTAAGCCAAGATCGTACCTTTGCACTCCAGCCTGGACGACAGAGTGAGACTCCGTCACGGGGAAAAAAAAAATTTGTGGGCTGGATGAGGTGGCTCATGCCTATAATTCCAGCACTTTGGGAGACAAAGGTGGGAGGATCGTTTGAATCCAGGAGTTTGAGACCAGCCTGGGCAACATATTGAGACCCATCTCCTACAATAAATAAATAAGTTAGCCAGGCGTGGCAGCACATGCCTGTGGTTCCAGCTACTTGGGAGGCTGAGGTGAAAGGATATCTGGAGCTCAGGAGGTTGAGGCTATAGTGAGCCATGACTCTACCACTACACTCCAACCTGGGCAACAGAGTGAGACTCCATCTCAAAAAATAAATAAATAAATAAATAAATAAATTGTGAGGATAGCTAAAGACATACTTAGTTGGAAATCTGCAGCTTTAAGTCCTTATATTAGAAAACAGAATGTGGGAGGACAACTTGAGGCAAGGAGTCTGAGACCAGTCTGTGCAAAATAGCAAGACCACATCTCTACAAAAATAAAAACAACCAAAAAATTTGCTGGGCACGGTGGCTTGTGCCTACAGTTCCAGCTACTCAGGAGGAAAAGGTAAGAAGATGGAGGGAGTGAGGGAGGGAAGAAGGGAAGAAGGGAAACAGAAAAGTTTCCAAAATCAATGATCTGAAATATTTAAGAACTCCTACAATCACAAATAAAAAGACAACCCAATTTTAGAATGGATAAAATATTTGGATATACACATCAGAAAAGAAGAGCTACAAATGATCAATATGCACAGAAAAACGTACTCAACACCATTAGTCAAGGAAAAAATGGAAATTAAAATCACAAGATACTACTGACAATGATGAATTGGCAAGAAGGTGAGGCAACTTTCAAATATTGCTAGTAGGACTGTAAAATGGCAATAACACTTTGGGAAACTTTGGCAGTTTCGAATAAAGTCAAACACCTTCCCAGTGATTTCACTCCTAGGTATTTACTCAAGAAAAATATGTCCACAAAAAGACACCACAAGAATGTTTATAGCAGCTTTACTCATAATAGCCCCAGACTGGGAAACAACCAAAACATTTATCACCAACAGAATGGATAAACAAATTTTGAGATATAAATGGCATGGAATATTTCTCAGCAATAAAAAGGAATAAAATACTGATATAAACAATATGGCTGAATCTCACAAACACCAAATAAAAGAAAAAATCAGACACTAAAAGCTAGATATAAGAGTACATACTCTATGGTTCCATTTTAGAAAATTTTAGATCAAAAAGTGTTATACAAATAGAACTAAACAGAAATGGTTATCTACCTCTGGGGCTGGGAGAAGGGAGGTGTATATTGGCCCCTTATGGGGTCCAGAATAGAAAAAAAAAGTTCCACAATTTGGGTCATGTTTACATGGACATGGTCCTATATGGAATAGTGTTTACAGAACTGGTAATTAAATGAGTGATCTAGCACAACTTCTATCCATAAAATGCTCACATTTGGGCTGATATATGTATTTGTCAAAATTCAACTTGCACACTTAAGATCAGTGCATTTTACTCTAAGGAAATTATACTTCTTAAAAAATACTAAAAACCCCCCAAACTCTGAAATTTTAAGCAAGCCATTATTGAAGCAGATACTAAAAACCTTTTTAGCTGCCCATTATCTTAAAATGTTATATTACCAGCAACAAAACTATTGAGGAACATAGTACATCCCTGGTTACTTGGAATCTTGAATCATTATCTCTCTGGAATGCTATATACGTCATAAAAAAATCTAGACATATCATAACAAAAAACTGGAGAATTGACAAAAACAAACTGACTACATTTTAAAAGGATATTTCAAAATAAACTTTTAAAAGGATAGATTGTTTTCCAACAAATAATGACTGTTCACTGTGTTAAATAGTGTACTTTCAATTATGGAGGGAAAACCCAGGCAAGAAATGCAGAACTTGGAACTTAAGAAGTAGATATGCAAAATTTAACCCTGACTGGAAAGAACTGCTATTGAGAAGGTACGAATGAACTATTAGCTCTTGAGACTAGAAATATGAACAATGGAAATAATTAGAAAGGATATACTATAAAACTTCATTTTAGTTATAATTTTACCCAATCTTATGATATGGTTTGGCTCTGTGTCCCCACCCAAATCTCATCTTGTAGCTCCCATAATTCCCATGTGTTATGGGAGAGAATCAGTGGGAGATAACTGAATCATGGGGACAGGTCTTTCCTGTGTTGTTCTCATTATAGTGAATAAGTCTCACAAGATCTAATGGTTTTAAAACGAGAGTTTCCCACAACAAGCTCTCTCTTTGCCTGCTGCCATTCATGTAAGACATGACTTGCTCCTTCTTGCCTTCCACCATGATTGTGAGGCCTCCCCAGCCATGTGGAACTGTAAGTCCATTAAAACTCTTTCTTTTGTAAACTGTCCACTCTCGGGTACATCTTATCAGCAGCATGAAAACAGTAAATTGTTACCAGGAGCAGGGTGCTGCTGAAGATACCTGAAAATGTGGATGCAACTTTAGTACAGTCCCAGCTACTCAGGAGGGTAGCAGGCAGACGGTGGAACAGTTTGGACGGCTCAGAAGAAGACAGGAAAATGTGGGAAAGTTTGGAACTTCCTACAGACTTGTTGAATGGCTTTGACCAAAATGCTGACAGCAATATGGACAATAAAGTTCAGGCTGAGGTGTTCTCAGATGAAAATGAAAAACTTTTTGGGAAACAGAGCAAAGGTGACTCTCGGTACGTTTTAGCAAAGAGACTGGCAGCATTTTGCCCCTGTGCTAGAGACTGGTGGAACTTTGTACTTGAGAGAGATGATTTAGGGTATCTGGTGGAATAAATTTCTATGCAGCAAAGCATTCAATAGGAGACTTGGTGCTGTTAAAGGCATTCAGTTTTGTAAGGGAAGCAGGGCATAAAAGTTTGGAAAATTTGCAGCCTGACAATGCAGTAGAAAAGAAAATCTCATTTTCTGAGGAGAAATTCAAGCTGGCTGTAGAAATTTGCATAAGTAATGAGGACCCGAATGTTAATCCCCAAGACAATGGGGAAAATGTCTACAGGGCACATCAGAGGTCGTCATGGCAGCCCCTCCTATCACAAGCCTGTAGGCCTAGGAGGAAAAAATGGTTTTGTGGGCCCGGCCCAGGGTTCCCATGTTGTGTGCCCTCTGGGGACTTGGTGCCCTGTTTCCTAGTCGCTCCAGTGTGACTAAAAGGGGCCAAGGTACAGCCCAGGCTGTTGCTTCAGAGGGTGGAAGCCCCAAGACTTGGCAGCTTCCACATGGTGTTGAGCCTGAGGGTGCACAGAAGGCAAAAATTGAGGTTTGGGAACCTCCATATGGATTTCAGAAGGCATATGGAAATGCCTAGACGCCCAAGCAAAATTCTGCTGCAGGGGCAGGGCACTCACAGAGACCTTCTGCTAGGACAGAGCAAAGGGGAAATGTGAAGTTGGAGGCCCATACAGAGTCCCTACTGGGGCACTGCCAAGTGGAGCTGGGAGAAGGGGGCAACCGTCCTCCAGACCCCAGAATGGTAGATCCACCAACAGCTTGCATCATGAGACTGGAAAAACCACAGACACTCAACGCCAGCCCATAAAAGCAGCTGGTGGGGGGCTATACCCTGCAAAGCCACAAGGGCAGTGTTGCCAAGGCCATGGGAGGCCACCTCTTACATCAGGGTGATGTGAATGTGAGACATGGAGTCAAAAGAGATCATTTTGGAGCTTGAAGATTTGACTGCCCTGCTGGATTTCAAACCTGCATGAGGCCTGTACAAAGGATATTGCATGTAGCTCCTTTGTTTTGGCCAATTTCTTCCATTTGGAATGGCTGTATTTCCCCAATGCCTGTTATCCCCCAGTATATGCAAGAAGTAACTAAGCTGCTTTTAATTTTACAGGCTCATAGGTGGAAGGGACTTCCTTGTCCCAGATGAGACTTTGGACTGTGGACTTTTGAGTTAATGCTGAAATGAGTTGACTTTGGGGGACTGTTGAGAAGGCATGATTAGTTTTGAAATGTGAACACATGAGATTTGGGAGGCGCCAGGGGCAGAATGATATGGTTTGGCTCCGTGTCCTCACCCAAATCTCATCTTGTAGCTCCCATAATTCCCATGTGTTGTGAGACAGAATCAGTGGGAGATAACTGAATCATGGGGGTGGGTCTTTCCCATGCTGTTTGCATGACAGTGAATATGTCTCACAAGATATGATGAGGTCGTCTTTTTTTTTAGACGGAGTCTCACTCTGTCACCAGGCTGGAGTGCAGTGGCACTATCTTGGCTCACTGCAAACTCCGCCTCCCGGGTTCAAGCCATTCTGCTGCCTCTGCCTCCCTAGTAGCTGAGATTACAGGCACATGCCCCCACACCCAGCTAATTTTTGTATTTTTAGTAGAGATGGGGTTTCACCATATTGGCCAGGATGGTCTCAATCTCCTGACCTCGTGATCTACCTGCCTCGGTCTTCCAAAGTGCTGGGATTACAGGCGTGAGCTACCGTGCCCGGCCAATGATGAGGTTTTAAAAACAGGAGTTTTCCTGTACAAGCCCTCTCTTTGCCTGCTGCCATCTATGTAAGATGTGACTTGTCCCTCCTTGCTTTCCACCATGAGTATGAGGCCTCCCCAGCCTTGTGGAACTGTAAGTCCATTAAACCTCTTCCTTTTGTAAATTGCCCAGTTTTGGGTATGTCTTTATCAGCAGCAGGAAAGTGGACTAATACACCTTACAATATTCCCTGTGAAAATATCTGCATATATATTTGAGATTCTTTTTAATGACATGTTATACAGCACAGTTACAGAATTGATATTTAAAAGAGTAATCCTGCATGACTTTTATCCTTAAAACTCTTTTAAAAACACTTTAAAAAAAAAAAACTTTTTAGAAATGAAAAATGACTGCCTACATAGGATATTGATTAGTACAAAGACAAATATTATTTTTGGAGATAACTCTCCATTAGTATTAGTAAGCAATTATCAATACGCTGTAGTCAAACAAAAAGTGAAATGTGAAAAGGAGCACTCTCACCTGATGTATTCCTCTTTATTTTCTTCTGTTACAAGAATATTGCCACCATTCGGTTTCAGATCATGACTCTTAATTTCACCTAGAATTTCCTTGTCAACGGAGAAGTACATTTCCAAACCACATTCCTCAATATTGTTTTCTCTGCACAAATGAAATTAGCACTCTCTGTTATATCCACCAATTCAATCATAATTTATAAGTCTTTAACTAAAGGCCCATGTTCTTAAATAATTTATAACATCAAAATAAGAAGAAATAAGATTCTATTCTAAGGTCATCATATTATTGCCAAAGATCTTGGGTACATTTTTGTGAAATTTATCATATTGAATAAAAAGGCAGGTTTGATATATAGATCATTTAAATACAATAAACCAATTATGTGCTTACAGTTTGGACAGGTTATCAATACTACACGGAATGCATATAAACTATATTTTAATAAATTACATGGAAAAAGAAACTTACTTAACCCAGATGAGAGAATTGTAAAATTCTGGATCAATAGATTCTAAATCCTTGAGTCCAACTGGTTTGCTCAAGATACGCTTATAGAATGGTAAAGAAAAACTTGTGTCTATGATTTTCCCATGGAACAGAGCCTATGAAAAAAGGAAACAAGACTGCTTAAAATAATTGTACAATAATCATTTTATTTCAATATGTTAAATGAATTCTTCATTTAAAAACATTTCCCTGGGTCGGGCATGGTGGCTCACGCCTGTAATCCCAGCAATTTGGGAGGCTGAGGTGGGTGGATCACCTGAGGTCAAGAGTTCGAGACCATACTGACCAACATGGAGAAACCCCATCTCTACTAAAAACACAAAAATTAGCCGGGCGTGGTGGCACATCCTTGTAATCCCAGCTACTCAGGATGCTGAGGCAGGAGAATTGCTTGAACCTGAGAGGTGGAGGTTGTGGTGAGCTGAGATCACGCCACTGCACTCCAGCCCGGGCAACAAAAGTGAAACTTTGTCTCAAAAAAACACTTCCCTGGCTGGGCATGGTGGCTTACACCTGTAATCCCAGCACTTTGGGAGGCTGAGGTGGGTGGATTACCTGAGGTCAGGAATTCAAGACCAGCCTGGTCAACATGGCAAAACCCCATCTCTACTAAAAATACAAAAATTAGCCGGGCATGGTGGTGCACACCTGTAATCCCAGCTACTTGGGAGGCTGAGGCAGGAGGACTGATTGAGCCCAGAAGGCAGAGGCTGCAGTGAGCCAAGATTGTGTCACTGCACTCCAGCCTGGGTGACAGAGCAAGACTCTGTCTCAAAAATAAAAAACAAAACAAAACAAAATCACTTCCCTTTCTCTCGTATGATCTGTTATGGCACCTAAGAGAAAATTTAGTATTGCTGAGTAAGCAAAGTAAACATAATTCTTGACCTGCACTTACCATGGCAATAAATCTGCCAATAAAACGAAAATATTTCAGGTGATCTGGATTGATGTAAGAAGCGGGGTTTATCTGCAAGCAGTAGTTATCCTTCCCTGCATATTCAAACAGGCAATACATTGGGTTCAACACTTCATGTGACAAAAGAAAGAACCATTCTCTGAAATCAAAAGAAAATTTACTATGAAAAATCTTGCAGGTTATCATGTCAACAAATCAAAGAACAGTGCTATAAAGTTCTCAGGGATCTATACCCCTCAGCTAGTGATAGTTTTCTAATCTCATGTTGATTTTTATTGCTTCTGTTCAAACTCACATCTATTTCACAGAGTTGGTAGTATACACCATCTCGGGTAGATGGTAATATATACATTATTACATTTCAAAGAATCTAAGACAACATTGCACCTTTATTTGATGAACCACTAAACTGTATTTTCCCAATTTCACCTGTGATACATCTTAATTTCAGAGATATTATAACATGAAAATACTGGTCTTAGAATCAATGAAATACTATTCATAGGCAAATTTAAAATTCACTATTCACCCATGTGAGTGGCTGAAATCAATCTAATATTCCATCTATTACTAAGTCCCATAATAATCCCCGTCAAGTGCCACTACTCCCTACATGTTAAATCAGTATGAAAAATCTTCCAATTTCACAGAGGCAGCAAAGCACATAATTCCAGCCACTCACATATTAGAAAAATGCTGAGACTCTAAGTCAAATATTGTGAAAATATGAACCAATATTAACATAAGATTATGGTTACCACAACTATGTAACATGGGTGATCTGGGGTAATACATGTGGCATAAGCCTGTAATCTGGATCTCTTTTCCTGTTAGTTCATGGCCTCTTCTGATAAGTGTATCTTGTGACACACTTTAATATTGCTAGTTGATTTTCTTTTTTTTGTTTTTGAGACGGAGTCTTGCTCTGTCGCCTGGGCTGGAGTGCAGTGGCTGGATCTCGGCTCACTGCAAGCTCCGCCTCCCGGGTTTACGCCATTCTCCTGCCTCAGCCTCCTGAGTAGCTGGGACTACAGGCGCCCGCCACCTCGCCCGGCTAGTTATTTTGTACTTTTAGTAGAGATGGGGTTTCACCGTGTTAGCCACGGATGGTCTCGATCTCCTGACCTCGTGATCCGCCCGTCTCGGCCTCCCAAAGTGCTGGGATTACAGGCTTGAGCCACCGCGCCTGGCCGCTAGTTGATTTTCTTGTTAGGAATAAATGATTGCTCTCCTCTTCAATTGCCTTTAATTTATACAAAATTACATATTTCTACTCATATTTGTTATTTATCTATGATTATATATATTTTGAAATAATTTTATTTAAACTCAGAAACATAATATAAGTAAGAACTACTAAAATGCAGCCACCAGTTAGTGTGCACACAAAGACAGAGGCTCTGAACTAGGTCATTAATAAACAATATTTCTACTCTTAACAATAATCCTAGAAATGTAGATATTACTATTCTTATTTTACAGATGAAAATATTTGCTCAACGTCACACTCCCAACATAGGGAGTAGAAAAAGATTCAAATCTGGGCTTGACCCTAAAGTCCTTGTCTTTGCACAATGCCACCTCTATGCAAATTTTTAACCTGGGTGATATATTATTATGGAATAAGCAAAGCAATTCTCATTAGAGACTATCTTCTAGGGTTTGATTTCAAGCTCCAATATGAAGAAAGCAGAATTAAGACTTTCAACTCCTATTTTGTACAACCTTTTATATTTTCATGACAAATATACTAATCTCAGTTGGAAACTGAGTAACTATTACCTGTATCAGTAATCTGTGATCGGGAAAATGACCTGATCATTATAAGGCCTTGTGTTTTCTGTGGAACAGATATGAGAGGTGGTAGACTGAACACCGGTTACCGGTTAGATGGTACAAAACTTGCATCCAGGCTCTACAATTTATGATGTGCCTTAGATGAGTCTCTAAGCCTCTTCATTATCCTATAAAATTCTATATCACAAGGTTACCCTGAAGATTAAATGAGTGATGTGGGTGAAATCAATCAGCTGTACATGACACAGAAAGTGCTGAATTAAATGTTTTTTGAAATTCTGTAGCTACAGCATAATAAAGGTATAATAATTTGACATACTTCATTTTCCTAAAATAAAAGATTGAGAAAATAATACTTGCAAGTGAAGTGCAATGGTACCTTTGGAGGAAAGGAACTAAGTTCTGAGTATTCATATTATCACTACCTTGCTACACCTCCATAATCTAAACCTTCTTCTCCTGGAAAAATCACCCACAAACGTCTTCGCAGATCTTGGGGACTGAGGCTCATTATCTAAAAAACAATAAAGTAAAATAATTGGTGAAAAAAGTTATTGAAACACTGTCTACCACTTCTACGTTTAACATCTCCTTCATTGTAGGTAATTCAAATCCCTCATGACATAGAAAGGAGTTCATGGTCTAATCAAAACCACACATACAGAAAATACATTATAGTAACATTTAATAATATTTTATTATTATACACATCTATATTTTTATATACTTTATATAAAACATGTGATTTTATTTATCTATTTTTAGACAGAGTCTCGCTCTTATTGCCCAGGCTGGAGAGCAGTGGTGCGATTTCAGCTTACTGCACCTCTTCCGCCTCCCAGGTTCAAACAAGTCTCCTGCCTTAGCCCCCCGAGTAGCTGGAACTACAGGTGTGTGCCACCACGCCCGGCTAATTTTGTATTTTTAGTAGACACGGGGTTTCGCCATGTTGGCCAGGCTGGTGTCAAACTCCTGACCTCAGGTCATCCACTGGCCTCGGCCTCCCAAAGTGCTGAGATTACAGATGTGAGCCACCACACCTGGCCGTGATTTTATTTTTAATGATGCTACTATTGACTTACAATGTTGCTTATATCAATTACTTAGAACATAGATGGGCATGGTCAGAGGTTAGATGGGGTTTTTGTGGTTTATTAGGTTTGGTTTTGATTCATAGCTAAAGGTACACATAACAGCTAACCATCTAACCCAGAAATGAAAAACAGTAGCTGCAGAGAGACCCAGTTAACTTCAGAAACTCATTCTCAGTGACAACCTATAAATACCTAGAAAAACTACTCAAATTTTGTGTCCCACTATAGGTGGTTAATAGGATCATCTTCATATTTGAAGGATGGTACGTTACTGAGCTACAGTGAATAGATCATTTGGTTTCCTGACACATAAAACTAATTATTTGACCAAAATTGCATGTGCGTAGCACTGCATATATCAATTACTCTTAGAAAAAAATACAGAAGAACCTGGAAAGGAAGAAGTTGATATAATGCCTTTACTTTATTGAGTGGTAAGAATGAATTCTCACATTTAAATATCCAGAGAGGATCAGTAAGTAACCTGTTTATGCCAAGTTCTCTCAGTTCCCCCACAAAACTATCACATTTACGAATTCATATTCCACTCAAGCCAGAAAATCCCAGATATAACACAAAAAAATTCAATGCTTAGACATACGTACATGTTTATGCCCACTATTCTACAAATAGTATAGGCTAGGTATACAGCAATGCAAATGAGAACTGTCACAAGGTTAAAACTATCTTTAAATAATTCCTTTTAAAATATGTCTAATATGAAGGAAAAAAAAATGTTTTCTCCTGTACTTTTCCCCATAACCAGTTGTGCTATGTTAACAGACGAAACACTATCCAGAGCAATTTTATCCAACAGCTATCCAAAGAAAATCTGATGCTAATTTTGCAATTAGTTTTGTTACCTTTAGGCAATCAAATTGTTCTCTCACATTTTTATTACCCAGTTATTTGATGGATGTCAAATCTAGGGTGACATTTTTAAAAACTGTTTTAGAACCATCTAGTCTGTTATTTTGCAAAAGACTTCAGGTTTCAAAGTCAAAAGATAAAGGAACAATTTAATGTTTTGTATCTTTCCAGTACAGGTAAGACTGGTAAGCAAGTTGTTTCAAGAAACTCGTCCAACAGAGTGATAAAAGATAAAAGGGTGGGCTGGGCACGGTGGCTCAAGCCTGTAAACCCAGCACTTTGGGAGGCCGAGACGGGCGGTTCACGAGGTCAGGAGATCGAGACCATCCTGGCTAACACGGTGAAACCCCGTCTCTACTAAAAAAAAAATACAAAAACTAGCCGGGCGAGGTGGCGGGCGCCTGTAGTCCCAGCGACTCGGGAGGCTGAGGCAGGAGAATGGCGTAAACCCAGGAGGCGGAGCTTGCAGTGAGCTGAGATCTGGCCACTGCACTCCAGTCCGGGCGACAGAGCGAGACTCCGCCTCAAAAAAAAAAAAAAAAAAAAAATTCTCTAAATGGCCTAAATAAAGCTCCAGTTCCCACTAAAAAGCTTTCTGCTCCTACAATTGGCTTTTTCCTTTAATGTTAATAATTGAAGTTCCATTAGGAAATGAACAAAACTGATTCTGAAAACAAGTAGCCAGCTACTACCAACTGTCTCAACCTCTTTTCCCTTTGCATTCAATTCCATACTTCTTGAGGCTGTAGTTGCTACAATATCACTGGTGCTTGAAAATAATCACTTCCACATCTGGATATAAAACAAGGACTAACCAGATGTTTTCATTTTAAGACATTTTTTCACTAGTTATTTTAACCTTCTATATAACAATCATTTTAACATTTAGTTGCAGTAGGTTACTAGTGATATCTATAATATAAAGGTAAATAGATTAATTCAAGTTCTTTTTTTTTTCATTATTGAGATGGAGTTTCGCTCTTATTGCCCAGCCTGGAATGCAATGGCACGATCTCAGGTCACTGCAACCTCCGCCTCCCAGGTTCAGCCAACTCTCCTGAGTAGCTTTACAGGATTACAGGCACCGGCCACCAGGCCCAGTTAATTTTTATATTTTTAATAGAGACAAGGTTTCACCATGTTGGCCAGGTTGGTCTCAAACTCCTGACCTCAGATGATCCACCCCCTCAGCTTCCCAAAGTGCTGGGATTACAGGCATGAGCCATGTGCCCAGCGAGTAAATTAACTCAAGTTCTGAAGACAAGTGAAAAAATCTGCTGACTACTTCTGAAAACTCATATATATATCTTTTTTTAGATACTGTCATCAATGACCAGTTACTTTTATTCCTGTTAAGAGTAACATACGCTTATTGCAAAAATCCAAGTAATACTGAAGTGTAAAAACAAGTCTTCCCCTCTCCTTTCTACAATCTGATAATGTTCATATGGGTATTTCCAGACCTTTGGCTACCAAAAATCTATTATCTTACCTATGCATTTATTTCAAATCATATCAGTTTAGAAACGGAAACCTGAAACGCACGTGCGCGCGCGCGCGCGCACACACACACACACACACACACACACACACACACACACACACACCCCTTAAGCCCTGAGGTGGCTGGCAACGAGATCACACTTGAAAAATTCAAGGACTTCAACTCAAGAAGTTCCAGACTGTTCAGATTAAAAGCACCAAAAGCTAGTCCTAAGCTAGCAGCCAGGGCAAAAATTATTGAAAGAATGAAACAGTACCTGTTGAAAGGAATCCTCAAACAATGTTTTTCTTGTCACTGTAATCTTTATGTGCTGTGGCATGGCCAGTTGCTGAAATAGAAGAATGACTTAAGTCAACTCTCATCATTAAAATAGCCTATCAAAAAACCAAAAGGGGAAAGTTTTATTTACTTTTATCTTTGCTTACAGAAACAAGTAGACTATGAATGTAAATTTATATTCAATAACGTTTACCCATGCATCGGTGAGTATTCATGCTAATTATAGATTAATACATGAAAACAGAAGAACCACAAGATTGATCTCATATGCACACTGCTTACTTAATAATGTGTCAAATAAATCTTTACTTAATCTTATTTTCCAATAGTTAATCCAGATTCTTCTTGCTTCCATGGGTCCAGTTAATTACAAGTTTCAATTGTAAAAATATTCATCATAGTAACTTTGACCGGGGCATTCATTTAGAACTCATAAAAAATCATTAATTCCAGTAAATATCTATACATCAGAAATAGTTGATCACATCTGAAAAAAACACTGAATATAACATCTATGTATGGATATGTTCATGTATGTATGAACATGTATACATCTATCAAAGTCATTTATATCAAATGATAGATATAAAAATGGCTGCTGTCTGGGCATGCTGGCTCACGCCCACAATCCTAGCACTTGGGGAAGATGAGGCAGGAGGATAATTTGAGTCTAGGAGTTCAAAACCAGCCTAGGCAACATAAGGGGACCCTGTCTCTACTAAGAATTAGCCAGCTGTGGTGGAGTGCATCTGTAGTGTCAATTAGTGAGAAGGCTGAGGCAAGAGGATCACTTGAGCCCAGTAGGTCAAAGCTGCAGTAAGCCATGATGGCACCACTGCACTCCAGCCTGGGTGACAGAGTGAGACCCTGTCTCAGAAAAACTAACAAATAAAAATAGAGTAGCTGGTTACAATTATATCAGAAAATGCTTTAACTTATATTTGAAGATTTCTGCAATCTGAAAGTAATGGGTACTGGGAAAAAGTGACAATGTTTGCTTATTCAGATGGTCTCAAGTTTAATTTTCTTCTTAAAGAAAAAAAATATATGTATATATATATTTACAGAGATAAGGCCTCAATATGTTGCCCAGACTGGTCCTGAACTCCTGAGCTCAAGTGATCTGCCCACCTCAGCCTCCCCAAGTGCTAGAATTACATGAGGTTTAATTTTCTGAACAACCAAAGTCACAAATGATCTAATTGATAAATCTATCAATTTGCTCTAAAAGTAGACAAAAGAGATTCTAATGCTTCTCGTTTTACCTGGTTTTCTGTGAGTTAAGTATTTTCACAATCACTGTGTAATACAAGCAACACAACAAAGGAAAGGGAGTACAGAGATAGAGTTTCAACACTAACCTGACACCAGAACCGGAAATACTGAACCTTTGCTTTGAAGTCCCGAACATAGGCTATCTGAGGTCCATTGTCTCTGAGGAAGAACAAGGGTTAACAGGACATATATAGCTGCTTGTAAAAGATAATGCTGAAGGAAAGCAAAACATCCCATCCTCTCTCAGCACTTACTAACCAAATACAAAAATATAGCATATTCCTAACACAACCATTCTTGGCTTTTTGAGAGGTATTTCCCCAGGAATACCTTTAAGTAACAGAAAAAACAAAAGAAAAACTTTGATTTTGTTGAAGCTACTATTGTGGAATTTTCTTTTCTATGCTGGCAAATCTAAGAGGGCTAAGTAAAAGGGGTTCTATTTGAGAATGCTGTCTATCCCAACATCGATTCCCTCTTTTATCCTTAAGTAAAACCCTTGTTATTTAACTGAATAGAATGCTACATATAATAAAGACTACATTTCTCTATATGGCCATGTGACTTAAGTCTCTAAGTGAAAGTGGCATATGAAACTTTCAAGAAGGATCTTTTTGGCCAGGTGCTGTGGCTCACACCTGTAAATCCCAGCACTTTGGGAGGCTGAGGTGGGTGGATCACCTGAGGTCAGGAGTTTGAGACCAGCCTGACCAACACAGTGAAACTCTGTCTCTACTAAAAATACAAACATTAGCTGGGCGTAGTGGCAGGTGCCTCTAATCCCATCTACTTGGGAGGCTGAGGCAGGAGAATCACTTGAATCTGAGAGTTCAAGGCTGCAGTGAGCTGAGATCGCACCACTGCACTCTAGCAAGGGTGACAAAGCTAGACTCTGTCTCAAAAAAAAAATAAAAATAAAAATAAAAAATAATAAAAAAATAAAAAAATAAAAAAAGAAGGATCTTTTAAAAGAGAGCTAAAATAGCTAAAAATATGTGTGTGTATGTGTGTTTTGTTTTACTCCGAATTCCAGCCTGGAGTATGACTCTGATAGCTTAAGTTTCAGAAGCTGTCACAGACCATGAGGTGATGTTGAGGAATGAGACCACACTCTAGGATGGCAGAAAGAAGAAATTTTGATAACTAATGACACCATGGGATTATCTTGGATTATCTTCCTCTGAAAAATTCAATGTATATCAGTGTAGAAATACAACTGATTTTGTACATTGACTTTATATTCTGTTATGCTGTTAAATTCACTTACTAGTTCTAGTAATTTTTTCTAGATTCTTTATGATTTTCTGTATATGTATGTTATTTGTGTGAGGGGAAAAGAGACAGTTTTACTTCTTCCTTTCCAATTTATACATCTTGTATTTCTTTTCTTTTCTTTTCTTTTTTTAGATAGAGTCTCGCTCCATCTCCCAGGCTGGAGTGCAGTGGTGCAATCTCTGCTCACTGTAACTTCTGACCCAGAGGTTCAAGTGATTCTCCTGCCTCAGCCTCCCGAGTAGCTGGGATTACAGGTGCCCACCAATATGACCGAATAATTTTTGTATTTTTAGTAGAGACGGGGTTTAGCCATGTTTGCCAGGTTGGTCTTGAACTCCTGGCCTCAAGTGATCCACCTGTCTCAGCCTCCCAAAGTTCTGGGATTACAGGCGTGAGCCACCGTGCCTGGCCTGTATTTCTTTTTCTCATTTCACTGCACTGGGTAGGAATACCAACACAATGTTAAGTGAAGTGGTGTCAATAGATATCCTTGTCTTATTCTTGATCTTGTGAGGTATTTCATCATTAATTGTGATGTTAGCTGTAAGCTTTTGTCAAATTTTTTCCTGGTAAAACAGCTTCTGGCCGGGCGCAGTGGCTCACGCCTGTAATACTAGCACTTTGGGAGGCCGAGGCGGGTGGATCACAAGGTCAGGAGATCGAGACCAGCCTGGCTAACATGGTGAAACCCCGTCTCTACTAAAAATACAAAAAATTAGCTGGGCGTGGTTGCAGGTGACTGTAGTCCCAGCTACTTGGGAGACTAAGGCAGGAGAATGGTGTGAACCCGGGAGGCGGAGCTTGTAGTGAGCCAAGATCACGCCACTGCACTCCAGCCTGGGCAACAGAGTGAGACTCCATCTCAAAAAAAGTTTCCAAGGTAGCTGAGAGTTTATCATAAATTTGCATTGCATTTTGTCAAAAGCTTTTCCTGAAATTATCACGATTTTTCTCCTTTAACCTAGTTTGTTTGTTTTTTTTGACATGGTCTCACTCTGTCACCCAGGGTGGAATGCAGTGGCCTGAAACCTCGTCTCTACTAAAAATACAAAATTAGCCGGGCATGGTGGCACATGCCTGTAATCTCAGCTACTCGGGAGGCTGAGGCAGGAGAATCGCTTGAATCAGGGAGGCAGAGGTTGCAGTGAGCCGATATCGGGCCATTGCACTCCACCTGGGCAACAAGAGTGAAACTCCGTCTCAAAAAAAAAAAAAAAGAAAGAAAGAAAGAAAAAAGAAAATGTTTCCATCACTTGTATTTTATTAATGAATTTGAATATGATTGATTAACTTATAAGTTTGATAAACTTTACCAGTGACACCATCTAGGCCAGAATTTTCTTCATGAGAAATCTTTTTCTTCTTTTTCTCTTTTCTTTTTTGGGCCTCGGCCTCCCAAAGTGCTGGGATTACAGGCGTGAGACACCACGCCCGGCCTTTTTGTTTTGAGACAGGGTCACACTCTGTCACCCAGGCTTAAGTACAGTGGCGCGATCTCGGTTCACCACAGCCTCCTGGGCTCAAGCAATCTTCCCACCTCACCCTACAAAGTAACTGGGACTACAGGCACGCATCACCACACCTGGCTAATATTTTGTATTTTTTGTAGAGATGGGGTTTCACCATGTTGCCTAGGCTGGTCTTGAATTCTTGAGCTCAAGTGATCTGCCCACCTTGGCCTCCCAAAATGCTGAGATTACTGGCGTGAGCCACTGGGCCTGCCCTTAAAAATTATTTAATTATGCATTTGATTTATCAGCTATAGAGATATTTAGACTTACTATCTGTTCTTGTGTCCATTTTGGTGACATACCTTTTAAAGAATTTGTCCATTTGATCTAAAATGTTAAATTTATTGGCATAAATATACCCTTTATTATCCTTTTAATGTCTATCTTTTTTTCTCTACAGGTTTAATTACTAAGGGTTGTTAATATTATTCATGTTTACCAAAAATTTATCTTCTAGCTTTGGGCACTCCATTGTTTCTTTTCCACTTCACTGAGTTCTGCTTTTATTTACTTCCTTTCTTGTACTTACTTTAGGTTTAGTAACTTTCCTTTTTCTAGCATCTGAATGTAAAAGCAGAGATCACTGATTTTATCTTTCCTATATTCTCATCTACTTCTTTAAAACAAAAAGTTTCCCTCTGAAGAGTACTTTAGTTAAATCCCACAAATTGTGATATGTGGTGTTTTAATTATTATTCAAAATAAAATATTTCCCGATTTTTCTTGTAACTTCTTTTTTGAGCAATGGTAATGGTGTGGTGGAAGTCCCGCTGGACTATTTTTAAATGATGGGGACAAATACACTTCTATCTTACGTAAACTACTATTATTTTAGTGTTTTCTATTATATGCACCCAAACTTACTGTAACTAAAACGAATGATAGAATAATATTATCGATAATTTATCCCCATATCTAAATTACCTCTGTATTCACCAAATTGGCCTGATTTCCCAATTTCTGTTTTAAACATAAAAGTTGTTAATGTGGGCCTGGTGCGGTGGCTCAAGCCTGTAATCCCAGCACTTTGGGAGGCCGAGACGGGCGGATCACGAGGTCAGGAGATCGAGACCATCCTGGCTAACACGGTGAAACCCCGTCTCTACTAAAAAAAATACAAAAACTAGCCGGGCGAGGTGGAGGGCGCCTGTAGTCCCAGCTCCTCGGGAGGCTGAGGCAGGAGAATGGCATAAACCCGGAAAGCGGAGCTTGCAGTGAGCTGAGATCTGGCCACTGCACTCCAGCCCGGGCGACAGAGCGAGACTCTGCCTCAAAAAAAAAAAAAAAAAAAAAAAAAAAAAAGTTGTTAATGTGTAGAAGTATAAAATTAGAAGGTAACAGGGAACCACCTTTGCTCTAAGCAAGCCACACTATAAGAAAACTACAGACCAACATCCCTTATGAACACTGATGGAAGAATACTAAATAAAATATCAGCAAAAAAATCTCAGCAGCATATTAAAAGCCCACTTTAATCCCTTTGACTAACTAGGATTTATTCCTCGAATGCAAAAATGGCTATTATATAATAGACATATCTAGGGATATGTCTAAATATCCCTATAGCTGATAAATCAAATGCATAATTAAACCTATGAAAAATCAACGTAATATACCACATTAACAGAATGGGGGGGGAATCACATGATCATCTCAATCGATACCAAAAAAGGATTATACGAAATTCAATACACTTTCATGATAAAACACTCCACAAAAGGGATAGGAAACACTAGGAATAGAGGGAAACTACTTCAATATAATAAAAGGCACATATAAAAATCTAACAGCAAACATCACATTCAATGGTTAGTTTTTTGAGATGAGGAACAATACAAGAATGCCTACTTTCGCCACTTGTAGTCAACATAGCATCCAGAAGCTCTAGCCAAAGGAATTAAGATAAAAAAAAAAAAAGATATCCAAATTGGGAAGAATAAAACTTATCTGTTTTCAGAAGCTATGATATTTTATGAAGAAAACACTAAATATTCCATAACAAAAAACCCTGCCAGAATAAGTGAATTCAGGAAAGTAGCAGCTTGCAAAGTCAACACACAATAATCAGTTCCATTTCTATATACTAAGAATAAACAAATGAAAAGAAAATTAAGAAAACAATTCCATTACAATAGCATCACAAAGAATAAAAAATACTTAGGAATTAACCAAGAAGGCAAAAGACTTGTACACTGAAAACCACAAAACACTGCTGAAATAAATTAAAGAAAACACAAAGATATCCACATTCATGGATTAGAAGACTTAATATTGTCAAGATGACCACACTACCCCAAATTGATATAGATATTGAATCTATATCGGTCAATATAGATTTTATTGATTTTATACATTCAATAAAAGCCCCTATCAAAATCCAAATGACCTTTTTTTTTTTTTCAGAAATAAAAAAATCCATCCTAAAATTCATATGGACTCTCAAAGGACCCTGAATAGCCAAAGGAAGCTCGAAAAAAGAACAAAGTTGGAGGACACATACCCTCCTGATTTGAAAACTTGCTACAAAGTTATAGCGTGGTATTGGCAAGTCAGACATACAGACCAACAGAATAAACAGCGCAGAAATAATGCCTTGCATATATGGTAAAATGCTATTGACAATGATGCCACAATCATGCAATGAGGAAAGGACAGTCTTTTCAACAAATAATGCTTGGGAAAATTGGACATTCACATGTAAAAAGATGAAGTTGGACCCTTACCCAACAACATATACAAAATTTAACACAAAATGGATAAAAGATCTAAATGTAAGAGCTAAAATTAAAGAACTCTCAGTCCAGGTGTGGTGGCTCACGCCTGTAATCCCTGCACTTTGAGAGGCTGAGGCGGGCAGATCACGAGGCCAGGAGTTTGAGACCAGCCTGCAACGTGGTAAAACCCTGTCTCTACTAAAAATACAAAAATTAGCCATGCGTGGTGGTGCGTGCCAAAAACCCCAGCTACTCAGGAGGCTGAGGCAAAAAGAGTCGCTTGAACCCAGGTGGCAGAGGGTGCAGTGAGCTGAGATCTTGCCACTGTACTCCAGCTTGGGCAACAGAGCGAGACTCTATCTCAGAAAAAAAAAAAAGAACTCTCAGAAGAAAACTTAGGGCAAAGCTTTATGACACTGGATTTGGCAATGACTTCTTGGATATGACTCCAAAGGTACAGGTGACAAAGAAAAAATCAACAGGCAAGGCACAGAGCCTCACGCCTGTAATCCCAACACTTCTGGAGGCCGAGGCGGGCGGATCACCTGAGGTCGGGAGTTCAAGATCAGCCTACTCAACAAGGAGAAACCCTAACTTCTACTAAAAATACAAAATTAGCTGGGCATGGTGGTGCATGCCTGTAACCCCAGCTACTCGAGAGGCTGAAGCAGGAGAATTGCTTGAACCCAGGAGACGGAGGTTGTGGTAAGCCGAGATCGCACCATTGCACTCCAGCCTGAGCAAAAAGAGCGAAACTCCATCTCAAAAAAAAAAAAAAAAAAAGAAAAAAAAAATCGACAAATCAGACATCAAAATCTAAAATGTTTTATGCACGAAAGGGCACTATCTGCAGTAAAAAGGAAACCACAGAATGGGAGAAAATAATTGCAAATCATGTATTTGATAAGGGAGTAACACCCAGAATTATGGAGAACACCTAAAACTCAATTGCAAAAGAAAAGAAAAACAACAACAACAAATGGGCAAAGGACTTAAAGAGACATTTCTCCAAAGAAGATACACAAATGGCCAAGAAGCAAATGAAAAGATACTCAACATCACAAATCATTAGAAAAATACAAAGAAAAACCACAATGAAATACTACATTAAGGATGGCTATTTAAAAAAGACGATGATGACGAAGAAAAACAAAAACAAAAACAGGAGAGCTAATGAGAATGTACAGAAATTGGAATTCTTCTACACTAGGGGGGAAATGTAAACTGGCATAGATACTCTGAAAAACAGTATGGTGGTTCCTCAAAAAATTAAATAGAGAATTAATATTTAATCCAGCAATTCCACTTTTGGGTATAGATACAAAAGTCATCGAAGTAGGAACTCAAACAGATATTTGGTTTTTGGTGTTTTTTTGAGACGGAGGGAATCTTACTCTGTCACCCAGGCTGGAGTGCAGTGGCATGATAGTGACTCACTGCAACCTCTGCCGCCTGGATTCAAGCAGTTGCCCTGCCTCAGACTCCCGAGTAGCCGGGATTACAGGTGTGTGCCACCATGCCCAGCTAATTTTTGTATTTTCAGTAGAGATGGGGTTTTGCCATGTTGGCCAGGCTGGTCTCTAACTCTTGATCTCAGGTGATCCACCCACCTTGGCCTCCCAAAGTTCTGGGATTACAGGCATGAGCCACTGCGCCTGGCCTCAAGCAGATAATTGTATACCAATGGTCAGAGCAGCATTATTTACAATACTCCCCCCAAAAACGGAAACAATGCAAATATCTGTGAACAAACAAAATGTGATATATATATACACACTGGAATATTATTCAGCTTCAAAAAGGAATGAAAATGTTGATACACATTACAACATGGGTGAATCTTGAAGACATGACCTTAGTGAAATAATCCAGAGACATAAGAATAAATATTGTATGACTCTAATAATATAGGTACTTAAAGTAGTCAAATTCATAGAGAAAGAAAGTAGAATGCTGGTTACCAGGTCTGCTAAAGTTATTGTTTAAAGGGTACAGTGTTTCAGTGTGGAATGATGAAAACATTCTGGAGCTGGATGGTGGTAATGATTATGCAACAATATGAATGTGCTTAACGCCACTGAATTGTACACATAAAACAAGAAACTTTAGGTTACATATTTTCCCACAAAAAAAGTCATAAAGCAAATAAGCAAATCAAAAGGTTACTTTCTCAGAAATGGGGTAGGGGAGAATGAGAGCTTTTTTATTTTTTATTTTTTATTTTTTGAGACGGAGTCTCGCTCTGTCGCCCAGGCTGGAGTGCAGTGGCCGGATCTCAGCTCACTGCAAGCTCCGCCTCCCGGGTCCACGCCATTCTCCTGCCTCAGCCTCCCGAGTAGCTGGGACTACAGGCGCCGCCATCTCGCCCGGCTAATTTTTTGTATTTTTTTAAGTGGAGACGGGGTTTCACTGTGTTAGCCAGGATGGTCTCGACCTCCTGACCTTGTGATCCGCCCGCCTCGGCCTCCCAAAGTGCTGGGATTACAGGCTTGAGCCACCGCGCCCGGCCGAGAGCTTTTTTAAAGTAAAAAAGTAATGGGAATGAAAGAAGCTGAAAATCAGAAATCAGAGATTAATTGGTAAGCAGTACAATATCTATAAATTCTACATAGTTTCATTTACTGCTGTGTGAACAAATGGTAAGAAATATGAAAATCTCTAGAATAAAATATCCAAGACGGAGATGGAAATGCAAAATACTTAATGAACAGAAACCTACTGTCAAGCTAACTCAAGAAATACTAAGACTTCCACTCCTTGCTAATACAAATCTTTATATCAAAATCTGAAGGACCAGTTTTTTACTCTTAATCTACAATGTTTAGAAAACTTACAGGGCAGATTTTCCTGTGCGGGGATCTATATAGGTGGTAGTTCTTCTATTGTGGTCCACAAAATACGCAATTCCATCCACTGTGAATCTCATTTCCCAACCTTCAGGTAAGGGCTTTTCATTTAATTGACTACAAAACACAGGAAAAAACATAAACAAAAATATTAAAGAGTTGCTTGTTTGCCAAGTACAGAAGCCACAAATGTCAATAAACATAGCAGAAATCTTTTAGAAAGCCATTCAGTTCAGTAATTTCAGTTGTATACTAGACATCTATGTGGACATCCTACAAACAGGTTGAACTCAAAGTCCATCAACCACAATTCAAGTTTTCTGCCGTCTACTTGGCTTATGTTCCCCATTAGCTAATGACTCACTCTAAACATCTTGTTAACCAAGTTCTAACCATTCTGCCTTAGGAGTCTTCGTGTTCATCTCTATTTCCAATCCCCAACATCATCCTTTCTCTGGCTTTGTTTCTCTTCTGCTTTTCTTTTTTTTTTTTTTGAGATGGAGTCTCGCTCTGTCACCCAGGCTGGAGTGTAGGGGCACGATATCTTGGCTCACTGCAACCTCCACCTCCCAGGTTCAAGCGATTCTCCTGCCTCAGCTTCCCGAATAGCTGGGACTACAGGCACCTGCCACCATGCCCGCGCCCAGCTAATTTTTGTATTTTTAGTAGAGACAGGGTTTCACCATGTTGGCCAGGCTCGTCTTGAACACCTAACCTTGTGATCCTCCCACCTCAGCCTTCCAAGGTGCTAGGATTACAGGCATGAGCCACTGTGCCCAGCCATCTTCTGCATTTTTTCAACAGTCACCTAACTTGTATTCCTCATTTGATCTCACTCTAGGCCTGCTCTTATACTGATACTGCTAACAGAGTATCTTCCTAAAATAGAGATCTTATTAAATTAGTTGTCTCTGTAAAGTACTATCACTGTTCCACCGTTACCAATGATTATGATCTAAAGTTCTTCATATGGCATTCACTCAGCCTCTATACTCTGGCCTCAATGTTCCCTTTCAGATTTATCTTTGCACCCAAACCTCTAACTCCCTTTCATGAATCCCATGATTTCACAGCGTATGGCCACTCAGCACTTCCTTAAATAATATATGATCTGTCACACCTCCAAATGAAGCTTTTCCCTTTGTCCCATATTATCTATTGTTTTTCTACTAAGGCAACTCAAAAAAGAGATTTTTTTAAGAGAAAGAATCTCGACCAGGCGTGGTGGCTCACACCTGTAATCCCAGCATTTTGGGAGGCCAAGGCAGGAGAATCACGAGGTCAGGAGATTGAGACCATCCTAGCTAACACGGTGAAACCCTGTCTCTACTAAAACTACAAAAAATTAGCCGGGCGTGGTGGCGGGCACCTGCAGTCCCAGCTACTCGGGAAGCTGAGGAAGGAGAATGGCGTGAACCCAGGAGGCGGAGCTTGCAGTGAGTCAAGATGGCGCCACTACGCTCCAGCCTGGGCAACAAAGCAAGACTCTGTCTCAAAAAAAACAAAAAAACAAAAAACAAAACAAAAAAAAGCTGGGTGTGGTGGCGCATGCCTGTAGCCCAAGTCACTTGGGAGGCTGAGGCAGGAGGATTGCTGGAGCCCAGGAGGTCAAGGCTGCAGCAAGTCATGATCATGTCACTACACTCCAGCCTGGATGACAGACTGAGACTTTGTCTCAAACAACAACAACAACAACAACGACAACAACAAAGCTGTATTCACTTAACTGAATACAAATGTCAGATAAAATAGACTACCAAAAATGTAAAAAAGAGGTTTCTCAATTTTTATAATTACACTTGCAAGATAGGCTCAGTAACCAGCTGTTGTCTTGAAAATAGATAGAACTAGGTCATCTGTGTTGTTAAAACAGAATTCTAACTTTAGCTATAAAACTTTAAACATCTAAGGGGAAACAAAAAAAATGGTAGCAAATTATAGAAAGGTGACTACTTCAATTATATCCTTAGAAAAATTCTAAAAAGGAAGAAAATGTTATCTATGAAATTCTTCATTCTTCCTTTATGGAAACTGAATAAATTTAAGTAAATGCACTAACTCCATTTAAAAAGAAAATGGTCATTTCTTGGTAGGCAGAAAAAGCTATTTTAAGTTTAAAGCATATCTTCTTTTATTTTTAGTTTTAGTTTTCTGAGGCAGAGTTGCCCAAGCTGGAATGTAGCGGTGTGATCTTGGCTCAGTGCAACCTAAACCATACCTTCAGAACAAAAGTTTTTAAAATTTTTGAGCCATGGAATATCTGTGCTCAAATTATAATTATACCAAAAGAGAGGTCTGGCTTTTGCCCTTAGCAACTTGGTGGTGATGTTTAACCCCTTGGAATGCACTGCGTATTGGGAATATCCTTGTTTGCCTGGAAGCTTTGATCACTGGACAGTCAATAATGCGATTTATAATGGAGGTTGTGGGACACGGCACATCAGTTCCGACCTCTGGAGGAACTAGAGACTAAGGGCATTAGCTCAAATCTCCAGTAAGAAACTGGAGACAAAAGGTCACCCATGAGGGCAGTATGTGATTAAGCCTCAACAAAACCCCTAGATACCAGAGACTTCCCTGGTTGGTGATACTCAACCTCAATGTGCACTGTCCCACAACAATGCTGGATGTTCAGAGCCTCCCAGACTCTGCCCTGTGCACCTCTTCCTTCTGCTGGTTTTATTTTGTATCCTTTCTTTATAACAAATGTGACTATAAGAGGTTTCAATGAGTTCTCAGTATTTCTAGTAACCTATCATACCTAAGAGTGGTGGTGGGGGCCCCAAAATTTGTAGGCAGTTGGTCTGGAGCCGTCCTTTGGACCCCCAATATTGTAGCTGATGTCTGAAGTGAGCGCAGCAGTTTTGTGGAGGACTGTGTCCTCTGACTGTACAGTCTGCCAAATTCCTTGCAGAATGGAATCTTCTGGCAGTCTGATAAATGCATAGTATTTAGATGCATAACATCAACCCATAGACTGTTATAGGTTGAACTGTGTCCTCCTTCCAAATGCATGTTTATATCCTGGCCCTCAATAACTCAGAATGTGACCTTATTTGGAAACAGAGTTACTGCAGATGTATTAAGATGAGGTCATACTGAAGTACTGTGGGCCACTAATCCTCTAGGACTGATGTCCTTATAAACAGGAAATTTGGGTACAGATAGACATATAGACAGAAAGAATGCCATGTGAAGACTGGATTCATGCTGCCACAAGCCAAGGAGCTACAATAAGCCAGGAGAAAGACCTGGCACAGATCACTTCCTAGTATCTTCGGAGTGAGCATGGCCCTGCTGACATCGTGATCTCAAGCTTCTAGCCTCCACAACCCTGAGACAACACATTTCTGTAGTTTAAGCAACCTCCTTTGTGGTACTTTGTTAAGGCAACCCTAGCAAACTAATATGCATACTAGTATAAAATGTTACAAAGATAAACCATTATATATACATAATTATCAAAACATTATCCCTATAATCCCAGCTACTCATGAGGCTAAGGCAGGAGAATCGCTTAAAGACAGGAGTTTGAGAACAGCCCGGGCAACAAAGAGAGAACCTTGTGATAATATATATATCTCTTTATTAATAAATTAACTAGCAAGTCCTTGTAATGATGTATGTAAACAAGTATTTAGAGATATCTGCAACAGGCCGCGCGCGGTGGCTCAAGCTTGTAATCCCAGCACTTTGGGAGGCCGAGACGGGTGGATCACGAGGTCAGGAGATCAAGACCATCCTGGCTAACACGGTAAAACCCCATCTCTACTAAAAAATACAAAAATCTAGCCGGGCGAGGTGGCGGACGCCTGTAGTCCCAGCTACTCGGGAGGCTGCGGCAGGAGAATGGCGTAAACCCAGGAGATGGAGCTTGCAGTGAGCTGAGATCCAGCCACTGCACTCCAGCCTGGGCGACAGAACGAGACTCCGACTCAAAAAAAAAAAAAAAAAAAGAGATATCTGCAACAACCACAGAATATTTTTAACACCCTTTGACTTCTACTGATGGCAAAGTCCTAGGCATTCTTAATCCTACATGGTAGTAGCCTACTTTCATAATGGAAGAAGATACTAAATTTCCATTAAAGAGTAATAAAACTGAGTATGTATTTTCTTCCCCCTTGAAGCCACATACCCTGGATTCTTAACCAGTGATCTCAGGTTAAGAAATCCTGATTTAGAATCACTAATCTGTTCTTAGTAATTAAAAATAATATATATATGTTAATAAGTATATTCCTCATGTGCCAGATAATTTTTTTGTTTTTTCTATCTTTTTTTTTTGGAACAGGCCTAAACCTGTCCTCCAGGTTGGAGCGTACTGGCACAATCATGGTTCACTGCAGCCTCGACTTCCTGGGCTCAGGTGATCCTCCCACCTCAGTCTTCCAAGTAGCTGGGACTACAGGTATACATGCCAACACACCCAACTTTTGGGGATTTTTTTTTTGTAGAGACAGGGTCTCACTGGTTACACAGGTCTTGAACTTCTGGCCTCAAATAATCCTCCCTCCTTGGCCTCCCAAAGTGCTGGGATAATGGGCATAAGCCACCATGCCCAGCCAAAGTTTTTTCCTGTACTTTGAAGAAATCTTCAAACTTTCCATTAGATGAAAATAATAGTATAATTTTCTCTTTCCAAAGTATGTAGGTGATTAATGTTTTAGGTCTTTGGCAAAAGAATATGAACTTTGATTTTCTTCAGTTGTTAGAAATAAGGTATAATCTTTAAGAGATTAAATATACACAAGTAACTATTCTTACCCTTGACTTCTGGGGTCTTCCCATTGTGTAATTCGAGTGTTGTGGTTGACGAAATATACTCTGCCATTGCTGTCTGTTCTCTTCTCTTTGGGAAAGGCAGAGGCGGGGGAAAGCAAAGCATTAGCATTGGCATAGTCTTCTTGCTCAAGGTAAAATAAAATTATCTGAATTTGCCCATTTCTCATTGCACTGTTTATTTTACAGTTTTTAAATCACAGCTTTAAAAGGTTTAATTTATTCTTTGACTATTAAATGCACATCCTTACTGAAGTTATAGAAGTATTACATCTTAGAAGCTACGTAGACGTACTTTATAATGTCCTAATCATAGGACCTTTCTACTCAACCCAACCAACAGCAGCAAGAATAATGAACAGATATTTGGTTTTTCACACAGGACCTTCATTTTATTCTTAATGGTCCCATAGGGTAGGTGAATTCATCTTTATCCTCAAGATAAGAAAACTCAGATAGGTTAAATAATCTACCTGAAACCTCAGAATTAAGTAGCAGAGATGAGATGGAAACTCAGGTCTCCATTTAGGGATTTTTTTTTTCCATACCACATCATTTCATTCATTAAAATATAAGAAGGAGCCAGGCGGGGTAGCTCAGGCCTGTAAACCCAGCACTTTGGGAGGCCAAGGTGGGTAGACTGCTTGAGCTCAGGAGTTTGAGACCAGCCTGGGCCACATGGTGAAACCTCGTCTCTACAAAAAATATAAGAAAATTAGTGGGCCGTGCTGGCAGCCCACTAATATATATATTTAATATATATTAAATATAAATTTGTATATGTAAATACACACACACACACACATACATATATACATATATATATTTTGGATACAAGGTCTCACTTTGTCACCCAGGCTGGAGTGCAGTGGTGTGATCTCAGCTCACTACAGCCTTGACCTCCCAGGTTTGGGCAATCCTCCTGCCTCAGCCCTGCAACTTGCGCAATTTTATTTTTAGAAACCAAGCTTTTAAAAAAGTTTGAATCCATTCTGTCATCTTTAATACATCAGTTATTCATTCTGAGATATGTTGAACAAATTAAAAAATTAGGATACTGGAAGAGTCTCATCTTTTGAAGAATTAATTGGTAATGGGACTCAGAAGCAATTTGCAGGGCTAAAGCAGGAAAGCTGCCTGAACCTAGGAGGTCAAGACTGCAGTGAGCCCTGTCTCAAAAAAAAAAAAAAAAAAAAAAAAAATATATATATATATATATATATGTATACACACACGCGTGCGCACATATAATATATAAAAATATACATAAAATAAGGAAATAATGTAATTTTTTTGGTATATGCCAGGCATTATTCAACTAGAAAAGACCTGATTTCTTTTCTTAATATACTTAACATATCTCATTCCTTAATATACCCAGTTCCAAAATCCTAAATATCTACAGTAACTTTCTATACAAGGGATAGGAAACAGAACTCAGTTCTCTAATTACTGCATCTAAAGCTGCTGCTTGTTCCCCAACTGCATCTTGCTTTAGAATTCTCCTTGTTTTCTTGTTCCCAGTCTACAAAATTTTACGTTCTTTCCTGAGATCTCCCCATTAAGGTTTAGAAGATGTGGATACTGGCCGGGCACAGTGGCTCACGCCTGTAATCCCAGCACTTTGGGAGGCTGAGGCGGGTGGATTGCCTGAGCTCAGGAGTTCAAGACCAACCTGTGCAACATGGTGAAACCCCGTCTCTACTAAATTACAAAAAAAAAAAAAAAAAATAGCTGGGCATGACAGTGTGCACCTGCAGTCCCAGCAACTCGAGAGGCCAAGGCAGGAGAACTGCTTGAACCTGGGAGGTAGAGGTTGCAGTGTGCTGAGATGGTGCCACTGGATTACAGCTTGGCGAGAGAGCAACAATCCGTCTCAAAAAAAAAAGTGGGTATAATTTTCTCTTTTAAATAAACAAGTTAAATGGACTTGAAATTTTAATTTAAGTTCTGCTAATTTTGAACTACTGACTTCTCTGTCCCATTACCAATGAATTCTTCAAAAGATGGGACTCTTCCTGTATCCTAAATTTTTTATTTGTTCAACATGTCTCAAAATGAATAATTGATGTATTAAAGATCATAGAATGAATTCAAACTTCTTTAAAAGCTTAGTTTCTAAAAATCAGCATTTTAAACAAAAATTTAAGCTTAATCCAGGTTGACATGGCTAATTTTTATTTCCTGTGGTTTGAAAAATTGGTTAACTATTGGCCACTGTGGCTCACGCCTGTAATCCTAGCACTTTGGGAGGCTAAGGCAAGCAGATGGCCTGAGGTCATGAGTTTGAGACCAGCCTGCCCAAAAGGTCAAAACCCCATCTATACTAAAAATACAAAAATTAGCTGGGCATGGTGGTGGGCACCTGTAATCCCAGCTACTAGGGAGGCTGAGGCAGGAGAATCGCTTGAACCCGGGAGGCAGAGGTTGCAGTGATCCAAGATGGTGCCACTGCACTCCAATCTGGGCGACAAGAGCAAAACTCCATCTCAAAAACAAAAAAAAAAAAAAAAAAAAAGAAAAAGAAAAAGAAAAATTGGTAACTATTTTTCAAATAACACTTGAGATCATTTGGATCAGTTTTAGGCCAAATTACAGTCTTGTCAATTCGTATTTGGTAATATTTATTTCCAACACTGATTCCATGATTTCAAGTAGCAGTGATAACAGAGGTTACAATGGATGTTAACTAGTGAGCATCACAAACTTGATTCTGACGTTTAAAGCTACCTTCTGCCGGGTGTGGTGGCTCAAGCCTGTAATCCCAGCACTTTGGGAGGCCGAGACGGGCGGATCACGAGGTCAGAAGATCAAGACCATCCTGGCTAACACAGTGAAACCCCGTCTCTACTAAAAAATACAAAAAACTAGCCCGGTGAGGTGGCGGGCGCCTGTAGTCCCAGCTACTCCGGAGGCTGAGGCAGGAGAATGGTGTAAACCCGGGAGGCGGAGCTTGCAGTGAGCCGAGATCTGGCCACTGCACTCCAGCCTGGGTGACAGAGCCAGACTCCGTCTCAAAAAAAAAAAAAAAAAAAAAAGCTACCTTCTATGTCAGCTGAGCTTAAAATGAAAATAGAACTCCACTGTGCATAATAGACAGAAAAGTGGGACTCTGCCTCTCATGACACATAGGTTTTGCTGGTCAAGGCATCTTCAGTGCATAAGCTTATCACCAACTCAAAGGCTGCCTCTAAAGAAAAACATAATCACCCACAGTGTTACAGCTTGCTCTTGTTAACATGACAGCAAGGTAAGTTCATGTCTTGGCAGTAGCATTAAATTTTAAAAATTTATTTGCAGAATACAGAATTCTCTCTTTCTTCTTCTTCTTCTTCTTTTTTTTTGAGATGGAGCCTTGCTCTGTCACCCAGGCTGGACTGGAGTGCAGTGGCGCGATCTCAGGTCACTGCAGCCTCAACCTCTCAGGTTTAAGCAATTCTTCTGCCTCAGCCTCCCAAGTAGCTGGTACTACAGACACCCGCCACCACTCCCAGCTAATTTTTGTATTTTTTGTAGAAACAGGGTTTCACCATGTTGGCCAGGCTGATCATGAACTCCTGACCTCAGGTGATTCACCTGCCTCAGCCTCCCAAAGTGCTGGAATTACAGGCATGAGCCACCACACCTTGCCAGAATTCGCATTCTCGTTTAAATATATATATCCAAATAATTTTTATAACCTAAAAATAATACCGTAAGTACATAGCTGAGCACATACTCAACTTTTTTCTTTTTTTTTTGAAACAGAGTCTCACTCTGTTGCCCAGGCTGGAGTGCAGTGATACAATCACAGCTCACTACAGCCTTGACCTCCCAGGCTCAAGCAATCTTCCCACTTCAGCCACCCAAGTAGCTGGAACTATAGGCATGCCACGCCCGGCTAATTTTTGTATTTTTTTGTAAAGATGGGGTTTCACCATGTTGCCCCAGCCTGGCCTCGAACTCCTGGACACAAGCCTTGGCCTCCCAAAGTACTGGGATTACAGGCGTGAGCCACTGTAATTGCTGTTCATCTTTACCTGTCAGCAAAGTTCAGATTTCAGACCAAGATTTTCCTTTCAGAAGATAACATGAGGCAAGAGAAAATTAATAGCAAATATTTTTCCCGTATATATTCTAAGTATATGCTGCTGAGATCAGCCTTGACACACTTGTGAACTGAAGGCTCAGAGAGGAAGTGCTGTGGCTGTAGAACTGATTTCTTTGTTGAAAAATCACATGATAGGCCAGGCGCGGTGGCTCAAGCCTGTAATCCCAGCACTTTGGGAGGCCGAGGTGGGCGGATCATGAAGTCAGGAGATCGAGACCATCCCGGCTAATACGGTGAAATCCCGTCTCTACTAAAAAATACAAAAAACCAGTCGGGCGAAGTGGCAAGCACCTGTAGTCCCAGCTACTCAGGAGGCTGAGGCAGGAGAATGGCGTAAACCCAGGAGGCGGAGCTTGCAGTGAGCTGAGATCCGGCCACTGCACTCCAGCCTGGGCGACAGAGCAAGACTCCGTCTCCAAAAAAACAAAAGAAAAATCACACGATAAACAATACTGAAATTACTGAACATCAAATCCAAATGCACATTAGAATACTTCCTGACTTGATGAATAAAACAGTAAAAAACAGATACTTCTTGTCATTCTATGTATTCTTTCACAGTAACGAGGAAAATTAGGAAATATCTTCATACTTGATTGGAGAAGCACCTACACAAAGCCCTATTAAATAATACTGGTGAACCAAAAGTGTTCTTTGTTCTCTACCCTCTATAGTATGTGCATGTGTTAAAAATTCTTCATTGCCTAGCTAAGCATGGTGGCACACAACTGTAATTCCAGCTACTCAGGAGGCTGAGGCAAGAAAATTGCTTGAGGCCAGGAGTTCAAAGCTGTAGTGTGCAATTACTGTGCCGGAGAACAGCCTGGGCAACACAGGGAGATCCCATCTCTAAAAAACAAATTCTTCACTGTCAGCTTATGAGGTAGTAATGTCTAGTCTTAGCATATAAAAGTCTGAAAGGGTGCAGACTGTAATCTGGGATTCTATCAACCTGGGTCAATCCTGAAAGTATGTCAGGTGGGTCGCTTCATCTGATATAGTATCAGTGTTGTCACTGGTTCTACAAGTAAGGTATATGCCCCAAAGGCAGCAGGTTATAAAGTAGTGCTCAGTTCGAGTAGGATAATCATAAACACCTGTAGGAACGGGCACTACTTCAACATGTGAAATGTGAAACCTAAAAATAAGCAGACTGTAAGATAACAGAACAAGACTCTAATAACCTGGCTAAGCTGGATCTTTAACACAGTATTCTAGCAAAGCATTGTTGGCTAAAGTAAAAATGAGAAAGATCTGGATGTTAAAGAAAACGATGAATACAGAAGGCAAGGACCAGCTTGCAGGAAAGGCTTTTCTGATAAAGGAAATGTAGCTCACAATTCAGGTTTCTATAAGCAAGAGGCAATTTTTTCTACACCTGCCCTAGAGAAGGAGTAAAACAGTTTGTTTCTGACCATAACTATGAAGCAGGTCATATTTTTTCTGCAACCTTTTTTTTTTTTTTTTTTTGAGACAGGGTCTCACTCTGTTGCCCAGGCTAAAGCACAGTGGCACAATCTCGGCCTACTTGCAGCCTTGACTTCTCAGGCTCAGGTGATCCTCCCACTTCAGCCTCCCAAGTAACTGAGATTACGGAGGTGTTCCTCCACACCCAGATTATTTTTTGTATTTTTTTTTTTTTTTTTTTTTGAGACGGAGTCTTGCTCTGTCGCCCGGTCTGGAGTGCAGTGGCCGGATCTCAGCTCACTGCAAGCTCCGCCTCCCGGGTTTACGCCATTCTCCTGCCTCAGCCTCCGGAGTAGCTGGGACTACAGGCGCCCGCCATGTATTTTTTTATAGAGACAGGTTTTCACTATGTTGCCCAGGCTGGTCTCCAACTCCTGGGCTCAAGCAATGCTCCCACTTTGGCCTCCCAAAGCACTGAGATGACAGGTGTGAGCCACCATGCCTGGCCTGCGATAAAATTAAGAGGATAAGTACATATCCTTTGGATATATCCTTTTAGTGCATGAGTTTTTTTCTCCTTCTTTAACATAAGGCATACAACTCTAGAAATAAAGCTGGGAAACTCTAGAAATAAAACCATCAATGTCTGGGAACGCAATCTGACAGGTTAAGTTTAATATGCCTTGTAAGGGCAACATCCCCTCTCCTAAAGTACTTCATACTAACCATTCACTGACCACTCTTAGGCTTCAACACAGACAGAGGACTCCTTAACTCCAGGCTGCCAGGCTTTGGTAAAGACAGAAACTCACAACTTACTTTCTTCTTTTTTTTGAGACAGGGTCTTGCTCTGTCACCCAGGCTGGAGTGCAATAGCATGATCTTGGCTCACTGAAGCCTCAAACTCCCAAGCTCAAGCGATCCTCCCACGTCAGCCTCAAGAGTAACTGGGGCTATAGGCAAGCACCACCATGCCTGGCTAATTTTTTTTTCTTTTTGAGACAGAGTCTCGCTCTGTCGCCTATGCTGGAGTGCAATGGTGTGATCTCAGCTCACTGCAACCTCCGCCTCCCGGGTTCAAGTAATTCTCCTGCCTCAGCCTCCGGAGCAGCTGGGATTACAGTCACGCACCATCACGCCCAGCTAATTTTTTTGTATTTTGAGTAGAGACGGGGTTTCACCATGTTGGTCAGGCTGGTCTTGAACTCCTAAACTCAAGTGATTCACCTGCCTCAGCCTCCTAAAGTGTTAGGATTATGAAGTATAAGTCGCTGCACCTGGCCCACAACTTTCGTATGTCCTCCTGTTGTTATAAGCTAATAACAATAACAGTTGTAAGTATGGCCTAACACATTTTTTTACCTTATTGACTCACAGAAGTGTTTTGAGAATAGATACCTTTAAATAAGAGCAATGAGATTTCTCAAAGAAAAGTGTACACCACCAGTAGCATTTATTAACCCCATTCATGTGATCCTGACACACCAATATTTTTTCTCCATTACTCAGTATTGCTAGAGCAATGTAACTTGAGGACCAATTTTTCCCAATCTAGAAATATCACTTTCTGAATTTATCCCAATATTATGAAATATCTTCAGCTCTTTAAGACAAAACTCTGGTTCCACAATGGGCTTTATGTTGCTGTCCACTTTCTATTATATTATTATCTTGCTTCTATGCAAAACTTTCTATACTGCCATCTTTATTCTGAAACCTTGCTATAATGCTATGAGTACTACATAACACTATAAAATAGAACCTACTAGGGTAGGTCCAGCTTGAAGTCTATTAAGGTCTATTTTAATAACTGAGGTATCAAATATCCTCAATAACAGGATACGCTCATGAGCTCCATGGTACAGAGCATGAAGTTGACACCTTCACATGTGCTCCTTCCACTCTTCTATCAGATAATGCCAACTTAACCAAACTCTGAACAAATTTTTTAAAAGCTTTTTATTTTGAATTAATTATTACTCACAGGATGCAAAAAATTGCACAAAGTCTCACATATACTTCATTTTTCTCCGAGGGTGACATCTTATATAACTATAGTACAGTATCAAAACCACAGAAGTGGCATTGGTACATTATTGTTAACCACAAACATTGTTAAATTTTCACCATGTTTAAAAGCTGAGTTCATTTCTGTAAATGTATAGTTCTATGCATTATCTCATGGATACATTTATGTAATCACCTATCACCAAAATCAAGATACAGAATCATCTTGTATGATGGAATCATCATCATCACATAATTATTCCCTTATGTTACCTTTTAATATTTGTATCCACTTCCCACCTACCCTGTTTCCTGACAAGTACTAATATGGTCTCCATCTCTAGTTTTGTCATTTTGAGAATGTTATATGAATTGAATCACACAGGATGTGATCTTTTGAGACTGACTTTCTTCATTAAGCAAATTACTCTTGAAGTCCACCCAGACCTACTGTGTGTATCAACAGCCCATTCCTTTTTTATTGCTGGGTGATCAGTATTTTTAAACTGTAGAAGAGTAAAATAATTCTGAGTGTCAATAAAAGTTTTAAAGTGTCCACTTAATGTTTGGGGAATTTAAGGCCTACTTGTAAATTAAACTGATACATTAAAAAAAAAACTTCCCAGACATTCACTTAAGCAACAGCACAGTATCAGACATAAATATCTGTTTTAAAATGACAGAATTGGAAGAAAAAAAAATGAAATGACAGAATTCAATGAAGAAACTCATGTGACTTACCCCATCCAGGTGGCAATGGACCAAGAGGATCAAATTCTTTACTTTGTGATGTAGCAAATAAATCTTGATTCTAAAAAGAACCAAGAAGTGATGAAACTATTAACAACAAATTATCTGACAGCAAGCTTGTGAGTTCTGATTTCCCTTTCCTGGCAACACAGAGAGTTTGCCATCTTAAAGAAGTGTCACATGGTTATGGATAAATGCCAATACACTTTGGTTTGGTTTAAAAGAAACCTGTGCAAACATTACCTAACATTTAAAATTATTTAAAATTAAAATATTATACAAATACGTAATCCTCATCCCCAAAATGACCATTTTTTCCTCTGTGCTACAAATTTTACATCAATAATTTAAAAATTAGAAAAACATAAAACCCCCCACAAAAGTAATTTATAATACCAGTACCCAGAATCATCAGATGACGGTGAAAAATATTGCATGTGTAACTCAAGAACAGAAGATCAAATACTGAACATGTGACATACAAAGAATTATGAGAAGAGAGTTGGGGGAATAGGAAGAGCGGGCTGTCAGATGAGTGAAAGGAAAGGATTCCAGCTGGAAAGTGTTAATGAGCCTAGAACTGTATGGAAGACTTCTTAAAAGTTCTGTTTCCAATGATCACACTGGTGGAGAGAAAGATTTGGCTAGATAAGATAAAAGCAAAGTAAGAGTCAACCTTTGGAAAAAGAAAACAAAAGTCATACTGACTCCGTGTAGGGATATTAAATGTTTTGATTTAAATGTATAATTAAGTAGAGATAATTATATGGTCACCCTGTAAGACTTGGTTAAACCCTTTCTTCTTTAGTAAGATAAACAAGAGTCTAACTGCATTAAACATAATTTTACTTATGGGGAAGAAAAAAAACAAGTAAAATAGGACAATGAATCCCACATACCCAGCACCAGGATTCAACACTGATCAAGACTTAGCGAAGTTTCTTTATCTCTTTTCTCCTGTTCTTTGTTGAAGCGAAAATCAAACATTATTTCACCTCTACATATTTTAGTATGCCTCTCTAAAAATTTTTTTTTCTTTTTTTTTTGAGATAGAGTCTTGCTCTGTCACCCAGGCTGGAGTACAGTGGCATGATCTCGGCTCACTGCAACCTCCACCTCCCAGGTTCAAGTGATTCTCCTCCCTCTGTCTCCTGAGTAGCTGGGATTACAGGCGCATGCCACACGCCCAGCTGATTTTTGTATTTTTAGTAGAGAAGGAGCTTCGGAGTTTCCCTGTGTTGGCCAGGCTGGTCTCAAAGTCCTGACCTCAGGCAATCCGCCTACCTTGGCTTCCCAAAGTACTGGGATTAAAGGCATGAGTAACTGCATCCAGCTGACATTTTCTTACATAATCACAATGTCATTATGACATGTAGTAAAGAATCAATGTTAATTTTATCATCTAATACCTAATCTGTAATTAAATGCATGATTGCTTATTTGTTAAAATCAGGATCCAAACAAAGTCCTTACGTTACATTTGGTTGTTTCTCCTAAATCTCAATATAGAGCAGCTCCCTTGCTATCTCTTTTTGTTTCTTTACCCATCCCCTCCAACCCCCTGTCACTGGCCTATTACAGAAACCTGGTTGATTGATGAGGTCTTGAAGGATATGAGATATATTACATTACTGATATAATAACTTGGATTTAGTGCTGTCGAGAACTACCTCCCTCCTCCTGATAGACACGATTATGAAAAGATGTGAGGACAGGGAGGCCAGCAGGAAACACTACAAAAGGTCTGAGCCCAAGTTACAGTGAGGTCTGAAAAGTTTGGCACAAGACATACTGTACTGACAATTTTAAGACTGAAGCCAACCCCACTGGCTCTCCCTGGACAGATAAACTAGGGACATGCACAATTAAGCCATGGACTAGGAAGAACCATTACACAGTGTTTTATCATCAACCACATCCACTCTGAGACTTAAAATGCTGGGTGCATGACAGTTTCTGTATGCTAGTAAGAGTCACAACAACAATGGCAGCCAAAGGCCACTTCATATACTCAATAAACATACTATTTCTCAGCAACATCCCATCATTTTTAAAGTAAATGTTATTAAGGATGTTAAATTAATTCATTTCATCTTATATCTTTGGCTATGTTAACTAAAATAGGCTGTTTAGATTCTATGTAATTTCAAACCACTCTACATCAAGTACAAAGAGTAAAAATTTCAGAAAATTGTTCAGATTATGTTGGATTGGTGGGAGGGAACAAGATGATGAAGGAGAAGCTGCCCTTAAAAAAAAATTCCGAAGACCCCGAGTCCTAATCGGTCAGATTTACAGTAGTCAAAATATACAGTTGGTGCTCCAGAAATCTGCTAAATCTCTCTTCTAAAAGAATGTTTTGAAAGATTGTGTAATGCAAAAATGAGATAAAGGGTACATATACAGAGGTGAATATGAAGAAGAGAAGAGATGGGAACTAACGTTTCTAAGCCTTCAGTACGTGCCAAATATATTGGAACTTTATTTTAAAGAATCCTCAGAAAAACTGAGGCAATTTTATATCTGTATTTATTTTACAGATAAAGGAAATAAGTCTTGATGAGGTTAAGTAACTTACTCAAAGTCATACAGAGAAAGTTAACTGTGGAACCAGGGTTTGAACCCAGACGTGTCTGACTCCAAAGCCCATGCTCTTTCCACTGAACACCCATGTGGAAACTAGTTTTAAAGAAGGCAGGCAAGCTAGGCATTCAAACCTAGAAGAAATTTGGCCAGGCATACCACAGGTGATTATAATTTAGAAAGGAAGATGTAAAACAGCATAGAAAAAACAATGAAAAGAAGGGTAAAGTACACAAGAGACACAATTAATTTCAGCTTTAAAACCACTGGGAGGGGAAATATAGTTAACATTTGTTCAGAGAAAGTGGCAGGAAAATTTGTTATATGAAAGAAAAGTACTTGAGTCATAAGCAGGGAACAAAGGGAAGGCTGCTGATAAAGGTGAATTTGTCTACATCAGTGAGTGCTGACTATTATGATGATGAGGTATCAGGAATAGGCAAGAATATGAAGAAAAGGGATAAAACCATGCCTGGTCAGGACAGGAATGTGAAAGGTGCTGTTTTACGCTGATGAATTCCAACAGGGATGATACCAATGGCAGTGGAGAAGAGATGGTGATGGAGAGGGGCATTTTCTCCTGAGCTCTTTAAGACTTGATTTTCTTCCATTTAGGTTCTATATAACAAATCCATCTTGTTTGGCACAGAGAATCAAATTTCTCAACGGATTATTTTCCTTTTCCTCCAGAGAAAAGATCAATGATATTGTATGACTTGAGAGATTACAAAATTCCTACCACCAAAGACTGCATAGCAAAGGAAGATTTTGGTGTACTTACACTATTACTGCAATATTGCTCTATAGGAAAATATGTAAAATTTAAACCATTTGTTTCCAGAAGGGAAATGATTCTATATCAAAGATAATAAAGATTTAAAGACAGAATAATACAGTAAGCATACTCCTATAAAGGATCAAATTTCTTCAGTCTGCCAGAGTACCAAATAATTTTTTAGGTAAGCCTTACCTCCAAATGGTAAAAAGTGGTTAAACTCTATCATCAGTTTTGTACAACCACGTTAGAGTCAGATGCTCTTAGACCCAAGTCACTAGCAAATTTAGAAATGTTTTAATTATTTTCAAGCTGCTTGAGTTTATTTTTACTATTCTTTTGTTCATGAATTTTAAGTTGTCCTAACTTCTTTTTTGCTTATTTTTGACATTAAAAAGAAAAGGAAGTTGGACTTAAGCAAATTACTAAAAGGAAAGATTAGATCACACACAGAATACCCCAGACGAGGTCTAAAAATAATACCTACTAACAGCAACAACTGGGTTGCCATGCTACTTGTACCTTCTTTTTAGTGCTTTCCATGACATATGCTGGAAGGGGCTAGAAACAAAATACTCTTACTAGTTTATTAAACAACAGCCTGCTCACCCCATAAATGAATCTCTGGTTAAACTGCTGCATTGCTCCTTGAAGCTGACTACGCTGTAGCTGCCATTGTTCATAGTTCCGGACAGATTCCAGTGTTGGCCTCTGCCATGTTGTTGTTCTTGTGAAATGGTCAACATAATAAATACGTCCCATGTTGTCAACCCGCCGTTCCCAGCTAAATCAGAAAAAAAAAAAAAAAAAACAAGCTAATTCAACAAATACTTGTGAAACAGACAGAAGATTTCACCTTGTGAAACTACTTTTGATTTATATGGAGTCTTTTATGTATTTTTAAATAAATTTACTTCTTGAAAGTTCGTAAGATGCATTAGTTAGGTTCTTAAAATGCAATACATACTTAGTGAGTAAGTCTCAGTCATTAAGTTTTGAGCTTCTTGTCAATGTTCTTTTCACTGTTTCAATCATAACAGGGACACAAATTGAATTTATAGCTTTGGACAGATATCAAAAAGCACTTTTTGGCCAGGTGCAGTGGCTCACACCTGTGATCCCAGCACTTTGGGAGGCCAAAGTGGGTGGATCACTTGAGGTCAGGAGTTCAAGACTAGCCTGGCCAATATGGTGAAGCCCCCATCTCTACTAAAAATACAAAAAATTAGCCAGGTGTGGTGGCACAGATCCATAGTCCCAGCTACGCGAGAGGCTGAGCAGAAGAACTGCTTGGAGCTGTGAGGTGGGGGCTGCAGTGAGCTGAGATCATGCCAATACACTCCAGCCTGGGCAACAGAGTGAGTCTCCATCTCAAAAATAAAAATAAAAATAAATCAAACACACACAAAATTTTTTGCAAGAACACAACTAACTTCCTATCTTTTTTTATTTTTATTTTTTTGAGACAGAGTTTCCCTCTTGTTGCCCAGGCTGGAGTGCAATGGCGCGATCTCGGCTCACCACAACCTCTGCCTCTTGGGTTCAAGCGATTCTCCTGCCTCAGCCTCCTGAGTAGCTGGGATTACAGGCATGCATCACCACGCTTGGCTAATTTTGTATTTTTAGTAGAGACGGAGGTTCTACATGTTGGTCAGTCTGGTCTCGAACTCCCGACCTCAGGTGATCTGCCCACCTCGGCCTCCCAAAGTGCTGGGATTACAGGAGTGAGCCACCAAGCCTGGCCAACTTCCTATCATTTTAAATGGGTACAAAATATGTAAGTAAATATTGATACAAATGTTCTAAATAAACCATTTGAAACATAACTGATTGTGTTGATTATGAACATAATTCATAAATGAATCGAATGATTTCATGATTTCTACCTGGTTGGTTATTTAGGGTGGTTTCCAATATTCTCATGTTATAAAAAATAAAACAATGAATATCTTTAATGCAGCAAATTGTTTCTTCCTTTGAATTGTTTCTTTAGGATAAATTTCACATAGAGGATTATGGTATGTATTAATACATAATTATGGTGGGCAGATGCAGGGAGGATGACAGGGTCTGGCTCTGCTGACCAGGAGTACAGTGGCACGATCACAGTTCACTGTAATCTTGAACTCCTAGGCTCAAGAGATTCTCCCTCTTCAGACTCCTGATTAACTAGGACCACAGGTATATGCCACCATGCCCAGCTAATTTTTTTTACTTTCTATAGCAACGGGGTCTCACTATGCTACCCAGGCTGGTGTCAAACTCCTGGCCTCAAGCGCCCATCCTACCTTGGCCTCCCAAAGTGCTAGGATTTCAGGCATCAGCCACTGTGCCCAGCCACAGCAGCAATTAATAAGGTAAAGTTCCTCACCAACACTTGATATTATCTGCTAATTTAATAACTAAAACAGTACCTTTTCAGGGTATATTTCCTTCAGATTACTAACAAGGTTAAGTATTTTTCCATGTTTGCTACTGATATTCCTCTGGATTAAAAAATATTTTTTCTCCAATTATTTTATATAAGGTTTCTTTTTTTTTTTTTTTTTTGACAGTCTTCCTCTGTCTCCAGGCTGGAGTGCACGGGTGCAATCTTGGCTCACTGCAACCTCCGCCTCCCAGGTTCAAGCCATTCTCCTGCCTCAGCCTCCCGAGTAGCTGGGACTATAGGCGCACACCATGGTGCCCAGCTAATTTTTTAATTTTTAGTAGAGATGGGGTTTCACCATGTTGGCCAGGTTGGTCTCGATCTCTTGACCTCGTGATCCGCCCACCTCAGCCTCCCAAGGTGCTGGGATTACAGGCGTGAGCCACCGCGCCTGGACTATAACGTTAATGTTAAAGGCTTAACACCATGTATTAATATATTCTTAACTTCCCCAATTAATTTGAAATGATTTTGCTATTAAATACAGTTTTTTTAATATAATAAGAACTTCATTTTAATATATGATGGGGCTCTAATTCTTATTCATTTAAATAATTACCCTTGAAGAAACTAATACTCAAACTACAGTATTAGTAAACAGGTAAACAGTTTAGACAAGAAAAGTCAAGGAAAAAAAAATTTTTTTTTTGAGACGGAGTCTTGCTCTGTCACCCAGGCTGGAGTGATCTCTGCTCACTGCAAGCTCCGTCTCCCAGATTCACATCATTCTCCCGCCTCAGCCTCCTGAGTAGCTGGGACTATAGGCACCCGCCACCATGCCCGGCTATTTTTTTTTTATTTTTAGTAGACACAGGGTTTCAGCGTGTTAGCCAGGATGGTCTCAATCTTTTGACCTCGTGATCCGCCTGCCTCGGCCTCCCAAAGTGCTGGGATTACAGGGTGAGCCACTGCGCCCGGCCAACCTAGGGAATCTTTAGGTCAGAAATGAGTGAAAATAGGGCCAGGCGTGATAGCTCACACCTGTAATCCCAGCACTTTGGGGGGCCAAGGCAGGAGGATGGCTTGAGCTCAGGAGTTCAAAAACAGCCTGGGCGACATAGCAAGATGTTGTTTCTATATAATAAAGAAAAAAAGAAAGAAATATGAGTGAAAACAAAAATCATTTATCAGGTTCTGAATTAATCAGTTGTCTAGCTCTCTTCTTTCTCATTTGTACTTACCACAAAACAAAGTGGACAGAGAAAGGGTTGACAGGAAAAAGTAAAACAGAAATGTAGGGAAGACTATACAGATGTAATCCACAATTCTGACTAAACAAAATTATTCTTTTTAAATTCAGATACTTACCCAGGAGGTAGAGGTTCTGGTCTATCCCATGTTGTTCTTTTCTCAACATGATCTACATAGTAAACTCGTCCGTGCTGGTCCACTCTCTGCTCCCAACTTAAATACAAAATTAGAAGGCTGGTAAAATACTTGCATGAGTTACTTGGCTTTTTAATCTTGTCTTTGCCTTTTCCATTAAATGACCACTATTGAACTAAGGCAAATAAGGATATCAGTTTAGAAAGATGATACAAATACAATTTAAGAATAAAGCGGAGAAATGTAATCTTCAGGCGGTGGCACACAGTGAATTCAACTTCTTCTATGCAAGTATCTGCTCTAGGAGAAAATACGTCCTAAAGAGGCTTGAGGTCAGTCAAGCTAGGATACCAAAGTCACTGTCAATCAGGGTATAATCAGGATTTGAGTGGAAACAAACGGCCAGGCGCAGTGGCTCATGCCTGTAATCCCAGCACTTTGGGAGGCCGAGGCGGCCGGATCACTTGAGGTCAGGAGTTCAAGATGAGCCTGGCCAACATGGTGAAACCCCAACTCTACTAAAAATACAAAAACTAGGGCGCAGTGGCTCACACCTGTAATCCCAACACTTTGGGAGGCCAAGACGGGTGGATTACTCGAGGTCAGGAGTTCAAGACCAGCCTAGCCAACATGGTGAAACCTTGTCTCTACTGAAAATACAAAAATCAGTTGGATGTGATGGTGGGCACCTGTAGTCCCAACTACTCAGGAGGCTGAGGCAGGAGAATCACTTTAACCTGGGAGGCAAAGGTTGCAGTGAGCCATGATTATACCGTTGCACTCCAGCCTGGACGACAGAGCAAGACTCCATATCAAAAAAAAAAAAAAATTGGCCAGGCATAGTGGCAAGGTGCCTGTAATCCCAACTACTTGGGATGCTGAGGCAGGAGAATCACTTGAACCTGGAAGGTGGAGGTTACAGTGAGCCAAGATCCCACTGCTGCACTACAGCTTGGGTGACAGAGCAAGATTTCATCTCAAACAAACAAATAAAAAATAAACAAGAAAAAATTACATTTGAGTATCTTAAAAACAATCTATGAAAATAGTCTTAAAATAATCAGTAGAGATTAAAATGGGATTATGAGCACAAATTTTCTCAGTTTTCTGAATTATCTATCACTTTGCTATAATGATTTTTCTTTTTTCCCCAAGATGGAGTTTTGCTCTTGTTGCCCAGGCTGGAGGGCAGTGGCGTGATCTTGGCTCACTGCAACCTCCACCTTCCAGGTTCAGTCAATTCTCCTGCCTCAGAATCTGAGTAGCTGGGATTACAGGCACCCGCTACCATGTCTGGCTAATTTTTTGTATTTTTAGTAGAGATGGGATTTCACCATGTTGGCCAGGCTGGTCTCGAACTCCTGACCTCAGGTGATCTGACCGCCTCGGCCTCCCAAAGTGCTGGGATTACAGGCATGAGCCACCATGCCCAGCCTATAATGATTTTATGATGAAACAAAATTTTGATATTAAAAAGGGATTTTTTTCCCCCTCAAAGAAAAAAGCAATTGGAATTAGGTGATTATTTTATTAATTGGCCTTGGTTAACTTTCAGGGTCCATTGATGAAAAAATATATTTTTCCACTTTGCCCTGAAGATTTCAAATATGGTGTGTTTTCCTTGTTCATTTTGACTCTACATCCCCCAAAATCAGTTATAATATCATAAAAACAGTCGGCTGGGTGCAGTAGCTCATGCCTGTAACCCCAGCACTTTTGGAGGTTGAGGTGGGTCGATCACTTGAGGTCAGGAGTTCGAGATCAGCCTAGCCAACATGGTAAAACCCCGTCTCTACTAAAAGTACAAAAATTAGCCGGGCTTCATAGTGCACACCTGTAATCCTAGCTACCAGGGAGGCTAAGGCAGGAGAATTACTTGAACCCAGGGTGCGGAGGTTGCAGTGAGCCGAGATCGCGCCACTGCACTCCAGCCTGGGAGACAGAGCAAGACTCCATCTCAAAATAAAGCAATTTAAAAGGAGTGATTGAAATAATGGAGTTTACTGTTGTTTACTATTATTTTCCTTATTAATAAGCAGGCTTATGGAGAAGACTAAAGACAATGTGTGTTAATTTCAAAAGTTACTCACCCAGGTGGCAAGGGAGCTTGAGTTACAGGATTTAATGGCCTAGGGCCTGAGCCTCCAGATATAGTAAGAGGAATTATTAATCCAGATGTTGCTCCTTCAGATGTATTTGTATTTGTATTTGTCGGTGGCAGAGAGCCTGTACTAGACCCATCACTTTCAGAAGTGGCAGATGGTGACCCATTGACAGATGCTATAAAAGATTTGGGGAAAATAGGAAAAGAATCTTTTATTTTCTAAGATTCAGGATAGAATTTTAACAAATAAAAGGCAGATGACAAATATAAAACTTAAGATGTAGATACACAGGTGAAAATTACTTAAAGAAGTAAGTAATGGAAATAACCAACGCTGCCACTTAATAGGCTTGTTTACTTCTTCGGTCCTGTCTACCCCTATGTCCCATTATTAATTACAAAGCATGTACAGGTTCTCTGATCTCCTGATGTCATAGGAAATAAAAACTTTTAGAATAGGAAATCATTAATATTCCTTGGTATTTTAAGTTCATTTATTAATATTCCAGCTCTTTAAAACTGCTTTCCTGTGAAACCCTGCAGATTACAGACCAATTTTTTATGTTGGTTATAACATGGAAGGTCTGACTGATAAGCAATAATATTCTTACAAATAGTAACTGGTCATATATTACACCTTTTTTTTTTTTTTTTTTTTTTTGAGGCGGAGTCTCGCTCTGTCGCCCTGACTGGAGTGCAGTGGCCGGATCTCAGCTCACTGCAAGCTCCGCCTCCCGGGTTTACGCCATTCTCCTGCCTCAGCCTCCCGAGTAGCTGGGACTACAGGCGCCCGCCACCTCGCCCGGCTAGTTTTTTGTATTTTTAGTAGAGACGGGGTTTCACCGTGTTAGCCAGGATGGTCTCGATCTCCTGACCTCGTGATCCGCCCATCTCGGCCTCCCAAAGTGCTGGGATTACAGGCTTGAGCCACCGCGCCCGGCCTTATTACACCTTTAAGAAATACTTGTGGACAAAACAATGTCTAGAGGAGGTCAACAAGTTTATAATAAAGACATCTTAAAGACTCACAATATACTGTTAATCAAATTATCTATAAAAGGGGAAGATGTGGTTGCAGTGCCTTATGCCTGTAATTCCCATGCTTTGGGAGGCCGAGGCAGGTGGATCACTCTCAGCTCAGGAGCTCCAGACCAGCCTGGACAACATGGCAAAACTCCATCTCTACAAAAAATATAAAAATTTAGCCAGGCATTGGTGGCTCATGACTGTGGTACCAGCTACTCAGGAGGCGGAGGCTAGAGAATCACTTGAGCCTGGGAAGCAGAGGTGGCAGTGAGCTGAGATGTCACCACATTCCAGTCTGGGTGAGATAGTGAGACCCTGTCTCAGAAAATTAAAAAATAAAAAGGGGAGGATGTATAACTGAATAGAAATTCATTTAAGAAAATGATTTGCAGAGAACGAATGTACCTTCCCAGTAATATTTGGTTTAACTACACTGCATTCCCTGCCCATATATTAGCAGAGAGAAATAATAAAAGATAAGATTAAAGATTTGTTCTGGCTATCAGAGAAATGGATATTCTAACTGTAGGTGTTCACATTTTTACTACCTAAAACATTCTTATCTGTTGTGTATTTTTTATTTAAAATCTGAGTCATTTAGCACTGTTGAGTTTTCACTTACTAACTTTTTATTTTTATTTTTATTTTTTTTTTGAGACGGAGTCTCGCTCTGTCGCCCAGGCTGGAGTGCAGTGGCCGGATCTCAGCTCACTGCAAGTTCTGCCTCCCGGGTTTACGCCATTCTCCTGCCTCAGCCTCCAGAGTAGCTAGGACTACAGGCGCCCGCCACCTCGCCCGGCTAGTTTTTTGTATCTTTCAGTAGAGACGGGGTTTCACCGTGTTAGCCAGGATGGTCTCAATCTCCTGACCTTGTGATCCGCCCGTCTCGGCCTCCCAAAGTGCTGGGATTACAGGCTTGAGACACCGCGCCCGGCCTTACTAACTTTTTAAAGGATATACTAGGAATAAGCAACCAAATTCTTGACTATTTAATACATTTATGTTATAGTTACAAACCATGTAAGAAAGGTGCAATGTTATTGCAATGTTATCTGTACCGCCTACACTTTATATTATGCACGTCATTTTCATTCTCAATAGAGCACTGCCTCAGTAACGTCACCTTGAATAAAAACTTAGGAAAAAGGCACTTTTGGTTACCTACAGAAAGATCATTCTCTTCCAAAATCTTAAATGTAAAAATACACGCAGAAAATTCACCTAAAAGAATTTCCTGACGCTTACCTGAGAATTAATTGCCAACCAGAACATTATTTATGAGAGTACTGAGAGGTGGAATACAAACCTGGTCTACGTGGGGTGGGTGGTGGTGGTCGTGAAGGTCTTGGAGGTCTAGAAGGTTTAAAACCGCCATTTGAGAGTGATGGAGAATTATTCCCATTGACTCTCCTATTTTCACCAGCTCCTGCATCTTCGGGATCATCTGATCCATTTGTGCTCAGTCTGGGTAAGAAGAGGGGAAAAGGAAGGGGGAGAGAAAAATGAATACTCCCTGAATTTAACATCTAGAGATAGAGTGATGGGTTGTCCAAGGGCACAGGAATACGTGTGGCCATTCAGAACTATTAGGTATGCTGGTTCGTATTTCAAATAAGCCTTCAGGAGGCCCTATATGAACAGGAACAAAGTCAGGTTCTCAAAATCCTTATAAAGGGTATTACTTTATCACAAGCACAGATAACTTTACCATTGTTGTTTCCTGGTTTCCACTGGCTATTAATATTAATTCAAGTTTGAGGCAGGTCTGGTTTTTCCATGCTAGGAGAACGAAGTGCACGTATTTCCCAGGGACTAGACCCTGATATTCCCCGCCTCAGTACAATGGTACACAAAATGTTCAAAGCTAGTGATTTAGAGTAGAAGTACCCACAGACCTTTTTTGAAAGGAGCTGTCATTTCTTCAAAGCAATGACATCAACTGGAGGGATAGAAAGGAGGGAAGAACACTAACAGGAAACGTCAGACTGAAAGCTACTGCTACTGTTAGCTAAATATGGTTGATTCCTTTTCCTTCCAGAGGGGCTCTAGTCACAGATTAGAAACAAGGGCATAAGTAGCCAGTCTGCAGATGTCTCAGCCAAGGCTCTGGTATGTACTACCTCCAAACCACTACACGGTACTAACCCATACTCCTAGGAATTTCAGAATAAGCCTGAACAAAATAAAATCTAATAGATTCAATTAACAGAGGCTGGGTGCTGTGGCTCACGCTTGTAATTGCAGCACTCTGGGAGGCTGAGGTGAAAGGATCACTTAAGTGCAGGAGTGAGAGATCAGCCTGGGCAACATGACAAGACCCTGTCTGTACAAAAAAATTTAAAAAGTAGCTGGGCATGGTGGGGCACGCCTGTAGTCGAAGCTACTGAGGAGGCTGAGGTGGGAGGATTGTTTGAGTCTGGGAAGTGGAGGTTGCAGTGAGCTGACCTTGCGCCACTGCACTCCAACCTGGGAGACAGAGTGAGATCCTGTCTCAAACAAAACAAAGAAACAGAGACGCAGTACCATGTATTAAATTATTTTTCTGTAAAACGTGTATTGCAATGATTTATTTTTAATAAAAACTGTATAACATGATGTTTTGATATACATAGTGAAAAACATTACTACAGTCAAGCTAATTAACATCTCTCTCCTCGCATAGTTTTTTTTTTCTTTCTTTTTTTTTAGACAGAGTCTCATTCCATCGCCCAGGCTGGAGTGCAGTGGTGTGATCTCGGCTCACTGCAACCTTCACCTCCCAGGTTCTAGTTCTTATGCCTCAGCCTCCTGACTAGGTAGGACTACAGGCGCCTACCACTATGCCCAGCTAATTATTTTGTAGAGACAGGGTTTTGCCATGTTGCCCAGGCTGGTCTTGAACTCCTGACCTCCAGCAATCCTCCCTCCTTGGCCTCCCAAAGTGCTACGATGATAGGCATGAGCCGCTGCGTACCCATCCTCATATTTTAAAATACATTTTCAAACTATGTACCACAGAAATCCTTTAGGGCCTTTCTATTCAAAGTGTGGTCTTTAAAACAAAAGGACAAGCACTATATAGGAGCTTGTCAGAAATGCCCAAACTTCAAAACTATTCTAGACCTACTACATCAGAGCTAGCATTTTAACAAGATCCCCAGATTATATATGTGGAGAGTAAGTTATGACAAGCACTACTTTTTTTTAATAGAGGGATTTTTAATAGAGGGACAAATCAGTAATTGGCAGTCAGCACCTGATTAGTGTTGACTACCTGCAGAACATAGTATGAATGCAGGAAGAGTCAGCTTTGACACTGCTTCCCTTCTAATTGAGGTTTCCAAAACCATTTAAGACTGCATATTGTCTCTCCATGCTATTTTAAGAGGTTCTTAATTAGTTTGAAAGAAGAGTTCCCGCTGCTTTTTAAATAACAGGTAACAACTAGTAGAATAGACCAAAAATTGGGAAATTAAGGTTTCTAGCTCTGACTCTGCTACTGATGAGTTATGTGACCAAAGAATGAATCCTAAAATGTATTATCTTGACTACAAGATTCCTAAAAGTCTTTCAGCTAGAAAATTCATACTAAATTGCACATTCAGTGCTAGACAAGTTTTAGGGATATGTGAGGGAGGGGGAACATTAAGTGCATGAGATAAACCTACTATGATAAAGGTACAGCAGAAACTGGATTCCAAAAATGCTATGATTTGTTGCTGGGGATTAACATTTCGGGAATTTTAACATCAATGCTGTGTACCCTTCTAACATTTTGATCTCAATTTTTCAATGGAATTATCTGATAATCCACACAACTCCTTAAATTTCCTTGATACTGAGAATTGTTCCTCTTTCTAGATCTTGAACTCTAAAATCCTTCTAACTACAACTTCCTATTCATTCTACCTGCCTCCTGCAATATCTTTTATTCGGTCTCATCACAACCTTCAACTCCTCCCACAATCTTTACAGTTCATCAGCTCACTTCACGCCTCACTTGAGCTTCATCATAGGCTACTTTCCCTAGTAGTTTCAATTCCTTCACCCTTGCCCAACTGCTTCTCCTCCCAGAAATTCTTTCACCACAACTAATCCCTTATCTACTTTGTTCACTACTATTCTCTCGGACCAACAAGTAATGCTGAAGAATGTTCCAGTTGAGAAGTCAGGTGTATTTTAGTGGAGTAAATAAACTAAGTAAACTAGTATATTAAAGAGCAGGCTGCTCTACAAATGATCCTGATAAATTTTCCACTGGGCCCAGTAAAGATAAGGTCAGAGGTTTTCACTTCCAATTATTTAAGACAAAAACTCTTCTCTCCCCTCTTACTAAAAAGAAGAAATTGCCGGGGCACAGTGGCTCATGCCTGTAATCCCAACACTTTAGGAGGCCAAGGTGGACAGATCACTTGAGATCAAGAGTTTGAGACCAGCCTGGCCTATATGGCAAAACCCCATCTCTACTAAAAATACAAAAATTAACTAGGCATGCACCTGTAGTCCCAGCTACTCAGAAGGCTGAGCTGGGAGGATCACTTGAACCCAAGAGGCAGAGGCTGTGGTGAGCGGAGACTGCACCACGGCACTCCAGCCTGGGCAATAGACCAAGACTGTCTCAAAAACAAACAAACAAACAAACAAACAAACAAATCACAGCTCAAGACTCTTGGGAGCTAGGGAATTATAAATGATGGATGATTTTGACAACCCAACCTAGTAGTAAAACCATGGGTTCAATGAGATTAGTGTGCTGGTATTAAAATTAATGTGAATAAAGAAATTAATAATTTGGCACGACAAAAAGCTCTAAGTCCTATACAATCATACAGACCTAGGCAAAAGATAGAAAACAATTAAAATTGTGCTTCAGTCTATATATTTCTATTATAGAGTATTCAAATTCCTAAAACTGGATTATGTCAAAGAGACCAAGCCAACATTAGCTACAGTTGACATTATTCAACAACTTCATTTGGGTTATCTATACTGCTTAGAAATCAATCAGTTTCTACATCTCTAATCCACTCCTGGACCCATCCCCAGTGCCCCTTGCAAACCTTTTCCATCTCCTCAAACTGCTAATACCAATCTGTAGCTATCCCTGACTCTTCCTCTTCCCTAAAATAATGATTATCTGCTATCCCTCAACTTTCTCCCATACCTTAAAATTTCTCTGTGCCACTAACTATCTTCATCTGTTTCCCATGTCTGAAAAAGTCTCTCTCCCCTTCTTCAAGGATGATTTGCCTATTATGTCCGGGATGGCAGACTATATCCTCTAGGACTGCCCAACATCTTTTAATGCTTCCTTGCATCTTAATTACATTCCTTTCTTACAGACCTTTTGTCTTACTCCACAAATATAATCAATCACCCAAACCTAAAATGTTTCCTCAATCCTATCTGTTCCTCAAGCTGTTTTCCCATTCCCCTTTCCTTCACTATACTCTTTTTTTAAATGCAGTTGGCTGGGCACGGTGGCTCACGCCTGGAAGGGTGCGGTGGCTCATGCCTGTAATCCCAGCACTTTGGGAGACCGAGGCAGAAGGATCACAAGGTCAGGAGTTCGAGACCAGCCTGATCAACATGATGATGAAACCCCGTCTCTACTTAAAAAAAAAAAAACAAAAATTACCTGGGCGTGGTGGTGCGCGCCTGTAATCCCAGCTACTCAGGAGGCTGAGGCAGGAGAATCACTTGAACCTGGGAGGCAGAGGTTGCAGTGAGCCAAGATTGCATCATTGCACTCCAGCCTGGGCAACAGAGTGAGACTCCATTTCAAAAAAAAAAAAAAAATGCAGTTAATATAGTCAGTGCATTTTAATTTTTTTTTCCTTTGGAGTTTTGCTCTGTCACCCAGGCTGGAGTGCCGTGGCAGAGTCATGGTTTACTGCAGCCTCAGCCTCCCAGGCTCATGTGATCCTCCCACCTCAGCCTCCTGGGTAGCTGGGAATACAGGCATGCACCACCATGCCCAGCTAATTTTTGTATGTCTTTGTAGAGACAGGGTCTTGCCATGTTGCCCAGGCTAGTTTCAAACTCCAGGGTTCAAGCTATCTGCCCACCTCAGCCTCCCAAAGTGCCATGATCATAGGCATGAGCCACTGCGCCTAGCCCCCATTTTAATTTTTAAAACAGACTTTCAAAGAACAAATGTAACCTCTAATTATAAAACAAAAATTATCTGCCATCCTATATCCTGGAGATAGTTACCACCAAGATATAGGGCTATCCCTTGTCAGTCCTTTGCATTGGGTATGACTGCAATCACACACTGTATAATAGTTTCATATTCTGGGTGGGTTTTTATTTGGTTACTCAGTACATATTGGGCATTTCCCCCAAATTATTGAAAATCATTTTGAATGACTGCAGAAAATTATATATAGACACGCCACAATTTAATCATTTTCTTTTCATTAGTCTTTTTGGGGATTTTTTTTTTTTTTTTTTTTTTTTGGAGACATTGTTTCACTCTGTTGCCCAGGCTGGAGTGCACAGGCACAATCACTGCTCACTGCAGTTCCAACCTCCCCAGGCTCAGGTGATTCTCCTATTCCACAGGCACACCCCACCACACCTGGCTAATTTTTGTATTTTTTGTAGAGACAGGGTTTATCCATGGTGACCATGGCAGTCTCGAACTCCTGGACTCAAGTGATCCGCCCACCTCGGCCTCCCAAAGTGTTGTGATTGCAGGTGTGAGCCACCATGCCCTGCCTGGATTTCTTTTTCAGACAGATTACAAAATAGAACAGCCAAGTCAAAACATGCAAATATTTTGAAAGCTGAAAAATACTGGTTGCTTGTTTTTTTGTTTGTTTTGTTCTTGAGACAAAGTCTCGCTCTTGTCCCCCAGGCTGGAGTGCAATGGCACCATCTCAGCTCACTGCAACCTCCACCTCCTGGGTTCAAGTGATTCTCCTGCCTCAGCCTCCCCAGTAGCTTGAAATACAGGTGCCTGCCACCACGCCCGGCTAATTTTTGTATTTTTAGTAGAGACGGGGTTTTGCCATGTTGGCCAGGCTGGTCTCAAACTCCTGACCTCAGGAGATCCACCTGCCTCGGCCTGCTAAAGTGCTGGGATTACAGGCGTGAGCCACTGCATCCGGCCTAAATTGTTTCTTTTTAATAGTGTTTGTTTTTGGTTTCTGAGACAGATTTTTGCTCTGTCACCTAGCCTGGAATGCAGTGGCGTGATCTCAGCTCACTGCAACCTCCACCTCCCAGGTTCCAGAGATTCTCCTGCCTTAGCCTTTTGCGTAGTTGGGACTACAGGCGCAGGCTACCATTCTAGACTAATTTTTGTATTTTTAGTAGAGACAGGGTTTCTCCATGTCACCCAGGCTGGTCTCGAACTCCTGGATTCAAGCAATCCACCTGCCTTGGCCTCCCAAAGGTACTGGGATTATAGGCATGAGCCACTGTGCCTGGCCCTAAAAAATAGTTTTAAAGGTAATAATTGATCTGTTCTCCCATTTGCTGGACGTTTTCAAACTATGTACCGCAAAAAACAAAATACCCATTTCACCATAAAGTTTTAAAATCTTTGCCAATTTGGTAAGTAAAAATGTTAATGATTTTTTAAATTGAAGATGAACAATATTTCATATAATTACAGGTCATTTGAGTTTCTTTCATGAACTATATATGTTTTTTGTACATTTATCTATCATAAGGGAATAATTCTGCCTATTTTTAAGAGATCTTTACAATCTGAGAATACTGAGCATCTCATATTGGTTAAATATTTCCTTTGCTTTTGATACTACATTTTTAAATTGTAAGAGTTTTATACTTCTATATAGCAAAATTTATTCAGCAATGAATTAACTCTTCATATTTTCTTCTAGAGGTTTTAGTTTAATTTTTAAAAATCAATTTAAAAGTCAACATCGAATCTACTCTCATCTTGGGATAAGCTAAGGTACTAACCTGATTTTTCTTTTTCCAAACAGCCAGTTTTCCCCAGCTTATTAATCTAAGACTTAATTCTCTTTTGCAGCGTTTGATACTGTTAAATGTCCCTTTTTTTTTTTTTTTTTTTTTTTTGACACAGAATCTCACTCTGTCGCCCAGGCTGGAGTGCAGTGGCACGATCTCCGCTCACTGCACTCTCCACCTCCCAGGTTCAAGCAATTCTCCTGCCTCAGCCTCCTCAGTAGCTGGAATTACAGGTGCGTGCCACCACACCCAGGCACCTTTTTTTGTATTTTTAGTAGAGATGGGATTTCACCACGTTGGTCAGGCTGGTCTTGAACTCCAGACCTCAAATGATCCGCCCACCTCAGCCTCCCGAAGTGCTGGGATTACTGAAGTGAGCCACCGCTACTGGCTAAATGTACCATCTTTTAAAAAACATTTTTCTCTTAATTTCTGTGACAGTGCTTTTGTAATCTTGTACTCCCACTTCTCATCATCCCTTTTTTGGTTTGTCCTCTTCCTACTATCCACTAAATATAGGTCTCTATGGTTGTGTTCTTGTTCTCCTTTTCTTTCTCCACAGATTCTTCCCTAGGATCTCAAACTTCATGATTTCTAAGGTTATCTCAGAGAACGATTCTCAAATCAATCTCTACTCTTTATCTCACTCCCATCCTCCAGTATCAAATTATCAACTAAATGCGGGAGATCTAGAATAACTCTCCCATCCCAAGGCCCTCCCTATCTTCCTTTTTTTAAAAGACAGTGTTGCTCTGTCACTCAGGCTGGAGTGCAACGGCACAATCACAGTTCACTGCAACTCTGAACTCCTGGGCTCAAGGGATCCTCCTGCGTTAGCCTCCCGAGTAGCTGGGACTACAGGAGCATGCTACCTTACCTGGCTAATTTTTTATTTTATGTAGAGATGAGGTCTTGCTTTGTCCCTCAGGCTGGTCTCAAACTCCTGGGCTGAGGCAATTATCCCTCTTGGGCCTCCCAAAAAGCACTGGGATTATAGGTGTCAGCCATCGTGCCCTGCCAGGTTCCTCCTATTCCTCTAAACATTCCCTTCCTATGGTCTCCTCTCCCTTTTAGGTTTTGGTTCTATGGATGATACTGCCATCTTTCCAAGGCAATTTTACTTTTTATCTCCCTGTGCTTTTTGACACTCAGTATCTAAGTCCTGTTGATTCCACTTTCACATTCTCCCTCTACTCTTCCACCATCACTGCCTCAGTTCTAGCCTTCATTACCTCTCAATAGATTATTGTAACAAATTTCCATATAGGACTTTCAACCTTCACTCACCACATAATCCAAACTATATACCACTGTCAAAATATTTTTTCCTACAGAGTTCTGATCAAACAGTCTCCTGTTCAGATATTTTAGGCTGGGCGTGGTGACTCATGCTGTAATCCCAGTACTTTGGGAGGCCAAGAAGGGTAGATCACCTGAGGTCAGGAGTTCGATACCAGCCTGTCCAACATGGTGAAACCCCATCTCTACTAAAAATACAAAAAATTAGCCAGGCGTAGTGGTACACGCATGTAATCCCAGCTACTCTGGAGGTTGAGGCAGGCGAATCACTTGAACCCAGGAGGCAGAGGTTGCAGTGAGCCGAGGTTGCGCCACTGCACTCCCATCTGGGCGACAGAGCAAAACTCAGTCTTAAAAACAAAACAAAACAAAAATCAAATTATTTTAAAAGGCATTCCTTTCCATTAAAAAAAAAAAAATTCTGTAAATCTTTATTTGCAAACCTCCATCTGGTCCCAACCTATCTAACAATAAAAATAACATTTATTAATGGCTAAGCACATAGTTGTATCCCAACTTCAGGTGGCAATAAAGCATGATAGTTATGAGCTCAGGCTCTGAAGGTAAGGCAGTTCCAGGTTCAACTGTGCCACTTAACGCTATTAACTCAAGCAAGTTCTTTTCCCTTTCTAAGCCTGTTTTCTCATCACCTACAAAAATGAGACAATAGTACCTAATTCATAAATGTTTAAGGACTAACTGAAAGAAGAGACATGTTGAGCATAGTGTCTATCATATAAGGGCAAATAAATATAAATGGACTGATTCTACTCTCAAATCACCAAATGCCATTTTTCCCTTGAAATTACTGTATCTTTAGCTAAATATTGTGATTAAAGATTTCCTACAAAACCACCTGTGTTTTTCGCCACCTTTGTTTTTCTTCTTTCTCCTTAGAATTCCTTCTTCCCTCCAATTCCTCCAAGACATGCATATACAATTTATAGCTCTATTTTAAGGTCTTAGGTCAAATATTATTTCTTCCATTAAGGCTTTATACATTTTACTTTATACACTATTTAATTTACATCTTTTAAAATAATCATGTATTATTTTCTAATAATAAACATAAAAACAACAACAGTTCAAAAAAGAAAAAAAGATTCAAAGCATCTCTCAAATAAAAGGGTATGAGATTAAGACAGAGTGACAGTTCTAGCGAATTCTGCATGCTTGGACTTTGGGGAAGCCCTTATATAATTTTCCATTATATAAGAAGTCTGTTTCCATTATCTGTTGTTATTTCCCATAATAGTTATAATGTGCAAAAACGTGTGTGTCTAACCACAGTGTTCTCAAAATGCAGACCCTGGTCTAGCAGCATCAGCATCACATGGAAATGTGTTAGAAATGCAAATCTTGAGCCCCACCCCAAACCTAATTAACCAGGTGATACTAATGTGCTCTAAAGTTTGAGAAGCAGGGTCATATTAAAATAGTACTGGCGGTTTATTTTATTTATTTTAGTAAGTTTAAGTTCTTTTAGTAAAGTGTGAGGCTGAAACTAAAAATAGATTGTGAAAATCAATCCGGCAATCTATACAGTATACAGAATTGTCAGTGGAACCAGCACCACCATTGGCTTTGAAAAGCAATTAGCTGGCTGGGGTGCGGTGGCTCACAGCTATAATCCCAGCACTTTGGGAGGTCACCATGGGCAGATCACTTGAGGTCAGGAGTTTGAGACCAACCTGGCCAACATGGTGAAACTTCATCTCTACTAAAAATACAAAAAGTTAGCTGGGTGTGGTGGTGCATGCCTATAATCCCAGCTACTCGAAAGGCTGAAGGAGAATCACTTGAATCCAGGAGGTGGATGTTGCAGTGAGCCGAGATCACACCACTGCACTCCAGCCTGGGTAACAGAGCGAGACACGGGCTCAAATAAAAAAGAAAAAAAAAAGCAATTAGCTGCTAATTATGTGCCATTATAACTTTGTTCCCCTATTCCATAATCTTACAAATATCTGCTAATTTCAATATACATATACATCTGACCTACACATAAGTTCATAAGTTATGGACAGGATAGAGAATCTCAGACAACCAAAATGCTATTATAGTATAACAAGGTCATAAGAAATATTCAAATCAAAGAGTAACAATCAAGAAGGCACATGTGCTGGGCGTGACGGCTCATGTCTGTAATCCCAACACTTTGGGAGGCCGAGATAGGGCAACTGCTTCAGGCGAAAAGTTTGAGACCAGCCTGGGCAACAGAGCGAGAGCCTGTCTTTAAAATATAATAATAAATTTTTTAAAAACCCAAAAAACGCACATCTAATGACAAAATCTTGAAAATCAGGCACCAATCATCTTGGTACTTCATAAAAATAAATAAATAAATAAATGAACAGAAGACAACACTGAGAAACATAAAACATCCTGACATGCTGTGGGGAAAACAGATCAACAAATACATTCATGATACAGACAGCGCTTGAATTAAGAGCAAAAGCTAAAATAACCTAAGGCTATTAGTAAACTTCCTAAATGATAACTGTGGGGATGGAGGGAAGGATGTGAAGCCCTTGTCCACTAAATATATACTGCCTTGCCTTTTAGTTTTATAGTCATGAAATCTGCAAACAAAAGCAAAGGAGAAAAGGCAGTCACAGCTATGACTACTACTCATAATTGTGTAGTAACATTTAAACAGCATTTGACAGTTTACAAAATGCTTTTCAAACCCATCATCTCAAAGGTGTGTGTGCTCTGGAATAAAAGCTGATGCACAGGAACTTATGCTTAACACAAAAGACGTACTCAAAGATCGTCAGGCAGTCTCAGAAACCTAGAAGACATTGTTCCCCAAATTATTTATGACAATGATTCACGTAGGAAGATAAAAAGCACTGATGAAACAGCATTAAGTAGGGGATCCAGCAATGCCTTTATAAGATATTTAAAGATCTCCAGAGTACAAGTGGTTTGATGAAAATATTGTAAGAAAAAGACTTGCAGAAAACAAGCAAGCAACAACACACTGGCATAACAGAACCTTTCAATCAACATATAAAATTCGATCACACACCCACTTATTAATGCAAAGACACAGGTTTATTGTGTAAAAGAAGAGGTTAATGACCAATGCAAACTGAAATACTAAAACATTTTATGGGGGAACTTTCAGGAATTCAAGAAATCTTCTACTAAAAATAATCATACTAAAAAAAGACTTAAGAGACATAATAGTAGACTTCAGTCTACAGATAAGTATGTAATTTTTTAAACTTGTCCTATTGTTTTTTTTTTTTCGAGACAGGGTCTAACTGTCATCATGCTGAGTACACTGGCATGATCTCAGCTCACTTAACTCCCCAGCTCAAGTGATCCTCCCACTTTGGGCGCGGTCCCCATTCCAACAGCTGGGACTACAGGCACATGCCACCAGGCCTAACTATTGTTTTTTATTTTAATTTTTTTGTTGTTGTTTTGTTTTCTGTAGAGATGAGGTCTCACTCAATTGCCCAGACTGGTCTCAAACTCCTAGGCTCAAGTGATCCTCCTGTCTTAGCCTCCCAAAGTGCTTGATTACAGGTGTGAGCTACCACGCCCGGCCCCACTGATTTTAATCACAGTGAAGAATAAAAGTATCTGTTATTTTCTAGGCAAGAAGTTACTGCTCCTTAATATTCTACCTCTTGTGAGATTAGTATAGATGATTCTTCGTCATAAAAATGTGAAGGTAGATATCTATTAGGTAAGACACAACAGCTTTACAAACTATGATTTTCCTAAAGATCTTGATGAGTTGTCTTTAACTTTTTATTATGAAAACTTCCATATATTGGCCAGGCACGGTGGCTCATGCCTGTAATCTCAGCACTTTGGGAGGCCGATAAGGGCGGATCACAAGGTCAGAAGATTGAGACCATCTTGGCCAACATAGTGAAAACCCGTCTCTACTAACAGTACAAAAAATTAGCTGGGCGTGGTGGCGGGCACCTGTAATCCTAGCTACTCAGGAGGCTGAGGCAGGAGAATCGCTTGAACCCTGGAGGTGGAGGTTGTAGTGAGCCAAAATCGCACCACTGCACTTCAGCCTGGGTGACAGAGCGAGACTTCATCTCAAAAACAAACAAACAAACAAAAACAAACAAACAAGAAAAACTTCCATATATTGGCCAGGCACAGTGGCTTATACCCGTAATCCCAGCACTTTGGGAGGCTGAGGCAGGCAGATCACTTGGATCAGGAGTTCCAGACCAGCCTGGCCAATATGGCGAAACCTCATCTCTACTAAAAATACAAACAGCCAGGCATGGTGGTGTGTCCTGTCGTCCCAGTTACTCAGGAGGCTGAGGTAAGAGAATCACTTGAACCCGGGAGATGGAGGATGCAGTGAGCTGAGATCACGCCACTGCACTCCAGCCTGGGTGAAAGAGCGAATCTCTAAAAAAACCCAAAAAAAAAAACAAAAACAAAACCCATAGATGACAAATGCAGATAGACTAATACAATAAACTCCCATGTACCTACCAGGACAGCTTCAACAACCATCAGTATTTTATTCTACTTGCTTCACCTACCCTCCTCTGCAACATCTGACACTGTAATATCCCATCTTTGTGGATAATTTTCCCTTACAGTCTGTGACATTACTTTTCTCATTCTTCTCCCCTTCTGACTACTCCTCCCGTGGTTCATCATCTTCTTCCTACTCACTGCTTATGCAATTTGAGAAAAACAAAGAATGAAATGGAATTTTATAATCACTGCACTCTGTGGTTAAGACATGCCACTTACTGCTTTAAAAGCAGAATCATCTCCTTTCCTAATTTTATCTGCTATTACCAGTTTCCAGGATAACCAATAAGCAGTCTAAGTTAATTCACATAGCCCAAGCCTTTCAACACCTTTTAGATGAAGGGGGCCTGCCCCTCCATACCTGTGAGTATTTCTCATCAGGTGCAGACGAGAGACTGAGAAAAGAAGTAAGACACAGACACAGAGTACAGAGAAAGAACAGTGGGCCCAAGAGACCAGCGCTGGTCTCTGATTTCCCTTAGTATTTATTGATCACTGTTTTTACTATCTTGGCGAGGGGAGTGTGGCAGGGCAACAGGGTGATGGTGGGAGAAGGTCAGCAGGGAAAAATGTGAGCTAAGGAATCTGTATCATGAATAAGTTCAAGGAAAGGTACTGTGTCTGGATACCCTTGCAGGCTAGATTTATGTTTCACTTTACACAAACATCTAACTGTAGCAAAGAGTAACAGAGCAGTATTGCTGCCAGCATATCTCACCTCCAGCCACAGGGCGGTTTTCTCCTATCAGAATAGAACAAATGGTCGGCTTTACACCGAGACATTCCATTCCCAGGGAGGAGCAGGAGACAGAAACCTTCCTCTTATCTCAACTGCAAAGAGGTCTCCCTCTTTCCCTACTCCTCCTCAGCACAGACCCTTCAAGGGTGTCAGGCTGGGGGATGTAAGGTCTTTCCTTTCCCACGAGGCCATATCTCAGGCTGTCTCAGTGGGGGGAAACCTTGGACAATACCCAGGCTTTCTTGGGCAGAGGTCCCTGAGGCTTTCCGCAGAGCATTGTGTCCCTGGTTAATCGAGAATGGAAAATGGCGATAACTTTTACCGGGCATACTGCCTGCAAACACATTGTTAACAAGGCACATCCTACACAGCCCTAAATCCATTAAACTTTGATTCAATACAGTACATGTTTCTGTGAGCACTAGGTTGGGGCTACAGTTACAGATTAACACCATCTCAAAGCAGAACAATTTTTCTTAGTACAGATCAAAATGGAGTTTCTTATGTCTTCCTTTTCTACATAGACACAGTACAATGTGATCGCTCTTTCTTTTCCCCACATTGAGGTCCAAACTTGAAGGCAGATAGACACATGCAAGTGCTAAACCTAGGCTAACAGCAAACAACTGGTACAAAGCTCTATCCCTTCTAATGAAGGCCCAGATGATACCACAGCTAGTGGTGACCTTCACATATGTGTAAAGCTCCTATCTCAGCTTTTCTGAAAAAGAAACTTAACAGCCCAATGATGGCTCTGGGGTTTAGAATGTCCTGCCTCTGAAAAGATGCCAGTATATTTTCTACAAGTAAAAGAAGTATCAACAATTTGGTTATCCATAGCCCACTGCAGATAGCTGTAATCCAATAAGCTAAGAGCCTTCAATCTTTCACAAATATTTCCCTTCTTCAGTTCTGAATTCTTTCTGACACTCATTTATTCTTGTATCATGAACCTGAAGTTTATACTAAAATGAGTATTTAGGAAATCTATCTCTCCGCATTCTGCGGTAAGCAATCAGTGAATGCTTACCTTGTTTCATCCTTGGATCTGGAGCCATCGTCATTCTGAGAAGCACCTTTAACATCAAAGTTTAAACAGAAAATGAGTTTCAAGAGAGTAGTTTTCACGCTTTTTTTCTAAACATGCCATGTAAGCAAAGCCTTTTATTAAATCTTTGTAATAAAGAACATACTATAACTTAAATTCCAACATGACCTTTAAAAGGAAAAATGTCATGTTCATGACTGCAAAAAAAGTCTACCAAAATTTTGTGCAAATGCTTAATAATTAATGGATAAGGGATGTTAATTACTAAAGGTATACTACTCATGCACTAGTATTCCTGCCTTTTTTTTTTAGATACGTCTAAATCTAATTTAAGCCTAGTGTTTTAACCATCTTTGTATCCCAAATACCTCATAAAAAAGTGCTGATCGCCAGCAGAATAAAATCGATTCCAGAAATAGAAAAACCCATAATGTCTCTCTTATGCAGGGGCCTGGAAAACAGCTTAAAAATTAGGAAAGCCACAAATGGGAATCCAAGTGCCCAAAAATTAACGCCCCAATGTTCATATTTTCTTCTTGCTTTATTGATGGAAAATATTCTTAGGATTCAGTCAAGATCTTTTTACTGTAACAGTGTTGGAGGGGCCGGGTGCAGTAGCTTACACCTGTAATCCCAGCATTTTGGAAGGCCAAGGTGGGCGGATCACCTTAGGTCAGGAGTTCAAGACCAGCCTGGCCTACATGGTAAAACCTCATCTCTACTAAAAATACAAAAATTAGCCAGGAATGGTGGCAGGCACCTGCAATCCCAGCTACTTGGGAGGCTGAGGCAGGAGAATCGCTTGAACCCGGGAGGTAGAAGTTGCAGTGAGCCGAGAACATGCCATTGCACTCCAGCCTGGGCAATAAGAGCAAAACTCCCATCTCAAAAAAGTGTTGCAGGGAGGCTGCTAAAGGTAGGTACATTTAAAGAAGCAAAAACAAATGGTAAACAGGGAAAGAGAAAGAAAAATTATCAAACGCAGAAACAAGAACTCAAGTTCAACCATCTAGGTTCACTTAGTAAAGGAACAATAGTCCCTGGATAGTCACAGTTTAAAACAGTGAAATCATTACCATATTACAACAAAGCATAATTGGTGGATTAATTAATTTTAAAAAAATGAGTCACCACTATACTATACCATACTTAGCAAAGTTGGTAAATGTCTCATCCACTCTAGAAATATATATCTTTAAAATAGTATGTGAATAAAATGTTGTCTATAGAATGGAATTAATACTATTTGGTAATAAAAGAGAACAAACTAATGAAACACGCTGTGTCATGGATGAACCTCAAAAACATTATGCTAAGTGAAAGAAGCCAGACACAAAAAAACACATATTTTATGATTCCATTTATACAAATGTTCAGAAAAACACAAATTTTTAGAGATAAAAAATAAAGGTCGGGCGTGGTGGCTCACACCTGTAATCCCAGCACTTTGGGAAGCCGAAGGTAGGCGGATTGCCTGAGGTCAGGACTTTGAGACCAGCCTGCCCAACATGGCAAAACTCCGTCTCTACTAAAAATACAACAATTAGCTGAGTATGGTGGTGGGCGCCTCTAGTCCCAACTAAGGCAGGAGAATCACTTGAACCCGGGAGGCGGAGGTTGCAGTGAGCAGAGATCGTGCTACTGCACTCCAGCCTGGGCAACAGAGCAAGACTCTATCTAAAAAAAAAAAAAAAAAAAAATAGATTAGTGGTGGTTGCCTGTGGCTGACAGTGAGAAGGGAAGCTCCTGTAAACAGGCAAGAGGGATTTTACTGAGGGGATAAAAATGTTCTAAACCTAAATTACAGTGATAGTTGAATCCCTCACTTAAGTTACTAAAATTCATTAAGCTATACACTTGAAATGGGTAAATTTTATGTTGTATAAAACAGAACTCAATAAAGATGTTAACGTGGTAAAAAAAAAAAATGAAATACATTTTGGCTATAAAGGGTAAATTTCAGTTTAAGAATGTTTTAATACGGAATACAGTCCCCTAAAATGGCTTATGAATGGGACATAATGAAATCAGAAAACCACAACAAACTATCCAGCATAAGTTACTAAAATGTGTCTATTACTAGTTCACTTTTCTCAAAATTAAGAAAACCATTAGGAATACTCCATTTAAGTCAACCATGATTTGCTACTTCTAAACTTTCTCACTACAGTGACAAAGAACAGTATTTTAATCACATGAATTCCGAGGGCACACTGCCTAGGTTTGTATCCTAGCTTTATTACGTACTTTGTGACCTTACAAAAGTATACTTGACTTCCTATACCTTTTCCTGCATGTATAAAATGGGGATGACACCTACTTCATAGAGTATTTGTAAGAATTAAACATGTAAACATTTAGCACAGTGCTAGCACATATAAGCAGTCACAATAACTATTATTTCTCAAAATTTACATCTCATTAGGAAAGTCTAAAGAAGGCTCATTTTTCTTCTATATATGTATTTTTTTTTTGACAAAGGGTCTTGTTGCATTGTCCAGGCTGGAGTACAGTGGCATGGTCATACCTCACTGCAACCTCAACCTCTCAGGCTCAAGCAATCCTCCTACCTCAGCCTCCCCAAGTGGGAGGATACATGGATGCATGCCACCACAAAATCAGCTACATTTAAAAAAATTTTTTTTGAATACATGGAGTCTCACCATGTTGTCCATGCTGGTCTCAAACTCCTGGACTCAAGTGATCCTCCTGCCTTGGCCTCCCAAAGTGCTGGGATTACAGGTGTGAGCCACTATGCCTGGAATATTCGTTCTTTTATTTCACTCCAATATAAAGTGAAGCCATAACTATGAAATTCATGGCATAACTTATTTAGATCTTATCCTCTGCTTACAACCAGAGAACAGTTAACAACAACAACAAAAATCTAACACTTACACAATGAACGTCCAGGAAGAGAACAATGGTTGTTCTTAACCACTGCATTTTACAAATGTATTGCCTTTTAAAGGTATTCCCAATCCAAATTTCCTCAAGAAAATTTTTCAGATTGCTAAACGCACATTTTACCCACAAGAAACTTTAGAAGATCTACAAAGGTATCTTCTACTCATTAAGCTCGTCAAAATGGCCTGCCCTCCCACCACAAAATAGCTCCTAGATAAAACAGTTTAACACATCGTTCCTATTTCTTGGATGTCTAGCAATCTCAAAAACAAAAAAGTGAACTGAAGCCAGGTGTGGTAGTGAGCACCTGAAGTCCCAGCTACACAAAAAGCTGAGGCAGGAGGACTCCTTGAGGCCCGGAGTTCAAAGGTGCAGTGTGCTATAACCGCTCCACTGAATAGCCACTGAACTCTAGTCTGGATAACACAGCGAGATCCAGTCTCAAAAAGAAAAAAAAACAAAGTGAATGGACACAAGTATGCAGTGAGCAAATGTGAAAAACTGGGTTGCCCAGAGGGCCATTTTCAATCCTCAAATGGATCAGAAAGTCTTGGGTAAGCAGCAAACCTGGGGTGCTGAACCAGAGCCTGCCACATTAGGCTGGTAAGGGTCTGATCCATTTTAGAAATACACATGAAGAAAAGGAGGTGAAGTGTTCCCAGTTCAGTGGTACACCCTAGCAACTAGCAGAAGCAAAAGAAATTTTCTCTGGGGCAAAGAATCCCCAATTTAGGCCCTTAAGATTCCAACCGATTAAGATCAAATATAAACTTGCAATTGAAGAACAAATGCAAATGAAAACAAACCTCAATGAGGAAGAGACAAAAAACCATTTACATACCCAAGGATTTCAGACACTGGAATTATCAAATGGAGAACGTTTAAAAAAAAAATCCGATGTATCAAAAAAAGTTAAAAGGAAGAAATGAGAAACTATCAAAAACAAGCATCAGGAAATCTACTCCTAAGGTATACATCCAAAAGAAATGAAAACGTATTTCTATACAAATGCTTATAGCAGCATTATTTATAATTCGTAACAGCCAAATGGAAGTAAGCCAAATGTGTATCAAAGAATGAATGGATAAACAAATTGTGGCACATATACACACAGAAGAATTATTACACAGCCATAAGAAGAAAGTAAGTACTGACACATTCTACAAATTGGATGAACCTCAAAGTCATTATGCTAAGTAAAGAATCCAGACAAAAAAGTCACATGATTCCTTTTATGTGATATATCCTCCTGAATAGGCAAATCCATAGAGACAGAGAGCAGATTAGTAGTTATCACGGCTTGGGAGAAGAAATAAATGGTTTTTTTGTTTTTTTTTTTTCAGGTAACAAGAAAGATCTGAAACTAGAGAGAGAGATGGTGGATGTATATCATTATGAACACACTAAACACCACTAAGGTGTACACTCTACATAATGGTTAATTGTATGTTATGTAAATTTCATCTCAGTTTAAAAAATCCTAACAAATAGCATGTTTGAAGAAGCAATAAATACTGTAGAGCTGAAAATAAAAATACCCCAGCAATTCTACTCTCAAGCATACACCCAACATAAACGTTAAATCTGTTTATTAATAAACATATGCAAAAATGTTCAATGTATTGCTGCTCATAATGGCAAAAAAAAAAAAAAAAAAGGCTAAGCAAATGTCCTTTGATATAAAAATGTTAAAACCCGGTACATTTGGCCGGGCGCGGTGGCTCAAGCCTGTAATCCCAGCACTTTGGGAGGCCGAGATGGGCGGATCACGAGGTCAGGAGATCGAGACCATCCTGGCTAACACGGTGAAACCTCGTCTCTACTAAAAAATACAAAAAACTAGCCGGGCGAGGTGGCGGGCGCCTGTAGTCCCAACTACTCGGGAGGCTGAGGCAGGAGAATGGCGTAAACCCGGGAGGCGGAGCTTGCAGTGAGCTGAGATCCGGCCACTGCACTCCAGCCTGGGCAACAGAGCGAGACTCCGTCTCAAACAAACAAACAAACAAACAAACAAACAAACAAAAAAAACCCGGTACATTCACCCAACAGATTACTATGCAGTAGTAAATTATATAACTACAGACACAATTACATAACTAAATCTTAAAAGGCCTGTAGTCCCAGCTACTCAGGAGGCTGAGGCAGGACAATAGCATGAACCGGAAAGGCGGAGCTTACAGTGAGCCAAGATCATGCCACTGCACTCCAGCCTCGGCGACAGAGTGAGACTCCGTCTCAAAAAAAGAAAAAGGCAACACTAAAAATTCGCTGGGTGTGGTGGCAAATGCCTGTAATCCCAGCTACTCCGGAGGCTGAGGCAGGAGAATCGCCTGAACCCGGAAGGCAGAGGTTGCAGTGAGCCGAGATCGCGCCACTGCACTCGAGCCGGGATAACAGTGGGAGACTCCGACTCAAAAAAATAAATAAAAAGGTAACACTGATATTTTCGTAGAGCGCAAGAGAAACATACAAGTACTGCTTATATATCACACATAGGATAAAACTTTTAAAGACCACAGAAATGATAAATTCAAAGTTCAGAATAGTGATTATCTCTAAAGGAAAGAAAAGGAATGATACAGGAGAAAAACACAGGTGGATGCAATGATATTGTTAATACTCTAATTCTTTTTTCTTTTTTTTTGAGATGGAGTCTCGCTGTCGCCCAGGCTGGAGTGCAGTGGCTTGATCTCGGCTCACTGCAAGCTCCGCCCCCTGGGTTCATGCCATTCTCCTGCCTCAGCCTCTCAAGTAGCTGGGACTACAGGCGCCCGCCACCATGCCCGGCTAATTTTTTTATATTTTTAGTGGAGACGGGGTTTCACCGTGTTAGCCGGGATGGTCTTGATCTCCTGACCTCGTGATCCGCCCGTCTTGGCCTCCCAAAGTGCTGGGATTACAGGCGAGAGCCACCGCGCCCAGCAATTATTAAATATTTTACATTAGTAATAGTTTCAACTTCTGGGGGGCGAAGCTGAGGACACTATAAATACTGAGGTTTAAGGCAGTTTAACAATATAACTTGTATTTTATCTTCCAGACTTTCAATTTATGTATAGAAAAATATGACTATTAGAGAGTTCTTGTGAACAGTAATCAAAGTGTTAACTCCAAATCAGTATAACCATTTCAGAAATTTCTTTCCATCCTCACTAGCCCCAAAGAACTAATCTGGAAGACCTATTAGGTCTTGCTACTTTATTTTTTTTTTGAGAGAGGGTCTCACTCTGTCACCCAGGCTGGAGTGCAGTGGTATGATCTTGGCTCACTGCAACCTCTGACTCCTGGGCTCAAGCGATCCTCCCACCTCAGCCTCCCAAGTACCTGGATTACAGGCACGTGCCACACACATGGCAAATTTTTGAATTTTTTGCAGAGACAGAGTTTTGTTACGTTGCCTAGGCTGGTCTTGAACTCCCGGGCTCAAGCAACCCTCCTGCCTCAGCCTCCCAAGGTGCTGGGATCAAGGGGTGTGAGACACTGTGCCCAGCCTGTCCTGTTATTTTTAAAAGTCATGAGTCAAAAAGGAAGTAGGAAGTCTTTCGATAAAGTAGAAAAAGAATAGCACCTGACAGCTGCAAAAAGTTTCACAATGCAGTTTCTAAGTAAACCAAAAAGATCTTCATCAAACTCATCAAGAAATCCATTAATCTGCTCTTTCATTGTCTTCAGGCCTCTAAAATCTATGTTTCAAGTGAAAATACACTTAGCCACTAAGGTGCCACACAGTTTATTTTTCTTTAACACACACCACTAAATCAGAGATTCTAAGATTTACTAATGCACATATAATGAATTAGTATTGTCAAAAGGTATCCCTGCAAGTGTAGCCTACAGAAGTAGAAGGGGAATGGTAAATGGATTTCAGCTTGTAATGGCTGTGTGGTACAGTGTTAAGAAGGATTTAGAGGTCGAATGCAGTGGTTCACGCCTGTAATCCCAGCACTTTGGAAGGCTGAGGTGGGTGGATCACCTGAGGTCAAGAGCTTGAGACTAGCCTGATCAACATGGAAAAACCCCATCTCTACTAAAAAAAAAAAAAAAAATTAGCTGGGCATGGTGGCGCATGCCTGTAATCCCAGCTACTCGGGAGATTGAGATAGGAGAATCACTTGAATCCAGGAGGTGGAGGTTGCGGTGGGCCGAGATTGCACTCCACCATGGACAACAAGAGCGGAACTCTTATCTTTAAAAAAAAAAAAAAAAAAAAAAAAACGCCAGGCGCGTTAGCTCACGCCTGTAATCCCAGCACTTTGGGAGGCCGAGGCAGGTGGATCACGAGGTCAGGAGATCGAGACCATCCTGGCTAACACGGTGAAACCCCGTCTGTACTAAAAATACAAAAAAATTAGCCAGGCACCTGTAGTCCCAGCTGCTGGGGAGGCTGAGGCGGGAGAATGGCGTGAACTCAGAAGGCGGAGCTTGCAGTGAGATCATGCCACTTGCACTCCAGCCTGGGCGACAGAGCAAGACTCTGTACCAAAAAAAAAAAAAAAGGTTTTAAACTCAACCACACACTGCTACAGACAATAAATTCTGTCTGCCATTGGCACAGTTGGCAGTGTGGCATCTAATCCATATGAACTGCCATAGTGGGCCTACAGAATAAATACTATATTAATCAACTCATTATTCATAGAGCCAAATGTGATTCAACTTTTATTTGGCTAATGTTTCAACTTATGTAAAAATATACATGCTTTTATTCATAGAAATACGAATATATCTCATTCTCTCTAATGTGATCAAGTTTGAGGGGACAAAGAAACACTTTCCTCCTTTGAAGTCTACCTGTACCTATTACCACCACCATTTCAACAGCAATGGGTAGATTAAACTAAAAAGAAAATGTTTAAAGTGATCAATGTCTCTTTTTTAAAAAGAAAAAAATCATTTCTTTCTTTTTTTTTAAAGAAACAAGGTCTCACTCTGTCACCTAGGCTGGACTGCAGTGACGTGATTACAGCTCAGAGCAGCCTCAACCTCCAAGCTCAAGCAATCTTCCTGCCTCAGCCTCCCAAAGTGCTGGGATTAGAGGCATGAGCCATCACACCAGCCAGAAAAAAACATTTTATTAATCTGAAAAAAAAAATCAAAATAATTACATACAGCATACTACAATGGCTATTTTATTTAAGAAGGATCATTAAAGACCTTAAAAAGGTAGTCACTTACTTTCTGAACATGTAGTTTCACCATTGGTAACAACTTCAGACTCTAACTGTAGTCCATCAAGACAAATTGATAAGTCTCCTACTGTCTCTGTTGGCTCTCTGTCACCTCCAAGCTGCAAAGTCACAACTACTTCTTCAACTGGAAGAAAATAAAGTTACAGAAAAAATGGTCACTTTTTTCCCCCGGTTAAGGCATCTTAACTGTTAAAAATTCTGTTAAATATGTGATGTCCAAGAAAATATAACTATATGTACATATAAATTGTTTAACTTTGTTTCACCCAAGGTTTGAGTACTTTTGACACCAAAACACTGTATCTTTTAAAAAGGACAAAATTTGTTAATGTTTCATATCCCTGATGTAAAATAGTATGTCCATCGTTTATTATTTTCATTCCATCCTTGTAAAACTATAGTATAAAATGGGTTAGCATAAGAATAAAGATTATTTAGCAATACATACCTGAATTGAGTAAAAACATAATTTAAGGATAAATTATATCTAATAAGCCCTAAATGAGAAAATTATTAGAAGTATGTTTTAGATAGTCGAGGGGTAGAAAAAATGTGTTTTACTAATATATAATTATATATTTAATATATATTAATTAAAACAAGCTACACATATTTCCATATTATATAAACCACAACCACATAAAATGAAGACATTTTTAAAAATAAGCATTTAATTAAAGCTGAATGTGGTGGTACCCGCCTAGTCTCAGTCTCAGGAGGCTGAGGCAGGATAATCACTTGAGGCCAGGAGTTCAAGACTACACTGTGCTGCAACTGCACCTGTAAATAGCTACTGCACTCCAGCCTGGGAAACAGAGTGTGTCCTTGTCTCCCCATGTCCCTCCCAAAAAAAACCATTTGAAAAGGAAATCTGTAAAAATATTCATTGGATTTGTCTCTGAAGTGGGATTTTTATTTTTTCTTTCATCTCTGCTCTATATTTTAGTTTTTCCACAATTAACTATGTATTACTTTACTAATATCTATTTGCTAAGTAAACAAATATTTGCTAAAAATACTGAATTCAAAATGAATGGCCAAACCAAGGTTACTCAGAATACTTTCAACACTGTAAAATTCTTCTATCTGTTCATCGTATAACCAAGTAAAACTTAAAAGTATGAGTGAACATGAGTCATTATGCATGCTTGGCACATAAATTTCTTCCAGAAAAACAAACAGCTAAGTGCAATTTCTATTAGTCTTACATACATACGTTTCATATTGTTTGACTTTAATGTTTCATAAATATCTAATGCAGCAGTTCCCAACAAAACATCAGATTTCAGTGTCTGGTGACTCCACACACGAAAATGTAATTTACTCACAGGGGTAACGATACTAAAAGTGAAAAAAGCGGAAAAAATATTATTTTTATTGAATATGACAATGAGATCCTAAATAAATTACAATTCAGTTTTAAAGTCTAAAATCTTCTCACTGCACCCCTTACAGTTTACTATACAATCAATATTGGCCTATGTTCAGTAACCTTATGAAAATTATCTGAATGCTAGCTACATGCTTACATGGTCATTTTCACTTGTGATTGAACTATAGAAGTAAATTCATCATATATTGTCAACAAAAGTGAAACTGCTTATCCTGCAACAAACTATAAGAAAACTAGTTTTACTTTAGTAGTACAGAAGAGTAACTTTACAAATTAAATCCTTATGTTAGTAGTTTACAGAGCTTGAGGTTATTTTATCTTTACAGTAACCCTGTGAGATGGGAATTATCACTTCCTTCTTCAGATACAGAAACTGACATTCAGAGATAAAGCAAACTGCCTAAGGTCACACAGCCAGTAAGCAGCAGAATGGTAATTTGAATAAAATCTTGACATTAAATTTTATATTAAAAAGTTCCTCAAGTCAGCTACATAATGATTTGAAGATTACATTACATACACCAAGTTTCACACTGCTAGAGGCAAGTTGCCCAGTCCAACTATCAAATATGAACTCACTCATACCTTACTAAATGCCAATAAAGAATACTCTCTATAATGGTATTTCCAAAGTAAACTGGGAAATTTGAATTTGCAATACACATACAATCAATGTTAGAGTCAAGCATCAGAAAGCTAGGAGCACTATATAATCTACCACAGTCCTATGGTTCAATGATACAAAGACAAATTCCAGAAATGTTTGAATTTCTCTATATCTCATTCTCTCTACTGTGATCAAGTTTGAGGGGACAAACACTTTCCTCCTTTGAAGTCTACCTGTACCTATTACCACCACCATTTCAACAGCAATGGGTAGATTAAACAAACTAAAAATTCCACATTGCTCTTCTTCTTAGGGGGTACAATGTATTCATTCTCTTCAAAATTCTCATATGCTACTTTCAAGAGAGCTCATACTATATATCATATTAGGAAAATATTTCTCGACCAGGCGCAGTGGCTCACGCCTGTAATCCCAGCACTTAGGGAGGCTGAGGTGGGAGGATTATTTTACGTCAGGAGCTTGAGACCAGCCTGGCCAATATGGTGAAACCCCATCTCTACTAAAATTACAAAAAAATTAGCTGGGAGTGGTGGCGCATGCCTGTAACCCCAGCTACTCAAGAGGCTGAGGCAGAAGACTTGCTTGAACCCGGGAGGCAGAGGTTGCAGTGAGCAGAGACAGCGCCACTGCACCCCAGCCTGGGTGAGAGTGGGAAAAAAAAAAATTCTCTATTAGTCAGTTCAGAAATCATAACGGGGATGAAATAAAAAGCAAATAAATTTAACTTTACTATTTTTAATATGGAAGAAAAAGGTACACAAAGTATACTGTCAAAGATGACCAGTCTTAATTGTTTCAATTCAATTCTCAACAGCAGTCTGGAAAGCCTGTTACACAACAATGGAAGTGATAAAATTCCAGGCCAATTTGCTGCAACTTAAAAATTCAGGAGAAGAACTTGAATTTAAGTTCCCCAAATGTCTGTGATCAAAAACAGCATTACCACACAGAACTACAAAGTGAGTTTCTTTTTTCTTAACTTTTAAATCACTAAGGAGTTCATGACATTAACAGCTTAAGAGCCTCTGAGTGCATATCAAGTAAGCACTCAAAGCAGTCGGAGGAAATTAGGTGACCATCTAATTCAACTGAACATCTCTGTTCAGCCATTATGGAGGCTGTGACCTTTTATAGATTGCACTTGGTAAAGGAAAAAATATATATGAGATGGGAACTCACTACTTTGCCCTGGTTAATCTCTAACTCCTCCCGGGCTAAAGCACCTTATCCTCCCACCTTATCCTCCCAAGTAGCTGGAATTACAAACATGTGCCATCATTCCCAGCCTCATGTGGTTTTTTGAAATTTTTATTAATACATTGTTTCATTTCGACTCAGTCTACGATGGGCCATTAATTAAAAACAGAAAGCCTAAGTAAGAAACATTTATGCTGAAATAAACACAGATGAGGAACATTGGAATGATATGGGCCTCCAGATGATCTCCCATAAATTCTTCTTTTTTTTCTCTCTTTTTTGAGACAGGGTTTCACTCTTGTCACCCCAGCTGGAATGCAATGGCGCAATCTCAGTTCACTGCAACCTGCAACCTCTGCCTACCAGGTTCAAGCAATTCTCCTGTCTCAGCCTCCCGAGTAGCTGGGATTACAGGCACCCACCACCACGCCCAGCTAATTTTTGTATTTTTAGTAGAGACCAGGTTTCACCATGTTAGTTAGGTTGGTCTCAAACTCCTGATCTCAGGTGATCCTCCCGCCTTGGCCTCCCAAACTACTGGGATTACAGGAGTGACCCACCATACCTGGCCAAATCATTCTTTTTCTTCTTCTTTTTTTTTCTTTTTGTAGAGACAGGGTCTTGCTACATTGCCCGGGCTAGAGTTCAGTGGCAATTCACAGGAGCAATCATAGCAAACTGCCCCTTTGAACTCCTGGCCTCACAGAATCCTCCTGGCTCAGTCTCCCAAAGAGTTGGGATTACAGGTGTGAGCCACCACACCTGGCTCCATGTGTTTCCTTCTATTTTAATTTTAAAAATTAAAATGAACCTTTAATGGGTGTTAATATCTTAGATTATAATGCCAACATTTGGGGCTTTGTGTTAAAACTGAGCTATATCCTACTTCTATGAATCTATACTACATATATAAACACCAACATACAAAGATATATGCACATGGATGTATCCGCGACACTGCCTAATAACACAACATTAGGAGCCAACTAATCAATACAGAACTATTAAAATATAGTTCACCCATATTAAGGAATATTACGAAGCTATATAAGGGATGTAAGATCCATATGTACTCAGGTAGAGAGATCACCATGATATTAGTCTTAAGTACAAAAAGAAAGTTGTAGAATAAAATGTATAGTAGTAGTCCCAGCTACTGGAGCAAAAGGCTGAGATGGGAAGACTGCTTGAGCCAGGGAGGTTGAGGGCACTCTGGACAACACAGCAAGATCCCATCTCATTCAAAAAATAAATAAGTACAGTATAACTGGCACCGTAATTTAAAATACTAAAAAACTGGCCAGGCACAGTGATGCATGCCTGTGGTCCCAGCTACTTGGGAGGCTGAGGCAGGAGGATCTCTTGAGGCTAGGAGTTCAAGGCTGCTGTGAGCTATGATAGCACCACTATACTCCAGTTTGGGTGACAGAGTGAGACACTATCTCAAAACAAAACAAAGAAAAAACTAATTAAAATACTATTTTTAAAAATTAAGTTGGCCGGGCGCGGTGGCTCAAGCCTGTAATCCCAGCACTTTGGGAGGCCGAGACGGGTGGATCGCGAGGTCAGGAGATCGAGACCATCCTGGCTAACACGGCGAAACCCCGTCTCTACTAAAAAATACAAAAAACTAGCCGGGCGAGTTGGCGGGTGCCTGTAGTCCCAGCTACTTGGGAGGCTGAGGCAGGAGAATGGCGTAAACCCGGGAGGCGGAGCTTGCAGTGAGCTGAGATCCGGCCACTGCACTCCAGCCTGGGCGACAGAGCGAGACTCCGTCTCAAAAAAAAAAAAAAAAAAAAAAAAATTAAGTTAAAAAACAGAGGGGGTACTCATAATCCCTTAATTCAACCCAAAGTTAATAAAAGGGCTGCCAGAAATCTTTTTAGGTCTGTGACCATGGGCTCTTTTCAGTTATTGTTCAGTAACAAGAGCAATATCATCACCAACTGAACTAGAGAAGGTAAAGAAAGGGAATGACTATAAAAACAGCTATTTAAAGAGAAACAAAAAAGCAGACCAGAAGGAATCCTAGGAAAAGGGGAGAAAAAAAAAAAAAGAAGAGAGAAAGGAGGAAGAAAAAAAAAAAAACCAGGCCGGGCACGGTGGCTCACGCCTGTAATCCCAGCACTTTGGGAGGCCAAGGCAGGCAGATCATGAGGTCAGGAGATCGAGACCATCCTGGCTAACACGGTGAAACCCCAGCTCTACTAAAAATACAAAAAACTTAACTGGGCGTGGTGTCGGGCGCCTGTAGCCCCAGCTACTCGGGAGGCTGAGGCAGGAGAATGGCGTGAACCCAGGAGGCAGAGTTAGCAATGAGCCAAGATCACGCCACTGCACTCTAGCCTGGGCAACAGAGCAAGACGCCGTCTCAAAACAAAAAAAACCAAAGTGAGAAACTTTTTTTTAATTGTATTTCCAATCATCTACTAAACAAAACGTACTATAGAAAAATAATTCCAAACTTACACTGTAAGGGGTTGCTTCCACTTGGGACTGTTTGTGTTGTTGCATTTTTCTGTCTTCTTTGACTGTCCATCTACTGTGACCTCTACATAAGGACTTGGTCCAAACCAATTCTTCTTATTTTCCTTAAGTTTTGCTGAGATGACTATGTAAAAGAAATGAAAAATATTTCAATAGATGAGATATTAATTCACTCATGAAATCAATTTAACTTCATAATTAGGCAGATTTACTAAATTTACTCAAGAAGCAGTTTTGCTCTAAAATACTTACCAATTTTATTCACTCATAACCTTTGTACTTCTCCCATCCTAGTAAATAAATATAGAGGTTCCCCGTACCATCAACCCAAACTCCCATCAGTAGAATTCCATGCTATCAAAAGTCCAGAACTCAGATCAATTAAAAAGTACACATATGGGCCAGGTGCAGTGGCTTACGCCTGTAATCCCAGAACTTTGGGAGGCCAAGGCAAGAGGATTGCCTAAGCTCAGTAGTTCAAGACCAATCTGGAAAATATAGGGAGCCTTCATCTCTCCTAAAAATCAAAAAAATTAGCTGGGCATAGTGGCATGTGCCAATAGTCCTAGCTACTTGGGAGGCTGAGGTAGGAGAATCACTTGAGTCCAGGAGGTCAAGGCTTCAATGAGCTATGATTGTGCCACTGCACTCCAGCTTGGGCGACAGGAAGAAAAATTTAAAAAGCACACATAAGGCTGGGCAGGGTGGCTTGCACCTGTAATCTCAGCTACTCAGGTGGCTGAGGCAGGAGGACTGCTTGAACCTAGGTGTTTAAGACCTGCCTGGGCAGCACAGCGAGATCATATCTCAAAACAAACAAAATGTATGCATTGACAAACATGGTCAACAAACATCTGAACGCCTACCATGTGTCAGATACTGCTCTAAACTCTAAACTCTGTCCCTAAAGCAATTAACAGTAAAGGATCTGGCTTTCAAGGAGATTATATTCTAATTCAAGTATTTATGATGAAAAACAGGCTGAAGTGACAGAACATGACTTGGTAGTAAGGAAGGCTTCTGAGAAGACTTTTAAGCAACCATCCAAATGACAAGGAGCCAGCCATGTGAAGACTAGAGGTGGGAATAAGAAAGCATTCCAGACAGAGGCAAATGAGTATGGCATATCTGAGGGAAAGTATAGCAAGCACAGGAAAGAATGGTAAATGAAGGGAGATAAGCTTTGTATGGGAGCTTTGCAAGCCAAGATAAAGAATTTGCAGCTGGGCACAGTGGCGCACGTCTGTAATCCCAGCACTTTGGGAGGCTGAGGCGGGTGGATCACCTGAGGTCAGGAGTTTAAGACCAGCCTGGCCAACATGACGAAACCCTGTCTCTACTAAAAAAAATTCAAAAATCAGCCAGGTGTGGTGGCAGGCACCTGTAATCCCAGTCACTCAGGAGGCTGAGGCAGGAGAATTGCTTGAACCCGGCGGGTGGAGGTTGCAGTGAGCCAAGATTCTGCCACTGCACTCCAGCCTGGGCAACAGAGTAAGATTATGTATCAAAAATAATAATAATAATAATAATTTGGATTTTATTCTGGTGGAAAGCCAAAGGAAGAATAAGAATTACAAACTAAGATTTTTTTTTAAACATCTCATATTATCTAAGCAAGAGCTTCCTATGTTGTGCATCTTGAGATACAAACTCCTTAGCCTTCACCCTTTAGTTACCTTTGCCATAAAATAGCTTTGTCCAAGCCCCTTAGAGGGTACAACAAGTAGAAATATAGTAGAGCACCCCATGATTTCCACAGGTGGCAACTCATTGCTCCCTCATGAGTTGAGGGAGCATAGATGAGGTAAATTACAAACAAGGAAGTACTCCACCACCCAGGTTATCCACTCCAGCAGCAAAGTTCAGAGAATGCCAATGCTCATCAAAGTTAAGGAACCCTTGGAGTTGTCAGAGGAGTTTATATAGTAGCTACTTAAGAAGCTTAATATATAGTCCAAAGTCTGGGAATCCAAGCGGACACAGTCCCAGGTGGTGGCCCTGAAACTCTGACTTCACATATATCAAATACTTTCATCCTTTTAGGCTTATGTGCCTTTTTGCTGGCATTCAAGCCAGCCGCAGAATGACTGACTAAAGAAAATGAAGAGTTGCAAGAGAAGGCTAGACAAATAGACAAGATCGAGCATGGTGGTTCACACTTGTAATCCCAGCACTTTGGGAGGCTGAGGCAGGAAGATCACTTGAGGCCCAGGAGTTTGAACAAAGCCTGGTCAACACAGTGAGACCACCGTCTCTACAAAAGATAATTTTAAAAATTAGCCAGGCATGATGGCATCACCTGTAGTTCCAGCTGCTGGGGAGGCTGAGGCAGGACGATCGCTTGAGCCTGGGAGGTCAAGGCTGCAGTGAGCTGTGATTGCACCACTGCAATCCAGCCTGGGCAACAGAGCAAAACTGTGTCTCCAAAAAAAAAAAAAAAAAGTTCTTTGAGATGCCGAGACATCTAAGTGGAAACATGAAATAGAAAGTCTTTTTCACAATAAAAAAATATTCAAGTGGGGGACCAGAGCTATCTCTGATTAAAACGTAATAGGCCAGGCACATAATACCAGTACTTTGGGAGACCTAGGAGGGAGGATCGCTTGAGCCCAGGAGTCTAAGACCAGTGTGGACAACATAGTGAGACCTCATCTCTATTTAAAACAAAAATTTAAAAAAAGTATTATTAAAGCTCTAGTGCTTAATATAGAGCCAAATTTAATCACAGGATTACACAGAAAAACATAAAATTTCTCTTTTAATACATTTCTGGTCTAAGAAAAGGTGAAATAGCCCAAACAATTATACATACACTCATTATATTTCAGGGCCTCTTGTGGCACTCTGAAACGGATTAAACCTAGAACAAAGAGCAATGCAGGGCTGAAAGGAAAGAAATGATCTTTCTAGGATTCAAATTTTTTTTTTTTTTTTTTTTTTGAGATGGAGTTTCACTCTTGTTGCCCAGGCTGGAGTGCAATGGCGCAATCTGAGCTCATGGCAACCTCTGCCTCCCGGGTTCAAGAGATTCTCCTGCCTCAGCCTCCCAAGCAGCCGGGGTTACGGGCACCCATCACCACACCCAGCTAATTTTTGCATTTTTAGTAGAGACGGGGTTTCACCATGTTGGTCAGGCTGGTGTCAAATTCCTGAGGCGATCCACCTGCCTCTGCCTCTGCCTCTCAAAGTGTTGGGATTATAGGCATGAGCCACTGTACCCAACTGGATTCAAATTTGTGAAAGCAATTTTGCTACATAATCCTACCAAACCCCATTGAAATTTTTTTTTTTTTTTTTTTTTTTTTTTTTTTTTTGAGACAGGGCCTGGTTCTGTCACCCAGGGTGGAGTATACTGGCACAATCTCAGGTCACTGCAACCACCTCTACTTCCTGGGCTCAAGCCATCCTCCCACCTCAGTCTCCCAAGTGGCTGGGACTACAGGTGCGTGCCACCACATCCAGCAAATTTTTGTATTTTTTCTGGTAGAGACAAGGTTTTGCCAAGTTGCCCAGGTTGGTTTTGTACTCCTGGGCCCAAGAGATCTACTCACCTAGGCCTACCAAAGTGGTAGAATTACAGGCATGAACCACCAGGCCCAGTCTAGCAAACTTTACATGGGGGGCAGGGGCGGGGGGCAGCAATTGTTAGTATTTACCATGTGCCTGCACGTAAATGTAATTTCAAGATTCACAACTATTCTGTGAAACAGGTATTACTGTCCTAATTTTTACACATAAAAAGAGAAGCAGCTGAATGTAGTGGCTCATGCCTGTAATCCCAGCACTTTGGGAGGCTGGAGCAAAAGGATCACCTGAAATCAGGAGTTCAAGACCAGCTTGGCAAACAGTGAAACCCTGTCTCTACTAAAACTACAAAAATCAGCCAGACGTGGTGGCAGGCGCCTGCCATCCCAGCTACTCAGGAGGCTGAGGCAGGAGAATTACTGGAACCTGGGAGGCAAAGGTTGTAGTGAGCTGAGATCACGCCATTGCACTCCAGCCTGGGTGACAAGAATGAAACTCTGTCTCAAAAAAAAAAAAAAAAAAAAGACACAAGCTCTGTGGAATTTAAATTTTTGCCCAAGGGTCACATTGCAAAACCTGGACAGGAAAAATTATTTCAGTATTCCAATCTCAAAGTCTAGATTGAACAAAACCTTGTGTTATAGTCATAATATTACAAATATAAAATAAATCAATATGCTACTTCCTGAAAACTAAAGTCCCACAGTAAATTAAACAAAAAAATAAAAAACTATACATTATAAACTGGAAGAAAAAGGACCAGAAAAACGTCTGTCTCATCTGACACCTGGGCTACTATGAGAGGCCTCTAAACAACTGATTTTACTGTCACTTCTCCAATCCAACTCCTCACAGTCACCAGAATTATTTTCCTAAAATAGAGGTGATCATGTCATTACTTAAATGATTCTTTATTGCCTGCAAAATGAAGTTTAAACTCTTATGGGGCATTTTACCGTGCTTCGTATGCAGCTGTAACTTACCCTTCCAGCCTCCTACTAAAACAAATCTTACCAAAGCTCTATATTCTAGTCACCCTTAGTTATATGATGTTCCTCACATGGGCCGTGTACTTTCATTCCTCTAAACATGCTGCTCCCTCTACTCGGAATGATACTTTTTCCTTTTATACCCATTAAAATTCTACTTCTTGAGAGACGAACGTGCCCCGTCTCTTTGATTGAAGGCTTCTTTAATCCTAAGAAGTGGAATTATTTCCACCTCCATGCTTCCAGGGTATTTCCATATTTATGTATGGCTCCGTCAGGTTTTCATTTTGTCTTACTAGTTTTTACTTGTTTAACTCACCCTGTGAGCCTCTTGATTGCACAGATGTAGCCAATCTTTACAATTTCTGGAGCACTCTGGGACTTAATCTGAGAAGTATTTAATACATATGTTGAACCAAATGATAATCAGTCATGGCAGAAAACAAAAGTTTCCCTGCTTTCTTGTCTTTGTCTCTTTGCTTTATTATAATCTCTTGCTGGCTATCTCACTCTCCCATGCTTGTGCTCTCTGTCTCTCTCTCACACACATACCCACATACTAATGCAAATAGTTTTCATGGCATAAACTGATGTTCCTCTGATCCTTCTGTTCTGAAGGTCAGTGCTTTGAACTGATTTCAGTTCTTCAGCGTATCTCTCTGATACAACATAAACATTTTACAATACAAATACAAAAAAAGAATGGATCCTTAGCTTATCCAACCTATTTTGCATAAACTACAGAGAACAAGGTACAACAAAAAACAGTGCCAAAACCAAATAAATAAGCAGAGTAATGAACTAGGTAAGAGATCAACCCGGTTAAGCAACAGCCACCTTTGTGGAAGAACTCTGCCCTGCCTGTGGAGAACTAAACTCTAAATCACAAGTATAAACTTCTTAGTTTGCTGGACTGTTAAAGGAATTAAAAACAACATAAGTATAAGGGATCTTTTTGGTTCCTGAACAATCAGAACTAAATATATGGTACTGTAATAAATTTGGGACATATTTAATTACAATTAATAATAACTAAAATCAAGATGACATCCTTTCTTAGTTAATTTGTAGTAAAGATGAGAATATAAGAAATTCTAGGAAGTACCAAAGTTTCCTTATTTTGCCCAATGCTAGCATGCAACAAACATCAAATAAAAAACACAGATGAGCCAACGCCCTGGTGGAGAAGCTGAGGTCAACATCAGATTTGAAATATTTAAAGTGGATACCAAACTATTTCAACAATGCAGACAATTAAGTGTGTTGTTGTGGATGATGGTGCTGTTGGTAAAACAACACAACAAACAAATTTCCATCGGAATATACACCAACTGTTCTTGACAACTATACAGTAATAGTTACGACTGGTGGAGAACCACATACTCTTGGACTTTTTGATACTGCAGAGCAACAGGATTATGAGGGATTACGACGCTGAGTTACCCACAAACAGATTTATTTCTAGTCTATTTTTCAGTGGTCTCTCCATCTTCATTTGAAAATGTGAAAGAAAAGCAGGTGCCCAAGATAACTCACCACTGTCCAAAGACTCCTCTGTTGCTTGTTGGGACCCAAATTGATCTCAAAGATGACCCCTCTACTATTGAGAAACTTGCCAAGAACAAACAGAAGCCTATCATCACTCCAGAGACTGCTGAAAAGCTGGCCCATGACCTGAAGGCTGTCAAGTATGTGGAGTGTTCTGCACTCACACAGAAAGGCCTAAAGAACGTGTCTGATGAAGCAACATTGACTGCCCTGGAACCTCCAGAACCAAAGAAGAGTCGTAGATGTCTGCTGCTGTGAACATCTCTCCAGAATCCTTTCTGCACAGCTGGTGTCAGCATCATACTAAAAGCAATGTTTAAGTCAAACTAAAGATTAAAAATTAAAATTCGTTTTTGCCATAATGACAAATGCCCTGCACCTACCCACACGTACTCATGTGAGACAAGGCCCATAGTTACGGCTCCCTCGCATCCCTATCCCAGTACTAGTTAATTTTGAGTAATTGTATGTTGTCAGAAAAGTGATTAGTACTAGTTTTGGTTTTGTTGTTTCAAGATATATATATATATATATGTATTTTAAAAGCAAGGCATGCTTGTGGATGACTCTGTAACAGACTAATTGGAATTGTTGAAGCTGCTCCCTGGTTCCACTCTGGGACATCTTAGTGGTTTCTTTCTTCCCCTCTCCTCTTTTTTAGGGCGGAGTGTGGTGAGGTTTGTTTTTAAGTCCTTTTTTTTTTTTTTTTTAAATTCATTAACCAGTGGATAGCCCTTAAGGTGAGGAGGACCGACTGATTCCACAGTCCACTTCCTAGATCTAGTTGAGAAAACATGTTCCCCATCTGGGGCTCTTAGGAAGGAGTATAGTAAATGCCTCATTTAATAACATACTCCTTTTTGAAAGTTGCCTTTTTACTCCACCCTTGAGTAGATCCAGTATTTGAGGAAACTCGTGAAAGTAGGTGGAGGCTGTCTTACCCCTCCTCTTTTCTAGGAGACACTATATGTGACTGTGACTTTCAAGGATGTTTGTTTGCCACTTACTGAATTTTTCTGAAAATTAATTTCTTAACTTCTTTCACTGATAAATGAAGAAAAGCACTGTACCTCTGAAATACACCAAATGGGTTGAGCTTGTAATTTTAAAAAATTTTTCCCAGTCAAAAAAAAAAAAAAAAAGACACAGATGAGTTAAGTATAATAGCTGAGGTTATATATAGGCATAATTAAATGGGAAACAGATAAATAAAGACAGGTAAGGACATAAGAAAACAGACTTACATCCAAGGTAAAGACCCTGGCTAAATGATAAGAAGACATGAAGAGCTGATTTAAGAAATCCAAGATCAGCCTGGGTGACACAATGATAACATGTCTTTATAAAAAATTTAAAAATTGGCTAGGACAATGGCTCATGCCTGTAATTTCAGAACTTTGGGAGGCCGAGGTGGGCAAATTACTTGAGGTCAGGAGTTCGAGACCAGCCTGGCTGAGCCAGGCACAGTGGTGCATGCCTGTAATCCCAGCTACTGGGGAGGCTGAGGCACGAGAATTGCTTGAACCTGGGAGACGGAGGTTGCAGTGAGCCAAGATCAAGTCACTGCACTTCAGCCTGGGCGACAGAGTGAGACTCTGTTTCAGTAAATAAATAAATAAATAAAAAGGTAGGTAAGGGGGTGGGCATGGTAGGCAGAGATTGCAGTCAACTGAGATAGCGCCATTGCACTCCAGCCTGGGTGACAGAACGAGACTCCGTCTCAAAAAAAAAAAAGAAATTTTTTTATCTTTCTCTCTAATCTTCTAAAACACAAATCTAACCACTCTGTTACAAACACTGATTACTTCCCATCTCCATCTCCCTTAGCAATAAATTTTTTTTTTAAGGCACACCTGAAAGACACAGCCATTCCCATTCTCAGGGCTCCTCCTATTACAGGGGTTTGCATGGGTATTAGGGCAAGTTTTGTGTACTCTCTTCTTTCATGTGTCTTGCTCATGCTGTCTCCTCAAAGGGTCCTTTTCTACTTTTCTGCATTTAAACAGCAGCAATCCTAGGTCAGGCAGAGTGGCTCAGGCCTATAATTCCAACACTTATGGAAGGCTGGAAGCATCACTTGAGGCCAGGAGTTCAAGACCATACTGGGCAACATAGCAAGACTCTGTTGCTACAAAAGAATTTTTTTGGCCAGGCAGGGTGGCTCACACCCGTAATTCCAGCACTTTGGGAGGCTGAGGTGGGTGGAGCACGAGGTCAAGAGATCGAGACCATCTTGGGCAACATGGTAAAATTCTTTCTCTACTAAAAATACAAAAATCAACTGGGTTTGATGGCTCATACCTGTAATCCCAGCTACACAGGAGGCTGACGCAGGAGAATCGATTGAACCAGGGAGTCAGAGGTTGCAGTGAGCCAAGATAGCACCACTGCACTCCAGCCTGGCAACAGAGCGAGACTCCTCCAAAAAAAAAAAAAAACCACAATTTTTTTAAATTAGTCAAGTCTGGTGGGTGGTACATGCCTGTAGTCCTAGCCACTACACAGGATAAGGCGAGAGGATGCTTCAGCCCAGGAGGTTGAGGCTGCAGTGAGCTGTGATTGTGCCACTATACTCCATCCTGGATGACAGAGTGACACCCTCATTTAAAAAAAAAAAAAAGGCTGGGCATGGTGGCTCAAGCCTGTAATCCCAGCACTTTGGGAGGCCGAGACAGGCGGATCACGAGGTCAGGAGATCGAGACCATCCTGGCTAACACAGTGAAACCCCATCTCTACTAAAAAATACAAAAAACTAGCCGGGCGAGGTGGCGGGCGCCCGTAGTCCCAGCTACTTGGGAGGCTGAGGCAGGAGAATGGCGTGAACCCGGGAGGCGGAGCTTGCGGTGAGCTGAGATCCGGCCACTGCACTCCAGCCTGGGGGACAGAGCGAGACACCGTCTCAAAAAAAAAAAAAGAGTATCGCTCTGTCCCCCAGGCTGGAGTGTAGCGGCGCGATCTCGGCTCACCACAACCTCCGCCTCCCAAGTTCAAGCGATTCTCCTGCCTCAGCCTCCTGAGTAGCTAGGATTATAGGCACGTGCGACCACACCTGGCTAATTTTTGTATTTTTTAGTAGAAACATGGTTTCACCATGTTGGCCAGGCTGTCCTGAACTCCTGACCTCAGGTGATCCACCTGCCTCAGCCTCCCAAAGTGCTGGGATTACAGGTGTGAGCCACCGTGCCTGGCCAACCCTGTCTCTTAAAATAAATAGCAGCAATCCTTCAAACACCACCTTCTTTCCCAGTGACTCTAGTCAAATATTGATCTCTTTTTCCTGACCAGTTATCCCTTCTTGCCATTACAATACACGTTGACATTTGTTTATTTATTTTTATTTTATTTATTTATTTTTTTTGGGACAGAATTTCGCTCTTGTTGCCCCAGCTGGAGTGCAATGGTGCGATCTCGGCTCACCGCAATCTCCGCATCCTTGGTTCAAGTGATTCTCCTGCCTCAGCCTCCCGAGTAGCTGGAATTACAGGTATGTGCCACCATGCCAGGTTCATTTTGTATTTTTACTAGAGATGGGGTTTCTCCATGTTGCTCAGGCTGGTCTCGAACTCCCAACCTCAGGTGATCCGCCCACCTCAGCCTCCCAAAGTGCTGGGATTACAGGCGACAGCCACTGTGCCCAGCCTGAGATTTATTTTTTGTACTTGCATATTTATTCCTTCCTTGATTCTAGAAACGTATTGAGGCAGGTTACAATAAAACAAATACTATAACTGTCCCATTAAGAGATTAAAACCCACGATGTCATTAAGAAGATTTGTGCAAAATACTTAGTTCTAAGCGTTCTAGCATCAAAACTAAAGAAGTAACTCAATGAATTATGAAGGGCATTTGATTCTATTAAACTTGGCACTTCTGTCTTTTATCCTGTTTCATATCTAATATGTTTGCTGAACTATTATCCATTATTCATGTTGTGTTTGTTTTTTGCCCTATACTCCAGCACTCTCAGAATATTTAGACCCAATTAGCAAGCAATGAGTAAAAAAAAGAAAAAGAAAAAGAAAAAAAATTTATAAAAAAAAGAGTATTTAAGGCCAGGCACGGTGGCTCATGCCTGTAATCCCAGCACTTTGGGAAGCAGAGTCTGGTGGATCACCTGAGGTCAGGAGTATAAGACCAGCCTGACCAACATGGTGAAAACCCGTTTTTACTAAAAATACAAAAATTAGTCAGACATGGCAGCAGGTGCCTGTAATCTCAGCTATCCGGGAGGCTGAGGCACGAGAATTGCTTGAATCTGGGAGGCAGAGGTTGCAGTGAGCTGAGATCATGCCACTGCACTCCAGCCCAGGCAACAAAATGTCTCAAAAAAAAAAAAAAAAAAAAAAAAAAAGAATATTTTAGACCCAAGATTTAAAAAATCTGAGATGGGGCTGGGTGAGGTGGCTCACACCTGTAATACCAGCACTTTGGGAGGCTGAGGTGGGTGGATCACCTGAGCCCAGGAGTTTGAGGCCAGCCTGGTCAAAAGGGCGAAACGCCATCTCTATAAAAAATACAAAAATTGGCCGGGCGCGGTGGCTCAAGCCTGTAATCCCAGCACTTTTGGGAGGCCGAGACGGGCGGATCACAAGGTCAGGAGATCGAGACCATCCTGGCTAACAGTGAAACCCCGTCTCTACTAAAAAATACAAAAAAACGAGCCAGGCGAGGTGGCGGGCGCCTGTAGTCCCAGCTACTCGGGAGGCTGAGGCACGAGAATGGCGTAAACCCGGGAGGCGGAGCTTGCAGTGAGCTGAGATCCGGCCACTGCACTCCAGCCCGGGCGACAGAGCGAGACTCCGTCTCAAAAAAAAAAAAAAAAATACAAAAATTAGCCGGGTGTGGTGGCGCACGCCTGTAGTTCCAGCTACTCAGGAGGCTGAGGTGGGAGGATCACCTGAGTCCGGGAGATCAAGGTTGCAGTGAGCCATGATCACGCTACTGCACGCCAGCCTGGACAACAGGGTGAGACCCTGTCTCAAAAAGAAAAAAATCTGAAATGTCTATGGATTACAAGTTTTTGAGGTGCAATTAGCGTTTATCATCACAGTAAAAAAAAAAATTCAATAATGATGACAGCAAAGAAGACATTTATGCAAAGAAAAAACTATTAATCATTGTCTCTGAGAATTTACTATTTTTTAAAATCAGTAAAAAATAAAATGTCTATTATTTATGTAATCTGAAAAAGTACAGAATGTTTTAAAAGACTGTTCTAATAAAAACTTTCAACTTTAAGCTGCCAAAAAGAAGTCATAAGAATTCTGGTCTGATATAAGTCAGCTACTCAAGCTAGATTGAGGATGGGGGGGGTGGGGAAAAAAATTGGAATCTGGCCTCAACTAAGAAATAGTAATATCTTTCTTTAAGAAATAGATACTGCTAAGGAAAGAGACCAGAGTTACTGAAGGAAATCCGAAAAAATTCTATGATGTGGTGTCGCCCAGGCTGGAGTGCAGTGGCCGGATCTCAGCTCACTACAAGCTCCGCCTCCCGGGTTCACGCCATTCTCCTGCCTCAGCCTCCCGAGTAGCTGGGATTACAGGCGCCCGCCACCTCACCCAGCTAGTTTTTTGTATTTTTTAGTAGAGACGGGGTTTCACCGTGTTAGCCAGGATGGTCTCGATCTCCTGACCTCGTGATCCGCCCGTCTCGGCCTCCCAAAGTGCTGGGATTACAGGCTTGAGCCACCGCGCCCGGCCAGTATTACTTTTATATTCAATCGCCTTTAGGTTTTGAGGAAAATAATAATGATAAGATATGGTCTGTGACCTATTCATAATCCAGAAGCTATAAGCCAGGCATAGTTGAAACTAAAATACAGAGGATGATAATTGTTCTATAATCAATAAATGCTATCAAATTAAAGGGAGAGAGACTGAGGTTTTCACTGTGTGACAGAAATACATACATGTCTGAGGAAAATCCAGTGACTCATTCTAGCTAGTACAAATGTTTCACATATAAAGACTTACAGGCCAGGTGGGGTGGCTCACACCTGTAATCTCTGCACTTTGGGAGGCCGAGGTGGGTGGATCATGAGGTCAGGAGTTCAAGATCAGCCTGGCCAAGGTGGTGAAACCACGTCTCTATTAAAAATGCAAAAATTAGCCAGGCGTGGTGGCGGGTGCCTATAACCCCAGCTACTTAGGAGGCTGGACAGAGAACTGCTTGGGAGGTGGAGGTTGCAGTGAGCCGAGATTGCGCCACTGCACTCCAGCCTAGGCGACAGAGCGAGACTCTGTCTCCAAAAAAAAAAAAAACCCTACAAAGAGACCATATGTAGACAGAGGGAGAAGGGTCTTAGCTCATACTAAAGAAATTCTATGCCATAGTCTAAGAAAAGTACCTAAGGTTTTTGAGCAGGAATGAAACATATTGGATGGCATATTAAGAACATTAATCTGAAAGTGACACATGAAATGATTAGAGGAAGAAATAAAGACAGAGATATTAATTAACAATAGCAACAGAGGTATTAATAATTTACAATAGCAAACAAAGGATGTGAACAGACATTTCTCCAAAAAAGATACAAAAATGACCAATAAGCACAGGAAAGGACAATACCACTAGCCATCAGAGCAGTACAAGCCAAAACCACAATGGGGAGCTGGGTAGGGTGGTGCATGCCTGTAGCCCCAGCTACCCAGAAGGCTGAGGTGGCAGGATCACTTCAGCCCAGAAGTTAGAGATTGCAGTGAGCCATGACTGCACCACTACACTCCAGCCTGGGTGACAGAGCAGACTGTCATCTGGTCTCAAAAAAAAACAAAAAATCAAAATTAAATAGACAAAACACACACACACACACACACACACACACAGAGTAAAGTACTACTTCACACCCACTAGAATGGCTATCATAAAAAAAGATAACAATCACTGGCAAGAATGTAGAGAAATCGGAATCCTCATATATTGCTGGTGGGAATGCAAAACGGTGCAGCTGCTTTGAAAAATAATTGGGGCCCGCGCGGTGGCTCACGCCTGTAATCCCAACACATTGGGAGGCCAAGGCGGGTGGATCACCTGAGGTCAGGAGTTCGAGACTAGCCCAGCCAACATGGTGAAACCCCCACCTCTACTAAAAACACAAAATTAGCTGCGCATGGTTGTGCGTGCCTGTGGTTCCAGCTACTCAGAAGGCTGAGGCACGAGACTCACCTGAACCCAGGAGGCGAAGGTTGCAGTGAGTCGAGATCACGCCACTGCACTCCAACCTGGGCAACAGAGCAAAACTCTGTCTCAAAAAGAAAAAAAAAAGAAAAGAAAAGAAAAAGAAGAAGAAGAAGAAGAATTCGGAATTCCTCAAAATGCTAATAAATAAACATGGATTCCATATAACCTAGGAATTTCACTCTTAGGTATATACCCAAGAAAACTGAAAACATACATTCTCACAAAAACTTGTACACAAATGTTTATAGCATTTTTCATAATATCCAAAAAGTAGAAACAACCCAAACATCCCTCAACTGAAGAATGGATTTTTAAAATTTGGTATACTCATACAATAAAATATTATTTAGCAAAAAAAGGAATTAAGTAATGCTACATGCTACAACAAGGATGAACCTTGAAAACAGTCTGCTCAAGGAAGACACAAAAGGCCACACATTGTACAATTCCATTTATATGCAAGATCCAGAATAGGGAAATCTAGAGACAGAAAGATCAGGAGTTGCCTGGGTTTGTGGGTGGATGGGTTAAATGGAGAGTGATTGCTAATGAGTACAGGGCTTCTTTCTGGAAGGACAAAAATATTTTAAAGTTGATTGTGGTGATGGTCGCCCAACTCTGTGAATGTACTTTTGGGGTTCAGAAACTGATATCCCAAAATATGGTGCTTTGACTTGTTGAACTAAAGGAGTCTCTCAAGGTCTCTCTGACCCCTGCAGGTCCCCTCCCTCAATCTTCTTTCTCTCAAAGTACAGCATGAAGTTGTTTTCTGAAGTTCTCTTATCTGCCTAAGTCCAGATCCACCAAAGAAGGAAACAATTACAATTACCTTTGTTCCTTCCTTGAGTTTTCAATAACTAAACTTTTATAGCAGGAATATAAAGACGGAAGTTTTTTTTTTTTTTTTTTTTTTTTTGAGATGGAATCTTGCTCTGTCGCCCAGGCTGGAGTGCAATGGCATGATCTCGGCTCACTGCAACCTCTGCCTCCTAGGTTTAAGCGATTCTCCTGCCTCAGCCTCCCAAGTAGCTGGGATTACAGATGTGCACCACCACCACGTGCAGCTAGTTTTTTTTATGTTTAACAGAGACAGGGTTTCACCATGTTGGCCAGGCTGGTCTCAAACTCCTGACCTCAGGTGATCCGCCCACTTCAATCTCCCAAAGTACTGGGATTACAGGCGTGTCATCCCAATAAATGGGTAACCTGTAGGGGATATGAATTATATCTCAATAAAGCTGTTAATACAATAAAAAACAAACAAAATTAGCAACTACTCAGGTGCCCATGTTTAAGGAAAAAAAACTGTAAAATATCCAAGAATATTCTACAATAAAAATTACATATCTATATGTCTTCATTCATTCATTCAGCAAATATTAATTGAGCACCTGATATGTAACAGCCATTAAATATTTTGTTCTCTTAAGATTTTTTTTTTTGAGACAGTCTCACCCTATCACCCAGGCTGGGGTGCAGTGGCGCAATCTCGGTTCATTGCAACCTCCACTTCCCAAGGTCAAGCTATTCTCATGCCTCAGCCTCCGAAGTAGCTGGGACAGCAGGCGTGCACCAATACGCCCAACTAATTTTGTATTCTCCATGTTGGCCTGGCTGGTGTCAAACTCCCGGCCTCAAGCGACCTGCCCACCTCAGCCTCCCAAAGTGCTGGGATTATAGGCATGGGCCACCATGCCCGGCCCTCTCAGGATTATTTTTTAATCATATGGGGAAAAATAAAGTAAAGCTGCCGATGCTTCTAAAACTTACCAGTGATCTGAAGCTGTGATTTCATGGTGAGGCTACCCATTGAACCAAGTTGTGATCCACTGTCAGACATACCACCAATAGGTTGGAAAACCTGAACATGGCAAAGGAGACACTGTAAACATCAAAAATTCCCATTAAAAACGTACGTACATAGTGCTAACCTGGCTATTACTGAAGACAGTGTAACAAAGGCCTTTACATTGCTCACAATTTTCAATTCTAGTCTTTATCCTACCTAACTTATTGGCAAAATCTGACATGGCTATTCATCCCCTTCTCCATGTTTTACTTTCTTCCTGTCAGTTCCCAAGATATATTCTCCAGGTTTGTGTCCTACCACACAGATTGTTCCTTCTCAGTATCCTCTGAAGATTCCTTTTCTTTTCTCCATTATCTTAACACTAACATATCCTAGAGCTTAGTTCTTGGTTCCCTCTTTTATCTACACTCATTCCCTTGAGGATATTACCCAGTCCCAACTAGGTAGGACTATAGGTGGGTGTCACCATGCTCGCCTAATTTTTTAAATTTTTGGTAGATATGGGATCTCACTATATTGCCCAGGCTAGTTTCAAACTCCTGGGCTCAAGTGATCCTCCCACCTTGACTTCCCAAAGTGCTGGATTACAGCGTGAGCCACCACACCTGGCCAAATTACCCATTTAGAAGTCAATGCTTGTTAGTACTACAGGGGCCAAGAGAAGACTTCCCCTTTGCGCCCAGTGAAGGTTCACTGAAAATCATCTGACAAAAGGCAGGCAGATAAATTTGAGAAAAGGCATACATAACTATTACCATGCATGAGTCGGGGTGGGATGGATCACAAAATGATCACCCCATCAAGCAATGGGGTACAGATGATTATAACCTGGAGGATACTATCTATCCAGATAGCTTTAAATATCATCTATATAATATGTCCCAAGCAATTTTATTTACTTATTTATTTTTTGGGAAAGACTCTCACTCTGTCACCCAAGCTGGGGTGTTCTGGAGCGCCTCCCGGGCTGGGGGGGTCCTTCTGCTTCAGCCTCCTGAGTTGCTGGGACCACTGGTGCACACCACCACTCCCGACCCAGGAGGTCAAGTCCACAGTGAGCTGTGATCACACCACTGTACTCCAGCCTGGGCAACAGAGGAAGACCCTACCTCAAAAAAGAAGAAATAAGATACAATAAAAAATAAAATTAAACTAAATATACTTGGCACTTACTGTTTGCCAGGTACTTTTGTAAGAAGTACACAAATACAGTAAGGCAAACAAAATGCCTTGAAACTGTAAACTCTGTCTTGAGTTTTTATGCAAATTTAGGTTTCCGTTTAAAAATTTAAATATAAAACAATTATGATGGCTTCTCATTTCTGCAAAAATGAAATGGAACAATAATTAATTCCTACTGAGATGAACCCTATAAAATCCAACCTACCTCATTCTGTGCTTACATACAAAAATGCTCGAAGCTAAAATTTGGTCTCAACCATAGGGACTAGCTCATTTTCTTGGCATAATACATATATTTTTTCCTTTACCTTGTTTATTTAAATTGCACTATTTCAGATGAGATGTTTTATAAACAAAATCTGCTAAAAGAATCATTTTATTTTAAATATGAAAGGTAAACAGCATAAAGTCATTAGTAGTCATCCAGAATATATTAAGAAATGAGATGTAACCTAAAAGCCTTTTAATACCATATTGCACAAGATATTATTCTGATTCAAATGGCTTGTTATGAGAAGGGTCCTCAAAGACATCATAACACATTATGTACACATATTACTTCCTCCTCAATATCCAAAAGCCTGTTTGTCATAGAACGACAATATCAAAAAAAGTAAATTAAGGGGCAATGAGAAAAGTCCAATATGTAGGTGCTGATATTCTGCATGATAAAGGTACTCATCTCCATCAACAGTCACTCATCTCCACTAATGATTTATTGCAAGAAAATGCCCTTTCTAATAGTACAGAATAAACTATTCTAAATATAAATTAACATTAACTACAAAGTTGCAAAAAATTTTAAATCTCTACAAAAATGAAGTATATTTTAAAAACTAAAATTAACTTCATGTAGAAAAGATTAATGAAAGCATAGCCTGCAAATATTTTTAAGAACAATGACTCTCCAGATAATTACAGAGAATCATTATAGTAGAATTGTGAGGTGCTCTGCCAAAAACATGCTAGTAATTTCAATAATTTATGTACATATACATACTAGTTTTACATAACTAAAATTCACCGAGCATTTTAAATTCTTGAAAAGAATAAAAATTGCTATTTGCATAATATCAAAAAATTAGAAGCAACCTATATTATCAATTGGCATATTCATATGTTAAATAAATCACATATTCATACCACAGAACAGATTACTATGCAGGTATCAAAATAAGTAACTTATTAATGACTGAAATTGAAAGATCCCAAGAACATCTTTAAAGTTGCAGAATAGCATACATGAATTGGGGTGGGGTGGATCACAAAATGATCACCCCATCAGTATGTACAGTATGATATTATTTTTGCAAACTAAAACACTATATATTCCTATGAGTACAAATACTTGTAAATAAACACAGAAAAAGTATACATTCCATTGAGGAGGAGGGCACCTGTGTACTCAAGTAGGTGGTCACAGGGAACTGCAGTTTTGTATGTATTGTTTGAAGTTCTAGAAGTGAAACATGTATCATTGTTGACTTGTACAATTTTAAAAACAGCATAAAACAGAGTAGAAAAAACAGATAACCTACACTTCAAGTCCCATCCTCTTCCCTGAGAGCCAAACTCTTAGGTCTCTCTATTACTTATAACTGCATACATGGTTAAAATGACTAAATCTAAGCCGGGCACAGTGGCTCACTCCTGTAATCCCAGCACTCTGGGAGGCTGAGGTAGGCGGATCACCTGAGGTCAGGAGTTCGAGACCAGCCTGGCCAACATAGTGAAACCTCGTCTCTACTAAAAATACAAACATTAGCCAGGTACGGTGGCACACGCTTGTAATCCCAGCTACTTGGGAGGGTGAGGCGGGAGGATCATTGAACCTGGAAGGCTGAGATTGCAGTGAACCAACATCGTGCCACTACATTCCAGCCTGGGTGACAGAGCTAGACTTTGTCTCAAAAAAAAAAGAAAAAAGAAAAAAATTATTCTTGTTAATTCTGTACCATGTATTACAGGAGACATTATAGCATGGTAATTACGTATGCAAACTGTGAAGTCAGACAGATCTAGATAAACATTCCGGAACTGTTACTTTGTGAACTTGAGCAAATTACTGAATTTCTCTGAGCCACGCTGTCTTCATCCATAAATGTAGATAATGTATAATTTATAGTTTCATTGTAAAGACTGAGAGAGTATCTGTAGAATTAAAGACAGTTGTGGGAAAACTGCCTGTTGCATGGCAAGAGTGATGCCATCTTGAAGTGAAACTATCATGCTGACCAATTTTTTTTTTTTTTTTTTTTGGAGACAGAGTCTCACTGTCGCCCTGGCTGGATTGCAGGGGCACAGTCTTGGTTCACTGCAACCTCCACTTCCCAGGTTCAAGTGACTCTCCTGCCTTAGCCTCCCGAGTAGCTGGGACTACAGGCACCCGCAACCACACCTGGCTAATTTTTGTATTTTTAGTAGAGATGAGGTTTCACCATGTTGATCCACCCACCTAGGCCTCCCAAAGTGCTGGGATTACAGGCGTGAGCCACTGTACCTGGCCCTGACCAATGTTTGTTTCCTGCATACCAAGGTGTTCTTCAGTAAGGCCTTTAAACAATGCCTGTAACATAGATAACCCCTTATAAAGATGCTTATCTAACCTCCCCAGCGGTCAGAGTTTCAGTAAGAAAGTCCGAAGGCCGGGCACGGTGACTCAAGCCTGTAATCCCAGCACTTTGGGAGGCCGAGACGGGCGGATCACGAGGTCAGGAGATCGAGACCATCCTGGCGAACACGGTGAAACCCCGTCTCTACTAAAAAAAAAATACAAAAAAACTAGCCGGGCGAGGTGGCGGGCGCCTGTAATCCCAGCTACTCGGGAGGCTGAGGCAGGAGAATGGCGTAAACCCGGGAGGCGGAGCTTGTAGTGAGCTGAGATCCGGCCACTGCACTCCAGCCTGGGCGACAGAGCGAGACTCCGTCTCAAAAAAAAAAAAAAAAAAAAAAAAAGAAAGTCTGAAACATGACCACCTGCACATTACCCTAAAGGCTAGCTAAATAATGGACACCTTCTAGTAGTTGTAGGGATCTACTATCTCATGGCCAACCAAGACATCACTTCTGTTCCTAAGTTTCTATTGAATATGTTTTTCCAAGAAACTGGATTTCTTAGTCTCTTTCCCATTTGCTTGCTGTTAATCTTTTTCACCCTCAAGTGTTTCTCTTCTGTAGCATCTAGTCTGCAGTTTCATTTCCCACAGTCAAAATTAGTGACTAAAATCTGCATATTCTTACTGCATTGTTACTCACATAGAGAGAATGTCATCAATTTTTATAATTCTAATTACAGTTGGTTCTTGCCCAACAACTGGTTTGAACTGCACAGATCCACTTATATGCAGCCTTTTTTCAACCACACACAGATTGAGGCCAGGAGCAGTGGCTCATGCCCGTAATCCCTTTGGAAGGCTGAGCAGGGAGGGTCGCTTGAGCCCAGAAGGTTGAAACCAGTGTGGGGAACATAGTGAGACTTCATTTCTATTTAATTAAAAAATGTTAAAAAATAATAAAAAATAAAAATAAAAAACACCAACTGAAAATACAGTACTCATGGGATGTGAAATCCACGTATATGGAAAGGACTTTTCACATATGCAGGTTCCACAGGGCGTACTTCAGAGCATGCACTGATGTGGTTATATGTGGTGGTCCTAGAAGCAATCCCCACATATACCAAGGGATGATTGTATTTACATTATGGGTCTCTCTTAAATTTTCATTTTAAGTTCTAGGACAGCAAAAGTGCTCTTATCTTTATCTCTTGTTTTCTGTTATAAGGGGACTAAAGTGAAACTTTATGCATTATGTTTTCATTTGTTGCTTTTGTGTTATCTTCATAGATCTAGGAACAAAAAAAATTCTTTGTAACTTCACATTCATAATTAGAGACTCTTTTGAATAGGCTATTAGTGCTCTCATTTGGGGGAGAAATGTCAGACAGTGGTTAAGTTTTTTGGACTGTAATAGACACTTTTAAGCCTTTATATGTCTCGGTAAGAAAGATGTCCTAAATGCAAGTCCTTTTGAGGAGTTAGAGAAAACTTTGCCCTGAGTATCATAACTTTTTTGTGTTTGTTTATTGGTTGGACAGATATGTGAGAGCAAAATCCTGTCTCTACAAAAAATAAAAATAAATTAGCTGGATGTGGTGGCATGCGCCTGTTGTCCCAGTTAACTGGGAGGCTGAGGCACAAAGATCACCAGAGACCAGCAGGTAGAGGCTGCAGTGAGCTGTGATCAGGCCACTGCAATCCATCTTGGGTGACAGAGCAAGACCTCATCTCAAAAAAAAAAGAAAAGAAAAGAAAAGTAAGCAAGCAAGATTTAAAAACAAACAAGCAAAAAACCAAACTAAAAGCCTTCAGAAGACCAGCCTGGGCAACACAGTGAGACCCCCATCTCTACAAAAAATTTAAAAATTAGCCAGGTGCAGGGGTGCATGCCTATAGTCCCAGCTACGTGGGAGGCCAAATTGGGAGTACCACTTGAACTCAGAAAGTTGAGGCAGCAGTGAACCATGACTGCACCTCTGCATTCCAGCCTGGGCAACACAGTGAGACTTTGTCTCCAAAAAAAGAAAAAAAAAAAAGTCTTCACAAGTACAGTGGTATGCAATCTGTAGCTTTACGTAGCACTGTAAACCACTGTGACTAGAACAAATGAAGATATAGTTTGAATCTAAATCATGGCTGGGTGCTGTGGCTCATACCTGTAATCCCAGCACTTTGGGAGGCTGAGGTGGGCGGATCACAAGGTCAAGCGATCGAGACCATCCTGGCCAACATGGTGAAACCCTATCTCTACTAAAAATACAAAAATCATCCAGGCATGGTGGCAGGCACCTGTAATCCCAGCTACTCAGGAGGCTGAGGCAGGAGAACCGCTTGAACCCGAGAGGTGGAGGTTACAGTGAGCTGAGATCATGCCACTGCACTCCAGTCTGGGTGACAGAACGAGACTCCATTTCAAAAAAAAAAAAAATCTAATAACAATATTTTAAAACTCTATTACCTATAAATCTGTCAGTTAAAAAGAAACTCAAAACAGGATCTTCTTTTTTTGAGACAGGGTCTTGCTCTGTTGCCTATGCTAGAGTGCAGTAGTATGATCAAGCTCACTGCAGCCTCAACCATCTGGGCTGAAACAATCCTCCTGCCTCAGCCTCCTGAGTAAATGAGACTAACAGCCACATACCACAGGCCCACCTAATTTTTTACAGGGAGACAGAGACAGGGTCTCACCATGTTGCCCAGGCTAGTCTCGAATTCCTGGGCTCAAGTAAGCGATCCTCCTGCCTTGGCCTCCCAAAGTGGTGGGATTACAAAGATAAGCCACTGTGCCCAGCTGGGTCAATACTTAGCACTTTATAATCTTTTTTTTTTTTTTTTCAGACAGAGATTCACTCTGTCGCCCAGGCTGGAGTGCAGTGGCGCCATCTCCCCTCACTGCAACCTCCGCTTCCTGGGTTTAAGCAATTCTTCTGCCTCAGCCTCCCTAGTAGCTGGGATTACAGGCGTGCACGACATCCGGCTAATTTTTTTTGTATCTTTAGTAGAGATGGGGTTTTGCCATGTTGACCAGGCTGGTCTCGAATGCCTGACCTCAGGTGATCTGCCTGCCTTAGCCTCCCAAAGTGCTGAGATTACAGGTGTGACCCACCACGTCTGGCCTGGCCTATAAATCATTTATTTTGAGTAATGTTTACTGCTACACTAAAAAAATGTGACAGACAGAATGCCCAATGTAGAAAGAAGGTGCTAAAACACAGCCAGAGGTAAAATTAACCTTAACATCTTCCTGAAAAGGCAGTGGAAACAAAAATGTGGAAAGGGATAGACATACTTCAGAAGATTATTTCAGCAATATCTTGTCTCTTAACCAACAAACATTTATAGCCTTATTTTAAATATGTATCTTATTAATAGAGAAATTATTAAACAGGATATTATGAAATCTGCTTGGTTTATTTTCAAAAATAACACATCCAACATAATCAGCTATTTTTATAGGCCACATCTATTGTGACTTAGAAAACCTTTAAGTAATTTAATATAGCCCTATATTTTCTTAAAAGAATCCAACAAAATGACATCAGAAGACACAAAAAAACCAATATGGAGAAAAACTGCTTGTGGCAGAAAGTCCAGAGTTCAAAGAGCTAAAGTATATAGTGGTATTCAGAGAACTAAAACCTAATGAAGTCAAACTCTCAAATAATCTTACTGTAAAATACATAAGCATGTGTGGTAAATTAGAAATACATACTGAGTAGTATGTCTCCCTTGGACAGGGCCACTCTGCCATGTTCTCAAACCACTACTCAAGTGAAAAACTAGATCCCATTATTTAGGGGCACAGTAGCAAAGACTAGCTAGAAGGAACACAGGTACATTTTTAGATCCCATTCTCCACTAATAAACACAAAGGAGCTTAGCCAGTTGTGGTGGCAGGCGCCTGTAATCCCAGCTACTTGGAGGCTGAGAACTGCTTGATCCTGGGAGGCAGAGACCGTCATGAGCCGAGATCGCACCACTGCACTTCAGCCTGAGCGAGAGATCAAGACTCTGTCTCCAAAAAAAAAAAAAAAAAAAAAAAAAAAGGAGCTGACTTTGGTGTATGGGCTACTGAAGGTATTGGCAGAAGGAATACAAGTTTATTTAGATTGGGGCAGAGGGTAAATACCCATTTCCATAATTTAATTTCTCAGCAAAGCTAGTGGGAATAAACCCAAAACCCCTCATGCTAGGGAAAGTGGTTGCTTTCCTATTTACTAGAGAAAATTGACTTAACAAGGAGGTAGAATATGAACCATTATCCACACATAACAGTGACACTTTGGTTCTGAACATCACACGATGATCTCAGAACACTAAAAGCTCCTTTCCTATTTTCCAACCAAATATATCAATATGGATTCTAAAGCATATGCAAAAAAGGACAATTATATTATTCAAAGAGAAAAAGAGGAAGCTACAACTTTCAAGGTTCAACAGTATAAACACACAGTTTAAGGAAATTGGCACCAGGATCTAACTTTTAGCATTCATTTGCTGGTTTGAACTCTGTACCTAATATTCCAGAAGGTGATTTCTTCCCCTTTCTGACAAACAGCTTTCTGACAAACACTTCAAAATTAACTATTATTACAAGTTGTTTCTAGCTTTGACTATTACTAGAGTTTAAAGCATTTGCCACAATAAATATAAATATTGTTGTACTACTGTAAGTTTTGTTCTCTTGCAAACAATGCTTGTGTGAAATTACACATCTAATTAAATATAATGTTGAATTTCCTGGCTCTAAGGAATCCTTGTTTCTGGCCAGAGGTGGTGATTCATGCCTGTAATTCCAGCACTTTGCAAGGCCGAGGTGAGCGGATCACCTAAGGTCAGGAGCTCGAGACCAGCCTGGACAACACGGCGACACTGTCTCTACTGAAAAAAAAAAAAAAAATAGCTGGGCGTGGTGGCATGTGCCTACTGTAGTCCCAGCTCCTCGGTAGGCTGAGGCAGGAGAATGGCTTGAATCTGAGAGGCAGAGGTTACAGTGAGCTGAGATCACGTCACTGTACTCCAGCCTGAGCGACAGAGTTAGACTCAGTCTTAAAAAAAAAAAAAATTTGTTTCTGACCATCTCTTAATATCCATACATTCTCAAAATATAAGACCCTAATAGCTGGGCACGGCGGCTCACGCCTGTAATCCCAACGCTTTGGGAGGCCGAGGCGGGTGGATCACGAGGTCAGGAGATCGAGACCAACCTGGCTAACACAGTGAAACTCCGTCTTTGCTAAAAATACAAAAAAAAAAATCAGCCAGGCGTGGTAGTGGGCACCTGTAGTCCCAGCTACTTGGGAGGCTGATGCAGGAGAATCACTTGAACCCAGGAGGCAGAGCTTGCAGTGAGCTGAGATCCCACCACTGCACTCCAGTCTGGGCGACAGAGTGAGACTCCGTCTCAAAAAAAAAAAAAAAAAAGAAAAAAAAAAGACCCTAATATCCACTATGCCTCATCCTTCCAGCAAACTTTCCTCAGATCATTTATAAACATTATTTAAGAATTACAGGTGGCTGGGCACGGTGGCTCATGCCTGTAATCCCAGCACTTTGGGAAGCTGAGGCAGATGGATCACAAGGTCAGGAGTTCAAGACCAGCCCGGCCAAGATGGTCAAACCCCATCTCTACTAAAAATACAAAAATGAGCCGGACATGGTGGCACATGCCTGTAATCCCAGCTACTCAGGAGGCTGAGGCAGAGAATTGCTTGAACCCGGGAGACAGAGGTTGCAGTGAGACAAGATCGCGCCACTGCACTCCAGCCTGGGCAACAGAGTAAGACTCCGCCTCAAAAGAAAAGAAAAAGAATTACAGGCCTTGGCTGGTCCAACAATACTGGTTTTTACAACTAACTGATCACAAGAAGTTACAGATTTCTTTGTTCCTTCTCCACTCGCACTGCTTCACTTGACTTAAAAAAAAAAAGGTCAGACGCAGTGGCTCACGCCTGTAATCCAAGCACTTTGGGAGGCTGAGGCGGGCAGATCACCTGAGGTCAGGAGTTTGAGAGCAGTCTGACCAACATGAAGAAACCCCATCTCTACTATAAATAAAAAATTAGCCAGGTGCAGTGGCGCATGTCTGTAATCCCAGATACTCGGGAGGCTGAGACAGGAGAATCACTTGAACACAGGAGGTGGAGGCTGCAATGAGCTGAGATTGTGCCATTGCACTGCAGCCCAGGCAACAAGAGTGAAAACTCCGTCTCAAAAAAAAAAAAAAAAAAAAAAAAAAAAGAATTACAGACCAGTCCTGGTGGCTCATGCCTGTAATCCCAGCACTTTGGGAGGCTGAGGTGAAAGGATCGCTTGAGCCTAGGAGTTCTGAGACCAACCTGGCCAACACAGTGAAACCCCATTTCTATTTTATATATATATATAAAATAGCCGGGCACGGTGGCTCATCCCTGTAATTCCAGCACTTTGTGAGGCTGAGGCAGGCGGATCACCTGAGGTCGGGAGTTCGAGACCAGCCTGACCAACATGGAGAAACCCCATCTCTACTGATAATACAAAATTAGCTGGGAGTGGTGACACAGACCTGTAATCCCAGCTACTAAGGAGACTGAGGCAGAATTACTTGAACCTGGGGTGGCAGAGGTTGCAGGATGCTGAGATCACGCCACTGCACTCCAGCCTGGGTGACAAGGCGAGACTCCATCTCAAGAAAAGAAAAAAGAATTATCAAGTAAACTGGAAGTCAATACTGGGTTACTGAGTAATATGCATATGCACTTTATCAACAAAATTCATGCATTGTCCTTAAAAGGAGCCAAAGAAGAATTGTTATTCAGATTGTGTCAAAAACCTAGAATAAAATGACACAAGTAAGAGCTTATATCCAAGAGCCCTCAATACTAGGAAGGGGAGAGGAATCAAATTACCACCTACCTATTAGGAAACAAATAGGATTATGAAAGCAAAGTCTATTCTACATTCCAATTTGAGTCTGTAGATTTTCACCTTAGTATTCTATCCCAAGATTAGCCCCTCCGATTAAATTCAAAAGGAAATAGAATAGAAATATTATTCTAAAGAAGGCAGAATACCACATACATCTTATTTGTTCTCACAGGTAAACAAATGGAAATCTAAGAAAGATTTATTGATTGCCCAGTAAGGCAAAGATTTTTGTAGATATGACACCAAATGTATAATTAATTAAAGAAAACAACTGAGAAATTGAGTGTTTTGAGTTTTTCTTTTTTTTTTTTTTTGAGACAGGAATTTGCTCTGTTGACACGGCTAGGGTATAGTGGTGTGATCACGGCTCACTACACCCTGGAACTCCTGGGCTCAAGGGATCCTACTGCCTCATTCAATAGCTGGGACTACATATAGGAACACACGCCAGGCACGGTGGCTCACGTCTGTAATCTCAGCACTTTGGGAGGCCAAGGCGGACAGATCACAAGGCCAGGAGTTCGAAACCAGTCTGGCCAACATGGGAAACCCCGTCTCTACTAAAAATATAAAAAATTAGCCGGGCATGGTGGCGTGCGCCTGTAATCCCACCTACCCGGGAGGATGAGGCAGGAAAATCACTTGAACTCAGGAGGCAGCGGTTGCAGTGAGCAGAGATTGCGCCATTGCACTCCAGACTGGGCTACAAAGCGAGACTCTATCTCAAAAAAAAAATTCGCCAGGCATGGTGGCACACACCTGTAGTCCCAGCAGGACAATCACTTGATCCTGGGAGGTGGAGGTTGCAGTAAGCTGAGATTGTGCCACCACACTCCAGCCTGGGCAAGAGAACAAGACTCCATCTCAAAAAACAAAACAAAACAAAACAAAAACACAGGCACACACCACCACATCCAGATAGTTGTTTTTTTGTTTTGTTTTGTTTTGTTTTTGTAGATATGGGGGTCTCACGTTGTTAGCCAGGCTGGTCTCCAACTCCTGGGCTCAAGTGATCCTCTCGCCTCAGCCTCCCAAATTGCTGAGATTACAGGCGCACGCCACCATGCCCAAACTTAAGTATGTCTTCCAGAGTTGAAGTTCCAGACAGGCACAGTGGCTCACACTGGTAATCCCAGCACTTCAGGAGGCCAAGGTGGGTAGATTACTCAAGACCAGGAGTTCCAGACCAGCCTGGCTGACATGGTGAAACTGTCTCTATTAAAAATACAAAAATTACCCAGGTGCAGTGACACAGACCTGTAATCCCAGCTACTCGGGAGGCTGAGGCAGGAGAACTCCTGCACCCAGGAGGTGGAGATTACAGTGAGTCACGATCGTGCCACTGCACTCCAGCCTGGGTGACAGAGTGAGACTCTGCCTCAAAAATAAATTTAAAAAGAGTCAAAGTTTCTAATTTTGATTGCATTCAACTTCTTGGGAAGGGCGTGGTGGCTCACACCTGTAATCACAGCACCTTAGGAGGCTAAGGCAGGAAAATCACCTGAGCCCAGGATTTCGACCAGCCTGGGCAACAATGTAAGACCCCATCTCTATTTTTGAAACAAAAGACATCATTAGAAAAATGGAGGCCGGGCGCGGTGGCTCACGCCTGTAATCCCAGCACTTTGGGAGGCCGAGGCGGGCGGATCACAAGGTCAGGAGATCGAGACCATGGTGAAACCTCGTCTCTACTAAAAATACAAAAAATTAGCCGGGCGCGGTGGCGGGCGCCTGTAGTCCCAGCTACTCAGGAGGCTGAGGCAGGAGAATGGCGTGAACCCGGGAGGCGGAGCTTGTAGTGAGCCGAGATCGCGTCACTGCACTTCAGCCTGGGCGACAGAGCAAGACTCCGTCTCAAAAAAAAAAAAAAAAAAAAAAAAAAAAAAAGAAAAATGGAAAGACAAGCAATAGGTTAGGAGATAAAATCTGCAAAACATGCATCTGATAAAGCAGTTGTATCCAGAATTTAAATAAACTCTTACAACTAAGACAAACAACCCAAGCAAAGTGGATTACCTAAGGCCAGAACAGAAGATGTGGCCCAAAACTAGTATCTCTAGCATAGTTCAATGTTAATTTCATGATTTGAAATCATAGTTCACAGCAAAAAAGATAACATTTAATTGCAGAACAAATGAAAACAAAAAATACGTCATTGCTGTACAGTCCTTCAAAAACTTACTAAAATATATACAATGGAATATTATTCAGCATTAAAAAGGAATAAAATTCTGACACATGGTACAACATGAAACCTGAAGACATTATGCTAAGTGAAATACACCAGACACAAAAGGACAAATATTGGCCGGGCCCAGTGGCTTATGCCTGTAATTCCAGCGGAGGCAGACGGATCACAAGGTCAAGAGATGGAGACGATCCTGGTCAACATCGTGAAACCCTGTCTCTATTAAAAATACAAAAATTAGCTGGGCGTGGTGGCGCACGCCTGTAGTTCCAGCTACTCAGGAGACTGAGGCAGGAGAATCGCTTGAACCTGGGAGGCAGAGGTTGCAGTGAGCTGAGATCCAGCCACTGCACTGCAGCCTGGGTGACACAGCAAGACTCCGCCTCAAAAAAAAAAAAAAAAAAAAAATGGGGGCTGGGCACAGTGGCTGACACCTGTAAACCCAGCACTTTGGGAGGCCGAGACGGGCAGATCACGAGGTCAGGAGATCAAGACCATCCTGGCTAACACAGTAAAATCCTGTCTCTACTAAAATTACAAAAAGAAATTAGCTGGGCATGGTAACGGGTGCCTGTAGTCCCAGCTACTCAGGAGGCTGAGGCAGGGGAATGGCATGAACCTGGGAGGCGGAGCTTGCAGTAAGCGGAGATCACGCCACTGCACTCCAGCCTGGGCGACAGAGCGAGACTCCGTCTCAAAAAAAAAAAAAAAGGACAAATATTGTGCGACTCCACTTTTACCATGAGGTGCCTAGAATAGCTGAATTCACAGAGACAGAAAACAGAATAGTAGTTACCAAGGCAGGGAGGAGGTGAAATGGAGAATTATTGTTTAATAGGTACAAGTTTCAGTTCCGGATGATGAAAAAGTTATAGAGACTGATAGTGGTAATGGTCGCATAACAAGGTAAATGTACTTAATGTCACTGAACTGAAGACTTAACAATATTTAAAATGGTAAATTGTATGTAATGCGTATTTTACCACAATAAAAAAAAAAACTAAGATAGATATTTTCCTAATTTTCTTTGTCCCTTAGAGATGAAAACGTCAATTTCTATATACAATCAACTAGCCAGGCAGAATGAACACACTTCATTCTCCATTCCCTTCCAAAACCTCAGAAAAAATGAAATAAAGGAATAACAAATATAAACCCCCAAGGGCAAAAACAAAGGGAGAGAAGATGATAGCAGAGAGATGCAAGCAACATTCTGGATAATGAAAAGCAGCAGCAGCAGGGTTCTGCACATTTCAATATATACAGAATATAGTTTTTAATTAAGACCTATAGTAAATATCTTTCCTCCAAAAAACTTAACAGAAAAAAATAATCTGTGTGTTTGCTTCAGCAGCACATATACTAAAACATTAGAACACAGAGGTTAGCATATCCTCTGAGCAAGGATAAGGTGAAAATTCACCAAGTTTTCCACATTTTTAGATAAATAAATAATCCAGAATCTTCTTTTGACTACTAACTGACTTTCCACAGAAGCAAATGCAGTTAATCTCTCTCTCACGTTATTTTCCTTCCCATTTCCAAAACAGAGCTATAATTAAATGAACCACCTAAAAATCCCTTTTAATTGCAGAACAAATGAATTCCAAAAACTAGGTTAGACCATCCTTCAAAAATAAAAGCAAAATGCCTTTTTCATTAAATGAAATTTAGATTTAGCTCATTTGACCCTACTGCTGCATCTCTACGACAGAGGCAATTTTCCGTACTTTTTAAAAGGCCCTGTTCAGTATTTTTATTCATCCATGAGAAAAACTTTGCTATATCTCAAATATTCTTTTTTTTAACATATCTTTTTTTTTTTGAAGCGGAGTTTCTCTCATCACCCAGGCTGGAGAACAATGGCATGATCTCCGCTCGCTGCAGCCTCTGCCTCCTGGGTTCAGCAGTTCTCCAGCCTCAGCCCCCCAAGTATTTGGGATTACAGGCGTGCCACCACCACATCCGGCTAACTTTTTTGGTATTGTTAGTACAGACGGGGTTTCACCATGTTGGCCAGGCTGCTCTTGAACTCCTGACCTCAGGCGATCCTCCCGCCTTGGCCTCCCAAAGTGCTGGGATTACAGGCGTGAGCCACCGCGCCCAGCCTACATCTCTTTTTAATACATATCTCAGATATTCTTAATACTCAGACTATACCTAACACACTATTCACCTTACTTGCGAAAAAGACTATATAGTCTTTAAAATAATGACATTTTGTATTTGGCCAAGAATAAGGAATAACTTCCCCGGTATGTAAAAAACAAAAAATAAAAAAGTTTCATAAGTATAAACAGAACAAAATCTAAATCTTATTTAAAAAATAACATCCTAAAAATAATTTTCTCAGGTTATGTAGAACAAACATATTCCACCTTTCTACAACATTTATTGGTTTCTTCAAACATTCTGAATCATAATTTATTTATTTTTTTTTTTTTTTGAGACAGGGTCTCACTCTGTTGCCTAGGCTGGAGTACTGTGGTACAATCACAGGTCAATCACTGCAGCCTTGACCTCCCGGGACCAGGTAATCCTCCCACCTCAGCCTCCTGGGTAGCTGGGACTACAGGCGCACACGCCACCATGCCCAGCTAATTTTTTGTGTTTTTCGTAGAGACAGGGTTTCTCCATGTTGCCCAGGCTGGTCTCAAATACCTGGGCTCAAAGGATATGCCTGCCTTGAACTCTCAAAGTGCTGGCATTACAGGCGTGAGGCACCGCGCCCAGCCATATCAGTTATATCAAGTTTCTGCAGCTAAATTCTACATCTTTCTAAGAGCAAGCCATTTGTCATTGTTTCCAAACCTTGGTAAATATGAAAATTCAATGTATAAACTAAGGTCTAATGAAATACACCAGAGGTTAACCGAGATCACCAAAAACCCCAAACAAGAAATGTGATGAGCAATTGCACTACTTTGGTGGTTTTTCTTTTTGAGACAGGGTCTCGCTCTGTTGCTCAGGCTGAAGTGCAGCAGCTCGATCTTGGCTCACTGCAACCTCCGCCTCCCGGTTTCCAGCAATACTCATGCCTCAGCCTCCCAAGTAGCTAGGACTACAGGAGTGCGCCACCACGCCCGGCTAATTTTTTATATTTTTAGTAGGCACAAGGTTTCGCCATGTTGGCCAGGATGGTCTCAAACTCCAGCCTCAAGTGATCCACCCACCTCAGCCTCCCAAAGTGCTGGGATAACAGGTGTGAGCCACCATGCCTGACCTGGTTTTTCTTTCTATTCTACTTGTGCAAGCTGGGAAATCATGAGAATATGTACATAACCCATCAACAAGGAAACTGTTGGGACTGAGTAAGGGATAAAGCAAGATTCACAACATGAAAAGAGGAATATAGCCTGTACACAATATCTTCCCATATCCCAGTTTTTACAAAAGTTAGTAGAGAAAAAGCTTTCAAAACTGGCCCTCTTTGATGCAATCTTTTGTCTCTCATACAAGCTTTTCCCCCTTTATTTTCATTCCTACTGACACTTCCATAGCCTAGTCTCCCTGCCTCCAACCATAGTAAATACGACAGATCTCAATTTTGCCAAATAAATCTTCACAAAATACCATTTAATCCTATCAGCCAATAGGTCTCAAGGTTACTCAAAATAAGAGGCTTGACTCTATTCAACTTTTCAAAACTTTTGCCTGTTACCAGGCTCACACAAATATTCTAAAATTAAACTCCACCCCCTGAAGTCCATTCCTGCCTCTGTACCTTGGCATATTCTGAATAACTAAATAACCTCCCTCCTTCTATCTGCCTTAATAATTATTCTACGTACCTCTCATTCAGCACTAGACTGCTTTGAGGTCTTGAACTGTTTTATTTATTTATTTGTTTGTTTATTTATTTATTTTTGAGACAGGGTCTCACTCTGTTGCCCAGACTAGAGTGTAGTGACATGATATCAGTGCAGCGACATGAGCTCACTGTAGCCTCAACCTCCAGGGCTTAAGCGACCCTCACATTTCAGCTGGGACAACAGGCGCACATCACCATCACACCTAATTTTTGTGGGGCTTTTTTGTAGAGACAGGGTTTCACCATGCTGCCCAGGCTGGTTTAATCTTTATGTGGGTAAGAACTTTCTTCTCAGATGGCAGAGACCATGGGTTATGCTGCAGAAAGTCAAGCCCCAGATCAGAGGTTGTAAAGCGGCAAGCCACAAGAAAAATTCTGCCCACAGTGGTAATTTGTTTGGCCCACAGTGTTTATACTATGAATTCATAAGTTGCCAACATTTAACAATAAAAATTTCTTACAAAATCTTGATTTCCAGCTTCTCTTTAGAAAAACTTCAAGATGTTCAGGCTGCACTTGGTCTGTACTCTCCCCGAGGTCAACAGTAAGCCAACACTGAATTGTACACTTTAAAACAGTGAATTTTGCCTCAATTTATTTGTTAACCTTCTGAAAACCTTCTTTTTAATTTTGAAAAATATGACGGGATCTCACTATGTTGCTCAAGCTGGTCTCAAACTCCAAGGCTCAAGCAATCCTATCACCTTGGCCTCCCAAAGTGCTGGGATTGTAGACGTGAGCCAGGGCAACTGGTAAAAAAAAAAAAAAAAAAAAAAATTAACTACCAATACATTGTGAGTGTATTCCCAAGACCTTAAGTAGTATTTTTTAAATTATTTTTACTTGACAAAAAAAGTATATATTTATCATGTAAAACAGATTTATTTATTGAAATAAAATAAAGATGGGGTCTCACTATGTTATCCAAGTTGGTCTCAAACTCCTGGCCTCAAGAGATCCTCCTGCCTTAGCCTCTCAAAGTGCCAGGATTATAGGCATGAGCCACCAAGCCCAGCCTATAGCATGTTTTAAAATATGTACACATTGTGGAATGGCTAAATCGAGCTAAATAACATATACATAACCTCATATACTTACTTTTACCTCCATCAAAAGAAAAAAAAAAAGGCCAGGTGTGGTGGCTCACACCTGTAATCTCAGCATTTTGGGAGGCCGAGGCAGGTGGATCACCTGAGGTCGGGAGTTCAAGACCAGCCTGACCAACATGGAGAAACCCCATCTCTGCTAAAAATACAAAAAATTAGCCAGGGGTGGTGGTGCACACCTGCAATCTCATCTACTCCGGAGGTTGAGGCAGGAGAATTGCTTGAACCCAGGAGGCGGAGGTTGAGGGTGCAGTGAGTCAAGATCATGCCACTGCACTCCAGCCTGGGCAACAAAAGTGAAACTCTGTCTCAAAAAAACAAAAAAAAATTGTAAGCCAAAGCTGCTTTAACAGCTGCTCCCTCGGAGGGGCATGAATTCCCTAGTTCACTTAAAGTCCCAATCCGATATATCATTACTTACTAAATCTTCATCCAGCCCTTGCAGATATTTAAATTTACAATGCTCAGCCTAAATAGGTTTACTGAATGACTAATGAACTCAGATCATAACTTTAAGAAAGATAAGGTTGATGGTAATGATGATAATGAAAACAACAATATTTATTTATTTATTTATTTATTTTTTGAAACGGAGTCTCGCTCTGTCACCCAGGCTGGAGTGCAGTGGCCGGATCTCGGCTCACTGCAAGCTCCGCCTCCCGGGTTCACGCCATTCTCCTGCCTCAGCCTCCTGAGTAGCTGGGACTACAGGCGCCTGCCACCTCGCCTGGCTAGTTTTTTGTATTTTTTAGTAGAGACGGGATTTCACCGTGTTAGCCAGGATGGTCTCGATCTCCTGACCTCATGATCCGCCCGTCTCGGCCTCCCAAAGCGCTGGGATTACAGGCTTGAGCCACCGCGCCCGGCACAACAATAATAACTAACACTTCACACTGTGAGCCAAGTCTTGTTGAAGCAGAAACACATAATACCTATGTATATATATATATATATATGCTATTACCACTCCCAATTTACAGATGAGAAAACTAAGGCACAAAGAAGTTAGGCAAGTTGGCCAAGATCATACCACCAATATACAGTAGAATCAAAATTCAAAATCAACCTAACTCCAGTAAATACTGTTAACTCCTACAATATAATCCTTTAGACTACAATCCTTTCCTCTGTGACCAACTGAATTTGATTCTCTGAAAAAATAATCAAGACAAAATTGTAGAACCTACTCTTTCTTTGCACGAATGAATAACAAGCAAACCAAAGTTCACCTAAATGCTGATGGTTATTTCTGGAGCTTATCTTGTCTTAAAAAAATAAAAAGTCCATCCTGGCCAACATGGTGAAACCTCCTCTCTACTAAAATACAAAAAATTAGACAGGCGTGTTGGTGGGCCCCTATAGTCCCAGCTACATGGGATACTGAGGCAGGATAATCGCTTTAACCTGGGAGGCGGAGCTCACACTCAGCCGAGATTGCGCCACTGCACTCCAGCCTGGCGACAAAGCAAGACTCTGTCTAAAAAAAAAAAGTTATCTTGTGACAAAGAAAAGGTTGTAGAATCCAGTAAAATAATAAACATTTTCTCAGAAAACAAGCAAGTTATTAGATATTTCTGGAGTGAGTTAAGCTCAATATGTAGATGAATTCTTAACCTATAAGTGACGACACAGTATTAAAATTCTTCTGTTTCCTGGGACAGAAGGATAGATCTATTAGGGTAAGCAATTTCCAGACATGGAAAAAAAAAATGTGAGTTGTTGGAGGGCAGAGATTGCTTTTTCACCATGAGTCCCTGTGATGTCTAGCATAGAGCAGCACTCAGAATACATTCAATTATGTTAGGCCAGGCACCTATAATCCCAGTACTCTGGGAGGCCAAGGCAGGCGGATCACCTGAGGTCAGGAGTTCCAGCCTGGCCAACACGGTGAAACCCCATCTCTAGTAAAAACATAAAAATTAGCAGGCCGTGGTGGCAGGGACCTGTAATCCCAGCTACCCAGGAGGCTGAGGCAGGAGAATGGCTTGAACCCAGGAGGTTGCAGTGAGCCAAGATTACGCCACTGCACTCCAGCCTAGGTGAGAACAAGACTCCGTCTCAAAAAAAAAAAAAAAAAAAAAAATACATTTGGCCAGGCTCAGTGGCTTATGCCTATAATCCAGAACTTTGGGAGGCTGAAGCAGGTGGATTGTTTGAGGTCAGGAGTTCAAGACCAGCCTCACTAACATGGTAAAACTCTATCTCTAGTAAAAATACAAAATTAGCTGGGCGCAGAGGCACATGCCTGTAATCCCAGCTACTTAGGAGGCTCAGGCAGGAGAACTGCTTGAACCCATGGGATGGAGGTTGCAGTGAGCTGAGATTACACCATTGCACTCCAGCCTGGGCAACAAGAGCAAAACTCCGTCTCAACAACAACAAAAAAAAACACAAACAAAAAAAAGAATACATTCAATTATGTTAAAGGAACCAAAAAATATGAACTTAATTTCTTAAATTGCAATACAATGAAACTCTTATGACATTTATCATCTTCCTTTTTATAATAATCAATCACTGGCAAGGGAGTTTGTTTTCCAGACAAAATCCTTAAACCAGGAGTTTTATATTTGAGTACCCCTTGGAACCTAGCACAACAGCAGCTCAACAGATCCTTGTCAAATATTACAAACTTAAACTTTCCATACTTACGTTTCCTACAGGTCTCTCTTGGTGCCAGTGTTTAAAGTAGAACTTAAAATGCCGGGTGCGGTGGCTCACGCCTGTAATCCCAGCACTTTGGGAGGCCGAGGCGGGTAGATCACGAGGTCAGGAGATCGAGACCATCCTGGCTAACACGGTGAAACCCCGTCTCTACTAAAAATACAAAAAATTAACCAGGCATGGTGGTGGATGCCAGTAATCCCAGCTACTCGGGAGGCTGAGGCAGGAGAATCACTTGAACCTGGGAGGCGGAGGTTGCAATGAGCCGAGATTGCGCCACTGCACTCCAGCCTGGGTGACAGAGTGAGGCTCCGTCTCAAAAAAAAAAAGTAGAACTTAAAATAACATGATTTGTCATTTATTAAGCATCGGATATTATGAAGCCTTTTTTTCTCTCTTTTTTTTTTTTTTGAGACAGAGTATCACTCTGTCGCCCAGGCTGGAGTACAAGTGGCATGATCTCGGCTCACTACAAGCTCCACCTCCCGGGTTCACGCCATTCTCCTGCCTCAGCCTCCCCAGTAGCTGGGACTATAGGCGTCTGCCACCATGCCCGGCCAATTTTTTGTATTTTTAGTAGAGACGGGGTTTCACCATGTTAGCCAGGATGGTCTCGATCTCCTGACCTCGTGATCCACCTGCCTCGGCCTCCCAAAGTGCTGGGATTATAGGCGTGAGCCACCTTGCCAGCCGAAGCCTTATTATAAGGTATTTCCGATATCAGTCATATATTGTGATGTCAACAAAGCTGTGAAAAATCAGTCAGCACATAAAGCACAGAACAGAATAGAGTGAGCTGGAAAGAACCTGAGAAATCATATCCAAAATATTCAATAGGTAACTGAGGAAACCAGGCCCAGGGAGATTTAAGTGAGCTGCCCAAGATCACACAATTTAAGTGACCAGTAATACCAAGGCTAGAACCCAGGTTTCCTGAAGGTTGGCTCAAATACCTTTCCACAAAGAACTGCTTTGTGAGCTTGAGATGAAATGGATATGCTGAGAAATAATTTAAAGATATTTTAAATACCTTTCTCTTAAATATAAAAAAGAACAGGCCAGGCTCAGTGGCTCACGCCTGCAATCCCAGCACTTTGGGAGGCAGAGGCAGGCAGATCACCTGAGGTCAGGAGTTCAAGAGCAGCCTGGACAATGTGGAAAAACCCCATCTCTACCAAAAATACAAAATCAGCCAGGTGTGGCAGGTGCACGCCTGGCCTCCCGAGTCCCAGCTACTCAGGAGGCTGAAACAGGAGAATCACCTGAACCCAGGAGGCAAGAAGCTGCAGTGAGCCAAGATTATGCCACTGCACTCTAGCCTGGGCAAGACTACGTCTTCCAAAAAAAAAAAAAAAGTGATTTTATTTCCTTTGGATATATACCCAAAAGTGGCAATGCTGGACCACATTTTAGTTCTATTTTACCACTATCTTCCTATTCAGCTTTCTTACCTAACAATTCACCTGCTCAACTTAATTCACTCCCTATTCTCTTACTGCTTAATTTTATGTTCTAATTTTTTTTCTTATCTAGTAGTCTTCCTTCTCTCCTCACCTTTTAAAGTGATCTGTCTTGTCCTCATGTTTTCCTTCACAATATTATTGTCAACTTCTCTCACCTTGTGGATCTAGATAACATTTTTTTTTCTTTTTTTTGAGACAGACTCTCACTCTGTTGCCCAGGCTGGAGTGTAGTGGCACGATCTTGGCTCATTGCAGTGTCCATCTCCTGGGTTCAAATGATTCTCCTGCCTCAGTCACCCAAGTTAACTGGGACTACAGGTGTACGACACCACACCCTGCTAATTTTTGTATTCTTAGTAGAGACGGAGTTTCACCATGTTGACCAGACTGGTCTCAAACTCCTGACCTCAAGTGATCCGCCCGCCTTGGCCTCCCAAAGTGCTGGGATTACAGGCATGAGCCACCGTGCCAGGCCAAGACAACATTTTAAGTCATGAATTCATGTCCTTTACTAAAGATTTAATAGGTATTATTTTATTTGATCCACACAACAATGACAGGGAGGGAGATAGGAATCAATACTTAACCTATTTTACAGATGTATAAACTGAGGTCTGGCAAGATGAAATAACTTGCTGAAAGTCACACAGCTTGTCAGTGGCAAAATCAAATCAGAACCCAGATCTTCTCTTTCCAAGTCCTCTATTCTTTCTCCACTGAACTATGCTGTCTTCTTTTTTTTTTTTCAAGACAGGGTTTCACTCTGTCGCCCAGGCTGGAGTGCAGTAGCGCGATCATGGCTCACTGCAGCCTCAACCTCCTGGGCTCAAGTGATCCTCCCACGTCACCCTCCCAAGCAGCTAGGATTACAGGTACACGCCACACCAGCTAATATTTTTATTTTGTGTGGACTCAGGGTCTTGCCATGTTGTCCAGGCTGGTCTCAAACTTTTGGGCTCAAGTGATCCTCCCACCTTGGCCCCGCAAAGTGCTGGAACTACAGGCATGAGCCACTGCACCTGGCTATGTTGTCTTCTTTTTCATTCCCCACCTCTTAACCCTACACACGCACATGTCTAGATAGTATACAGAGGTAAATGTGTATAAAACAACACAAATAGAAAAAGTATGCGTATGTGTAAGGGATCTACAAAAACAGAAAAGTCAGAAAATTCAAGTTAAGAGCACAATGTGGCTCACAGGTTAATCCTTGCAGAGGCAGCTTTGGGTTTCAGAACCAAGTGAAGCTGCCTATTTGTTCAACCAACTGATGCAGCTAGCATTAACACTGCTCTCTCCTCACAGCAGTTATATGACCAGAGCTTGGCCTCTGCATCACTCTTGCCCCCAAGTTCTCTCACAGGATGTGACCGTACCTGAAGTTCTCACAGTTTGAGTCACTTCCTTGGGTTAAGGCGTTGTCTCCACAAGGCCACTGTGAAATGCATGGTACCTGAAAAAGGAAGGAGAGTCCATTAACATATTACTTCTATAGTTTTTTGTCTGTTTTTAAGACTGAGTCTTGTTCTGTCCCCCAGGCTAGAGTGCAGTGGCACGATATTGACTCACTCCAACCTCCTTGGGTTCAAGCGATTCTCCTGCCTCAGCCTCCTGAGTAGCTGGGACTATGGGCGCACGTCACCGCACCTGGCTAACTTTTGTATTTTTAGTAGAGATGGGGGTTTCCCCATATTGGTCAGGCTGGTCTTGAACTCCCAACCTCGTGATCTGCCCGCCTCGGCCTCCCAAAGTGCTGGGATTACAGGCGTGAGCCACCGTGCCCAGCTGACTTCTATAGTTAAACACATCAGATCTGCAATGACCTTGGGACTCTACAAGCACAAAGTCTCTTTTAAAAATTTCATGGGATAGACAATTTTTAATGGAGCAGACAGGACAAAAGAAAGAATTGGGGGAAAATGATTCCTACATAGTATGGGAAGATACCAATCTGAGTATGATGGCTATCTGGCAAAATGAGGATGGTCATATAAATACACCAGTCTATAAGGGTCACCATAATGATAGTCCCCGCAAGTTAGAGACTCCTAGGGACAGGAAAAGAAAAAGCACACCAAGGATCTGGATATAGTCAGTTCTGAAAAGAAGCAAAAGAGCTGAGCTGGCAGCAGTTTTTCAAGGACAGTACACTGCTAGACTGGAGGAGGATAGAGGCAGGAACAGCTTCTGGCTAACTGCTTCTAGTTGTGAGGATAGTTTCCAACTTAAAGTTTTTAGCTGAAAGCCAACCTCCCAACCAGAGAATGCTGCAATTCAATTCTGTGAACCCCCTAACTAACTTATATTGACTCAAAGCTAGTATCATTTACAGCCATAAAAGTCAACATGCCTTTACTGAATGTTTATTATGAGCCCAGAATTTGGCTAAGTCCTATAAATACAGAAAAAAATAACCTTACATACTTATGTCTTAATTCTTATAAAGGAAACCAATCCTCAAAACCCAAAACTGAGTTAGGCAACAAGAAAGAAAGTGGCAAAACAACAAAACAGGTGACTATTTCCTATCAGTACTAACACAAATTTCTTTTTTTTTTTTTTTTTTTGAGGCAGAGTCTCATTCTTTTTGCCAGACTGGGCTCACTGCAACCTCTGCCTCCCGGGTTCAAGCGATTATCCTGCCTCAGCCTCCCAAGTAGCTGGGACTACAGGTGCGTGCCACCACGCCCAGCTAATTTTTTGTATTTTAGTAGAGATGGGGTCTCACCATGTTGGCCAGGATGGTCTCGAACTCCTGACCTCACGATCTGCCCGCTTCGGCCTCCCAAAGTGCCGGGATTAGAGGCGTGAGCCCTGGTTAGGGCCGCACCTGGCCCTAACACAAATTTCTTAAGACAGAATGAATACAACAAAACTCACTTCTAGGCCAAAATTCCTTGTTAAACTCTTGCCTAAACAGTCAAGAGGCACAGGCTAAAAATCTCCCTTTTCTTTTTCTAGTCTAATACCAGAAGTTCTTCGGTAGTGCACATTGATCTTGGTAAACCAGAGAATACCAGTCTCAGAGTTGCAAAACCTAGTGCTAGTTTTAGTTCTTACTCTTAACTAGTTTCAGGTAAATTATTTAACCTTTAAAACAAACAACAACAACAAAATAGAAAATAAGAGATTGGAGTAATCTAAGAATAACTTGTGTCTGGCACATATCTACTACCTACTAGATAACTGTCCATAGGAGACATCACTGATCAACCATGATACAATTCCTCAGAGCCCCTACAACCAGAATCCTTCCAAACAGTGCTACTGGCAGCTTCCAATTAGAGTTGGCCGATAAACCAAAATATATTTGCTATTATGGACTAGATAATCTCTGTAATTTCTTCCAACTCTAAAACTCAATGAGCAAGTTTCTATAGGCTGAGAGAAAAACACTTCCAACAAGCCTTGATCAATAGTACTGAGAGACATAAATCTCAGGCCAAAGTTCTAAATTAGCCAGGCTTGGTGGCACGCACCTGTAACTCCAGCTACTTGGGAGGCTGAGGCACACGAATCACTTGAACCCAGGAGGTGGAGGCTGCAGTGAGCCGAGATCACGTCACTGCACTCCAGCCTGCGTGGCAGAGCAAAACTCCATCTCGAAAATAATAACAAACTCCAAGTTCTCTTCCAAATTACACCTGACATAGTTCTTTCTAATTTCTCAAAGATGCTAATGAACAATTCACTCTCATACTATATATAACATATATAACCTGGCAATATAATTTAGACTTGCTAATGGGTTCTTTTGACAGAAAAGGAGCCCTTTACCCACACTAGCTCTAAAAAAAATCCTCATCTAAAACTATGGCAACAATACTGCACTAGTAAAAAGCTAAATCCAATCCTTTGATCACCCCCACAACCTCTCTCCAAGGTCAGGCTTTGTTACTTCTCAACTAGACTTCTGCAATAGCTACTTTTTCATCCTTTCGTTCATCACCAGAGTAATCTTTCTTTTTTTGTTTTTTGATGCCTATCTTTGTCCTGCAGTACACAGCAATCTTCTTAAAACACATATGTACTCACATCATTTCCCTGTCTAAAAATCTGTTCATCTATTTCTTTTTTTTTTCTTCCTTTTTATAAAGAAGGGATTTTTTTTTTTTTTTTTTTTTTTTTTTTTTGAGACGGAGTCGCGCTCTGTCACCTGGGCTGGAGTGCAGTGGCCAGATCTCAGCTCACTGCAAGCTCCGCCTCCCAGGTTCACGCCATTCTCCTGCCTCAGCCTCCCGAGTGGCTGGGACTACAGGCGCCCACCACCTCGCCCGGCTAGTTTTTTTCCCCGGCTAGTTTTTTTTTTGTATTTTTTAGTAGAGACGGGGTTTCACCATGTTAGCCGGATGGTCTCGATCTGCTGACCTCGTGATCCGCCCGTCTCAGCCTCCCAAAGTGCTGGGATTACAGGCTTGAGCCACCGCGCCCGGCCTTAAAGACGGGATTTCACCATGTTGACCAGGCTGGTCTCGAACTCCTGAGCTCAAGCGATTCACCTGCCTCAGCCTCCCAAACTGCTGGGATTACAGGCGTGAGGCACTGAGCCCAGCCCTGTATCTATTTCTACCAACATAAAATTCCAAATTTATAGCATTATACTAAAAATTTTTAGGCAAAGCACAGTAGCTTACACTTGTAATCTCAACACTTTAGGAGGCCAAGGTGGGAGGACCACTTGAACACAGGAGTTCAAGACCAGCCTGGGCAATGTAAAGAGAACCTGTCTCTATAAAAAAAAAATCTTTAATTAGCCAGGCGTGCTGATGCCTGTTGTCCCAGCTACTCAGGGAGGCTGGGGTGGGAAGATCACTTGAGCTCTGGAGGTCCTGCCACTGTACTCCATCCTGGGTGATTGGGTGAGACCCAGTATCAACAACAAAAAAAATAACTTTTCATATACTCGCTTCCTTTAACCTTTCTGACCTTGTGTTTCAAAATGCTCTCCTTCCCCATTCCACTCCCTACTCCCTGAATCATTTTTGTTCCACAATCCTCTGAATTTACACAAAGCAGTAAAGCATTCACTCAGCCTACCCTGTCCTTCTCTCTTCCCTCCGCCCCCACCGCCCCCACCCCTCCAACGCCCCCACTCCCCCTCCGCCCCCAACCCCCCACCCCCCCACCGCTTTTCACATTCCTACTCTTCATCTAAGACCCAATGAGGGTTCAGGGGCAAATCTTTCCTCTTCTAACCAATCCTCCACCCAGCCACACACACAGAATTGGCCACTTCCTCTTCCGTCTCAAAGTTTTTTGACCTTTCCTTGGTAAGTCTAGAGTACCATCTGCCCTCAGTGGTTCCCAAGACCATCAGAATTACCTAAGGCATGTGTTAAAAATAAATTGGTTGGAGCCAACCCAGACCTACTAACTCCATCTCAGAAGGTGAGACCCTGGAATTTCTAAGCTCTTCTAATTATTCTAATGGTCAAATTTGGGGACTACTGGTTTGTCTGTCTCTCCCAATAGGTGAAAAGATGTATTTTTTAGGGCCAAGCAAGGGGGCTCATGCCTGTAATCCCAGCACTTTGGGAGGCCGAGGCAGGTGGATCACGTGGTCAGGAGTTTGAGACCAGCCTAGCCAATATGGGGAAAGTCCATCTCTACTAAAAAACAAAAAAAAATTAGCCGGAGGTGGTAGCACACACCTGCAGTCCCAGCTACTAGGGAGGCTGAGGCAGAAGAATTGCTGGAACCCAGGAGGCGGAGGTTGCACTGAACCGAGATCACACCACTGTACTCCAGCCTGGGTGACAAAGCGAGACTCCATCTCAAATTAAAAAAAAAAAAAAAAGGTATTTTTTTAAAAAAGAATGTAGAAATGTTTGATTCCAGAATACACTGAAGAAGTAGTCTGTGCTCATTTTTTAAATTTCATATCATATCCTTGGTGACTTGACTTGTATGCTGAATATAAGGGAATTCCTTTTGGACTCACAAAATTGACACATACACGGTTCAAAGCAGCAGCAGAATTTCCACCTTCATTTCCAAATTTTTTTTTCTTTCTTGAGACAGGATCTCACTCTGCCACCCAAGGCTGGAGTGCAGTGGCACGGTAACAGCTCACCACTGCCTCGACCCCCAGGACTCAGGTGATTCCCCCACCTCAGCCTCCTGAGTATCTGGGACCACAGGCACCGGCCACCACACCTAGCTAATCTTTGTATTTTTTGTAGAGACGGGGTTTCACTATGTTGCCCAAGCTGATCTCCAATTCCTGGGCTCAAGAGATTTGCCCGCCTCGGCCTCCCAAAGTGCTGGGATTACAGGCGTGAGCCACCACGCCCATTCCATTGCTTTTTTTTTTTCCGGAGTCTTACTAGATTTGGGCTCACTGCAGCCTCCACCTCCTGGGTTGAAGCCATTCTCCTGCCTCAGCCTCCCTAGTAGCTAGGACTACAGGCACCCGCCACTACGCCCAGCTAATTTTTCTGTGTGTGATTTTAGTAGAGACAGGGTTTCACCATGTTGACCAGGATGGTCTCGAACTCCTGACCTCGTGATCTGCCCGCCTCGGCCTCCCAAAGTGCTGGCATTACAGGCATCAGCCACAGCACTCGGCCCATTTCTTAATTTTAAAAATAAATTATAGCTTAAATAAACCTGTAAAATACACACAGCAAGCTCTCACCATATCTGCCATGAGAACTTCACCTGAACTGATAAACCACTCCTTAGCCGATTTTGAGAATGGAAATACACTGCCTTTACATACTTCCTGAAGATCGAATTATATTAGGAAAAGATGCGGGAGAATCCACCTAAGTGCAATGATAGGTGGCTGGCTCCAGGGTCTTACTAATTTTCAAGGCAAAAATCCCACACTTGCCCATCCCCCACTCCAAACCAAGTATATTGCATATGTGGAAGGACGGCAGAAAATGTAATAAGATTAGGATACGAATATAACCAAGAAAACAAGGTTGTGTTGTTATTGGGGATAATGAATTCCTGGCCCTTTACAAGTTCACCTGGTTACATGTCCAACTAACTTTAGGCCCAGCGTCTACTTCGGGCGCACAAATCCTGCGATTCTCTCTTTTAAGTCGCGGCCCGGAACTGTCTTGGAAAACTTGAGTTCTCCACTTAAAAGTCATGTCATCATGTTTCGACCCCTAGAATACGTTCAACGGCTACTTTTTTCTTTTCTCTGCTAAAGAAAAGGGCACTCTCCGGAGGAAGGGCAGATGACAGCTCCACGTCTGCAAAAGTCGGCGCCGCCACGACGGTGGCGGGCGTCGGGGAGGGCGCCGGGGCCGGGACCACCACGCCGGGGGACAATGGAAGGAGGAGGGGAGTGGGAGAGAGAAGTGGAGGCAGCCGCTGGGCTGGGCCCTTCTAGCGACTGGGGGCTCGGAAGTCTCGGGAAGGACAGCTGGGTGACGGGGGACCCGGCCGACGCCCCTCACAGGGCCACGTAGCCCACGCCGGCCCCGGCCGCCGGGCCCCGCGCGTAGGCCGAACCGCTGGAGAGTGGCCCCAGGCGGGGATGAGGGGCGAGGGGCCGGACCGTACCCACGCCCGTCGTGGCCCAGCCCTTTCACAACTTGGAGCCCGCGAGGCGAAGGCCTCGGGAGCCTGTGCCAGGCATTGATCCCTCCGAACGTCCAGACAACCCACCCCCACCGCTCGGCCCGGGCCAGTAGCCCGAGCTCCCCGCGCCCCGCACAGACACCGGCTCTGGGAGAAAGAGCAGCCGCGGCTCTGGGGTCGCGCGTCCCACTCCTCTACCCTAGTTCTCCCCCAACATTCTCATCCGGACTCCCTCCCTCTCCCGAGAACTGCCCCGAGCTCGCCCACGGGTGTTTACCGGGACTCGGGGCGGCGGCGACTCCTCAGTCCCTAGACTAAGATGGCAGCCGGTCCCGAGCCCCGACCACAGCTACTAGAGCGAGTTAGCAGCCAAAGCGCAGGCGCCTGAGCGCGGGAGTGGTCTGGACTACAAGCCCCAGCAGGCCTTGCGCGCCAGCTGTTCGGCCCACCCCTGGCTTGAAGAGCCGGCTGCGGTGGTAAATCCAGTTAAATCCCAGTTTTCCTCACCTCCAGGTGAGACGGCAGCCAGCGGCTCCCAGCACCTCCAGGCTTTTTTTTTTTTTTTTTTTTTTTTAACACCCCGCCCACCGGAGCCTATAAGGACTGTGATTCTCAAACTATGGTGTGCATCAGAATCACCTAGAGAGCTTATTAAAACTTACAGGGCTGACCCCCACCCCCAGAGTTTCTGATCAGAAGATCTGAAATAGGAGGATAGGGTCTGATAATCTGCATGTCTATCAAGCTCTCTAGTGATACTACTAGTGAGTGAAATAATAATTTGAGAACCACTGGGCTATACAGCTTAGTTTATAACTTAGTTGTTCTTTTTTTTTTCTTTTACTTTTCTTTTTTTTTTTCTTCTTTTTGAGATAAGGTCTTACTCCGTCACCCACGCTGGAGTGCAGTGGTGCAGTCATAGCTCACTACAGACTCACACTCCTGGGCTCAAGCAAGTCTCCCACCTCAGCCTCCTGAGTAGCTAGGACAACAGGTGAGCACCACCACACCCGAGTAATTTTTGTCTATTCTTTGTAGAGATGGGGATGGGGTGGGATCCGGATGGGATGGGACAGGGACAGGGACAGGGGCACAGTCTCGCCATGTTGCCCAGGCTGGTCTCAAACTCCTGAGCTCAAGCGATACTGCCTCCTCAGGCCCCCTAATCGCTGAGATTACAGATGTGAGCCACTGCACCTGGCCTGGTTTAGCCTTTAACAATGTACATTAAAGTCCGTGGTTAAAAAGAAAATAAAAGAAAAAAATATACACTTGAGAGTTACACTGACTGGGTTCAAATCCTCCCTTTTCTGCCTTTTAACTGAGTGTGCTTAGGAATGGTGATAACAGCTTAGTGGAGCCAACATGGCCGGTGTTCTAAGAGCTGATACCAAGCTCCCTTTATTCTCACGACAAACCTATTCCAGAAATACCGTTATTATCCCCATTTTACAAATGTACAAACTAAGTCACATGCTTGATAAGAACCCAGGCAGTCTGGTGTGAAAGTCCGTTCTCTTAACCTTCTTCATGGATTGCTTGAGAAATAATAGGCTATGCAAGCAGAGACTCAGAGGTATGACTAAGTACTCATTTCTTAGTGACCTTTGCTATTACTGTTTCCGCCTAATGAAAATAGTATTTTGCCATCTGGAAAGTCACTTACATTTTTCAAAGTATTTTTTTTTTTTTTTTTTTTTTTTGAGACAGCGTCCTGCTCCGTCACCCAACTTGGAGTGCAGTGGTGCAATCATAGTTCACTGCAGCTGACCTCCTGGGCTCAAGTGATCCTCCCACCTCAGCTTCCTGAGTAGCTGGGACTCCAGGCTCAAGCCACTACACCAGGCTAATTTTTTTTATTTTTGTAGAGACGTGGACTCCCTGTGTTGCCCAGGCTGTTCTCAAACTCCTAGGCTTGGCCAGGCTCGGTGGCTTACCCCTGTAATCCTAGCAGTTAGGGAGGCCAAGGCGGGTGAATCACTTGAGGTCAAGAGTTCGAGACCAGCCTGGCTAACATGGTGAAACCCCATCTCTACTAAAAATATAAAAATTAGCCGGGCGTGGTGGCGGGTGCCTGTAATCCCAGCTACTCGGGAGGCCGAGGCAGAGAATTGCTTGGACCCAGGAGGCAGAGGTTGCAGTGAGCCACGATCGCGCCACTGAACTCCATCCTGGGCCACAGAGCGAGACTCTGTCTCAAAAAAAAAAAAAAAAAAAATCAAAAATTAGTTGGGCATGGTGGCACACCCCTGTAATCTCAGCTACTCAGGAGGCTGAGGTGGGAGAATTGCTTGAACTCAGGAGACGAGACTGCAGTGAGCCAAGATCGTACCACTGTACTCCAGCCTGAGTGACAGAGTGAAACCCCATCTAAAAAAACGCAAAAACCAAACTCCTAGGTTCAAGCCTTCAAGCCTCAAGCAAAGTACTTTCAAAACCACTTCCCCTGCAACATGCTTTAGGAAAGATTGCTAAAATACCGATTCCTGCGCCCCTATCCTCATTCAGATTCTCTAGTGCAGTGATTTTCAAACCTCAGTACTTATCAGAATTGCCTGCAAGGTTAGTTAAACCATAGATTGCTGAGGCCACTCCCAGAGCTTCTGATTCAGTAGGTCTGGGGTGGGGCCTGAGAATTTGCTTTTTTTTTTTTTTTTTTTTTTTTGATACTGAGTCTCACTCTGTCGCCCAGGCTGGAGTGCAGTGGCCCAACTTCCGCTCACTGCCACCTCTGCTTCCCAGGTTCAAGCGATTCTCCTGCCTTAGCCTCCCAAGCAGCTGGGATTACAGGTGCATGCCACCATGACTGACTAATTTTTGTATTTTTGTAGGGATGCAGTTTCCCCATGTTGGCCAGGCTGGTCTCGAATTCCTGACCTCAAGTGATCCGCCTGCCTCGGCCTCCCAAAGTGCTGGGATTACAGGCTTAAACCACCGTGCCTGGCAGAATTTGCATTTCCCCTTCCCTTTCCCCTTCCCCTTCCCCTTCCCTTCCCAGACAGAGTTTCACTCTTGTTGCCCAGGCTGGAGTGCAATGGCGTGATCTTGGCTCACCACAACCTCTGCCTCCTGGATTCAAGCAATTCTCCTGCCTCAGCCTCCCGAGTAGCTGGGATTACAGGCATGCACCACTATGCCTGGCTAATTTTGTATTTTTAGTAGAGACGGGGTTTCACCGTGTTAGCCAGGATGGTCTCAATCTCCTCACCTTGTGATCTGCCCGCCTCGGCCTCCCAAAGTGCTGGGATTACAGGCGTGAGCCACTGCGCCCGGCCAGTACGAGGTATTTTTATGACCATTATACAGAGAAGAAAACTGAATGTGACAAATTAAATGGCTTGTTCAAGATCACTCAGCCAGGAACCAGGGATCTAACCCTAAGTCCTCTAGCTCCAGATTCTGTATTCACCTACACTTTTAAAAACTATATAAGGTTAGGCAAAACTAGTTATGGTGTTAGAAGTCAGGATACTGGTTACTCTTTGAGGGGAGGGAATACCTGGAAGAAGGCACAAAGACATCTCTCAGGATGGGTGATAATATTCTGTGTCCTGATCTGAGTGGTGTTACTGTTTCAGGAAAAGGGTCCTGATTCAAACCCCAAGAGAGGGTTCTTGGATCTCGTGCAAGAAAGAATTTGGGGCGAGTCCATACAATAAAGTGAAAACAAGTTATTTATTTCTTTATTTATTATGATGATTATTATTTTTTCAGACAGAGTTTTGCTCTTGCTGCCCAGGCTGGAGTGAAGTGGCGCAATCTCAGCTCACTGCAACCTCTGCCTCCTGGGTTCAAGTGATTCTCCTGCCTCATCCTCCCAAGTAACTGGGATTACAGGTGCACACCACCACACCCTGCTAATTTTTGTATTTTTAGTAGAGACGGCGTTTCACCATGTTGGCCAGGCTGATCTTGAACTCCTGACCTCAGGTGATCCACGTGCCTCGGCCTCCCAAAGTGCTGGGATTACAGGCATAAGCCACGGCGCCCAGCTGATAACAAGTTTATTAAGAAAGTAAAGGGGCCAGGCGCTGTGGCTGACACTTGTAATCCCAGCACTTTGGGAGACCGAGGCAGGCGGATCACGAGGTCAGGAGTTCAAGACCAGCCTGGCCAACATGGTGAAACCCCGCCTCTACTAAAAATGCAAAAATTGGCTGGGCATGGAGTCGGGTGCCCATAATACCAGCTACTCCAGAGGCCGAGGCAGGAGAATTGCTTGAACGAGGAATCAGGAGGCAAGGCGGAGGCTGCAGTGAGCCGACATCGTGCCACTGCACCCCAGCCTGAGCGAGATTCTATCTCAAAAAAAAAAAGGATAAAAGAAAGTAAAGGAGACCAGGCGTGGTGGCTCACACCTGTAATCCCAGCACTTTGGGAGGCCGAGGCAGGTGGATCGCTGAAGGTCAGGTGTTTGAGACCAGCCTGGCCAACATGGTGAAACCCCGTCTCTACTAAAAATACAAAAAAAGTTAGGCAGGCGTGGTGATGCACGCCTGCAATCCCAGCTACTCAGGAGGCTGAAGCAGGAGTATCACTTGAACCCAGGAGGTAGAGATTGCAGTGAGCTGACATCGTGCCACTTCATTCCAGCCTGGGAGACAGAGCAAGATTCTGTCTAAAAAAAAGGGAAAGAAAGTAAAGAAATAAAAAAGAATGGCTACCCCAAAGGCAGAGCAGTGGCTCGAGATACTGGCCTAAGGATACTTAGAGTTATTTCTTGATTATATGCTAAACAAGGAATGGATAATTTATGAGTTTTCCAGGAAAGGAGTGGCCAATTCCCAGAGCTGAGGGTTACTCCCCTTTTTAGACCATATAGGGTAACTTCTGGATGTTGCCATGGCATCTGTAAACCGTCATGGCACTGGTGGGAGTGTCTTTCACATGCTAATCCATTATAATTAGCATATAATGAGCAGTGAGGATGACCAGAGGTCACTTTCATTGACATCTTTGTTTTGGTGGGTTTTAGCCAACTTCTTTATCGGCAAGGTCTTTATGACCTGTAGCTTGTGCCAACCTCCTCTCATTCTGTGACTTAGAATGCCTAACCTCTCACGCCTGTAATCCCAGCACTTTGGGAGACTGAGGCAGGCAGATCACAAGGTCAGGAGTTTGAGACCAGCATGGCCAATATGGTGAAACCCCGTCTCTACTGAAAATACAAAAATGAGCCAGGCATGATAGCAGGCGCCTGTCATCTCAGCTACTCAAGAGGCTGAGGCAGGAGAATTGCTTGAACCCAGGAGGCAGATGTTGCAGTGAGAGGGATCATGCCACTGCATTCCAGCCTGGGCAACAGAGTAGGACTCCATCTCAAAAAAAAATAAAAGAAAAGAAAAAAGAATGCCTAACCTCCTGGGAATACAGCCCAGTAGGTCTCAGCCTTGTTTTACACAGCCCCTATTCAAGATGGAGTTGCTCTGGTTCAAATGCCTCTGACAGTACACAGGCTTTCTCACTTTCTCAAGCCATATACTTATTATTTCTGCATTTTTCTCTATATTATACATCAATAAAAGCTTACTTAAAACAAATATATGTTTTATTTTATTTCATTTTTATTTATTTAGCGACAAGGTGTTGCTCTGTCACCTAGGCTGTAGTGCAATGGTGTGATCATAGGAGCCTCAAACTCCTGAGCTCGAGCAATCCTCCTGCCTCAGCCTCCAAGAGGCTTTGTTTTTTTGTTTTGAGACAGAGTCTCGCTCTGTTGCCCAAGCTGGAGTGCAGTGGCGCAATCTTAGCTCCTGCCTCAGCCTCCCAAGTAGCTGGGATTACAGGTGCCTGCCACCATGCCCAGCTAATCTTTTTGCATTTTTAGTAGAAACAGGGTTTCACCATGTTGGCCAGGCTGGTCTTGAACTCCTGACCTCTGGTGATCCACTGGCCTCAGCCTCCCACAGTGTGAGCCACTGCACCCAGTCCCAAATATCTGTTTTAAATGGATATTGGCCAGGAGTAGTGTCTCATGCCTGTAGTCCCAGCACTTTGGGAGGCTGACGCAAGAGGATCCTTTGAGGTAAGGAGTTCTAGACCACCCTGGACAACACAGACTCCATCTCTAATAATGGTAATATAAATAAATAAATGCATACTCATTTTGTTTGGAAAATGCATCTCTTTCTACTGCATATCAACGTATAAAAGCTTTATAGTGCATCAGAATTGCCTGAAGGACTTGTTAAAACTCAGATTGCTAGGTGTCACCCAAGAATTTCTGAGTCAGGAAGCTCTGTTAGGACTGAGAAATTGCATTTCTTTTTTTCTTTTTTCTTTTCTTTTTTTATTTTTTATTTTTTTTGAGACGGAGTTTCGCTCTTGTTGCCCAAGCTGGAGTGCAATGGCACAATCTTGGCTCACTGCAACCTCCACCTCCGGGGTTCAAGCAATTCTCCTGCCTCAGCCTCCCAAGTAGCTGGGATTACAGACTCCTGCCACCATACCCAGCTAATTTTTTGTATTTTTAGTAGAGACAGGGTTTCACCATGTTTGCTAGGCTAGTCTTTAACTCCTGACCTCAGGTGATCCACCCGCCTTGGACTCCCAAAGTGCTGGGATTACAGGCATGGGCCACTGTGCCCAGCTGAGAAATTGCATTGCTAATAAGTTCCAGGTAATGCTGATGCCCACCTAGCGTGACACTTTGAGAACCACTGGACTATGCTATCCTACCCTTCTTACTAATGCCAATAGGGTGGGTCAGCTCTCATCTGGGAGGCAGTACCTAACAGGAGTTAGTAATTTCGGCTTCAGCGGCATATGTATCAAGGATCTGGTCCGTATTATGTCAATAAATTGCTTGTGGGGCCGAGGGGGCAGGGGTTCTTAGGAAAAGTCACCTGAACCTCAGTGTCCAAATCTCTAAATGAGTCTAATAGAACCTACCTCCTAGGATGTTGTAAAGATTCTAGAACATCCCGGGTTTGTAGTTGGTGATTGTCCAAGAAGAAGCCGAGTTTGTGAGGGCAGGGAATCCCAGCCTGGCCATTTCCTCATTCTCCCATGCTATGTGGCTCTAGCTCTCAAGTTCCCTGATCCAGAACTCAGCCTGGTCTTGGCCTGGTCAGAATGCAGGATCAATGGTTGATAAAACTGAGACACCCTTACCTTCCTTCTGCCTGTGACACCTGTACAAATCCAGGACAGGACTAGCCCTGCTAGAGCAGGGGCCAGAAACCTGGAGGAGCTGTCACCAGCAAGGGAAGGAGGTTCCTAGGCCTCTTGGGGAGGAGGAGGGCAGGAAGCAGGGCTGCAGAGCTGGAAGGAGTTGGGAGAAAAACCCCAGCGGCCCACATGCCACCTGCCACTTACCAGATTTCCCTGCAGAACACTTAGTCATACTATTGTCCCCCTCTTTCCTGGAGCCTCTTTGCTTTCACTTGCCAGAGGAAGGCTTGAAAAACTGTGTGTTAATGGAGAGAAGACACCACAGGGCTTCTGGGGGCCTGAGATCTGGATCCAAAGAAACCACTTAAGGCTGGGTGTGATGGCTTATTATTTCTCTTTAAGACTGTTTACTTATCCTTGAAATAAGGTACACAAGTTCTGTCCATGGTCCCAGGTTGCCAGATTTAGAAAATAAAAATATAGAATGCCCAGTTAAATTTGAATTTCAGATAAACAACAGATAATTTTTAGTATAAATATGTGCAGCTATTGCATGTAACATACTATTACTAAAAATTTTCTCATTGTTTATCTAAAATTAAAATTTAACTGGGCATTCTATATTTTATTTGGCAACCCTACTTCCAAGGCTTTATAATACACTTTCTAGATCAGAGGTAATAAACTTAAATGCCTCCAAGGACCATCCAGGTAAAATAAAAAATAACACTTAGATCAGCTGCGATGGGTCACACCTGTAATGCCAGCACTTTGGGAGGCCAAGGTGGGTGGATCACTTGAGGCCAGGAGTTCAAGACCAGCCTGGCCAACATGGAGAAACTCTGCTTCTACTAAAAATACAAAAAAAAAAAAAAAAAAAAAAATTAGCCAGGTATGTTGGCATCCACCTGTGATCCCAGCTACCTGGGAGGCTGAGGCACAAGAATCGCTTGAACCTGGCAGGTGGAGATTGCAGTGAGCCAAAATTGTGCCACTGCACTCCAGTCTGGGCGACAGAATGAGGCTCTATCTCAAACAAAACAAAACAAAAACCCACCTAGGCCAGGTGCGGTAGCTCACGCCTGTAATCCCAGCACTTTGGGAGGCTGAGGCAGATAGACCACCTGAGGTCAGGAATTCAAGACCAGCCTGACCAACATGGTGAAACCCCGTTTCTACTAAAAATACCAAACAACTAGCAGGACGTGGTGGCAGGTGCCTGTAATCCCAGCTACTCGGGAGGCTGAGGCAGGAGAACTGCTTGAACCCAGGAGGTGGAGGTTTCAGTAAGCCAAGGTCTTGCCGCTGCACTCTAGCTTGGGCGACAGAGCAAAACTTTGTCTCAAAAAAAAACCCAAAAAAATCCAGAAACAAATAGTAAATTGTAGTTAATGATAGGCATGTTGAAGTGTTTAGAGGTAGTGAACTCTGCAACTTCTTTGAAATGCATCAAAAAATTAGATGGGACTGGGCACAGTGGCTCATACCTGTAATCCTAGCAGCACTGTGGTCAGGAGTTCAAGACCAGCCTGGCCTACCCAGTGAAACCCTGTCTCTACTAAAAATACAAAAATTAGCCAGGCGTGGTGGTGGATGCCTGCAGTCCCAGCTACTCGGGAGCCGGAGGCAGGAGAATTACTTGAACCCAGAAGGCGGAGGTTGCAGTGAGCCGAGATCACGGCACTGCACTCCAGCCTGGGTGACAAAGCGAAATTCCATCTCAAAAAAAAAAAAAAAAAAATTAGCTGGGTGTGATGGCTCACACCTGTAGTCCCAACTACTCAGGAGGCTAGGGTAGGAGAACTGCTTGAGCCCTGGAGGTTGAAGCTCCAGTGAGCTTTGATCTTGCCACTGCAATCCAGCTTGGGCAACAAAGAGATACTCTCTCTCGAAAAATAAATAAATAGGCCAGGCACAGTGGCTCAGGCCTGTAATCCCAGCACTTTGGGAGGCTGAGGCAGGCGGATCACCTGAGGTCAGGAGTTCAAGACCAGGCTGGTCAACATGGCAAAACCCCATCTCTACTAAAAACAGAAAAATTAGCCGGGATTGCTGCCACATGCCTGTGATCCCAGCTACTTGGGAGGCTGAGGCAGAAGGATTGCTTGAACCCTGGAGGTGGAGGTTGCAGTGAGCAGAAATCATGCCACTGTACTCTGGCCTGGGCAACAGAGTAAAACTCTGTCTCAAAAAAATAATAGTAAGATGGATGGGAGGAGAGATGGAGAAACAGATGAATGAGTAAATATGCAACAAAGCAAATGTAGCAGACAGTTAACAATTGTAGAATCTAGGTAATGGGTGGATGAGCATTCACTGTACAGTTCTTTCAACTGCTCTGTGTGTTTGAAAATTTTCATAATATAGTGTTGGGAGGAAATCTTGCGCAAGCAAAATGCAGCCCAAGCCTGAGCAACATAGTAAGACCCTGTCTCTACAAAAATAAAATAAAAATAGTAACCAGCTGTGGTGGGAAAAGGCTGAGGGGGGAGGATCGAATGAGCCTAGGAGGTCAAGGCTACAATGAGCCATGATCACGCAACTGCACTCAAACCTGGGCGACAGAGTGAGACTCTGTCTCAAAAACAAATATATAAACAAAAACCCAAAAAGGCTGGGCACAGTGTCTCATGCCTGTAATCCCAGTACTTTGGGAGGCCGAGGCAGGTGGATCACTTGAGGTCAGGAGTTGGAGACCAGCCTGGCCAGCATGGTGAAACCTCATCTCTACTAAACATACAAAAATTAGCCAAGGGTGGGGGCATGAGCCTGTAATCCCAGCTACTCAGGAGGCTGAGGCAGGAGAGTCACTTGAATCTGGGAGGCGGAGTTTGCAGTGAGCCGAGATCACCCCATCACTCCAGCTTGGGTGACAGAGCGAGATTTCGTCTCAAAAAAAAAAAAAAAAAAAAAAAAAATGCAGTTGATTTTCACAGCTGAATTTCCAACCCCTGATCCATTTGCAGCCAGCTCCATGTTCTATTCTTCCTCTTTTTTGGGCTACAAACTAGCATGATTTTATTTACAAAGTTCCTTTCTCCTTGCTCTTTTCCCAATGTTCCTCCTAACTGGGTTCAAGTTCCCTGCCTACTATTTATTTGCCATGTGACCTTGCCTCTCTGGGTCTCTGCTGACATCTGGAAATTGAGGTCAAATGCATTTCTTTTGTTTATCTTGAGGCAGGAGTTTGGACCATTCAATCTGGGAAGATTTCCTCCTTCCTCCCTCCCCAAATCAAAAGCCTTTTTTTTTTTTTTTTGGTCTTATTTTTTTGAAACGGAGTTTTGCTCTTGTTGCCCAGGTTGGAGTGCCATGGCATGATCTCGGCTCACTGCAACCTCCGCCTCCTGGTTCAAGCGATCCTCCTGCCTCCACCTCCTGAGTAGCTGGGATTACAGGCATGCACCACCACCCCCGGCTAATTTTATATTTTTAGTAGAGACAGGGTTTCTCCATGTTGGTCAAGCTGGTCTGGAACTCCCAACCTCAGAGTATCTGCCCACCTCAGCCTCCTAAGGTGCTGAGATTACAGGCATGAGTCGCCGAGCCCAGACTATCCATAAGTCTTTCAAGGGGAAAGAGCCAGTCTTATCCATACTCATGTGTCTTCTGGCAGGTAGTGACATCTTAAGGGTGCTCAGGAAATGCTTGAATGAAACCCCTCTGTAAACAGAAAGGAGGAGTCAAGGACGTATATTGAGTGCCCACTGTGTTTTTATGAACTAGATATGCCTTTATTCATCCCACAGCTACCCAGTGAGGTAGGAGTCACTGTGATTCCCACTTTTATAGAGGAAGAAACAGGTTCAGAAAGGAAAGTGACTGGCCAAAATTCACAGTGAATTCAAGAAACAGATCTGAGATTGGAACCTAGGACTGTCTCTTTCAACTTCATCACAACTGCCTCTTCCTGAATCAATAAAAAGAAGAGTCTCTTTTTATGTAGCCTTCAAATTTTCTATACTGAATTAGAAGTAGGAAAAAAAAAGAAAAAGTTATAGGCCGGGCACAGTGGCTCCCGCCTGTAATCCCAACACTTTGGGAGCCTGAGGTGGACGGATCACCTGAGGTCAGGAATTCAAGACCAGCCTGACCAACATGGTAAAACTAAAAATACAAAAATTACCCTGGCATACCACGCCTGTAATCCCAGCTACTCAGGAGGCTGAGGCAGGAGAATCACTTGAACCTGGGAGGTGGAGGTTGCAGTGAGCTGAGATCATGCCATTGCACTCCAGCCGGGGTGACAGAGCAACACTTCATCTCAAAAAAAAAAAAAAAAAAAAAAAGACAAAAAGAAAAAGAAAGAAAAAGGCCGGGCGTGGTGGCTAACCCCTATAATCCCAGCAATTTGGGAGGCCAAGGTGGGCGGATCACAAGGTCAGGAGCTTAAGACCAGCCTGACCAACATGGTGAAACCATGTCTCTACTAAAAATAGAAAAATTAGCTGGGCATGGTGGTGCATACCTCTAATCCCAGCTACTCAGGAGGCTGAGGCAGAAGAATCGCTTGAATCCAGGAGGCGGAGGTTGCAGTGAGCTGAGATCATGCCACTGCACTCCAGCCTGGGTGACAGAGAAAGACTCTGTCTCAAAAAAAAAAAAAAAGTTATAAAAATAAATCACCATCAGGAGCTCTCAGTACATCCCCCTGCAATTTTGGGGAGATTTGAGCTTCAGAGCAGCAACTGCAAGACTCAAGAACTGCCTTAGATAATAATCAGCATGTCAGAGCCTCTTCTAGTCCTGCTCATTACCCTCAGTTCCTTCTTTTCTTGTTCTCAAACCTAAAGTTATCCTTCTTCCAGGAAAGCCCCATTGGCCTATTTCTACAAACTGCGGACCTGAATAATTTCTTGCCCAGAGTTCTCACTGGAGATGACTGGCCTAAGCCAGAACCTGCATCTCAGGAGAGAAAAAAAAAGATTAAAGCCATTCCTGTGAATTCCTCAGGCAAAGGCAAAGTCAAGCAACAAACATCCAGGTCACCTTATGCAAGTTGGGAAGGTGTTCTCAGGCAGAAACACCCCTGGGAATCTTAGAAATCCGACTTAATTAATGCAAACTACTGAGGTGGCAAAGGGTGCAATTATAAACATGGGGACACATGTGACTTTATTTTCAGTCATCGGGAACCTTCTAGACTTGGAGAAGGAGGGGCAGGTCCCAGAGGCCAACTGGTCCATTAAGGCATTAAGGCTGTTTCCTCATGTATGAAACAGGACTGGCCGGGCATGGTGACTCACGCCTGTAATCCCAGCACTTTGGAAGGTCAAGGCGGGAGGATCACTTGAGATCAGGAGTTTGAGACCAGCCTGGCCAACTTCGTGAAACCCTGTCTCTACTAAAAATACAAAACTTAGCCGGGTGTGGTGGTACATGCCTGTAGTCCCAGCTACGCAAGTGGCTGAAGCAGGAGAATTGCTTGAACCCAAGCAGCAGAGGCTGCAGTGAGCCAAGACAACACCACTGCACTCCAGCCTGGAAGAGAGTGAGATTCCATCTCAAAAAAAAAAAAAAAAAAGAAAGAAAGAAAGAAAGAAGAAGAAACATGACTTAGTGTCTTACCTCTTAGGTTGTAGAAAAGATAAAATGAGAGTATATTGACACAGTACAGGCTCAAGTGTGCTCAATGAAACCAAGGGCTGTTACCTGATTAGGCCCATCAAACTTAACCTGGCTGGGCGCAGTGGCTCACGCCTGTAATCCCAGCAGTTTGGGAGGCCAAGGTGGGTAGATCACCTGAGGTCAGGAGTTGGAGCCCAGCCTGGCCAATATGGTGAAACCCCGTCTCTGCTGAAAGTACTATAATTAGCTGGACATGGTGGCGGGCATCTGTAATTCCAGCTACTCAGGTGGCTGAGGCAGGAGAATTGCTTGGACCCAGGAAGCAGAGGTTGCAGTGAGCCAAGATCGCGCCATCTCACTCCAGCCTGGGCGACAAGAGTGAAACTCAGTCTCAAAAACAAACAAACAAACAAACAAACTTAACCTGCCTTACTTGCTTTTCTCTTTTTTCCTTTTAGAAATTTTATCAGCCTATATCATGCTCTGATTTGTTTCCTTTTAGTCACTTGCTTCTAGTTGATTTTAAAACCTATATAGCTAAAAGTCACATAGCTAAGCAGTGTATAACTAGACTTCCACAGTTTCCTTATAGGTAACATATCTGATATATAGGTCACTATGACAATGGTTGCTTAAGTTGTTTTTCAGGAACTCACAGTCAGTTCTTGTCCAGTTCAAGCTGGCTGAGCCCACCGACCCTTCACTTCAGCCTGCTTGAGTGTCTGATGGGTGACCTTTCAATGTTAGAGGGCCAAAAAGTCCGTCCTTAGATCATACTAGTGATGTCATTTTGTGAACATGCATCCTATGAACCATAAAGCTTGACTGTGCTTGCACAGATCACCAATGGCCTCACTTTTCTTTACCTCCAATCACCTTTCCCTACACCTTGGACCACCTTGCTTCTTTATCCCATAAATATCCCTAAACCCTGTTTTCAGAGATGCAGATTTCAGACCTGTTCTCCTATCTCTTCACTGGGCTGCCTTGTGAATAATCTCTTTATCGGCTGCGAAACTTACCATCTCAGTGATTGGCATACTGTGCAGTGGGCAGAACAAGCCTGGTTCGGCAATGTTGATTTTTCAGCTGAGGCAAATATCCCAGAGTGTTTAGGTGACTTCCCTGAGATCAGCTAGTCATTGATGGAATCAGGATTCACTTTTGATCGACCTGAATCTAGAGCCCTCACTCTGAACCTTTAAACCAACTTCTTTCAAGGGGTTGTGCAGTGACAGATGTACACAAGATGATTTTAGGTGATGCCATAAATGGTCATTTAAAATAACTTTTGCCAGGTGCAGTGGTTCACACCTGTAATCCCAGCACTCTGAGAGGCCGAGGCAGGTGAATCACCTGAGACCAGGAGTTCAAGAGCAGCCTGGCCAACACGGCAAAAACCCGTCTCTACTAAAAATAACAAAAATTAGTTGGGTGTGGTGTCAGGAGCCTATAATCCCAGCAACTCGGGAGGCTGAGGCAGGAGAATTGTTTGAACCCAGGAGGCGGAAGTTTCAGTGAGTTGAGATTTCGTCATTTCACCCCAGCCTGGGCAACAAGCCTCCATCTCAAAAAATAAAGAAAGAAGTAACTATTTATTTATTTATTTATTTTAAATAGAGACTGGTTTTGCTGTGTTGCCCAGGCTCGTCTCAAACTCCTGGGCTCAAGCAATCCGCCCGCTTCAGCCTCCCAAAGTGCTAAGATAACAGGCATGAGCCACCGTGCCCAACCTAAAAATATGTTTTTATTGTGAAAAATATCAGAGATAGATAAGAACAGAGAAAACAGCATAATGAATTTCCAGTGTCATAAGCTTCAAATACCAGTAACAATAGTTTTCAGGCTGGGCATGTTGGTTCACACCTGTAATCCAAGCATTTTGAGAGGTGAGGTGATCACTTGAAGTCAGGAGTTGGAGATCAGCCTGGGCAATGTAAAGAGACCCTCATCTCTAAGAAAAGGCTGGATGCGATGGCTCATGCCTGTAATCCCAAACTTGGGGAGGCCAAGGCAGGCGGATCACTCGAGGTCAGGAGTTCAAGACCAGCCTGGCCAACATGGTGAAACCCTGTCTCTACTAAAAATACAAAATTAGCCAGGTGTGATGGCACACACCTGTAGTCCCAGCTACTAGGGAGGTTGAGGCAGGAGAATCGCTTGAACCTGAGAGGCATAGGTTGCAGTGAGCTGAGATCGTGCACTGTACTCCAGTCTGGTGGCAGAGCAAGACTTGGTCTCAAAAAAAAAAAAAAAAAGAAAGAAAGAAAGAAAAATAGTTTCATCTACTGCCTCCATTGATGGCTTATTTCAAAGCAAATCCCAGACATCATATAATTTCTTCTGTCAGTATTTCAGTAGATTGTATGGTAGCTTTTATCTTAGTAGTTGCATTCCTTAGTAATGTATATACTGAAGCAGTGGGTGGCTAACCCATTGAGCTGGTCATTTCACAGATATTGTGTAGGATGTGGCTAAAGTAGGATTTTAGCTATTAAAACTATGAGATGCCATGTTCTCACTATCAGATCAGTCAGGAACAAAAAGTTTGATATCTCAACCGTGTTACCAAGCATGTGAGAAAACAGCCATACTCCTGATTGGAGTATAAATTGATGTGATGCCAATTGCGTGGTGGGAGGACAATTTGGCTGTAGCTATGAAAATTTTTAAAATATATGTCAGGACTGGGCACAGTGTCATATGCCTGTAATCCCAACACTTTGGGAGGCTGAAGTGGAAGGATTGCTTGTATCCAGGAGTTCTAGACAACCATAGGCAACATAGCAAGACCCCATCTCTACAAAAAATAAAAAATTAGTTGGGCATAGTGCTGCATGTGTGTAGTCTCAGGTACTCAGGAGGCTGAGACAGGAGGATTGCATGAGACCAGGAGGTTGAGGCTGCAATGAGCTGTGATCCTGCCACTGTACTCCATTCTGGGCGATAGAATGAGACCTTGTCTCAAAACAAAACAAAACAAAAAGACATAGGAAAAAATCTTCAAGACCTTGGGTTAGGTAAAGATTTCTTAGATGTGACAGCAAAAGCTTAATCTATAGAAGGAAAAATTGATCAATGAAACCATCAAAATTCAAATTTTTCTGTGTCTTAAAAGACACCATTTGCTTTCTGTGCTACCCACAGAGGGGTCCATATGACATTGTTGTGGATTCCCATTGTAACTTCAAGGGAAAATTTCACAATGTCCAGAGCCCTTGATGTCCTGCCAGTGAAGGAAGATGTCCTCGAGTTCCTTGTAGCAGAATAGCAGGAACCCACTTAGGTGGCATCAACCTTGACTTCCAAATGGAACAGCACTTTTTTTTTTTTTTTTTTTTTTAAGACAAAGTCTTGCTCTGTCGCCCAGGCTGGAGTGCAGTGGCACCATCTTGACTCACTGCAACTTCTGCCTCCTGGATTCAAGCGATTCTCCTGCCTCAGCTTCCTGAGTAGCTGGGATTACAAGGTGCACGCCACCATGCCTGGCTAATTTTTGTATTTTTAGTAGAGATAGGGTTTCATCATGTTGGCCAGGCTGGTCTCAAACTCCTGACCTCAAATCCTCAAGTGATCTGCCTGCCTCAGCCTCCCAAAGTGCTGGGATTACAGGCAAGAGCCACTGCGACTGGCCAGAATAGCACATCTATAAGAGGAAAAGTGACAGCATCTACGTCGTCAATCTGAAGAGGACCTGGGAGAAGCTTCTGCTGGCACCTCATGCCATTGTTGCCATTGAGAACCCTGCTGATGTCACTGTCCTATCTTCCAGGGACACTGTCCAGCCAGCTGTGCTGAAGTTTGCTGCTGCCACTGGAGCCACTCCAGTTGCTGGCCACTTCACTCCTAGAACCGTCACTAAGCAGATCCAGGCAGCCTTCTGGGAGCCACGGCTTTTCGTGGCTACTGACCCCAGGGCTGACCATCAGCCTCTCACAGAGGCTTCTTAGGTACACCCACCTACCATTGCTCTGCATCACACAGATTCTCCTCTGTGCTATGTGGACACTGGCAACCCATGCAACAAGAGAGCTTCCTCAGTGGGTTGAATGTGGTGGAGGCTGGCCCAGGAAGTTCTGCACGTGTGTGGCATCATGTGAACACTCGTGGGAGGTCATGCCTGATCTCTGCTTCTACAGAGATTCTGAAGAGACTGAAAATGAAGAGCAGGCTACTGATGGAAAGGCTTTGACCAAGGAGGAATTTCAGGGTGAACAGAGACTGCTTCAGCTCCTGAGTTCACTGCTACTCAGCCAGAGGTTGCAGACTGGTCTGAAGGCCTGCAGGTGCCCCCTGTGCCTATTCAGCAGGTCCCACTGAAGACTTAGCCTGCCATGCAGGCCTGGTTTGCAGCCTCCCCTGCTCAGGAGAATTGCTTGAACTCAGGAGTTTGAGATCAGCCTAGGCAATATAGCAAGACCCCATCTCTTAAAAAAATTTTTTTTAATTGTTCACTTAAAATATTTGTTTGTTTATTTTTCTCCTTGAGATGCAGTCTCGCTCTATCGCTCAGGCTGCAACCTCCTCCTCCTGGGTTGAATCAGTTCTCCTGCTTCAGACCCCCCGAGTAGCTGGGATTACAGGCTTGCACCACCATGCCCAGCGAATTTTTGTATTTTTAGTAGAGGTGGCGTTTCACCTTGTTGGCCAGGCTGGTCTCGAACGCCTGATCCCACGTGATCCGCTCACCTTGGCCTCCCAGAATGTTGGGATTACAGGCATGAGTCACAGTGCTGAGCCCTAAAATGGTTAATTTTATGCTGTGTGAATTTTACTTTAATTTTTTTAAAGTCATCATCAAGAAAATGAAAGAAAAGCCACACACTAGGAGAAAATATCCGTATAATACATACATGATAAAGGACT